>NC_086326.1:86631723-87358726 GCF_036172605.1 Pelobates fuscus | reverse complement strand
ACCTCATTTCTCCAGACCGGTTGTTCCTGACCTCTCTATACAGTCCAAACCTGAACCAATGCAGTTGGGGGTCACTAGACTGTCCGAGGCAGAAAGACAACATCGAAGAAGAGAGTGTCTATGCATATACTGTGGTAAAAAAGGACATATGAGGAGTACTTGTCCCATAAGTCCGGAAAACTACAGCACCTAAGAACCTTAAGGGGACAGGTCTTAGGTGTAATGGATACGTCCTCTGGGAATAACAATAATAGATTTCTCCTTGATATTACGATCATAGTTGACAAAAATAACTTTTCATGCAAGGCCCTGATGGACTCAGGTGCAGCAGGAAATTTAATTGATGTTCATTTTGTTAAAAAGGATGCTATACCTATCAAGGAGAGAATATCACCTCTGGCCGTTGAGGCTATTTACGGGAGACCACTCTCTCAACCCTTAATTACCCATGAAACCTTGCCCATTAACATGTCTATTAGTGCCTTAGATAAGGAAGATATAATATTCCAAGTTATTGCATCTCCTTCTTGCCCTATCATTTTAGGCTGTCCTTGGCTTAGTAAGCACAACCCTCATATTGACTGGGCTAATGGGGAAATATTGGAATGGGGCAAGGATTGTAATGGGAAGTGTATGTTACACCTCACCAAGAGAGTGGGTACCATTAAATTACCCACTACTATACCTCAAACCCCCGAAGTTCCCATACAATACTGGGAGGTTAAGGAAGTATTTAGTACAAGTCAGTCCAATATCTTACCTCCTCACAGGTCATATGACTGCTCCATAAATCTGTTACCCGGCGCTATGCCACCTAAAGGGGCAGTATATGCCTTATCGCCACAGGAGAGTCAAATAATGGAAGAATATATCAAAGACTCACTAAACAAGGGCCATATACGGATATCATCCTCACCTGCTGGTGCAGGCTTCTATTTTGTAGAAAAGAAAATGGAGAATTACGTCCATGCATTGACTACAG
This sequence comes from Pelobates fuscus, assembly GCF_036172605.1. Lineage (NCBI taxonomy): Eukaryota > Metazoa > Chordata > Amphibia > Anura > Pelobatidae > Pelobates > Pelobates fuscus. Next base: position 87,357,744 of record NC_086326.1, on the reverse strand, counting down.
AGCATTAAATAAGATTACTGTTAAGAATGCCTATCCTATAGGCATTCCGAATTGTTTGATAGACTCCAGGGTGCTAAGATCTTTACGAAACTGGATCTCAGGAGTGCATACAATTTGGTAACAATCAAGGAAAATCATGAGTGGAAAACGGCATTTAACACTAGATGCGGGCACTATGAATACCTTGTTATGCCCTTTGGGCTATGCAATGCACCGGCCGTATTCCAAGATTGTATTAATTATGTACGCAGGGATTATATCTATTCTTTTGTCCTGGTTTATTTGGATGATATCCTTATTTATTCCCCTGACCTTCAAACCCACCACAAACAGGTCAAACAAGTATTGCAGACTTTAATGGAAAACAAACTTTATTGTAAATTGGAAAAATGCTTTTTTGATCAGACTGAAGTACAGTTTTTGGAGTATAACATTTCTGCCTCTAAGAAACTAGAGGCTGTTATACAGTGGCCAGTACCTAGCGGACTAAAAGCCATCCAAAGATTTATTGGGTTTGCGAACTATTACAGAAGATTTATCAAGGGGTTTTCTTCTGTAATAGCCCCCATCACCAATATGACACGTAAGGGGGCTAGTAGTACAGTATGGTCTAAGGAAGCTAGAGAGGCTTTTGAACTTCTTAAACAAAGGTTTTCTTCTGCCGACATACTGAGACACCCTGACACCAGCAAACCCTTCATATTGGAAGTAGATGCCTCCGAAACTGGGGTAGGGGCGGTTCTTTCTCAAAGGGAGAGTCAGGACACCCCATTGCATCCCTGTGGTTGCGCAATTATGATATTGGCAACAGAGAATTGTTGGCCATTGTCCTAGCGCTTAAAGAGTGGCGACATCTTTTGGAAGGTTCCAAGGATCCCCTTTTGATCGTAACAGACCATAAGAATTTGGCTTATATAGGGGATGCTAAACGTCTATCTTCTAGACAGGCTAGATGTTCTTTGTTTCTGTCTCGCTTTAACTTCCTTATAACTTACAGACCTGGTCCCAAAAATGTGAAGGCTGATGCCTTGTCTAGACAGTTTGATACTGAGTCTTTACAGGAACATGAGACATCCCCTATCGTGCCTCCTGAATGTATTATCGCTTCTACTGTTCTTTCACTGTCTTCTCCCTTGCTTGGTGCTATAATGGAGGCTCAGTCTCAGGCACCATGTAAAAAAACACTGGACAAATTGTTTGCTCCATTAGGTGAAAGAAAGAATGTGCTGAGCCTTTTTCACGACAATGTGACTGCTGGACACCCAGGTATCAATAAATCCATATCTGCGATCACGAGATCATTTTGTTGGGATTACCTTAAAAACGATGTGAAAGACTATGTGCATGCTTGTTCAGTTTGTGCTGTTTCTAAGGTCCCTCGTAAGCTTCCTTGTGGTTTGTTGCAATCACTTCCTGTACCTAGTGTTCCATGATCCCACTTGTCAATGGACTTCATCGATGAACTTCCAAGTTCCAATGGCTATACCACCATTCTTATGGTGGTTGACCGTTTCTCCAAGATGGCTCATTTTATTCCACTTAAAAAATTGCCATCCTCTCAAGACCTGGTTCTTATCTTTATACGTGTGATTGTCCAACTGCATGGCATTCCTCACAATATTGTGTCTGATAGGGGTTCTCAGTTTGTGTCTCGGTTTTGGAGGGCGTTCAGTAAACAGTTGGGCATTGAATTGTCTTTTTCTTCCGCTTACCATCCCCAAACTAATGGCACGGCTGAGAGGGCTAACCAGTCATTAGAGTTATATCTGCGTTGTTTTGTAAATAGCACTCAGGATATTTGGTCCGAATTACTACCCTGGGCCGAGTTTGCTAGGAACTATGCCACCCATGACTCTTCTGGTCACAGCCCATTCTTTGTTAATAACGGTCGTCATCCTGCTGTCCTGCTGGCTGTTCTCTCCGAGACAACTATCCCTGCTTTGGATGATCGCCTTTCTTCTATCCGTGATACTTGGACCAAAGTTAATTCCGCTCTCAAAACTGTGGCTGATCGCTTCAAGTTCTATGCGGATAAATGGCGGATGCCAACCCCGTTTACCAAGTGGGTGACAGGGTATGGTTATCATCGCGCAACATCAAATTGAAAGTTCCTAGTATGAAGTTTGCACCCAGATTCCTGGGCCCCTTTTGTATCCTTCGGAGGATTAACCCTGTGTCATATTCTCTGGCCCTCCCGGCCTCATTCCGTATTCCAAATACCTTTCATATGTCGCTACTCAAACCTCATGTTTGCAATAAATATACTGTCTCAAGTGTCCCTCCTCCTCCTTTAGTTGTTTCTGGACAGGAAGATTATGAGGTCTCTTCCATAATTGATTCCAGGTTTTCTCGGGGCACTTTACAGTACTTGGTGGATTGGAAAGGTTATGGACCAGCCGATCGTTCTTGGGTTCCAGCATCTGATATACATGCTGGCTGCAAAATGTGCTGTTTTCACGGCAGGTTTCCTCTCAAGACTAGTCCTGCCCGCCCGATGGGCGTTCTTCAGGTGGGGGATAATGTCACGTATTCATCCGCCTATAAAAATGTGGTTAATGGCATTTACTGTCCACACAGGAAAAGTTGTGCCGAGCAGCAACCAAATCCACAGAAGGGTTAAAGCTGAGCAACAATTATGCAAATGGAAACCTGGTAACTGCCTCTGGGGTCAAAGGCCGGTTACAGCCTATCAGATCTAGAGGAGGGGTATTTAGGCCCAGTTCTCATCCTGCTCAGTACCCTGTCATGGTTTCCCTTGTGGTTGTCCGAGAGCGCGTTCCTGATTCAAGTTTCTTCAGTTTTTTTACTTTGGCTTTGATTTTGACTTCCCTGTATTCTGTATCCCTGACTTCTGGCTTTTTCTTATCATTGTGTCTCTTTCTGTATCCCCTGACCTCGACAAGTATCCTGGCTATTCTTTGGTACGTTAAGTCCGGCCATTCTAAGGCCCGGTAATACGTTACCTATTAGTCATCTGTGTAACACAATTCTACACACTGGATCAACTAGTAATCCTGACACAGTAATTCCTGTATCCCATATCCTCCATCTCTCCCTCCCTGTGTCCCATTCCTACCTCTTTCCCCCTTCCCTCATGTGTCCCATTGTTCCCTGTCTCCCCCCTCCCTGTGTACCATTGTTACCTCTCTCCCCCTCCCCTCCTTGTGTCCCATTGTTACCTCTCTCCCCTCCCCTCCCTGTGTCCCATTGTTACCTCTCTCCCCTCCCCTCCCTGTGTACCATTGTTACCTCTCTCCCCCTCCCCTCCCTGTGTCCCATTGTTACCTCTCTCCCCTCCCCTCCCTGTGTCCCATTGTTACCTCCCTCTCCCCTCCCCTCCATGTGTCCCATTGTTACCTCTCTGCCCCCTCCCCTCCTTGTGTCCCATTGTTACCTCTCTCCCCCCTCCCCTCCCTGTGTCCCATTGTTACCTCTCTCTCCCCTCCATGTGTCCCATTGTTCCCTCTCTTCCCCCTCCCCTCCCTGTGTCCAATTGTTACCTCTCTCTCTACCTTCCAGGACCAGCATTTCATGGTCTGACAGGAAGTGCTCTGTCAGTGAGCACTTTCTGTCAGACCGCTCGGCCACGCTACACACAGGCAGGAGGGGAACAGCACAGCACTCCCACCCTGCCAGCATCGGGAACCGAGGACCCAGGCCACTGCGGCTGTGCACCGACGCATAAGTTATCCAGGCAGCCCACGGTCTCAGGGGTCCCAGCTGCGGCCCCTACGACCATGGTAGGTAGGCCACTGGCTTGGGGGTTATACAGAGAGGGTTGGGGAGGGGGCAGAAGAGACAGACGTGCTTAGAGGGTACACAAACACAGGGGGATAGGGGAGGGGGCAGGACAGACGGACAGGGGCTGAGGGGGAGACACAGAAGGGAAGATATTTTGAAAACATCGATTTCAAACATAATTCCTGAGCACGATAAAGTGATTCCTGACAAGAAGTCCCATTAACAGAAAGACAACCTGAAAAATGTATTCAAACTTGAACCGCTTAGCAAAGTAATTTTTAGAATATGGTTTATTTGCAAAATAATTTAATCATTAATTATACCATTACTTGGAAAGTGAGTCGCTAAAAGCCTACGTGCATCTAAGTTGTGCACGTCTGCTGTAGAGGTTATGAGGTTTGGATTAACCCTTTAAATTAAATACGAAGCTGAAAAAATACCAAAAAAGTACCACAGCAAATTGAAAATGAACTATAAAATTTCAGTTTTCCTTTATTTTTTGTCAATACTGGATTGGGAAATTAAGGGAGAAAAGAAACCTGATAAATTAATTGTGACATTTTCATATATTTACACATTTTAAAAACAATAATCTTTTATAAGTATGAAAAAGTAATTCTGCATATTAATTGGGTTTTCTGAAGGTCTTGGAACAAAAAAAAAAAAAAAAAAAAAAAACAACACTTCTTAGAAATTGCTCCTGTTACTTACAATACTTCTTGTTCAGAAACTGACAAGTATGTATTTTATGGTTCTGTTGCAGATTCGCATTTGTAATCTAAATTATACATCAATAAGCCATGTGTCTTTGTTGTAGGAAAGGAGAGTGCTTTCATATATATTTTTGCCCTTAGTATCCAGACACATCTACCGCCAGAAGCATGAAATATGTCTGTTCTTCTCTGCTGTTTCCATACAAGTCACCTTTAAAATATAGGCTACATTTTCACCACCTCAAAAGTGTCAAATTCTTGGTGTTTTTATTTTTTTATTTTTATAAAAGAGACGAATATTAAAATAGATGACATAGAAATGCATTGCACCGTAGGCTGTGTGCGACATTACCTTCAAACCATTTGTTAAAAGCTTGGTCTGATGTTCCATTCTTGTTTCTGGTAATCAACACAAGCTGTGCTATACAAAGCGTAACAGAAAATACATGCTACTTCTTTGCTCTTAAGAGCTTGCATTCACATTTTGTCACTTGGGGCAATATGGGAATTAGTTTTCCAGTCTTTAGTTGCCTGCATACTATCCCAAAGCCACATGCACATTTATATAACAAGGTTTTTAGTATCACTACAATGGCCATTGCAGTGCATGTTTATCTCATCCTTTAAAGGAAGATTTTGCCTTTTAGCTGAAAAAAGCTGCAGTGTGAATTGTTAGTATCGGACTCACCTAAGAATTTTACGTTGACCGGGCAGATGAGCTTGCACTTTAATAGCCATTGGAGTTAGTTAAATTCCAATTTCAGTTCATTATAGACTGTGAGATGATGTAAGTCAAGCATGTCAAACTCAAAGGCTAACACGGGCCAAATAAATAAGGTTTAAGTTTATGTTAGCCGCAAAAAAACAAAAACTTCAGTTTTCATTGAAACTTAGTTTTTTTTTTTTTTAAATTCTTTATTTTTGTTGCGCAGGTGAGTACAAACATATCAATAAACGCCACAACAGCGTACATGTGAGTATAGGCAAGTGAGACTGTGGCAGAGACAATTGCGCATTTTAAGTTTTTACAATTGTAAGTGAAAGCTTAACAGAACGACTTTGTCAACAGAAGAATTAAGCCAAAATACTGTTCGAGGTCAATGATCATACATTCTAATTAAGGTTTACGTATTAGACACTATAATTAAAATAAAGAGAACATGGTTTCTCATGTGTGGTGAGACAGAGTTTTCATAGCTTCTGTGATATATAGCCTATGATAAGGGGATTAAGTAGACTGACCCTGCGTGTCTAGCGTTTACATGTAGATAGGCTGGCTAAAAAAGGGGGTAGTTTTATCTTTACGTACAGGCAAAACGATATTTTGTCCGCATCAGCGAACATGCAATATGGTACAGCTAGAGGTCGCTTACAGAACTGGTTGAAATGTGGGCAACTTATACTAAAATTATAATTATAATAACAAAGGAAAGAGTCAGGATTCTCCTCATGCTTTTAACTGGCTCCCTAAACAGATGCTGTCCTTGCTTCAGAATAGTAATACACATAACAATAACAATGGTAAAAGGCTAAAGCACAGTATTATCAGTAATATGTCAATCTTGTTCAGCACGTTTTTTTTTAAAAACAAAAGAAGTTAGACTAGGCATAGCAAACAAATCGCATCTATGTAGGCAAGCTAGCGCAGATTGGTCTATTAATAAAGAGAGTGAACCGGTACAGCTAGCATTAGAAAAACACAGTGCACATTTTTAAGTTGAAACGTTAAGTGTAAGCTTAAACATGAGAGCAATGCATAGGGGGTGCTGTTTCCCTCTCTAGTGCCAGGGAATCGACAGCAGCCAGTGTAATCTGCAGAGAATATGACTATAACTATAAGAAACACAGAATTCCCTTAGTGAGAATTAACGATACAGCATAAGAGGATCAGTTTAAACGGGAGTTATGTGTTTGCCAACCAGTCTCTTTCAGCCCATGCCGGTTCGTGGCAGGCTGTCTTCCAGGGCGAGATGGCTCGAGATGTCGGAGCTGCAACTTTGGTGTGAGGATCCCCTCCAGCCCCAGGCCTGTGTAGAGGGTGGCATCTTCTTACCACTGGCTCGAGAGCTCGATGAGTTCGAGGCAGTCCCTTTGTGGGTGTAGCGGATGCTGCCGGTGTTCCGTCGCCGCCAGCGGCGGGCAGCCTTCCTGCAGGGTGGCTGATGCTTCGGAGGCTCTCTCCGTACGGCCCTCAGCCTGGGCAGGCTTCGTGTGTGTGCAGGTAGCTTGGGGTATGTCGTTTTGCCCGGAGTAGGGCGCCTCTTCCCCCCGACCACAGCCCCAGACTTGCGTGCTAGCGGTGGAGTCGCACTTTGCTTTCTTTGTTCCCCGGTCGGCTTACCCAGATGTGGCAGGGTCTGCAGGTTTGTTTTAGATTCCCGTAACTTTCTCCATAATTTGCGCCAGAATCGGGCAAAGGTGGCTCCCAGCCGTTGCTGGATGTCGCAGGAGCCTTCCAGCTCAGGCAGTAATTTTGAGTCGCTTGCTGCATCTGCTGCCGCCATTTTAGGCACGCCACGTGCCCGGCTGCTGCGGAGTTGCCGTTCATCAGGCTGTAAGATCCGTTCGTATCTGTTATTCCAGTCGCTTGTTTTGGACCGAGATGACCCCCATCGGTCCGGAGGGGGGGGGGGGGTAGGAGGTGAGAGCCCCGAGGGATCCACGTTCAGGACCGTTAGCGTGGGGAGCGGCCGTCTCCCCATCACTCGACTCCCGGTAGGCCTCAGGATGTGATGTGGGGTTTCCAGGGGGTTACATGCTCGTTCAGGGTGTCTAAGTGTTCCCCTGGGTGTCCCTGTCATCATAGCTCCACTCCAGGGAGTAGGTGCACTGTTCTTTGGGGGGATTATCCCCGAAATCTGTAGGTGTAAGCGGGAGCTGAGGTTCAGCACAACCACTCAGCCTGGATGCTAGGCTCCGCCCCCCCATTGAAACTTAGTTTTATTTAGAAAAGTACAGTATAAAAAAGTGCCCAACTGACACTTGACTTCCTGGACGTAGGGCTTCAAGGTAAAGAAAAGAGCAAATTTATTTTAAGGAGACGTGCATTTGCATATAACCAATGTTTCAGTCCAACTACCTTGACATGTTAAGAAAAGTTTGGTAATGGGACTGAAATCGTGAATGTATGCTGATGCACAGCTGTAAAAAACAAATGACGTTATCTTGTTGATGTTGAAGTACTATGAGTGTGTTCTTCACTTTGGCAGAGATCATCAAACTTGATGATCTCAGCCAATCCAATGCGAAAGAATTGGGAGGCTATTGTGCATGTGTGGGAAAAAAGCTGTGCGACCAATCAGCATCTCCATGCAGACCCAATCTAATACCAGTGTATTAGTGTCAACTCCCCAATTCCAATACACTGCCTATAAATCCAATACATTGCCCCCCTTACTCCACTTTAATACACTGCCCCCAAATCCAATCTAATACATTGCCCCTCCTCCCCCACCACTCTAATTGAATACACTGCCATCACTATAATTTAATACACTACCCTCCCTACCCCCAATTTTATACACCACCCCTCCCTCTACTAATTTAATACACTGCTATCAACCTGTTTTAACATACTGCCCCTCTCTTACCACTCTAATGCACAGTCCCCCTCCCCAAATGTAACACACTACCCCACTCCCACCACTCTAATATACCCCCCCAATTTAATACACTGCCCCCTCCCTCCCCTAAATTAATACACTGCCCCTATCCTCCCCAATTTAATACACTGCCTCCTCCCTCCCTCAAATTAATACACAGCCCCCCTCCCCAATTTAACACACTACACCGGAAGGCCCCTCTTCCACTACCTTAAAGGACCACTATAGTGCCAGGAAAACAAACTTGTTTTTCTGGCACTATAGTGCCCTGAGGGTGCCCCCACCCTCATGATCCCCCTCCCGCCGGGCTAAAGTTGGAGGAAGGGGGTTAAACACTCACCTTTCTCCAGCGCCGGGCTCCCTCTGCGCTGGGGACTCTCCTCCTCCTTTGGACGTCACTGACTGAATGCTCATGCGCGGCGTGCGCATTGTCAGTCCATAGGAAAGCATTCTCAATGCTTTCCTATGGACGCTGGCGTCTTCTCACTGTGAAAATCACAGTGAGAAGCGCCTCTAGCAGCTGTCAATGAGACAGCCACTAGAGGCTGAATTAGCCCATATGTAAACATAGCAGTTTCTCTGAAACTGCTATGTTTACAGCAGGCAAGGTTAATCCTAGACAGACCTGGCACCCAGACCACTTCATTAAGCTGAAGGGATCTGGGTGCCTATAGCGGTCCTTTAAGATGAGCCGCCCAACATCCAGCCTTGCCAGATGCTCCTCTGGCACTGCAAGCAGACAGACAGCCACTCTGCTCTCTTGTCGCCATGGACGGTAAGACTCAGACAGGAAATATCTTTACTGTCTTGCAGCTGTTCACAGCCACAGCACAAAGTGGCCCCAGGGCATGCTTGATGTAAGTTATTACAACAAAAAGACCAGAACCTATTTAGTGCAGTTCTGCACAACAGTCTAGGTGCCCATGGTAAGCATTCACTGTTATTAGCATATGATGATATAGGTTAGTACCTGACATTATAGTCTAGCATGTGACAATATAGATGTGTTTTACACATATGATCTACAGCACTAGGTTTTTCCAATAGAATACTCAGATATATTAAACACCACTTTATTGTCAATATCTACATAAAAGCAAATAAGAATTTACAGCTGCTCCACAGTTAACACACAGTGAATAAGTGGCAAATGAAAGCACGCTTAGACTGGACATTATTTATTTATTCTATCTATATTTGCTGAAAATAAAAAAAGAGCAAAATGTTTGCATCTTTCTGCAGGATTAAACCTCCCTCCTTGGCCATATTTCCCTTTTCACTTATTGTATTCCTTACTCAGCCATTGAGATCTGTGTGTGCTGAGCTGCTGGGAGACCGAGGCTGCAGACTGAATGAAAAGGGCATGGGCATGGTGAGTATTACTACTACAGGGCTGGCAGGCTGGCTTTTTATTTTATTGTACATTATTTCACATCACTAGTGTGTGAATTTCAGGGAACACAGATGCCATTAAAGGACCACTTTAGGCACCGAGACCATTTCAGCTTAATGAAGTGGTCTGGGTGCCAGGTCCAGGGGCGGACTGAGAACCCTCAGGGCCCCCGGGCAAAATAAATCAAGGGCCCTTACAGGCCCCACCCATACTCCGCAGCAAGCGCCACCCATGTCCCGCCTCCATGCACCGCCTCCAGCCACACCCTACACAATCTTTAGACACACGGAACAAAAGTGCAATAATCCCTTCAAGGCCCCAGTAGAGACTACAATTGAGGGCTAATGGGCCATGGAGGGGGGTCTTTCTAGCAGAGGCTATCTCAGTGTCCTTTAGAGAGTGTGTTAGAAAGAATCCCCTCCAGGCCCTATTAGAGACTACAATGGAGTCTAACAGGCTTGGAAGGGGGTCTTTCTAACAGAGGCCATCTCAGTGTCCCTGCTGGAAACAGTCGCCTCCAGGCCCCAGTAGAGACTACAATTGAGGGTTTATGGGCCATGGAGGGGGGGAGCATTCTAGCAGAGGCTATCTCAGTGTCCTTTAGAGAGTGTGTTAGAAAGAATTTCCTCCAGGTCCCATTAGAGACTACAATGGAGTCTAATGGGGCCTGGAGGGGGGTCTCTCCAACACTCTGGTTCCTATTCACAATATAGCAACACAACATAGCTGATACCTAGGCCAAGTTGGCTCCTCTTACCTTAATTACTGTTGCTGGCTGGCAGTCTGTGGGCTTGCTGGAAGGCTGTGGGCTTACTGGCTGCGGCTGGCAGGCTGTGGGCTTGCTGGCAGGCTGTGGGCTTGCTGGCTACTGCCGGCAGGCTGTGGGCTTGCTGGCTGCGGCTGGCAGGCTGTGGGCTTGCTGGAAGGCTGTGGGCTTACTGGCTGCGGCTGGCAGGCTGTGGGCTTGCTGGCAGGCTGTGGGCTTACTGGCTACTGCCGGCAGGCTGTGGGCTTGCTGGCTGCGGCTGGCAGGCTGTGGGCTTGCTGGCTGCGGCTGGCAGGCTGTGGCTTGCTGGCTGGCAGGCTGTGGCTTGCTGGCTGCGGTTGGCAGGCTGTGGGGTTGCTGGCTTTAAGCCTAACTGGTGGCCTGTAGGCTGGCTGGCTGTCTACTGGCCAGCCTGTGGGCTGGCTGGCCTGTGGGTTGGCTGGCTTGCTGGCTACTGGGGCACTCGTAGATTATTTAAAGAAATAATCCATGCACAATAACCACTACTACTCTGTGTAGTCGTTATGGTGCCAGGAGGGCCGGGCCCCCCTCTCAGAGTAAGTAGTCAAACCGTTTAAGAACAGTTTGACAACTTACCTGGGGTCTGCTGGGATATGAGGCTGTAGTAGGGTATAGGAGCAGTGGTGCAATGTGTAAGGGGTGCAGTCTGTGTGAAAGGTTCAGTGTGTGTGAGGGGGTGTAGTGTGTGAATGTGTAGGGTGTGTGGGGCAATGTGTGTACGAGGGGGCTGTGTATGTGTGTGGCAATGTTAGTATGGGGGGCTGTGTGTGTATGGGTGGGCAGTGTATGTGTGTGTGTGTGAGGCAATGTGTGTAAATGTGTATGGTGTGTGTGGGGGCAGTGTGTGTGTATGGTGTGTGTGGGGGCAGTGTGTGTGTATGGGGGGCAGTGTGTGAATGTGTATGGTGTGGGGGCAGTGTGTTTATGGGGCTAAAGTTCACTCTCACCACTGCGACCACCAGGAATACCTGGTGGTCACAGTGTTGAGAGTGAACTCTAGCCCGTAGCTCCAGGGCTAGAGTTTACTCTTGCAAGAGCCGTAACGTTGCCGTGGTAACCGCGGCAACGATCTGTGCTCGCGCAAGAAGGACCCAGAGGAGCTGCAGGCTGAGCTCCCGGGTCCTCTCTTCCTCCCTCCCCTGCCGGCTGCCCGCACGGTGCCTGCGGACAGGGGAGGGGGCAATTGCCCTCCTCTTACTCCCCCCTCCCCCTCTTCTTACCCCCCCTCCCCCTCTTCTTACCCCCTTCTTACTCCCACTCTCTTCTTACCCCCATTCTTACTCTCCCCTCTTCTTACTCCCCCCTCCCCCTCTCCTTACTCCCCCTTCTTACTCTCCCTATCTTCTTACTCCCCCTCCCCCTCTTCTTACTCCCACCTCTTCTTACTCCTCCCTCTTCTTACTCCTCCCTCTTCTTACTCCCCCCTCTTCTTACCCCCTCCCCGCTCTTCTTACCCCCCTCCCCCCTCTTCTTACTCCCCCTTCCTCTTTTTACTCCCCCCTCCCCTCTTCTTACCCCCTTTACTCCCCTCTCTTCTTAATCTCCCCTCTTCTTACCCCCTCCCCCCTCTTCTTACTCTCCCCTCCCCCTCTTCTTACTCCCCCCTTCCTCTTTTACTCCCCCTCCCCCTCTTCTTACTCCCCCCTCCCTTCTTACCCCCTCTCTCTCTTCGTACCCCCTCCCTCTTCTTACCCCCTCTCTTCTTACCCCCCTCCCTCTCTCTTTTTACCCCCCCTACTCCCCTCTCTCTTTTTACCCCCCTCCCTCTCTCTTTTTACCCCCCTCCCTCTCTCTTTTAACCCCCTCTCTCTTTTAACCTCCCCTCTCTCTTTTAACCTCCCCTCTCTCTTTTAACCTCCCCTCCCTCTCTCTTTTAACCCCTCCTCTCTCTTTTAACCCCCCTCCCTCTTTTAACCACCCCTCCCTCTCTCTTTTAACCCCCCTCCCTCTTTTAAACCCCCCTCCCTCTCTCTTTTAACCCATCTCTTTTAACAACCCCCCCTCTCTTTTAACCCCCCTCCCTCTCTTTTAACCCCCCTCCCTCTCTCTTTTTACCCCCCCTCCCTCTCTCTTTTTACCCCCCCTCCCTCTCTCTTTTAACCCCCCCCTCCCTCTCTCTTTTAACCCCCCCTCCCTCTCTCTTTTAACCCCCCCTCCCTCTCTCTTTTAACCCCCCCCTCCCTCCCTCTTTTAACCCCCCCTCCCTCTCTCTTTTAACCCCCCCTCCCTCTCTCTTTTAACCCCCCCTCTCTCTTTTAACCCCCCCTCTCTCTTTTAACTCCCCCCCTCTCTTTTAACTCCCCCCCTCTCTCTTTTAACTCCCCCCCCCTCCCTCCCTCCCTCTCTCTTTTTACCCCCTCCCCGTAGCGTGGCCGAGAGGCTCTGCGTCCGCGGTGCCGACCGGATTGATAGGAAGCTGCACACACACTGAGTGTGCACCTTCCTGTCAGTCCGGCCGGGTACAGGAAACAGAAACTCCTGTTCCGCGCGGAACAGGAGTTTCTGTTTCCTGTACCCGGCCGGACTGACAGGAAGGTGCACACTCAGTGTGTGTGCACCTTCCTATAACTCCGGCCGGCACCGCGGACGCAGAGCAGCTCGGCCACGCTACGGGGAGGGGAGGTGAGAAGCTGCAGCCGCCTGAGCGCTCTTAAGAGAGCGCTCAGGCGGCTGCAGCATTTAAAGGGGCGGCCGGGCCCCCTGATGGCGGGCCCCCCTCCCGGCCGGGCCCTCGGACCATGTCCGAAGTGCCCGACCGGTCAGTCCGCCCCTGGCCAGGTCCATCTAGGATTAACCCTTTCTGCTGTAAACATAGAAACTGCTATGTTTATAATAGGGTTAATCCAGCCTCTAGTGGCTGTCTAATTGACAGCCGCTAGAGGCGCTTCCGTGCTTCTCACTGTGATTTTCACAGTGAGAAGACGCCAGCGTCCATAGCAAAGCATTGTGAATTCTTTCCTATGGACTGGCTGAATGCACGCGCGGCTCGTGCCGCACATGCGCATTCAGCTGATGACGAGGAGGAGGAGGAGGAGAGGAGGAGGAGGAGAGTCCCCTGCCCGGTGCTGGAAAAATAGGTAAATTTAACCCCTTCCACCCTCTAGAGCCCGGCGGGAGGGGGGACCTGCGGGTGGGGGCACCCTCAGGGCACTATAGTGCTAGGAAAACGAGTATGTTTTCCTGGCACTATAGTGGTCCCTTAACTTCCCACTAAGCAAAGAGTGCAAAGTCTGCCTCCTAGAAGGGTTCTCTGCATTTAGAATCTACTAACTAAATCCTTTCCAAAGTTTATTGAATAGAATAAGTTTCTGTTGGGTGCAATTCAGTCCCTGCACTGTGCATTCTCTTGTTAAAGAGGCACGGTCAGGCATTGGATCTCACCCAGGTTGGTGCTCTGTGGTCTCTTACAGGGCAGGAGTTTTAGTTAATGTGTGTGTAAGGTAATACAGAGATTGTAATTATATTATTCCAATACATCTTTTTAGTCATCTGGAAATGCCTGTTATTAGAAGCTAAATTCTAAACCTCTTGACCCTTTTAGGCTCTGTGTGTTAATCTTGTTTGTATTTTGCTCTGCCACAACCATTATGTATTAACCCTTTGCAATGTGGCAGTGATCAAAAATGTGCTGCAATTATATGACCATCTTTGGAGACCTACTAAGAGAGGGAAATTCAGTATTCTGTTTGATATTGATGTGAAGCAAAATTGAGCCATTGACTTCTGACAGAGATTCAGTTTGCAGAAGCTGTTTATGTACAGGGCCTTGTGTCTTTCATAGCTCTATATTTGTAAGAAAATAAATCTGGTAATAATGATTCTCATAGAGAGTAGTAACTTCACTCTGCCTCTCAACCACGTACTAAAACGGAAACTGGATTAGATCTGAAGTCAAAATAAGATTAGCAGCTGAGGCAGGGTCGTCTATAAAATGCATAGGACCCTGGGCAAAGCATTTTCTTGCCCCCTTGGGCCCTGCCCCTCCCTACTGACACACACACAGATATACTGACACACACAGACATACTGACACACACAGACATACTGACACACACAGACATACTGACACACACAGACATAATGACATACACAGAGACAGACATACTGACAGACATACTGACACATACTGACAGACATACTGACACACACACAGAGACATACTGACATACACACAGACATACAGACACACACACATACTGATACACACACAAACATACACACACAGACCTAATCATACACACACAGACAGACCTACTGACATACACATACAGACATACTGATACACACACAGACATACACACACACAGACATACTGACACACACACACACACATACATTTAGCCACCCTCCAGGATCTTACCTTTTTCTGGAGGGTGGTTTCCCTGGGGTCCAGTGGCAGGCTGAGGCAGTTGGGAGTTCTCCTCTGGAACTCCCCTCCTCCGTGCCTTCCTCCTCCTTCGTGGCTCTTATCTCCGGTGGGAGGAAGTGACACGTGGCACTCACTTCCACCCAACCGGCTGACGAACAGGAAGGGGCCCAGTCGCGCTGTTGAAGCGTCACAGCACCCGACCGGGCCCCTGCTGAAACATGCCCACCGGGTGGCCCTTAGTGCATGGGCCACCCGTGGGGCCTCCTTAGTGTGCGGGCCGGTGTTGCTCTGTACAGCCGCACCGCCTGGTCCATGGGGGCTGCTCAAATCGCGGAGCCCATGGGGCAGCTGCCCCGTTTACCCCGCATTAAAGACGGCTGTGAGCTGAAGGGATGCTTGTGTAAAGAAATATTGAAAGAAAAAAGGTTTTTGTTTTCAATTTCACAATACTATTAATGCAAATGCTAAGTATTGATGGGAAAAGTTACAAATACACATACAAATAAGGAGGCATCAATTTCATTCTAAAGGTCAAAAATGGTAGAAATATATTTTTTTCGTATTCTATTTTTGATCGAATTTTGACTGTGTTTAATCAGTAAATGGTTGGCTGCTTGAGAAAACTCATCTGATAAGTGTGCTTGCCGAAGCACATACATCACGATCTGCGCTTATAATGACTAACCCTGATAGTAATTAAAAATTAAATAAAATAATAGACAATTTGACCCCATATTAGTACAAGGGAGGTGTTAAACGTCTCCTATGCCCCCATTTGCCATGCCATGAGCATGTCTGATGAACAAGCAGCCAGTGGTTGTTCGCTGTAATAAACTACAGGAGGGATTTGGCACTATTCGAGTAGAGGCTTCAGATTAAAGAATGGGTGGTGAACAGATCACTGTCTGTGCTCTTCATCCAAGACCAGCAGGTGGGGTGGTTGCAATAAAAAAACCATGCAATAAATGAAATAATAAATGTTGGTGGGGACTCTCATTTTAATAACCACCCATAGTTGTTGGGCGAAAGCTATTAAATTAATAATACATCTATTGTTGCCCCCTGCCCTAGCTATTAGCAGTGAGTGGGTGTTATCATAAGACTAATAAACATAGACGTAATGTGCCCACCAGTTGCCACTCATTGGCGGCAGGTGGGTTCTATAATTAAATATACAAAGGGTTGTAGACAGGCTATTCTAGACCCCCTCCCCACCCACCCCGCCCAAATGTCATCAATGTCTCCAAAAAAAAAAAAAAAATACCCTGCGTACGGCTCTCGCTATAACAATGGTAAGATTGAGGGGGGATGGCAATTTATCTATACCTGTAAAACTATATAATTACTTTAAGATGTCTGCTTTATTTCTTCAAAACTTGTAGTCCAGGCACTTGTTCAACTATCACAGGAGGGGTTGCACCAGGATTTTAATAAGTGTGCGGTATTCCTCTCTTTTTTTTTTGTTAATTCTTTATTTCTTCAGTCTCGAAAAAAAGGTTAAAAAAAAAAAACACTTTAAAAAGGGTTAAGTTATCTCCTTATTGTGCCCAGATCTGTGTGTTATTTTTCTGTTTACTCCGCTCTACCTGTTATATCTCTGCAGCCTACGCAGCTCTGTGTATTGTATAGATATCTTTATGTTGTGCCCAGCTTGTTTTATTGTATGGACATCTCTGTATTGTGTGAGTATCTCTGTATTGTGCTCAGCTCTGAATTTTGTGAGCATCTCTGTACTCTATAGGACAGAGTACAAGTCTCGGGGAGAAGTCTGGCACCCCACCATCTTAAAACTTCACCAGCCACCATGGGGCCCTCTGGACACGCTAACCACTACCGTGAGTTATTGGATATAGTTCTTGGAGTGATCCTTTATGGCTTTTATGCAACAATCAGTGGAGATTCTCATATTTCCCTCCATTTAGTTCTTTCAAATTAATTGAATCGACCCATGGCTATTTTAGAACAAACAGGATATATTCCAACTGATTGATATTCAACCACTAGGAAAACAACCAATTTATTTTGTTTCAGAGATATGTTTTGTTTGACCCTACATATTTTACAGCATGTTATATCACCCAAAAAAATTTGTACAGATTTTAGTTCAAACAGACTTACCGATACTTTCTAATCACTCTTGAGAAATGTATCACTTCAGTATTTACTCCCGTTCCTGCTTTCTGGTTTTCATTTGAAGTGAGGAGGATTGATCTCGGGAAGCTTTCTTCATGCTCTGCTTTCTAGCAGTAAATGATGCTCCAATGCTTCTTAATATGATGGGATATAATATCATAATGTGATTTAACTTCATACATGAGATGCAATCATAAACTGTCCATCACTTAAATAATCTGGCTGCATCCGTAAAGTCTCCTTGTATGAATGTATATTTTTAGATTTAAACAAGGACTGCTTTTTAGTACCATCCATAGTTACAAATAAATCATACTGTGCATTGCATTTTTGTTAAAGTGTTTAGGACTGACTAGAAATGATTTCATAATTTGCATAATATATTTTATAACTCACCTGAAATAGATTGTTTTAAAAATAAATTTTATTTAATGTACCTAAAACTTTATAAAATATCTCCTGGGTGACCTGTTTCATCCCGCATAGTTATTCTGAAGTCCAATACAGTCTGTCTGGCTTTAAATAAATTGTTTAAATAACATACAGCGATTCAACGATGTCTGGTCACACAACGGCTTCTTGTCAGCATTTTTTTTTCTTTCAATTTGTATATTTATATTTTTTAAGTTGAAAATAGCGTGTACAACATTTGCAATATATTTAGGTAGAACACATGTGTAATCACATTGGAATCTCAATGGGGACAATAAATGACATTGACTAAGTGTCAATAACTGTAGCGTTTTTTTTTGCCGCAATGCATTTTTATTAGATCAAGGAACAGGCGAACAACGTTTCAGTTTCGCCAAGAGACCTTTGTTACCTGTGTTATTTTTGGATGCCTTTTCGGGATCATCAAATTAAACATTTCACCAGCTTGTTGCAGAGATTGGTTTGAGCTTTAAAAGACACACATTCTTCCTTGCAATTCCTTATATTCCTTACCAGCATTCTATGTGCTATGGTCCACAAATGATTTCCACTGCTGCATTCATTTTAATATAAATGGAACCATGGAGGATTTAAAGTACACTGTCATCAAAATTTCTTAATATAAACTTTGTTATAAAATGCCATCTCATGGTTTTTTTGGGGGGTGGAGGGGGGGGAGGTTAATTCATGTATATTTAACTTGTTATTTAAAAAAATCACTTGCCTATCTTTTACACTCTCCCTTTCTGGCAGACATCTTTATGTAGCTTTTGTCAGACTAGTTATCTGACCCAATGCTCATTATTGAGCAACCGTCTTTTCCTTTTTAAAACTGAGTGCTCTTTCTGCCTGCCATAGTTTCTGTCTGGTGATTTTGAAAGGCAATGGACAGTTATACAACACTGTAAAGTCAGCATACATTCTAATAGAGGACTTATCCTAGGCTTGGTGCCCATAGCTTTTCCACCCAGTGTTAATTCCTTCTCCAAAGAGAGAGCTGCAGTAGAGTTGTAGAATTCTTCTAAAATTCTTCCACAACTATCAGCCAGACAGTTGATAAAGTGCAGAAAAGAGCTGCTTTATTGTGGAACATTTTGTTTGTATACCAAATACAAGTCAACCAATAAAATACTGTCCTCCATCGTTTCCAGATCATACTGTTTGATAGTTGAGATCACATCTTTTGATATCCCAAGCTGTGAATCTCCATCATTGCTTTCAATGGCCGACTGGGCTCTTCCTTCAAGCCCTTTGTTTCCCGAGGGAGCTTCCACCACATGCTCAATGCAAGTTCGGTGCATTCTGGTCACCGAGTGCGAGAGCAAAACCTCTTTTAGTTTTTACTGTGTTGCCATGTATGTGCCAGTGTGTGTATCTGAGTAAAAAGGGGAGACTTGGGAGTACTTTTGATGGGGTATTTTTTTTAAAATAATTTTTAAGGTGAAGCACCCAGGCCTCTTGAGTTTTAAACAGCAAAGTCTAAATTTAAAGTGTTTGTTTTATATATATATATATATATATATGTGTGTGAAAAAAAGGAGGAAGGAGACCGCGCCTTAGGTATAAAGAACTATAAAAATATATAAAATGTATACGTACAGGATAATAGGAGTAGTGGTTCTTTTATACAGTATAACCTCTGTGATTTTACGCCGCGTCACTTCCGGTGTGACGCGTGCGGTTCACCGATGGTCACAGGAAACTTCAATCAACACACACCAGGATGGAATTAACACTCAGGAATCCCCTATATAAACTGACTTTTCCAGGACATATCCACACTTCTGAAGAAGCCTCTTTGAGAGGTGAAACGCGTTAAGTGGACTTTGAGAGACTTTTTACATAGTACTTTCATTTATTTTATTCAACTTTTGTTAAATAAATTTATCCTTCGTTTATATATATTTATATTTTATTTTTCTCCTCCTGGTTATCATCCTGCTCCCTGGTGGGGACTATACCACCTATGCTGTAGAAACTAGAGCAAGTTCTGCTCTAGTAAATGTGAGTACTGATTTTATATCATTTTATTCATTCATTTTTATCAATATATATTGCACTATCTGGATTCTCCTGTCTCTCCACATATTATTACATGTGAGACGATCGGGACATCCACTTCTTCATATATATCCTTAGACGGGGATTGTTCCGTCCAGGCGTACTAACAGCAGAGCTCTTAGTTAGCTCTGGGAAATGTGAGTGGAAAATTATCTGAATTACTCATCCACATATCTATTGTACTTGATATACTGCACTATTATTTTTGTATACTCTTTTCTTTTTGAGGTTATACTGTATAAGAGAACCACTACTCCTATTATCCTGTACGTATACATTTTATATATTTATATAGTTCTTTATACCTAAGGCGCGGTCTCCTTCCTCCTTTTTTTCACGCTACTTCTCTACAATGTTGGGGTTCCTTGTATTGGTCACTGCAGCCTACTGTTTTATATAGTGAGCGCCTAATCCATCCATCCTTTGTACAGAGATATATATATATATATATATATATATATAGAGAGAGAGAGAGAGAGAGAGAGAGAGAGAGAATATAGATCATCCTGCTAGATTTATATAAAACATAACCATACAAATAGGACTTATTAATTAAATAAGGACAAAAATAATAAAGAAATAGTGTGCGAGTTCAGACAACATGCAGACCTATAATCTATCACAATTACCTACGAATGACCTGGATTCCTATATCAGCTCACTGCTGTGTCAAACAGTGTGCCGAGTAATGACTTAGCAGTGTAATGGAGATCTTAACTCACTCCCAGGACACAACATGACTGCTTAGCTGTTACTGAATTGAGATATATCTGAGGGTGTATTTGCAATGGGGTACATTGCCTTCCTTTATAGTTAACTGAGCTTTAAAATATATGCAGACATACAATAGTATATAATTTGCTGGCCACCTCATGGATATTAGTCCTTTAACTCTGAACAGGGGCCCAGTCAGGTGCCATGGCCCTTTAAAAGCGCCACCCTGTAGTATTGACCCGCTGGGAGGAAGTGACAGGCGATCATTTCCTTCCAGCTTCACACAATATGTTGCACGGGAGGGAGCAGGCAGGAAATCACGGTGCACAGGTAGCATGGAGGCAGAGGAGATGTTGTAGTAAGCTCCTGCATGCTCACTTCCATCAACCTAGGCCAGCATCACCAGGACTCTAAGCAAGCCACCCTCCTGGGACACAAAATGCATATTAGCGTGGCTGCAAATATAAAAAATTACATGTATTTGTCTATGTATGTCAGATTGTGTGTGTTTGTGCCAATGTGTGCATCTGAGTGTGTGTGTTTGTGTGTCAGTGTGTATATGTGCCAGTGAGTGTATCTGTGTGTCAAGGTTTGTGTATGTGCCAGTGAGTGTATCTGAATGTCAGTGTGTATCTTTGTGTGTGTTTATGTGCCAGCATGTGTATTTGAATGTCAGTGTGTGTGTCTGTATGTGCCAGTGTGTATATCTGTATGTGTATGTGCCAGTGTGTGTATCTGTGTGTATGTGCTGTGTGTGTCAATATGTGTATCTCTGTGTCAGTGTGTGCATTTGTGTGTATATGTCAATGTGTGAAGTTCTGAGTGTCTACAAGAGTTCTCTCAAGTTCAATAAATCAATTTTTAACATTAGTTATACTTTTTATTATATTTATGCATCTGGGTGATACTCCCTCTTTCATAGTACTTTCAAAAGTCAGAAAGGTTATTGGCATATATGCATCATGGGCCATAACTGCAGTCATGGAAATTACATTCTTGTCTCATCTGCTTCAAACTGACCTGACCTGAGCAAAGGAGGTTGTTTCATGTTATGGATTTTAATGGATTTTGTATTTGATGAGTGCTGAAGATATTTCAGAAAATGTGTGTAAATGACATAGAACAGCTTGCATCTTTCCAGGAAAGAAATGTGTTGAAAACCTCCAGATGAAATTACACCCACACTCAGTTTTTGGAGAAACTGATATTCTCAGTTTACTTGTAACACATCTCCTCCAACGTGAAAATGTACAAAACATTGACCACTTTCATTAGGTCAGTTATATAATATGCTGACACTTAAGTTCTTTGATGTTTCATTATGTGAGAAAATTGTATAAGTGCTTATGTATGTATGTCCTGATGTGTCATACAGAGGTGGCAAACACTAATAAATAACACATTGGAGAGGGATGAAAAGACCCATAGCATATACTGTGCAATATTACAGTGTTCTTTTAAAGGGTTATTCCAAGCACCATAGCCAGTCTGGTAATTTGAAGTGGTCATGGTGCCTGTCATTTTGCTTTGAAAAGGCTGCGCATACAGAGTTTATCCCCTCTGCTTCCGAAGGTGTAATTCAATCTCCAGCAGCATCATTAGGATGTCATCAGCCAGCTCGATACTAGAGTTCCAGGCTTGGTAAGGTCAATTCTGTGCCACTTTTGTTGCATGTAATTGCATTCATTGTCTGAGAGTGATCAGCTGACTAATGGAGACAGCCAATTAATGGAGACAGCCATGGCAGTAGACCACCAGGGAGCATCAGAGACCAGTGGTGACCCAGGTGGGGGCCAGACAGTTTCTAAATAGTTTGCTTCATTACCAGAGGACAGGTTACTCTTGCCATCATAACCACTACAGTGGGCTTTAATATTTATGATGCTTTTAGTAATCCTTTAATAAACGAGTTTGTAGTACCAAACAAACTATAACATCCATTTTCACCACCAACTTCCCACAATCTCAGAGGTGCAGAGGACAGCTTTGAAGACACTAAATTACCATCATTCCGCCTTTTGTTTATTTTTCTCTGTGACTATACGTGTGGTTTTTTTTTAGTTTCCAGTGTTACTTTTGTTACTTTTACTTTTTCCATGCCATTTTCTGCACATGCAGTTTTTATTGTATTCTACACATGTGGTCTATTAGTACTGATAGAATAATTGACTCTATTTAGAGAATTTCTTAAATTTCAGACAACACGTTTGGGTTTTTTTCTCTGTATTTCCTTGTTCATTATGTATATTTTTTACAGTACACTGACGGGTGCATTTTAAAGCTGTCCAGTTCAGAGAACAAGTGACCCATGGAGGGAAATGAGGAGGACTATTAAAAATAAAATAAAAAATATATATATATATTATATATTTAATCACTATATAATATATATAGATTTTTTTTACTGCTCCTTTTTTCCCTCTATAGCTCACTTCTCACTTGAGCTATCAATAAAATCAGTGTTTAGTGATTGTCCACTAGCCATCAGTCATATTTCTTTCCCAATCAATCATCTATTTTTTTTGTTCCACAAGTGGAATTCAGAATCACAACTCAAAATGAACATGCTTGGTCATTGTGCATTTTGTTTATGTCATGATTACAGATTGGAGTTCATGAATTCGAGCGAGCAGCCCAAATTAGGACAAATTGCAATTCGTAACTAAGCAAATCTCCAAGTCTAGTAAATACTAATAGACTGCCTGTACGAAATATAATAAGAACTGTTAAAAAGTAACATTGGAAGAAAAAATAATATATATATACACAGAGTAAGTAAACAAAAGGCAGCTTTTTGGAAGTTGCTATTGAAAACAGAGGCTATTACTTGTAGTGGATATGGTGGGTGAAGCCTTTCAGAGCTTGCTGGTAGTTTATGGTTAAAATGGAGGTTATTACATGCAGTGGATTTGGTGTGTGAAGCCTCTCAGTGCTTGCTGGTAGTTATGGTTAAAATGGAGGTTACTACTTGCAGTGGATTTGGTGTGTGAAGCCTCTCAGTGCTTGCTGGTAGTTGATGGTTAAAATGGAGGTTATTACACGCAGTGGATTTGGTGTGTGTGGTCTCTCAGTGCTTGCTGGTAGTTTATGGTTAAAATGGAGGTTATTACACACAGTGGATTTGGTGTGTGTGGTCTCTCAGAGCTTGCTGGTAGTTTATGGTTAAAATGGAGGTTATTACACGCAGTGGATTTGGTGTGTGTGGTCTCTCAGAGCTTGCTGGTAGTTTATGGTTAAAATGGAGGTTATTACACGCAGTGGATTTGGTGTGTGTGGTCTCTCAGAGCTTGCTGGTAGTTTATGGTTAAAATGGAGGTTATTACACGCAGTGGATTTGGTGTGTGTGGTCTCTCAGAGCTTGCTGGTAGTTTATGGTTAAAATGGAGGTTATTACACACAGTGGATTTGGTGTGTGTGGTCTCTCAGTGCTTGCTGGTAGTTTATGGTTAAAATGGAGGTTATTACACGCAGTGGATTTGGTGTGTGTGGTCTCTCAGAGCTTGCTGGTAGTTTATGGTTAAAATGGAGGTTATTACACGCAGTGGATTTGGTGTGTGTGGTCTCTCAGAGCTTGCTGGTAGTTTATGGTTAAAATGGAGGTTATTACACGCAGTGGATTTGGTGTGTGTGGCCTCTCAGAGCTTGCTGGTAGTTTATGGTTAAAATGGAGGTTATTACACGCAGTGGATTTGGTGTGTGTGGTCTCTCAGAGCTTGCTGGTAGTTGATGGTTAAAATGGAGGTTATTACATGCAGTGGATTTGGTGTGTGTGGTCTCTCAGAGCTTGCTGGTAGTTTATGGTTAAAATGGAGGTTATTACACGCAGTGGATTTGGTGTGTGTGGTCTCTCAGAGCTTGCTGGTAGTTTATGGTTAAAATGGAGGTTATCACACACAGTGGATTTGGTGTGTGTGTGGCCTCTCAGAGCTTGCTGGTAGTTTATGGTTAAAATGGAGGTTATTACACGCAGTGGATTTGGTGTGTGTGGTCTCTCAGAGCTTGCTGGTAGTTTATGGTTAAAATGGAGGTTATCACACACAGTGGATTTGGTGTGTGTGTGGCCTCTCAGAGCTTGCTGGTAGTTTATGGTTAAAATGGAGGTTATTACACGCAGTGGATTTGGTGTGTGTGGCCTCTCAGAGCTTGCTGGATGCCAACAATGAATATTTGAATTCCAGGATGCAGCACCAGAATATGTTTTGTTTGATTTGCAGTTTGTATAAATTATTATGTGAGTACCTGACAGGGTTTTGGGTACGTTATCTAACCTACACATTCTCACACTTAGCTAAGCGATACAATCCATTTAGGTGTTGATCAATCACACATGTGCACTTGTTTTTATATCGCAGAAATAATAAACATGTTGGGATCTTTTTGTCTTGGTGTTTTTTAAAGATTTCAAAATTCTATATACGTTGTTTATCTAGCTGAATGTCAGCAGCCCTGTGGCTAAGTCCAGTGACAAGTATATTGAAGCTCAAGATTAAGAGTTGTCCTCGGTTATTTGTTTCTTATAAGTGAATTATTTCCCAGTGATTGAACAATGATAAGATTACTTTGTACAGTTATCTGTCTTATTGCAGAAACAGCCATATTTCGCTATATAACATTTTAACTTACACGCCACACTTTTTTTTTCCTGCGCAAATTGATTTATTTGTCTTGATTGTATTGTTTCACTGGAACATAGCCACAATTGTGCTGCTGTAGACATTTATATGATGTCTGCACATATGTCAGTGCTGCTGTTTTTATTACAGTATGGACTCGCTATGAAGACATTCGGCACGGTTTTGAAATAATTGGTGGTGTTCGGCTTAAATCTGGTTGAACAAAATTCATATGAAACATTGAATTTGCAAATAATAGCTCTTTTATGTGCACCGTAGGTTCCCCTTATTTCAAGATTGCAGGAACTTATCTGAAAGGCTATCCATACATTGTAATTTCCCACCATTCATGGAATAAAGCATAAACACTGATCGCACCATGTGTAATCAACCTTGAAACTTTATTCACAGAGCTCTTTAGCTAACAGTCTCCAAGTTTACATTTGCATCAACTTTATGTCATAACCTACAATTTCCAAAAAGAGGGGCTACATCTAAGCCACTTCTTTTTCATGGTTGTCCATCTTTTTCTTCCTTTAATCCAAACTGTATTTCTGGATATAATTTACCCACATTGAATCTACTATAAGATGAATAACTACTACGTAGGCCTGTACGCCACATCTCTAGCCACATGATGCCAAATGATGTCAGCAGGTTTTAAAAATCAAACCATTGATTTCATATTGGTGCATTTAGAACCTTGTATCGGAAACCTCGTTTCTCTCTAATATTAATTAAGATTCTGCCTCTTTGTCTATTCCTTTTGTTACCTTTGCTTATTGTGCTGGTTATACAAATATTTTTGTACCCTTCTTTTCTTGCTCAAACAATGACCTATTGCTTGGTCTGGCATCATGCATATATAACTATACTGGAAAGCAAGTTGTGTTATAATACCGCTGTAACTTTTTTTGCAATTGGTCTTTTCTCATTGTCAATAGTAGCATTGGGATATAATGGATTTTCTGAAAGAGCGGAAGAAAAGAAGAAATTTGAAGAGAGAAAACTTCTGAAGGAAGTATTACATTTATTTCACTCAATATTATTATTTTTTTTGAGGGGGTGTAGCGAGGGTATAGGAATTCATTTGCAACTAGGGTGAGCTATTGGTCCTATCTTGTGGGGTGGACAATGGCATATCCACCCCCCTTATCAGGTTTAATATCCACAATCTGAATCCCATGATTGTGTGGACAATAGCATGTCCACCACTATAGATTCCCAAATAGGCCCTACCTGCCGTCCACATTAGGCTCCCCTTATTTAATAATTAGCAACTGGGTAGAGGCAGGGTGGACACAAGGATGTCCTCCCATTTTTTTCTATATCAGTAGCTTCCATACACTGCCTATTGATAGGGACTGGGGGGAACATTAGGTTCATGCATCATTTTTTAGTTTTAAGCCCCCAACAATGCCCACCGGCCCCATCCCATTTTAGCAACTGTGCAGCAATGTTGCCCCGTTACTAATTTTTAGTTACAGTGTGCAGCTCCTGGTTGCTTACAGTTTAATGGAGATGCCATCAATCAGCGGCATGGCAGGTGAGTGCACAGGGAAGTTTAATACCTACCTTATGGCATAGGCTTTTTTTTTTTTTTTTATCTTTTCATTGTGGTGTCTGGTTAACCATGCTATCTAGCTGCCACACAGTTAACCCTTTTGCCACTGATTGCTATTCACCTTCTGGCTGTTAGCATTGCCAGCATGCAAATAGTTTGGATTTTTAAAGTTCGGGACCCAAGTTCAGGTGCCTGGCTTCTTTCAGTCCAACTGGAATCTGGTCTGAATTCCGGATCGCTCAGAGCATGGTTTTCAAAATCCAGACACTATTAAATAGTGTGAACAATGTTCACATTTTGTATATCAGCACAGGATATTTTTACCCCATTCAGGTATATTTCTACTTGAGTGATTTGCCCTGTCTGTTAAGAATATTATTATTACTACTGGCACTTATAAAGCACCAACATATTCCACAGCACTGTACAATTGGGACAGGGGGGGCATACAATATACACAGACCAATACAAAAGGTAAAGAGGGCCCTGCTCAGTAAAAAATAAACTTATCGGTGCAAATTTTCTATAAGCTATAAAGTGACAAAACCAGTGTATATTAATTAGCAATAAAACAAAGAGATTAGTGGTGTGCATGCAAAATAATATATACAGCATATTTAATTCCAATTTCTTTTGGTGTACAGTCCAAAGACCAGCTTGTCATATAAAATAGAAAAAAATTTAAAAGAGTGAAATATTTTTAAATTGGTCCTGTTTGACTTGCAGCAATACTTTGAAATTAAACTAACTCACATGATTTGGAGCCTCAATTCAGCAAGCTCTATTGATATGTGGTTATGCAGGGAGATATATTATCCTCAAGGCACTCCAACTTCTCAACAACTCAGATTCTGGAGGAGTATCTGAAGATAGAACAAAGGGTAGGCAATAGTGTAAAACGTTTATTAAACTTTAAATAAAATCAGAAACTGCTGACACTTTCAAACGATGAGCGCTCAAAGTAGCTGTATCTTGATTGTAGACAAGATCACAACACCTCCTTGAAGCTTCTTCCTTGTAAGCAAGGCCCATAGCACATCCAAGTGGTATTTAATGAGTTAACATTTCTGGGCTTCAATATTTGCTGGCAGCTCAGGGTGCTTTACAAAGCACGTTAATATGTTTCAAAATGTGTGCAAGGTTCTGCGTTTACCAATATACACTCATAATTATGTAGGTTCCCCTCGTGCTGCCCAAACTGCAGGTCTAGTGTATTTAGACTTAGACCTCTGATTGCACTAAGACAGCAGATCCTTTAATAATAAACTAAAGATAGTGTGAACAGGAAATAATATTCCGTTCACATGTTTAGCCGCAACACCAAATTATCTCAGAAATGACCAAATATATTAGATTGAACTTGTGAGTCATTCCACTGTTAAATTAACATGTTGAAAGGGCACCAAGGAATGTGCGAAACGCGTCCAGGGCTTTCACACTCTTTTTCGGGGTAGTCTTCTGGGTGGTCTCTCCCCAATCTGGCAGTTCCAGGTAGTACGGCAAATTGATATTTCCAAACATTTTTTTTTCTCTTTTGCTGGGAAATTTGTGTCATCTCAGTGTACTACAATGTTTGGGTGTGATATGTCTGTGATATACCGTTAGCATCTATGAGGGCTGTATTGACAGCATGATTCCATGACTTTGTGATATCCATACTTTATCAATAAATGTGCACTCTTTTCATATACATAATTTTTCGCTGGATTATTTGGGAATATCTATGTGTGCGGACCTACATGCACCTATTGCGATGCATTAGCAGATCCTTTAAGTCCTGAAAGTTGTGAGGTGTGGCCCCCATGGATCAAATTTGTTGTTCCAGCACATGCCACAGATGCTCAATCAGAGTGAGATTGGGGAATTTGGAGACCAAGGTAATACTTCTAACTTTTTGTCATGTTCCTCAAACCATTTCTGAACAATATTTGCAGTATGGCAGGGAGCATCATCCTGCTGAAATAGGCCACTGCCATCAGCTAACACCATTGCCATGAAGGGATGTACTTGGTCTGCAACAAACTCTAGATAGTGTCAAAGTAACATCAACATGAATTCCAGCGTCAGGATTATATTGATCCAACACGCAGACTAGTATCACACCCTAGAACTAAGGGTAACGTCTTACCGGGCCTTAGAATGGGCGGACTTAACGTACCCGAGAATAGTCAGAATACTAGCCGAGGGCAGGGACACAGAACGAGACACAGTGATAGCCAAGTCAAGGTACCAGAAATCAGGAAAGTCAAAACGAAGCCAAAGTAAAAAAAACAGAAAAACACGATCAGGAACACACTCTCGGATAACTATCTAAGGGAAACCACGACAGGACAATGAGCTAAGGAATAAGTGAGTTTCAATAACCCTCTTGCAGATCCGTTTGGCTGTACCTAGCCCTTGACCCCAAAACGTACGTGTGCATCTTTTGTGTGACGTTGTCTTTACAGTGGACAGACTTGGGGCTATATAATTGCGTGGGTCCACAGCAGCCTATGCACCGACATGCCGCACAAGCCAGGCATCATGGCAGAAGACCACCGAGCGGCACTCCGCTCATTCTTCGGAAGGTAATTATCTCAGTTTTTGCCACATGGATACAAAGGATACGTGACAGCCAGGACCCAAGGTTTCCCAGCAGAACATTGTCCAAAGCATAACACTGCCTCTGCCGGCCTCCCTCTTTCTATAGTGCATCCTGCTGCCATCTCTTCGCTAGGTAAACGACACACCGCACCCCGCCAACCACTAAATAAAAATGTGATTAATCAGACCAGGCGACTTTTATTTCAATCCCTCCATGGTCCAGGTCTGACACTCATGTCCCCATTGAAGGCACTTTCGTTGGTGGACAGGTGTCAAGGGAATTCTGACCAGTGAACGACGCCCCATACACAGCAAACTGCAATGCACTGTGTGTTCTGACACCTTTCTATCATGGCTAGCATTGTTTTTCAGCAAGTTGAGCTACAGTTGCTCTTCTATGTGATCAAACCAAATGGGCTAGCCTTCGCTTCCCACATGCATCCATAATTCTTGGGCACCTGTGACCCTGATTGCCGTTCATGGGTTGTCCTTCCTTGCTCTTTTGACAGGTACTAAACATTGCATACCGGGAACACCCCACAAGACTTTATTATTTTGGAGATTATCTGCCCCAGTCATCTAGCTATCACTATTTGGCCCTTGTAAAAGTCTCTCAGATCAGTGCCTGACCAATTCAATGAGATTAAGTGGTCTGGGTGCCTTGCGGGGGACAAAGAGACAATGAGAGACTGGGGACAATGCAAAAGAGACAGACAGAGGCTTGGAAAGGGACAAAAGAGACATACAGGGCTTGGGTGAAGACATTTAGAGGGCCTAGATGGATACAAATAAACACAGAGGTGCTGGGGGGAAGATACACACAGATGGGCTGGAGAAGGGGCAAAAGAGACACACGGGC
This sequence comes from Pelobates fuscus, assembly GCF_036172605.1. Classification (NCBI taxonomy): domain Eukaryota; kingdom Metazoa; phylum Chordata; class Amphibia; order Anura; family Pelobatidae; genus Pelobates; species Pelobates fuscus. Next base: position 87,328,180 of record NC_086326.1, on the reverse strand, counting down.
TGGGGGTGAGACAAAGAGACACAGAGGACCTGGGGGGAAACAGAGACATGGTGCTGGGGGGAAGAGACACACCAAAGGGTTAGGAGTGGGAAAATAGACACACAAGGGGTTGAGGAGACAAATACATAGATGGGTTGTTGAAGGGACAAAAGAGACAATTAGGAGCCAGGGGGAGAAAGAGACAATGTGCTGGGGGGTGGGGGGAGACACACAAACGAGCTAGAAAGATGAGTAAGAGACACAAAATGGGCTAGGAAAGGGGAAGATACACACAGAGAGGCCGGGGAAGAGGAGAAAGACATACAGAGGGGCTGAGGAAGGGGAGAAAGATACACAAGAGGGGCTGGGGAGAAGCATACAAAGGGGATGGGGAAGGGGAGAAAAAATACATAGTTGGGCTGGGAGAGGGGAAGAGACACACAGAGAGGCTGGGAAGGGAAGAAAAAGACACGTAAAGAAGGTGAGTGAAGAGACACACAAAGAAGCTGGAGTAGAAATATACACACAAAACCACCATGGTGTACCATGGTGTACCAAAGACAAGTGTGCAACAAATGTATACTCCATACAACAAAAGATAAGTGAAACAACTAAAATCAATAGCGGAGCGCTCGCAAAAAGAGAAGGTGACTTACCATTTTGCTCTAAGTAATGTAAGAGCACAAGCAGTAATACATAAGAGATAAAACACGGCACAACTAAATATAGTGTGGATGGTAATAATATGAAACAATGCAAAACCAGAGTGATAGATACACTCACATGGAATGGAGCCACCAACTATATAGGCTCATACGCACTGAATTTTCCCAAATTGGTTTGCTGGGCCTATGTTGTCTTTGAGACCGTATGGTAGCCCAGAAATGAAAGTTACCCCCATCATTGCATACTGTTTGCAAACGTAGTCAACCCAGGGTATTCAAAATGGGGTATATCCAGTCTTTTGTAGTAGCCATTTTGTCACAAACCCTGGCCAAAATAAGTGTTCTTATTTTTTGGGGCATTTTCACACAAACACTGCATGTATATTGATGATATGATCATCATTATGTCTTACTGTTTTAAAACACTCATATTTGTGTGCAGCAATGTCTTCCGAGTACAACAGTATCTTCCATTCACAGATTGTATATTGTTTTGGAAAGTTACTGGGTTAAATATAGGGCTTGTAAATTAAGTTGTCTAGACATTCTGTCTGGGTTGTCAGGCAGATCCATTAAAATTGTACTTAATAAAATCACATACATGTAGAATAAAAAAATAATATATTTTTAAAATTAATATATATATATATATATATATATAAAAAAATATATATTCTTGCTGTGAGCAACATATCTGTAGCGCAGATATGTTGCTCACTCTTGCAGATAGACACAGTCCAAGGTTACCAGAAACCTGGACTGTGAATCTCTGCAGGAAAGGTGATTCCAATGCAGTACTGACAATGACACAAACAGCAGGATAGTCAAGGGATAGCCGGAGTCAAATGATGCCAGAGGTCAGGATTAACAAAGTGTAGCCAAAGTCAAAGGATGCCAGAGATCAGGATAAACGAAGACAGAAGCAGGGGTCAATATGGAGTAAAAGTTCAAGTGACTTGAACACAGGAACTGAACACACACAACAGGATCAAAGACTTGATAATGTTCCCAGGGCGAGGCAGTGCTTACATACCCAGCTGATGACTGATCAAGTCCAGCCCCCAGTGTTGCAGACAAGCCAGGATGAACAGGACTAGGATAAGTTCAAGGACTAGGAACTGCTGTGACTCAAAGGTAGATAGCAGGCCCAGGACAGCAAAGTACCCAGATTCAAATCCCCTGTTGGGTACTTATCTGGCCGTCTGGATGTCACGGTGAGAACCGTGACACTTGCTTCATATACAAGAATGGTTTGTTCCAGTAGCCCACTTGTCATCAGACTGAGAGAAGAGCTAGAAGTGATGTGGAAAGTGAATGCAGTAGTAGTCCCAGTTGTGATAGTAGCACTTGGGGCTGTGAATCCCAAGTTGGGGGAGTGGCTTCAAGAGATTACAGGTGGGACATCTGAGATCACTGTCCAGAAGAGTGCTATTCTAGGAACAGCTAAGATACTGCACAGAACCCTAAGACTCTGAGGTCTCTGGTAGAGGACCTGAGAATGATGAATAAATATACCAATATAGTTGTGCTTCAAAGTTTGCATAGCCTGGCAGAATTGTGAAATTTTGGCATTGATTTTGAAAATATGACTGATCATTCAAAAAAAAAATATTTTATTAAAGGATAGTAATCATATAAAGTTATTTATGATCACATAGTTGTTTGTGATCATAAATTATAACAGATAACATAAATCACACAAATGGACCTTATCAAAGGTTTACATACCCTTAAATATTTGGCTTTTTTACAGACACACATGGTGACACACACAGGTTAAAATGGCAATTAAAGGTTGATTTCCCACATCCGTGGCTTTTTAAATTGCAAGTACTGTCTGTTCGTAAATAGTCAATGAGTTTGTTAGCTCTCATGTGGATGCACTGAGCAGGCTAGATACTGAGCCATTAAGAGCAGAAAAGAACTGTCAAAAGACCTGTGTAACAAGGTAATGGAACTTTTTATAAAGATGGAAAAGGATATAAAAATATATCCAAAGCCTTAATAAATGCCAGTCAGCACTGTTCAATCACTTATTAAGAAGTGTACAATTTGGGGATCTCTTGATACCAAGCCAAGGTCAGGTAGACCAAGAAAGATTTCAGCCACAACTGCCAGAAGAATTGTTTGGGAGACAAAGAAAAACCCACAGGTAACCTCAATAGAGAAACACAGGCTGCTCTGGAAAAAGAGAGAGTGGTTGTTTCAAGGAACACAATCCGACGATACTAGAACAAAAATGAGCTTCATTGTTGAGGCGCCAATGCCACAAAAAGCCTGGTTACAATATGCCCGACAACACTGTGGCATGCCTCACACCTTCTGTAACACTGTAATTTGGAGTGACGAGACGAAAACAAGAGCTTTATGGTCACAACCATAAACCTATGTTGAGAGAAGGTTAAACAAGACCTATAGTGAAAAGAATACTATCGCCACGGTGAAGCATGGTGGTGGCTCACTGATGTTTTGGGGAGGGGGGTGAGCACGGGGAATCTTGTGAAAATTGATGGCAAGATGAATTAAGCATGTTATCAGAAAATACTGGCAGACAATTTGCATTCTTTTGCACGAATGCTGCACATGGGACCCTCTTGGACTTTCCAGCATGACAATGACCCTAAGCACAAGGGCAAATTGACCCTCCAGTAATTAAAGCAGAAAAAGGTGAAGATTCTGGAGTGGCCATCACAGTCTCCTCACCTTAATATCATTAAGCCACTCTGGGGAGATCTCAAACGTGCGGTTCATGCAAGACGACCAAAGAGTTTGCATGACATGGAGGCATTTTGCCAAGACGAATGGGCAGCTATACCACCTAAAAGAATTAGGGGCCTCATAGACGACTATTACAAAATATTGCACACTATCATTGATGCTAAAGGTGGCAATACACAGTATTAAGACCTAGGGGTATGTAGACATTTGAACAGGGGTCATTTTATTTTTTTCTTTCTTGCCACATTTGGTTTCCGGTTTGTGCCATTTTGTTATAACCTACAGTACAGTAGTGCCAAAGGGTATTTATTTGTTCAGAAGAGTTTGCAGACCATAATTTGGGGGGTTTGATCACAATGACACATATCAGATTTGAGAAATGGCCAGCAAAAATGTGAAAGATTTTTTTTTTTTTTTTAATCACAAACTTTAACATAAACTGGTGACAAAGTGGCAATATGTTAAGAAACAATTATTAATTCATTATTTGATATACACTGGAGTGTCTGTTTTCACAATTGGTAGGCCTTTGTGAGGTAATTTGAACAGTTAAACTGCTAAAACACCTCCAAAATGAAACATAGGCCATTTATATTAAACTGCTAAAACACCTCCAAAATGAAACATAGGCCATTTATATCCATCTATAAACTCTTAACTGTAAAAACTGAAAAGGTCAGCTCCCTTTTATGGCGCTGTAACTTCACAGAAGAGTGGCAAAGGCATACATTAGGGGAATCTAAGCAGAGGATGTAGCTGAACACAATATTGGGTTTTATACAGTAGTAGCAAACATCAGGTTTACTAAATACACAGACACCTAGTGCGTTTAAGGACCTTTAAGGACCGCTGGCGGTTCAGGACCGTCAGCGGTAAAACGTGCGTTTGGACCGCTGACGGTCCTGAACCGTCATAACGGTTTTGGGCAACTTACCTGATCGCCGTCGGTCCCACGGCAGCGATCAGCTCTCCTCCCGGTCCAGGGGGACTGCCTGTCTGCCCGGGCAGTCCCCCCTCGGCAGATCAGGACCCCACGGCCATGTGGTCACTCGATCACATGACCGCACTAGGTGTCTGTGTATCTGCCTGCAGGGGGACTGTCTGTGCTGACAGGCAGTCTCCCTGCAAGTGTAAAATCATAAAATAAAGTTTATAAAAAAAAACAATCAGTGTAAAAAAAAATATAATATGTATATATATATATATATATATATATATATATATATATATATATGATATATATACATGTATTATATCTATATATACCTATATATAATATATGTATATATATCATATATAATGTCATACGAAGTGTATTTTTATATTTATATATACGTATATTAATATAAAAATACACTTATATTTAAATTACACACGAATATATACAATATATATAATAACTATATATATGGTATATATATATATTATAAAATAAAATAATATGTTAATAAAAATAAATAACAAAAAATAATAATTTTTAATAATTCAAAAAAATATATATATATATATGCAATTTTATTCTAACAGTATTTTGATATTGATATATATATATTTATATCAAAATACACTTAGAATGTAATGATATATATATCTATGTATAAATAAATAAATAAAAATAATACGAAATATACATATGTCCACATACATAATTACATAAATAATTTCATAAATATACACGTAGACGTCAAATATATAAATATGTATATATATTAAAATTACACATGCATATTTATGTAATATTTTTACCTAATTAAGTAATTTTAATGATTACCTGCCTGCCAACCCAGGCCGAAAGTCCAGATAATTTTATTTGCTAGCACTGTGTTTAACCCTGTAACTTTCTATGACACCCTAAATCCTGTACATGGGGGTACTGTTTTACTCGGGAGACTTCGCTGAACACAAATATTAGTGTTTCAAAACAGTAAAACATATCACAGCGATGATATTGTCAGTGAAAGTGAAGTTTTTTGCATTTTTCACACACAAACAGCTCTTTCACTGAGGATATTATTGCTGTGATATATTTTACTGTTCTGATACACTCATATTTGTGTTCAGCGAAGTCTCCTGAGTATAACAGTACCCCACATGTAGATGTTTTATAGTGTTTGTGAAAGTTACAGGGTCAAATATAAGGCTTGATTTTACTTTTTTTTTTATTGAAATTTGTCAGATTGGTTAGGTTGCCTTTGAGAGCGTATGGTAGCCAAGGAATGAGAATTAGCCCCATGATGGCATACCATTTGCAAAAGAAGACAAACCAAGGTATTGCAAATGGGGTATGTTCAGCCTTTTTTAGTAGCCACCTAGTCACAAACACTGGCCAAAGTTAGCGATTTTTGCATTTTTAACACACAAACAAATATAAATGCTAACTTTGGCCAGTGTTTGTGACCAGGTGGCTACTAAAAAAGACTGGACATACCCCATTTTGAATACCCTGGGTTGTCTACTTTAAAAAAATATGTACATGTTAGGTGTGTTTCGGGCATTTATGACAGATAACGGTGTTACAATGTCACTATTGATACATTTAAAATATATATATATTGAAACAGCAATTTCCTACTTGTATTTATAGGCCTATAACTTGCAAAAAAAAGCACTAAAGCATGTAAACACTGGGTTTTTAAACTCGGGACAAAATTTTGAATCAATTTAGCAGTTTTTTTGATTAGCTTTTGTAGATAAGTAAAAGATTTTTCAAGTAAAAGTCCAAAAACATGTTTTTTTTTTAAATTTTTCACCATATTTTTTTTTACTACAATATATGACATAATACAAATAATGGTATGTAAAGAAAGCCCTTCTCGTCGTGAAAAAAACAATATATAACTTGTATGGGAACCGTAAATGAGAGAGCGGAAAATTACAGCTAAACACAAACACCACAAAAGTGTTAAAACTGCTCTGGTCCTTAACGTACAAACATCGCAAAAACAGGCCGGTCCTTAAGGGTTTAAAATGAAATAAAAAAAGTACAAAAAAAGAACCTTGTTATATGTCTGTATGTTAAAAATCTGAAAAAAAATAAAAAAAATTTACTACACAGAGATTGGCTGTTAATTGTCTACATAATAAGTGTCAAAATACTAAACATGTGCACCAGTGACATTTTCGTTTCGTACAAATGAATTTTCGGCCGAAATTCTGTAAAAAAAATAATGTTTTCGCCCATTAGGACGAAAATAACACTGCGCATGCGCAAAAAAAGAAAGCAAGGAGGGAGCCGTCAGCGCCTGCCCACACGAGGTGCCTGCCCAAAATAATTCCAGGAGAAAAGTAGTGTCTGTCTGTCTCTTTCGGGAGTATGAAAACAAATAAAATACAGAAGGTGTGCTTTAGCTGGTAGGCAGATAGTGTTCACCTAATCCATGCAAACGATTCCACCGAATAGTGCTCTTCAAGAATGTAAAGAAACGAATGCAGGCGGGGATGGAAGTTCAGCGGTGTTCGCGAGGTTGAATGTCTGATTTTTGTTCCATGCACTGCATGACCAAACACCGCTGCCTGCGTTCATGCAAACAAGATGGCCGCCACCAGGTGTTTGTGCATACGACCGGCGACTACCCAGCCGACCACTTAGAACACTGAGGTGTGAATTGTTATTGAGTTGTTAACAGTTGAGTTGTTAACAGGGGTGAACGAGATTAATAAGCATACGGGTGGTCTGGTTACCGAACAAAACAGGGAAAAAAGAACTGAAATTAAAAGGTAATGCATTTGGCATTTGCCCTTTCGTTTCATACATAATTCGTATGTAGGACTTTCGTTTATGTTATAGTAAACGAATATGAAAAAGTCAGAAATCATTTTCGTCCGATAACAAATGCACATGTCTACAAAATACCCTTAGGTAAACCGCCTATGATGTCTAATTTTTATAAATATATACGTTAGTATAGCAATTATGTTTTCTACGGTGGCTATTAGGCTTACAAGACAAACATATCAATTTCTAAAATCACTACACATTGAGATTTTATTTTGTGTTTTGTAGCTACCAAATATAAACTGAAATCCTAGACACATTATGAATTACTTTTCTTAAGCTGCATACAATGAGAATTGATATATGTCACATCAAATTAAAGCCATTTAAAAAGAGCTTTTTTTAAAAGCTCTTTTGTTGTTTAATAATGGTATGTAATGTGTGTTGTTGCAGTAGATAGGACAAATGGAAATTGTGGTTGAACACATACATATCAAAAATGGCTTTGGTCCTTAAGTGGAATAAAAGAAGCTTGGTCCTTAAAGGGTATTTATATCTCCCAATTTTGGGAAGTAAACCGTAGTGTGAAAATATCACTGCTTTTCTTTTTCAATCACATTTTTCCATCATATTGTTTAGTCCATCAAATTGTGGATGGCAACATTTTGACATATGCAGTGCCTTTGTCAAATTAAAAAAAAAAAGCATTGTGTATGTCATATCTGATTTACTAGTGGGAATATAAAGCTGCGATTTAACTCTTTAAATTGCCTTGAGGTGCTTTCACCCATCTGGCAAGCATGCTGACAAACAGACAGGAAAGGTAGCAGAGGGGAATAGAGGGAGTGATTTCCTCTCCCTGGTAATGTCTGTCAGTACAGATCTGCTCTGTTACATCTGACATAGACAAGTGTAAATGTCCGTGCATTCTGTACACAAACATTAAATTCCATGGAGTTGCTGATGGCTTGTTGACAAACACATCTGACAAAAGCTTATATTTCCTCTCCCCTGTGGTTAATAATTTTCTGTGTAGATAGTAAATGCAGACAGAGTCATCTACCTCAGAGTTATTCTCTTAAATGTGATCCATCAGTCTAGCTATTCATCTTTTCCCCTCTGCTTCTCTCTGCCTGGGTTCCAGTCTCTACGTCCAGCATAGATATCAGTTAACAGGGTCGGTCTGTCCAGACATCCGATGTTGACACCAATAACTTTGTGCAGGCACTACATAAATGAAATTCATTCTTAAGCTATGTGTAAATGTATTATATATTCTAAATGTATTATATATTCTAGCCACGTCTAGCCAAGGAACATACTCTCATATAAACTTAGATAAACATGTTCTTTTCTTTTTATCTTGTATCCATCTGCCACTACATTCAACCACTGTGCCACACAATATCAAGACTCAAGTTTGAGTCGTAAAAGCACTATAAGAATAAACCGTAAATTAAGTGATATTTAACAGATACCACTAACACAGATATATCTAAAGATATATAAAGCTTTGCAGTTTATAAAGCTCGCAGTAATAAAATTACAAACACATAAGAGTTTATTTGGTAATGAGCATTTATGGAGTTAAATAATATATAAATTGGCAAAAGCAAAATATGGTATACATCAGAAGTCTGGATGTTGAGCAATAACGTACTAACCAATGGATTCTGTGCCAATCATAACGATCTATTAAAACTATCCCTTTTTAAACTCTGTGGTTTATGAAAAAAATTGACAAATTGTCAGATTGCACCAGAAACTCCATCTCTTTGTCTAATTCCTCCCGACCGGTTGAAACAAGAGTTTGTATATAAATTGTTCAAATCCTCAATAGAAGATATAAGATACTCCAGTCAGCTGAAAACCTTTAACAACTGTTCGGCGGTAAGTGGGTCTATGGTTCTATGGTGGATATGTTATGCTATAGCTGTATGTATACCTTGGATGGGTCTTTGGCATTTATTCTCTTAGCCTCTGCTTCTCTGGTGCATCTGCTCAGTCTGGTCGCCAGTGGTTTCAGCCTTTCTTTTGGATGTTTCCATAGCATCTGGTATGAACATGCCCTTATATTTCCTCAGTAATCAGGAACTATCCTTGATCTTTCCACCGGTGATACAGCTTACTGTGTGTGTGTGTGTGTGTGTATATATATATAGATTGTTTTCTAAAATCCCCCTTTAATGTATTATTACGTACAACATAAAGATTTGAGGAAATTAACACACTTCGCATCACAAACACAAACAACCTGGGAAACAATGTGCAACACAAAAGTAGAAACAAATAAATGGTAAAGTGTCTCAAGTCCCCTTAAAAGTTTCTGTATTGCTTGCCCCCCTATCTAAGAGCTGTCTATTTTTAATGGGTTTGTGTGTTTGGACATAAATAGGAGAAAATTCCACTTTGAAAGGTTTAGAAACTGTTGCACAGCTGCTTAAATTGGGATAATCAAGTGAACATTTTTAGAAAATCATTTTTTCTCACTAATCTTCTCAGCATTCAAAACAAAATGCACTAGATTGTGACTATTATTAGTGCACTTTATGGACAGTGTTTTTTTTGTTTTTTTTTTTAAGATGGAAAATTATATTTTCAAGCGTACAATTCCAGCTATTGTGTACCGAGGGAGTGGTTGCCTATGTTTGTTTCCTGTGACAAATAGTAGGTCTATGTGAACGACAATAGTTATTCCAAAATAAAACAAAAATATATCTCCATTCTACATTTATGGATAGCTACAGCTGCTGAGTGCACTGCACTCGTCTTTTAGATAAAAAGTCAGTCAAGGCCCGCACTCAACATGGCTGCATGAAATAATCACATTAATCGCTATAAATCCGTGATAGCTGAGAATCATAGGATGTATAATTAAAAATATATATTTTACTTTTTAATTGGCAGGACAATTTTGAGAATTGCATTATCTTGTGGATTGCCATCTTTGTATAAATAATCTGCACTATGCCTAAGGAAACATTATATATATATATATATATATATATATATATATATATATATATGTATAATTTTAAGGGTCTGGCAGTTCCCCCTTTTGATACCCTAAATATATAGCTATGTAATTATTAGGATGAATAACATTAAAAAAATGTTTGTGCGAATAATTCACATGACTTTGATTTTTCTCTATTGTTGACTGTCACAGGTTATATATTAGTGCAGAGGAAGTCAACCCTCAACACTCCAGATGTTGTGGACTACATCTGCCATGATGCTTTCCAGCATTATGGCTTGTAAGAGCATTATGGGAGATTTAGTCCACAACATCTGAAGTGCCGAAGGTTGCCCAGCCTTGTACTAGTGCATCGGTATTTCTAATATGAATGTTGCCAAAGTTTTGTATGCTAAGCGTGACTGGTTATGCAGCCCCTCACTATAATTAGGGAGTATGTAGTCTGTTGATGACAGTCAACGATCTCTTGTGATTCTTTTTCTTCTGTGTAATTCAAAGCACTGCAGCCATATTATCCATCCAGCACTTTGTGTCATTGGGAGGGGTGGACCGGAGGTAGTGTTCAAAGTGATCCGCACCAGCAGCAGGCACAGACCAGGTTCCACCTACTGAATAACCAGGGATCCTACTCCTCATCAGACCCCTCATATTTACATAAGTAATAATAAAAAATAAGTACGTAATCGGGATATAGAGCTGTACAGTCCATAAAATAAGTTTTGGAATAATGGGGTGTGATATATTACAGTGTTCCAATCAGAAGAAAAGTGGTCTAAAGTTGGATAATCACCATGGAAACTAGTGCGAGTAATAGGCATCTTTTCATCGCTGACTTCTCCACTTTTAAGTTTTGCACTTTTTAGCACAGGTCACTTTGTTATTTATGAAAAGAGTGTGTCGAGCATAAAAGAAAAATACAATGCAAGACACACAGGTCCCAAAACAAATGCATAAAATAACATACGGCGAGATTCGCAAGTCTCTGAGCATGCGAAATACAATGAACAAAAAAAAACTGTCCTTGCAAGTTTCAGAAATATATAGAAATTGTAGACCCTAATGGTTCGATTGATTTTTTATTTTTTTTAATACAAGAAAATGTAAAAAAACTAAAAAAGAAACAAAATAAAATAAATAATACATTTAAAATACATTTTACAAAAAATTAAAAGGGGGGGGGGAGGAGAGAGCGGGAGTGTCTCCAATGATTATCTCATGCTGTAAAAAAAGTCTAGACTTTCCATCAGACAGGATTAAAAGCTAATGTCTATCTAGAAGCCTCTAAAAGTCAACTGTTTTCAGTAGTGGTAATCCATTGTGCCCAAATTGCTATATATGTCTCAATATGACCTCACATGCTGAAAATACGTTCCTCCATTCTAGAAATCCAGAGCTTCAGGGACGGTAAATCAAATTTACGACACATCAGGGAATTTAGGTGCTTGGCAGTGTTTAGGATTCGAATGGTCATAGATGTTTTTTGTTTGCAGAAGTCGCCATTGGGGTACAGTAGAGAATTAATGATACTGGCTGGAACAAAGAGGGGGAGTGATCTGTGAACCTTTTTAGTTTGTTCATATACCTTTTACCCCAAACAAAATTATTTGGAGACTGTCCCACCACATGTAAATGAAAGTGCCTGAAGCATCCTGCGTCCAGAAAATGACAAGGTAGGGAAATTGTGCTGGTGCTGAAGGGTGGCATACAGAAAAGAGATTCTATGCTCCACAGGGTCAGCCTCAAGACAAGAAATTATTTGATTATACTGAAATTGTGGCATGAAGGTTCGGGCGAGCGTCTGCACCAGCGTCTGTAGTGAGACCCAGCCATTTGGTCCCACTACATGATAGACCTGGGGAACCACTTGTGAGAATAAGGTCTGAAGTGCTTTGGGTTCAAGGTCAGAAGGAAAGAAGGGATTAAACACTAATGTGGTTAATGGTGAAGTAAAATAAAGGTTCAGCGGCTGAGCCAGGGAGTGCCAGACAGATCACCATTATAAAAGGGTTGACGAAGGCCAAACACCTGCCAATTATTATACCCAACCATAATAGAGCCAGTACAGGCCTGCCAAACCTGGACCCCATCCACCTTATTTCAATGGGCGACTGCCCCCTGCTTTGTACATTCAACCACCCTCAAGAAGTGGCAAGCCTGAAATAATTTAAAGTCTGGTACCGCCAGTCCCCCCCCACTGGACTTTGGCATGGCTGGTTGGCAGAATTTGTATCTTTTTTTTTTTTCCTTTTTCAAGATCTAGTTAATGAATAGTGATTATAATGGTGAAAAAAGGCAGTAGGTATCGCTATAAATACTGTCTAAAAGAGATACAGGAGCCACGGATGCAGGTTCATCTACAGCACGTTCACCCTGTTTATCCTGGAGAGGTGAGGCAGGGACCAATTTGCTAGGTCTGTATGGAATTCTGTCAACAGGTTGGAATGTTTAAGCAATAGAGGTCCTCTTGGTCAGTTGAGATCCACACCCCCATATATTTAATGGCTGTAGTTGTCCATTGAAAGGAGAAACTCCGACAGACCGGTTCAGCCCTGGCCACTTAGAAGACATTCAACACAACCAATTTGGAATAATTAATTTATTAAGTTCGAAAGTGCTCCATATTCTTTGACCTCTGCCATAATATTAAAGAGAGATACTTTAGGGCTCATGACATGAAATAATAATAATAATTATTGTATTTATTGGGGCTAATGTGTGTTATGGTCGTTACTGACGCCGAGGAGTAGTGGGAGTTTGAGCGCTGGACCTATTTTTGTGTACATAAAATAAATCCTCCACGTAAGCGGCATGTGTTTCCTAACTAAAGCCACTGCACATAGGGGTTGCATTTATGAAAGGTTTAAGGGCAAGGACGAAGAGCAGCAGCAACAGGGGACAATCCTGACGTGTCATTCTGAATGGGGAAAGAGCTGGTATGAGTTCCATTAATACAAGCACATGCTGTGGGGTCCTTGTACAATGCATGAATCCACATGCACATCTTGGATCCCAGACCCATGTACATCAGTGTTTAAAAAAAAAAAAAGCCAGAGTTTACTCAATTGAAGGCCTTCTCCACGTCCGATATAATCATAAAAGACACTTTTTTTTGTTTGTATTTTTTTCCAACACATACTTATCAGTAGACCTTACAATGCCAATAAATTAGATTATTTTTTGTCCATATGGACCAGCCTCTAATGATATCTATTTTCTCAAGTGAAAGTATTATCCCCACTATCTCTACCAAATTGGTACTCTCTGATCAATCACAATGTTTGATTCACTTTATATTTACATTTCCAAATACACAGATTTTCTGGAGTAGAAAGATGTTTATAGCCATGCAAATCCACCATCAATTGGAATGCAAAATGTGATCATGTCATGTGTAAAGCATCATGGGATGCCGCATTTAGCATTGTGGAAGTAAACAGATGAGCATGTGTCAATCACAATTTAAATATTTTTAGTTTTTACCTCTAGACCTCAAAACTGCAAAAGTCAAACTTAAAACCATTTCTTCAAACAACATAGAAACATAGAATGTGACGGCAGATAAGAACCATTCGGCCCATCTAGCCTGCCCAATATTTCAAAATACTTGTAATCTTTATGTTTATTTGCAATTTGTCCAGCATACGGTATAGATGAAACATGATAATGTACAAAGTTCCAGCATGTGTTTTTTGCATGCCAGGTGCATTTTAATCTGTGATAACGGTTCAATTCTTCAGTATGAAAATTGGATTATGAACAAAATACGTCCCCTTGTTACACATGCACTGGAATGGATGTTATGCTGTCTTCTTCCTATGTTTAATTTATTACCCTCTCAATGCAATCATGCATAGTTAATTGACAATATGAGTATAGCACAAGAATTGCTCATTATGAGCTGCACGGCAAACACCAAGGGGTCTATGTAATTGAAAACAGATCCATTTAAACATTTCTCTGCTTTGAATATATGGAATTAGTCCACCACGTGTGCCCAGGTTAAAATAAGACATCTTATCTGATCAATTTAAAGGTCTAGTTTTATGGAAATAAAGATATGCATCTTCAGTAAAATGGGGGTTTTCTTCCAAGGTTACAAAGACGTGATAGAATGTAAATCTTTATGGCGTAAAGATTGATCGTACCTCCGTGTATAGCCCATTGCACAATGGATTTGCACAGGGACCATTAGGCATCCTTTCTACTCGACTCTACTAGAACGTATGACTCGATGAATACAATTCACCAAATATTCCAAGATTAAGTTGATGCGTTTGTATGATTGAAATATGTTTCCTCTACGTTAAATGTAGAAAAGAAAACCAATTATCTGAAAATTAAAGACATTGATATTGTGAATTATTTTTTTTTAATTCAAATTGTATTAAATATTTTTTTCTAAATTATACATAAATATTTAAAAATTAAGAGGAGAAAAGAAGAAGAAAAAACCCAGAGGAAACATTTATTCAAAAAATAAAAATTGTCATAAACGCAGTTATCCATGCAATGCAAAGGCCCTTACAATAGTCTCACCCTGGCGCCACTCTGTTTAGGGTCTTGGTTGCATCATCACCAGCTAAAAACAGCTACCTGCTGTGCCTTTCCAGACCTAGAGGCAATATGTACAAAATGTGCCCCAGAAGCTCCTTTCCCTGGACAGTACCCCCAGACATTAAATGTCCCTGGATAGCACTTCACAGAATGCCCTTACTGTTCAAATAGCGCTGTGAACAGAGAATTATCACCCAATCTAGTGTTTGTTAAAGTTTTACTGGGTCGCGGCTATTCTCCGATCCGGCACAGAGTTCCAGTCGCGTATCTGGTTTGCCCCATCTCACAAAATGGTTCTGGGGCTCTGGGGAGGAGATCACCCCTACGTATGAGGCTGTTTACTTACTATCTAAATAGCCCTGATTTGCCGTATTGCAGCAGAGTCCAGATCCAGCAAACAGTTCCAGAGCTTTTCAGGGTATCTCCCGATCAAACACTCCATTCCCCAATTCCAGCTGGGAGGTAGACTCTCAGTACCCCTTTCCCACAATAACAATAACCTTTTTTTGGTCCTTTCTGTACATGTGGTATTGGGGTTCCGTGTCACAGGCATTCTTGCCATTATATTTCAGAAAACTAAACTTTTTAACAGCAGATTTCTCACCATAAATAAAACTTACGTGATAGTACAACTTGCAAATATAAAATAAAATGCAATAACACGATGTTATATTCTAAGTCTGTATTAGTGAGTAATCCAAAACTAGTTTCTTAATTAAGTTTCCCCTTCAAAAAGAACCTTGATTTCCTCCTAATTATTAGATTTCTGAATACTGAAAAGATTTCCATAATCCATCTGCTTAAAACCGTTTTTTACATCTTCCCAGCACTTTATTATCATTTATTTAAACTAGACTTATGTGATGAGAGAAATATCGCTTATGAAGGGCTGTATCCAAATGATCTGTGAGGTGATTGCAGCATTGAATTCTTTAGTAATTTAATGAATGGAATGAATTCATCATGTATATCAGGGGTAGGCAATAATTTTGGTTCATCCAAAAAATGTATACGGAAAATATTGATTTGAATAAACACAATTTCAGTTCGGCAATTATCAATTTAGGGAGTTAAATGCTAAATTGCTAAGATATAAAAATTATGGTTTGGTTTACACCACTGCATCAGATGTGCCACAGTTTCAGGGCTCTGCATTTGGAAACAACCTCAGACAGTAACTCTGATGCTAGACACTGTAGCTCCACCCATTTTGAATTTTGAATGATGTGATGACATCATGCTGTCATTATGAAATTGGTTACTTAATCCACCAATCAGAGAGTTGTGAGTCAAATTACACAGCGTGGGAAAATTCCAAAGAACTTTCCCACGCTGTGTAAAATGACACAGAGCACTCTGATTGGTGGATTTCAAACCAACCAATCAGAGTGCTGTGACAGGTAAATGTAGAGACTTACCTGTCAGTCTCTTCATTTACCTGTCAGAGCACTCTGATTGGATGGCTTAAACCCACCAATCAGAGTTCTGAGCCTAATTGCAGGGTGGGGCAAGGCTTTATAAGCCCTCCCCCGCCCTGCAGAGCTCAGTCTGTGCGGAGCCCTCCATGGGTGAAGAAGGATTTTTTTGCACTCGGTTATTATGTTTTTTTATTTGGCCTTTTTTGGGGCCGAAAAAAGAAGATTTTAGAAGAAAGAAAACATCGAATGGTAAGTTTTTTGTTTTTTTTACACAGGTACTTAGTTAAAGGTCCCCCCCTCATTAGTTTTTAGAGTGAGGGGGGTAGGTAGGGAGATAATTTTTATTGGGGGGGAGGGGGTGACGAGGGGTTTGGGGACCCCCTAGTCACCTGGGGGGGATTTTTTTTAGGGCCCCCACCCGCTGCTCAGAGGTGGGGGCCAGGGGGAGGACCTTAGGTCTCCCCCCTTCTTATTAGTATTTAGGGCCCCCACCCGCCGCTGAGGGGTGGGGGCCAGGGGGGAGGACACTAGGTCCCCCCTCTTATTTCAATTTAGGGCCCCCACCCGCCGCTCAGGGGTGGGGGCCAGGGGGGAGGACATTAGGTCCCCCCCTTATTAGTATTTAGGGCCCCCACCTACCGCTCAGGGGTGGGGGCTGGGGGGAGGACATTAGGTCCCCCCTTATTTAGGGCCCCCACCCACCGCTCAGGGGTGGGGGCCAGGGGGGAGGAACTTAGGTCCCCCCCTTATTTTACTGTAGGGCCCCCACCGAACGCTCAGGGGTAGGGGTTAGGGGGAGGACATTAGGTCCCCCCTTATTAGTATTTAGGGCCCCCACCCACCGCTCAGGGTGGGGGCCAGGGGGGAGGACATTAGGTCCCCCCTTATTATAATTTAAGGCCCCCACCCACCGCTCATGGGTGGGGGCCAGGGGGAGGACATTAGGTCCCCCCCTTATTCTGATTTAGGGCCCCCACCCACCACTCAGGTGTGGGGGCCCGGGGGAGGACAACAGGTCCCCCCCCTTATTTTAAATTAGGGCCCCCACCCACCGCTCAGGGGTGGGGGCCAGGGGCTCGGGAGGGGGGAACTTTTTTTTTTTACAGTGAGCAGCCACAGGCTGCTCACTGTTTAATTGACATGCCCCTACTCGCGGTATAGCGAGTAGGGGCATAATTTACTAATACTAAGTAATCTTTACTTAGTATTAGTAAATTTGGCTGAAAGACAATTTAGGTCTTTCAGCCTTTTAGTAGATAGCTCCCTAATGCCGTGGGAATTAGGGAGTTATCTACTTATTCATTTCTGTCATTACATGACTGGCTAAGTAACTTACATTTTATATGAATGTATGTTACTTGTTTGTTGTAAGTGTTGCAAATGCTTACAGCTGAATCCTGGCTATGTTTGTATACATTTTATTTAAAATTATTTACAATGTAACATTCTTCTTCTTTCACTAGGTAAGTATAGTAGTACTTAGGCAATACTGTGCTTCGGAATTTCAGCACTTTGACACTTCGGAACTTCGGCAACTTCGGAACTTCGACACTTCGGAAATTCGGAAATTTCGTAACTTCGGGACCTCGGCAATTCGGCACTTCGGCCATTCGGAAGTACCCGAATGTCCTAATTGTCTGAAATTCGTCCGAATACATATTTGGACCGAAACGAATTGCACATGTCTACTAAAGATTGTTGCAGACTATGTGTATTCATTCATGGCAATGGTGATTGTTCCCTGGGGGCAGTGACTTCTTTCAGCAGGATAATGCACCATGCCACACTGAAAAAAATGTTCAGGAATAGTTTTAGAAACATGACAAAAAGTTCAAGCTGTTACCTTGGCCTCCTAATTCCCATAGCTCTCAATCCGACTAAGCATGTGTGGGATGTACTGGAATAACAAATTTGATCCATGGTGGCCCCACCTTGCAAATTGTAGGACTAAAAGTTTAGAAACTATTCAATGCCTTTTAGTGGTCTCAGAACATTTAAGTGTGTTATTTTGTTCTTGATTTTCTGTTTCTGCTATTGATTTAAATTATTTTATTTTACATTCTTTATTTTGAAGTGCAGTGCTATACATTGTTAGAGTAACAATTACATATTGTGTAGACATAATCTGTGTATAGAAGCACGAGAACAAAACATGACATTTCAAGATAAGCTGCAAATTGTTTGTAAGATAGAAAAACAAGAAAAATCTAAAAGTGTTAGTCAGGGTAAAATACAATAGGTGAGGTAATTGGCAGGTTAAGAAAACTGACTACACATGAGAAATGCAGAAGAAGGTGAAATCACCAATAGCTTTTTAACTGAGCTCACTGGGTATTAAGACTGAAATAAATAAGGTAAGCAAAGGTGCCGGACTGGGTAGCGAGATGCATTGCACATTTATCCAATACCAGTAGCATACATACAGTGAGGGAAAAAAATTATTTGATCTCTTGCTGATTTTGAACGTTTGCCGACTGACAAAGAAATGATCAGTCTATAAGTTTAATGGTAGGTGTATTTTAACAGTGAGAGAAAGAATAACAAAAATTTTTCCAGAAAAACACATGTTTAAAAAGTTATAAATTGATTTGCATGTCAATGAGTGAAATACGTATTTGACCCCTTCGACTTAGTACTTGGTGGCAAAACCCTTGTGGGCAATCACAGAGGTCAGACATTTCTTGTAGTTGTCCACCAGGTTTGCACATATCTCAGGAGGGATTTTGTCCCACTCCTCTTTGCAGATCCTCTCCAAGTCATCAAGGTATCAAGGCTGACGTTTGGCAACTCGAACCTTCAGCTCCCTCCACAGATTTTCTATGGGATAAAGATCTGGAGACTGGCTAGGCCACTCCATTACCTTAATGTGCTTCTTATTGACCCACTCCTTGTTGCCTTGGCTGTGTGTTTTGGGTCATTGTCATACTGGAATACTCATCCACTATTTGTTTTCAATGCCCTGGCTGAGAGAAAGAGGTTCTCACCCAAGATTTGACAGTACATGGCCCTGTCCATCGTCCCTTTGATGCGGTGCACACCCAAAGCATAATGTTTCCACCTCCATATTTGACGGTGAGGATGGTGTTTTTGAGGTCATAGGCAGCATTCCTCCTCCTCCAAACACGGCGAGTTGAGTTGATGTGACAGAGCTTGATTTTGGTTTCATCTGACCACAACACTTTCACCCAGTTCTCCTCTGAATCATTCAGATGTTCATTGGCAAACTTCACCTGTACATGTGCTTTCTTGAGCAGGGGGACCTTGCAGGCGCTGCAGGATTTCAGTCCTTCACAGCGTAGTGTGTTACCAATTGTTTTTTGGTGACTATGGTCCCAGCTGCCTTGAGATCATTAACAAGATCCTCTGTGTAGTTCTGGGCTGATTCCTCATGATCATTGAAACTCCACGAGGTGAGATCTTGCATGGAGCACCAGACCGAGGGAGACTGACAGTTATTTTGTGTTTCTTCCATTTGAAAATAATCGCACCAACTGTTGTCACCTTCTCACCAAGCTGCTTGGTGATGGTCTTGTAGCCCATTCCAGCCTTGTGTAGGTCTACAATCTTGTCTGACATCCTTGGACAGCTTTGGTCTTGGCCATAGTTGAGAGTTTGGAATCTGATTGATTGCTTCTGTGGACAGGTGTCTTTTATACAGGTTACGCGCTGAGATTAGGAAACACTCCCTTTAAGAGTGCTCCTAATCTCAGCTCGTTACCTGTATAAAAGACCTCTGGGAGCCAAAAATCTTGCTGATTGCTAGGGGATCAACTAATTATTTCACTTATTGACGTGCAAATTAATGTATAACTTTTTTGACATGCAATTTTCTTTCTTTTTCTTGTTTTTGTTATTTTGTCCCTCACTGCTTAAATACACCTACTATTATAATTATAGACTGATCATTTCTTTGTTAGTGGCCAAACGTTCAAAATCAGCAGGGGATCAAATACTTTTTTCCCTCACTGTGCATAGTCCAGGCAGGTATAACAGGTGATGGAAGCCTCCCTGGGTTTCATGCCTCGCCGCAGCACTCCAGCTCCTGTAGGCATAGGCTTCTTTACCCACAACTAGGCAAAGTCCTTGAGGCTGCAGAGAGTAATGTTCTCCATGGATGCGTAGCCTACATGCGGGCCTTCAAATCTGCTTAGGCCTCCATCCTTAGGGGAGTTTCCAAGCAGGAATTCAGCCTAAGCCAAACCGACTCTGTTGATTGCCTCCACAGATTCCACCAAGACCTCTGACAGACTGCATCAAATGAGCTAAGGAAGCTCTCCACCCAGCTTGGAGTCTGAGCTTGCACATCTTGCTTTGCGGCAGCACCACCTTCAGCCAGTTTAGATAGGCCGCATGGGAGATTTCTACGTAGGATTCACCCAGGAGCAGCAGAAAAGTGAGTAGGTAGTGTTTGGTGGGGACCGAGACAATGCCTGCTGGTCCAGAGGGGGGGGAGGAATATAGAGCTCTGAGTTACCAAGAAAAAATCCCAGGCGCCCGTGGATGGAGAGATCAGCAGCTTCTCCCACTGAGGTACTGAGGCTGGAAGCCGCATCTGTCGGCCAACAGTAAGGTTGAAAACCCACTCCAAAGTTATCCACGAAGTACAAGGCGAGGGTGTCATATTGGGAAAATACAGTGATAGGGTATTTTCACACTCTAAATAGCTTTGAAATCAGGATCAGTCAAGAGCCCAAGCGTCCTGCAACCATTCAGCATGGTGTTCTAGTCCTGACCCCTTGACTTTGATTTTTCCAGTATTCCTTGTGTACTAGACCTTGGCTACATTTGACCACAATTACCTTATTCCTGTTTTGTGTATCCCGATGACATTTGACATTGATTTTGTCCTGTTCCTGTGTGCCTATTAGGCCCCGCTTGTTTGTGAAATTGAGTTATTCTATACCAGTGTTTATTGTTGCTATGGTTTTATTGTTCTCTTCCTGGTCTGAATAAACTTACTCTTACTACCTAGTCCCTGCTTTGCATTAATCCTGGACACTTTAAATTATGGTAATATGCCTATCTCTTCTCACTTTGCCTTTGTTGTTGCCTTGTATCTTGCTGAGGATCCTAATTTACCGTGGCACTCCATAAGCGAAAGAGTGAAACAGTATAACAGAAAACATCATACATTTCCCAGAAACCCATTTCTGTATTTGAATTCCAAGAGAGTCAGCAGGCACATGAGCAATTCTGCATCCATAGACATTCCATTAATTGAAAAATATGAATTAAAATCGCTTAGACAAGTTAATGGAAGCCTGCCTCTAATCCCATTAAATTCCATCAGCATTTGTAATTTTTTTTAATTTCAATTAATATTATCCGTTTTTGCAACATTTGTAATGCTAATAAAAATGAGAGAGCATGTGCAAGTGTGACATTATACAGAAGCACCTGCTCTGAAATTCCTCATTCGTGTGAATAGATGTCCATGGTTTGAATAAGGTTGTAGGCAATGAAGGAGAGTCAGATCACTAGGTAAATATACAAACATTGACCTCTACTGGTCTTCTTCTTCTTGGCATTTGAAACTGCTACTTGTAATTGCTCTTGGCACCAGGTTAGTGGCATAAAAGTAAATTCTATGTCCAATAATGTTTATATTTATGCATATATTTAGTAAATGCATATATGAAAACATATGCATTTACTAAAACTTGCACCAAGATCTAAATGCTCACCTTTAATTAGCTGCAGGACTGGCAGCAAGATCCTGTAACATATTCTCTTTCACCTTGCGGTCTCTGCAACCAGCGGCCGTGCGTCTGCATGATTGACAGTTGCGGCATGTTAATGGCCGCCGGCCGCCGCGGATCCGCGGCAAATTATACCCCCACATCCGCCCACATTGTTGACGACATAGGCGTGCACGTGACATCACGTGGGAGCCGCGCACGCACGTTTTGGGATCAAAGATCGATCTCGGGCAATCAGAAAGGCAAAGCATGTATTTAAACTCAAAATTACCTTTCCTCATTGCCCTGTTTTGGTTTCCTTAGTGGTTGTCCGAGAGTGTGTTCTTGAATGGTTATATTCTGGTTTTTGACTTTGGCTTTGTTTTTTACTTCCCCGTATTCTGATATCCCTGACTTCTGGCTTTCCTTTATCGTTGTGTCCCTTTCTGTGTCCCCTGACCTCGGCTAGTATCCTGACTATTCTTTGGTACATTAGTCCGGTCATTCTAAGGCCTGGTAATACATTACCTATTAGTCCTCTGTGTGACACAATTCTACGTGCTGGATCAAGTAGTAATCCTGACAGATCCATCACCTTTTTGCCCAACACTTACTTTTTTTATTTCTGGGTATTGCTTCTAACAGAAAAGCAATAATGACAAATCTCGATCCTGAAATTTCTCATAGAAATGGGTGACTTTGTTGAGATTTAACGATTATTATGGGAATAAACATACCGTATATACTCGAGTATAATCCGACCCGAATATAAGCCGAGGCCCCTAATTTTACCCCAAAAAACTGGGAAAACTTGTGAGAAATGCAGCAGCTACTGGTAAATTTCTAAATAAAATTAGATCCTAAAAAAAATATATTAATTGAATATTTATTTACAGTGTGTGTATAATGAATGCAGTGTGTGTGTGTATGAATGCAGTGTGTGTGTATGAATGCAGTGTGAGTGTATGAGTGCAGCGTGTGTATGAGTGCAGCGTGTGTATGAGTGCAGCGTGAGTGTATGAGTGCAGCGTGAGTGTATGAGTGCAGCGTGAGTGTGTGTGTGAGTGTGTGAGTGTGAGAGTGTGAGAGTTGCAGAGCCTTGGTGGGGGGTGGGTGTTTTTTTTTTTATTATTTAAATTTTTATTATTTAAAATTTTTTGTTATTATTATTAATTATTATTTTTATTTATTTAATTATTATTATTATTGTATTATTTTTTTATTATTTAATTATTTTTTTTTTTTTATTATTCATTTTTTTTTTTTCGTCCCCCCTCCCTGCTTGATATATGGCAGGGAGGGGGTCTCCTTCCCTGGTGGTCCAGCATTGGTAGTTCAGTGGGGGGAGAGGGGGGCTGGCAGAGCTGTACTTACCTCTCCTGCAGCTCCTGTCAGCTCTCTCCTCCTCCGCGCCGTCCGTGCAGCTCCCTCTGTCAGCTCACAGTGTAAGTCTCGCGAGAGCCGCGGCTCTCGCGAGATTTACACTGGGAGCTGACCGAGGTGCTGAACGGACAGGGCGCAGAGGAGGAGAGAGCTGACAGGAGCTGCAGGAGAGGTAAGTACAGCTCTGCCAGCCCCCCTCTCCCCCAGTCTGTATTATGGCAATGCAAATTGCCATAATACAGACAATTGACTCGAGTATAAGCCGAGTTGGAGTTTTTTAGCACAAAAAATGTGCTAAAAAACTCGGCTTATACTCGAGTATATACGGTACTTTAGGGAATGTATGAATTCAAGTGCCATTTGCAAGTATTAATTTGCATGTGTCCTCCATTACAGTTTGCACTTGCTATATAAAGATATTGGGATAAATGTCTTATCAGGCTCAGCAAAACAAAGGATAGGATTGACTTATATTCCATGTGAACTGTTTAGCAAATGGTTGAGAAAGTCCCATAAGTATGGTGAAATGCGTCAGCAAGTCCTGAAATCACTACGTCATGGAATCTACACCTGCATCTAAAACTCGGTAGGAGGTGGTGTACACGCAATAATGGTTTTGGTGTACATGCAAGAATGGATATGGAGATGCCTAGTATATGATTTGATGCTAAAGAAGCACATTTAATGAATTTAAAATCTTGCATAGGTCCCACTTTGATTTCTGTAAAAGATTTTTAATATTTTAGTTTCTTGTTATATAAAATAATTGTGTGCTGCATGCTATCATTTGCTCAGTGGACATGATGCTGAAGCAGGACGTCGGCACATAGGGTAACCCGATCAAATTTATCTAGGAAACCAAAACAGATCATTCAACAGCTATCCAACGAGCCATCCATAATCATATGCCCAGCGGATAAAGGAGGGGGAATTGTTATACAAAACTATGGAGAGTACTCATCAGAAATATACAGACAACTCCAGGACGAGAAGACATATTGTCCTTTGAGCGGAGATCCCACCACCTCAATAGCGCGTAAGATTGAGGAGGTCCTCACATTTGGATTAAAAGCTGGACATATAGATCTCAAATTATTCCAATTCATACAGAAGAAATATCCCAGAACTCCAGTGATTTACACTGTTCCAAAAATACACAAAAGTCATGATAATCCTTAAGCGCATAAGATTGAGGAGGCCCTCACATTTGGATTAAAAGCTGGACATATAGATCTCAAATAATTCAAATTCCTACAGAAGAAATATTCCAGAACTCCAGTGATTTACACTGTTCCAAAAATACACAAAAGTCATGATAATCCCCCAGGACGCCCCATTGTTTCGGCAATAGGTGACATATTGGAGCCAATTGCAAAATACTTGGATTATCTATTGAAAGAACCAGTGAATGGCATATCAACTTCTCTTAAAGATACAAAACACCTTATTGAGGAATTGAAGCAGATAGAACATATTGGAGAAGATCTGACACTAATGACTTTGGATGTGTGTAGTCTATACACAGTGATCTCCCATGAGGAGGGGATTAATGCAACAAAGGAACTGCAACTGGAATCAACATGTTACCAAGGGCCGTCTGTTGAATTTACATTGGAACTTCTATCATTGGCACTACAGAATTATTATTTCCATTATGAAACCAAGTGGTACTTACAAAAAGCGGAACATCCATGGGAGCAGCTATGGCCCCCATGTGTGCAAATGCATACATGTATTATTTTGAAAAGAAATACATTTTTCAACACTATTCCAACTATATGTTCAACTATAACAACAGAGTATTAAAATATGACATTTTAATACTCTGGAAAGGCAATTCGGTAGAAGCACAGCACTTTGTGAGGTACATAAATTATCTTCAAACTCCAATTAAGGTGAATTCACATATCAGTACAAGTGCAATACAATCCCTGGATTTAGAGATTTTGTTTAAACATAGTTACATCGAGTATCAACTATACAAAAAACCTACAGACCATAACACCTTATTACATTATGAAAGGGCACACCCAAGACACCTCAAGGACTCACTAACTTATTCACAATTACTAAGAGTTCTGAGAAACAATTTACAGGAGGCTCAATGTTAGATCCAACTACGAGAGATGTACAAGGAATTTCTTACCAGCGGATATACTACAAGGGTGTTGGGTAAATCCTTACAAAAGGCAAGAAAAAAGGCCCATTTTCTTGACACCATGACTCAAGAAGAAAATCTACAAGAATAGTATTTCCTATGACATACAATACGGCTAGTGCCAAATTAATTAAAACAGTGAATAGGAATTGGAATATTATTGAGAGCAATGTGTCTCTTCCAAATATGCTACGGAATAAATCCTATAGTTTGCTACAAAAGAAATAGAAATTTGCGTGACATGTTGGTCCACATCGATCTGGTTCAGAGTTATATGCCGGACAGAAAGAATAAAGCAAGCTGGGGTTGCGTGAGATGTCATCTCATCCCGTCCAAAAGCTTCAGTCACCCTCATACGGGGAAACTATTCACGATCAAGCATAGGATTACCTGCCGCACGGATTTTGTGGTATATACAGTATCTCACAAAAGTGAGTACACCTCTCGCATTTTTGTAAATATTTTATTATATCTTTGTGTAAATTTGCTGTCCCCTCAGACAGCTGGTGGTCCCTATTGGCGCCACCAGCCACCCGCCCTGTATGACCACCCAGCATGCCGCCTGCCTGCACTATCCTTTGGCTGGTCACCCACTGGACCCCACAGGTAGCAATAGTGTGTGAGTCAGTCTGTCAATGTGAGTGTATGGGTCTGTCATGATGTGTGTGTGTGTGTCTGTCTATGTCATGGTGTGTGTCCGTCATGGTTTGTGTATGTGATTTGTGTATGTGTAAGTGATTGAAAGATAAAGGGAGGGTGCACAGTTACTGATATGTAGTGCCTAAACCATTAAATAGTACAAAGTGTGAGGTTTCTAGTGCTTGTTTATAGTGCAGGTAGGCAGCTTGAAATACCCAAACCAGAGTCTCTTCTTTCTGGCTGTGGATGAATATATGATATAGGAAATGGTATAGGAAAAGGACAAAGGGGAGAGCCTTAGTGAGCTCTTCATAATCCAAGTCAGGTAAAGTCAATATGTAAAAAGGAGGACAAAGTACAAAATCTGGCCTAATATTTTAACATGCTTGGAGGGTGCGAGGCTTGACCGCCATGTCGTGCGGGCGCACCAGGGATGAACTCTGCAAATAATCAGGTTGAACTCTGGCAAATACAATACCCCGACTGTAGTTTCCTGCTGAACTGGTGCCTGAATGTGTCCAGGTGTAAACCTACACCATAAATCATTAAAAATCATAAACAATACTAGACACCATGGCTAGATACTCTTTTTTTTTTTTCATAAAATCGGTCAATCATGCAGGATAACCAACCAAGGGCATACTATACAGACAACATCCTAAGCTTGGCATAAATGCGTCTAATGATGCGCTAGCTCTACACTTTCTAAGGACTGTCCCCTACCACTCGCTGGTCCACTCCTCTCCTAACCTTCTTACTAGCAGA
Source organism: Pelobates fuscus (assembly GCF_036172605.1). Taxonomy (NCBI): domain Eukaryota; kingdom Metazoa; phylum Chordata; class Amphibia; order Anura; family Pelobatidae; genus Pelobates; species Pelobates fuscus. Next base: position 87,301,531 of record NC_086326.1, on the reverse strand, counting down.
CAGAAGCTCCTGTTATACAGTCTGGGACAGAGAAAAAGGGTATGTAGTGAGTGTAGAAAAAAGGGAACACGTGTTAGAGAGACTGAAGCAGTATAGTGCGAAAGTCAGCTTTACAATCACTAATTTAATTGTCAGCCAGTCCACACCAGTTCTGTCCCCCTACATCCCTCTTAAGTTTCCATACTTAAGCAAAAGCATGGTGGGTAGTAAAAAAAATATATAAATATATATATTAAATTACTGGGTCTATTCCATAGGCATGGGCCTGGAGCTGCATCTTCATCAGCCCCTATGTTATTCCAGCCCTGCTCTTACCTTCATTTTTCTAATGGTTTAGCCCCCAAATTGCCTCCGGGGCTAATATCAGCCCCCCCCCCCCCCCCCCTGGTGGGATTCGGCTTTTGGGGACGCTGATTGGCTGAGAGGCCTGAGGCCCTTCATTATAAAGTGCTTTATTATTTTGCAAATAATGGGGAATTAAAACCTGCATACATATATTTACTGTTTGCTAATTACTACGGCTCTACAGTAGCTGAATTCTTCCAGCTGCTCATACTTTTTATTTTACATATTAATTAGTGTGCTCTCTTTTTTCTGTTTATTACAGAGAATGAAAAACACTTCTACTCTGAATTTTGGACCAGAAAATGCAATTTTCACTTCTACTGTTAAATAGCTGCTAGCCACATCTTGCTTATAGGGTACTAATGTATCTTCTTTACACTTTATTTTTATTTATGAGCTCTTTTATCTGTTACTTTATAATAGGCATATAAAATATTGCATACGTGGCTGATCTTCTGTACTTGAATAAATTACACTACTAAAAACCTCTTAATATATTCTGTAAATTTTCAATATACTTTTATATGATAGTTTTCTGCACATCATACAAGACCTTCGATAAGAGGTACTATTTTGGGCACCCGTTTTAAAGAAGATTATTATGGAGCTGTAAAAAGTGCTGAGCTATAAAATGAATAAGGGCTTAATGAGCCAGCGCTACGGAATTTTGCTGGCGCTATATAAATAATAAAATAATAAATAATAATAATGAGGATATTGGAACATCTTAGTCAGAAGAAACTCTAGACATGTTGCATTTGTTTACTTGTATCTAAGAGGATATGATAACATAAACTCATGGATACATCGACAGTACGAAAACCTGTCTATTAAACTGTTCATTAACAGGACTGTACAGATTACAATTGGTTATCCATTGAGACTTAAATAAAGGAATTTTCACCTGAAGCTGAGGAATTCATTCTTTGCAGTAGAAACAAAGTATATGTTGAATTCCATGCCTAAAGAACTTGTTCTAAGAGATTCAATAGATATCTTTTGAAAAGCTCTCGATGCTTAGTTAAAATGATATACCCATAAATAGCTAATATAGTATTGAAAGACTGTTTATCTAAGGAAACGTAATTTTTTAAATCCCTTTTTGCATTATAATTAGAAATTGCTTCAGATTGTGTTTTCTCCTAATTTGAAACAACAATTGAATGTTTAAAACTTTGGACTTGATGGACATGAGCTTTTATCAACCTATATAACTATGGCCTCAATTCAATGTAACCATCGATTGGATTTTTGCCCAAGATTGTTATCAAATATCGACTTGACTTAATACAAGCCAAAGTTCTTGCAGATGAACCCGATTAACAGTTTGGCTGCTCCAGAAAAATCCTCTGTTAAATGTGCTATTGGACAATTTTAATGACTAACACCAGATAAAAAGCCAATGGCAGTCAATATGCCCACATTAGTGCACAGTAAAGGAGATATTGCACCTTACGCATGTCATTAGAGTGCTCTAATTAGTTGAATTAAAAGTGAGCTATGACTGAGATTGTGTAATGTGGGAAAGCCCTTATAAGGTTTTTCTCACAGGTAAATAGTAAAACGACAAAAACAAAAAACAAAACATTTATAAAACTCTTTGAGCAGCCAATATTTTCAAGGCTATTTATTGTGTATTATTTACACATACAGTATACATGTTTAGGGTATATAGGAGCCCACAATACATTATGGGTAAATAATGCCATTGAGGGTTTTTTGTTGCATCTTAATAGAGCACACCATATATTATGTATAATACAGTTGAGTTACTTGGCACCCACAAAATATAAAATAAATATTGGGAATTAGGAATTAAGTTTGATCAAATAATTACCCTGGAGTTAGATAAACATAGAAACATAGAATGTGACGGCAGATAAGAACACATTTTCAAAATACTTGAATTAGTCCCTGACCTTATCTAGGATAGCCTTATGCCTATCCCACACATGCTTAAACTCCCTTACTGTGTTAACCTCTACCACTTCAGCTGGAAGGCTATTCCATGCCTCCACTACCCTCTCTATAAAGTAATACTTCCTGAAATTATTTTTAAACCTTTGCACCTCTAATTTAAGACTATGTCCTCTTGTTGTGGTAGTTTTTCTTCTTTTAAATATGATCTCCTCCTTTACTGTATTGATTCCCTTTATGTATTTAAATGTTTCTATTATATCCCTCCTGTCTCGTCTTTCCTCCAAGCTATACATGTTAAGTTCCTTTAACCTTTCCTGGTAAGTTTTATACTACAATCTATGAACCTGTTTAGTAGCCCTTCTCTGAACCCTTTCCATAGTATCAATATCCATCTGGAGATATGGTCTCCAATACTGCATACAATACTCCGGTCTCACAATACAATACTGGTGCGGTCTCACCAGTGTTCTGTACAATGGCATGAGCACTTCCCTCTACAACCATGCATTCTGCTAGCATTTCCAGCTGCTCTATTACATTGTCTGACTACCTTTAAGTCATTAGAAATAATAACCCCTAAATCTCTTTCCTCAGATGTTGAGGTTAGGACTCTATTAAATATTCTGTACTCTGCCCTTGGGTTTTTACGTCCAAGATGCATTATCTTGCACTTATGTACATTAAATGTCAGCTGCCACAACTCTGACCATTTTCCTAGTTTACCTAAATCATTTGACATTTGGCTTATCCCTCCTGGAACATCAACCCTGTTGCACATTTTAGCATCATCATCAAAAAGACATACCTTACTGTAGCGGGACCAGGGTAACCCAGCTAGCTATCTCCTCATTTCCCCCAGTAACTGGATGACACACAGTTCCAGGGTACAACAACAATCTTTATCTTTATATGTTTCCCCATGCAAGGGGTGGGCACTAGAATCCTAGCGCAGGAAAGATTCCCACCTCCTGGGCTCCCAGGCACAGAAAGCCCGTTAAAATTGCCATTGTCCCCACAGAGTGTCCCCACCAATCTCAGGGACCCCCAGAATGGTAACAGCCTCTGTTCGCGGGGTCCCTGGGTGAAACGAAGAAAAGGAAGCATCTCCTTTCTGGACACGAATGCTCCCCCTGGCTGGCGTTCATCTATACAAATGGCGGCCACCCAGGGAAGTACTCATTAATTGCTTCCCTTTCCAACGCTTAATTGCCAACATTCTAATTGATTGGTGTAAACACTCCAAGGGTACTTGGGAGGTCCTCATTCGGGAGACGAACGAGGTGGGTAGCAATCTGCGAATACTCCCCCTTGATGGCATTCGTCTAACGAACGAACTGCCACCCAGGGTTGGCACGCGCCGAGGCTTCCCTTGTGGTTTGTGGTTTTCACACCTCGTTAGCGAGGTACGAACGTTCTAAGTAAGCATTCTGAATGGGGTATTGGGGTTCTCCCTGTTTGGGAGATGAACGGGCTGCGTTCATGTATGGTCTCCCGAACGGGGAGCAGGTAAAATACACACATAATCATGAATACCGGGGAAACTTAAACAACTATGTAATTACACTTCCCGGTTTAGAGGTGATCCCGCCACACTTACCATCAAGAACTTCTGCAATATCACTAATGAAAATATTAATGAGAATGGGTCTTGATAAGAAAGAGCTTGCTTCAAACATAGTCCATTGACTACAACCCTCTATTGCCTGTTATTCAGCCACTAGTGTTCAGAAAGTGGAGCGCTACTTAATTTTCTAAGGAGGAGGGTATATATAATAGGAAACCTGACAACCTATTGAGTTAATGATATGCAAATAAGTGAAAAATATACCCTTTGCCTCTAGAAAAAAACACAAATAAAACGTCAATAAAATTACTCATGTAATAAATGCAACAGACTAAATAATAAAGTCCAATAATAGTCTGTGCAAGTCCCTTTGTTCCCGGTGTTTTCTTTTGTGATGTTACTCCATGATCAAATAGATATGAAAATGCAAAGAAAAAAAAGGGTAAATTAGTGATATACTCTTTCACTGCAAAAAGGGAATCCTTTGTAAAAATAAATTGACTTTATTAGAATCTTAGCTGAAAGCTAAGTATCAATGTAAAAAACTTCACATAAATTAAAATTGGAATTAAAACAAACTCCAGATATCTTTAAATGAATAATAGTAAGGCTTCGTTATGATATGCCTACTAGTTAGTACAGAAAGTACTGGGTGCAGACCTTATGCTGTTCTCGGCGTCCCGAAATCAGCAGTTCAGATGTTAGTTTGATGGTAACAGTGAAGGTGAATGCTCCCCAGGCGCTGGCTTTCTGTGATGTGAGTTGTGTCCCTCCAAACGCGTTTCTCCGTTCCAACGGCTTTATCAATGGATGCGGACTTTTCAGGTTTACAATGTGAATAGTATAACACATATTTTCAAATTCTTATTTGCAATCATGCTCACAATGTTACATTTTTGTTACTATGTGTCGCCATGGTTACTCCCGCTGGATACAAATTTAAACGTAACTGTCTTTCTTTCAACTGTCATTATATCGACATAATTCACAGGGCATTTCTCCAATATACAGTCATGTATTGGTACACTTTTTATTGTTGGTGCTTTCTAAACGAGGGAGTAATACCAGTGCACTAAAAATTAAATGTATTAGAAATAAATGTATTAAAAAATAGTATTCACAATCCGATGTTTTGCAATGAATACTATCCTCTAGGTTTAACCTATACAAGTAGGTATAACTCTCTTCCAATTATTAATATTAATTCACAACAATATAACTCCACAAAATACAACAATACTCAACAATAAAATGATAATAATAAAAATAATGTCAATATGAGAAAGAGAAGTAGTTTACTAGATACAATTGCTACTCTATATTCTCTGATTTAAAGGTGTATACATATTGGAAAGTTGTGTTATGTCTGGAATGCAGGATGGGGTTATAAAGTGAGATCACCTATCACATAGGGAATCTAACAGCTTATAAGACTAAAGATCATGGAAAATAGATAGAGTTATGCCATTATTAATGCAAAAGGGTAAATTGCATGGGGGGAGATAAGTATGATGTTATACTTCTTAATTATATATTATTATTGTACTCCTATGAGGCACTATTATTATTATTATGATTCGCGATAAATAAATACGATTTTGGATCAGTGAGTGACTCAATTACTATTCTCTAGGAAGTGATAGGTTATTCTCTATCGCTATTTATCCTAAAAAATGGCATAATTCAAATTCTGCATTCAAGCCATTTGGTTGTAGTGTATTTAGATTGTATATCCATTTCATCTCTTGTATGCCTAGCTGTTTCGTGTGGTCTCCACCTCTCCAGTGTTTCTTTACTTTGCATATGGCTTTAAAGTTCAAGAGGCTCATATCTGCTCCATGGTACTGTGCAAAATGTGCCGATACTGTATGTTGCATAAATTTCTTTTTGATATTTAGCATGTGCTCTCTGATTCTTATATACAACTGTCTTTTTGTTCTGCCCACGTACTGGAGTCCACATGGGCATTCCAGAACGTAGATTAGATTCACACTTTGACACGTGATGAAGTCCTTGATTTTAAATACTTCATTACGATTATTGACTTTTCTATTAGAGATTTCATGTACTCCTTTCAATGAAGTGTTTCTGCTGGTTTTGCAAGCAATACACTCATTGCAGTAGAAGAAACCTTTTTTTGTTCTTTTTTCTTCCTTCTTGTTTACTTTCAGATGATTATTTGTCAATTTGTTTTTGAGGTTCCTGACTCCTCTAAATATTATCCTCGGTTTTTCCGGTATGGTACTAGTCAATAATCTGTCTCTTTTTAGTAGGTGCCAGTGTTTCATCAGGATCTTTTTGAGTTGTATATTCTCTTTGCTATAATCCAGAATGATGGGTGGAAAAAGGTTAGTTTGCTGTGGTGTTACTCTGTCATTTCTTTCCTTTTCTCTTAGCAGGTTACTGCGTTCTATATCCTTCACTCTCAGTAAGTCATGTTCTACTTCCTTAGGATCATAGTTTTTAGTCAGAAAATTTTCTTTTATTTTCTCTGCCTGTTCTGTATATACTTGTTGGTCTGTACAGTTACGCCTTAATCTTCTAAATTCATTGTATGGTACATTTTTTTTTTGTCAATCTTTATTTTATTGAGGCATGTTATTATGGTGGTACAGAATAAAGAGAGGGAGACATGCAAGGGTCATACAGGTTGTACATATCATGGTAAATTGCAATATCTCCGCAGATTAACGGCCTCATTTTGTATTTTATAAACAAGCTTAACTGAGAGAGTGCATAGTAAAGTAAAAAGGTCAAGATGATGGACATTCAGTGTGTTAAACATGGCTTAATAACATATGTTTTTAGCAGTATCAGGCGAGTGATTGTCATATTGTAGCATAGATTTTTAAACAATGGCGTATTGAGAGTTACCTGCACATTTTTGACATTTAAGGAAAACACGTTTAAACATTTCGATAAGAATCTAAGTAGTATATGTTTCCAGCTTAGTTCAGTAGATTTTCTGCGCTTATTCCTAAACTATAATAATATCAAGATGATTATCTATATTTATAGATTGTTATACACATTATTTTAACTCGCTTAGCAAACTGTATTGTTAGAGTAAGAACAAACAAACAGGTGAGAGCACCCAATGGCCAACAGCTGTGGACTAGACACCCCATTACATACAAGGCTGCACAATGTCACAGCAGGTTAGACAACGCTTCTGAGTGACTAAGGTCACATTACTAGGAGAGGTGGTTGCCATCTAGTCAGGTCTGACTGTAATTCAGGACTTTAACTGAATACTTAAGCAGTATAATTCTATAAGATTGAAAAAAAAACTGAGTGCTTTAAAATTATTTGTGGTCATTATAGACCTGCATATTTAGCAGTAGTATAGTGTAATGGGTTGAAATCAGTGTATTCACTAGCTTTTAGTTTTACATAACTTGTAAAAGAGTAGTGTGTAACCTTAAGGAATTCAAGCAAACTCCTGCACCAAAAATAAGCATGACACAGAGCAGAGTCATGAGAGTCAAAGGTAAGCTGCCGCAGGTATGATGTACATGACAGTGATGCCAGCTCTGTGTAATCCCACGGCTGGGAGACCAGTCCATGTCATCCGATGCCCATTCTCGGCAGAGTGGCTGCAGGATCCTCCAGGCCACGGGAGGTGGCAGAGCGCTGCATACGGATCGGGGTCTTCCTCTGGCCCCAGGCCTTTAGAGAGGGCTGCATCATTAAACCACAGGCTCGGTGGCTACGAGAGTCCGAGGCTTTCCCATATCGGGTGCAGTGGGAGACCCGGTTGGTCATCCGCCGCCAGCGGCGGGCGGTCTTCCTGCGAGGTGGGCGATGCTTTAAGGGCTTTCTCCCTTGGGCCCTCAGCCTGGGCAGGTATGTAGGAGTACCCGGGGGCAGTCGCTCCGTCCCCAGCCCCTCTCCTGTCCACTCCGTCTCTGCTTGGACCGGTTTCGAGGTCATGCGCTGTTCCAGTGATGCCCAGAAGCGTTGGAAGCTGTTCTCTATTCGGGTGAGTATACACTCCACCGCAGTGTTACTGTCTCCACCGTGTGTTGCGGATGGCGGGGGCGACGTAGGCCCCGCCGCCATCTTGTTAGGGACTTCGCTTGAGGTGGAGGAGCCTTGTTGTGCTGCCTGAGGCCATGAGGGTGGTCGTGCAAGGCCATCAGGGACCGGGATAACCCCCTCCGGTCCATAGGGGGGGGTGACGAAGCCGGTGAGACCATCCGTCCGGGATCCGCACCAGACACTCAGCGGCCGAGCGGGACGGCGGCCGCCCGCCCCGCTCCCCGCTTCAGCAGGCCGCAGGCCCCGGCCACACGATCTCCCCGCTGGGGTGCACATCTATCAGATCTGAGGACTTCAGGATAGGCAATGGGTCGTCGCAAGTCAGCTGGCAGATATTCCAATGAATTTAGGCAGGTTTGTCGTTTATTTCTTGCTCGTTAGGTGAGAACAGGCAGGAGCTCACCCAACTTGCGACCGACCAGCATGGCGGACCCGTATGGTACATTTTTCAGCCATGCTGGAAGATGGCAACTTTCCTTTAAGATGAAACTGTTGACATCAACATCCTTGAAATGTGTCTTGGTTTTCAAGATACCTGACTCAATATAGATGGTAAGATCAAGGAAATCCACAGATGTAGTGCTGTGGATTGTATTGAGTGCTACTCCCCAGGTATTATTGTTGATGTATACAAGAAATTTATCCAGTTCTTCTATGCTCCCTTCCCATACAAGAAAGATGTCATCAATATACCTCTTGTACCTATGGATATTTTTGTTCCATGAATGGGTGTTCCAGATATAGTTGTTTTCCCATTCGCCCATGAATATATTGGCAAAACTGGGAGCAAATTTTGTCCCCATTGCAGTCCCTCTCTTCTGTAAGAAAAATTGGTCTTCAAAAAGAAAGTAATTGTTCTTAAGTATAAATTCAATGCTTTCGATGATGAACGTGATTTGTGACTCTTCTAGATCTCCAATCCTCCTCAGAGTGTTCTTGACTGAATTGCACCCTAATTCATGTTCGATTATGGTATAAAGTGATGTTACATCCATGGATACCAGGATGAGATTTTTCTTCCATACCACAGAGGCCAGTTCCCGAATCATCTGCGTTGTGTCTTTTAAATGTGATTTCACTCCAAATACATATGGTTGTAAGAAATGGTCAATGTACTGAGACAAGTTTGAAGTGATGGAATTAATGCCAGAAATAATAGGTCTGCCTGGTGGTGTTCTCAGGTTTTTATGTATCTTTGGTAAAAAGTAAAATGTTGGAGTTTTCGGAAAATTTATGTCCAGGAATTTGTATTCTGACGCTTTTAGGATTCCTACCTCTTCAGCCTGTATAAGCATATTTTTCAGTGCTCTTTGTATCTTTTCCAATGGGTCCTTGGGTAGCTTTTCATAAGTTTCCCCATCTCCTAATAATCTATATGCTTCTTTTAAATAATTTTCTTTAATCATAATCACGATTCCTCCACCTTTATCCGCCGGTTTAATGCAAATCTCTTCGTTATTCGATAGGTTCTCCAACGCTTCTATTTCTTTTCTCGTAAGATTATTTCTTTGGTAGTTATTTTTCTTGATCTTTCTTATGTCTTCTGTGTTAAGTTCCTCAAACATTTCCATTCCAGCTGAGACTTGGTTATAGAGGTAGAAAGTTGAGGTAGGTTTCAAATTGCTATGTTTGAAGACATCCACTGTTTCTTCTTTTTTAGGTATGTCTTGAATTTGTGCAAAATGTTTCTTAATGCTGACTTTCCTAATGAATCTCTTAATGTCGATCATGGTATTGAATTTGTCGACATGCGCTGTTGGAGCGAATTTCAAACCTTTATTCAATGCTGAGATATGCGAAGGGGATAGCGTGATTTCTGCAAGGTTGAAGATGCCTATTGGCTGTTCTTCTTGTTTCTTTTTCTGTTTATTTCCTGATCTTCTTCCTCCTCTATCTCTTCTGGATTTAAGTCCTTTCTTTTTCTCCTTTTTGGCGTTACTGGGTGAAACTATGTTGTGATTTCTCTTGTGTTCTTGCCTAAAAAAACCTCCTCTCTGGAGGGATTGTGGATCTCTGCTTGTGTCGTCACAGTATTGCCTGTTCTGGATGTAGTACTATTGTTTTCAGGTCTTCTTGTTTCAACCATATTCTCTTGCCTTAATTCTTTCACTCTTTTTCCATTTGCCTGTGCTGTATTGCTGTATACATGCCTTCCCATTTTGTTCGATGCTCTAAGAGTTTCATCTTCCTCATTCTGCTTTCCCTGTCTCTTCACTCCTGTGTATCCTGTAGATTGTGTTATTCTTTTTGCAGATTGATCCTCTTTCGTTTTCATGTTGGGATTCTTCCATTTCTCACTTATCCTTTTATTCCTATTGATTGGTATCAAATTAGGATTTCCTTCTTTACGTTGTTCTTGTGATGATCTTTGTGGTGGTCTTCTATCTTTTGGATTACGGCTGTTTGTTGTTTTCCAGTCCCACTTTTTTGCTTGATAGTTGTCTTTCGATTGATCATATGTGTCCTTTTCCTCCTGATAGTGGGTATCGTTGTATTGCGTGTTGTATTTCTTATGGAAGTTTCTGACCCTGTCGTTCTTATAGTCTTCCATGTCTCTTACAAATTTTTTCTTTTTGATTTTCTTAATGTCCTCTTCTAATCTATCAACATTGTCCGATATTTTCATAATTTTTTCTTGTGAATTATCATCTTCCAGCATGGGCTCCAAGATTCTCTGTATTCCCTTTATTTCTTGGTCTAATTCTATCAGTTGTTTCTTCCTGCATTCTATTATAATGTCTAAAAAGACAAAAGAGCAGTCTTCCATTGCCTCATACCATCTTTCTTTTAGTTCGGAATCTTCTATTGAAAATGCAGGCTCTTTAAACAACCTTAGTCCTCTTGGGGTGATATTGTCAATAATATATTGTTGTAGTGTGGCTACTTCCCATTTTACTTTAAGTTCTTGTTTCAATAACCTTTCTAATTTTAAGAAGAGGAAATTTTTATTGTATTTAGTTGTATAGTCCCTCAGGATATCTGTGCCAAAGCATTTCGTTGCATTATTGGCCACTCTTTGTCTTAATGCATTGATATCCATCCTATTATAAAGGAGGCAAGGGAAAAAGGGAGTGCAAGGTAACAATAGATGCTAACAGGCTCCAATTGTGTGGATAGGAGAAATTAAGTCCTAACCGTGGTTATAGTATGGCTGCTCAACACTAGTCAGGTTAAAATATAAATGCTATATTCAGCCACTGCCTATCCCATTCAACAATATTGGAATCCAAACTTAAAGAATGCAGTTTATTGATGAGCCTTCTATGTGGAACAGTGTCAAAAGCCTTACTGAAATCTAGGTAAGCAATGTCTACTGCACCACCCTGATCTATTATTTTACTTACCCAATCAAAAAAAATCAATAAGATTAGTTTGGCATGATCTCCCTGAAGTAAACCCATTTGTCTCTGATCTTGAAATCCATGTTATTTTAGATGTTTAACAATCCTATCCTCTAACGTGGTTTCCATCACTTTCTCCACTACTGAAGTAAGGCTTACTGGCCTATAGTTGCCCGACTCCTCCCTACTACCTTTTTTTATGAATGGGTACAACATTTGCTAATTCCCAGTCTTCTGGGACTACTCCTGTTAACAATGATTGGTTAAATAAGTCCGTAAATGGTTTTGCTAGTACACCACTAAATTCTTTTAATCACTTTGGTTGTATCCCATCAGGCCCCATCGACTTATTTGTCTTTACTTTTGACTGTTGAAATATAACCTCTTCCTCTGTAAACTCACATGTAACAAATGACTCATTTGTCCCTTTTGTTAACTGAAGTTCCTCTCCTTCATTTTCATCTGTAAATACTGAACAAAAATATTAATTGAGGCAGTCATCTAGACCTTTATCCTCTTCTACATACTTTCCTTCTTTTGTTTTTAATCTAACTAATCATTGTTTTAAAATATACATACATAAGGTGGAGCTGGTATAAATCTGTGGAAATAAAACAGAATAATAGTGCAATATTGCCAGTACAGTTATATAAAGGTAATGAGATTTGGAGTGTCACTCAGAAGTGAAGAGCCATTAGCTTAATTTGGCTCTGATGGAAAGCGTAGTAGGACACTTGGAGGAGGTCCAACTCCTATTACTCATGGTCTGTGCTGTATACCTCTGGTAACCTGGACACGGGATGCTGGAGATGTAGCTTGTAAAAGATGCTTTTATTCAAGTAAATGATTAAAATAAAATTATATAAAAGTCTTTGGGGGTATGTGGACACTATGGTCCCAAAGTGTGCAGAGTAGTCCAAAACGCGTTTCGCCCCTGTAATGGGACTTCCTCAGTTGGTTTCAATCACTTGCTGTGTCTGCTCTGTTTTAAATATGCCATTTTCCCTCCACTTCCGGTTCAGAAGTTGCAATACATCACTTCCGGTTTTACTCTGTATTGGAAAGCACTATGCTTTCTATTGGCTCTATTTTGACATCTGAATACTTTATTGTACTCTGAAATGTCCATACATATGAAGGGAAACAGGAATATAGTTGTGTGTATTCCTGTTGTTATGTTTAAACATATAAGTACATCATGGCTAGACAAAAAAGTGTAAATGCTTATAAATATTATATCTCTTGTGATGGAAGACACATTTTTTTGCTGTATCTGAATATTATACATCGTATAACAGGAACCAATAATGTTACTGCATGCAAAAGTGTTATATCTCATTAATAATTCCTATCTTATGACAGAGAACAAAAGTGATGCTGCATATGACATCTGTATACCCTATAGTAGGAAACAAAAGTAATATTGCATATGAATGCCATATACCTTATGGCAGTTAACAAAAGTGCTGGTGTATATGAGTACTAAATTCATTATGGCAGGAGATAAGGGTGCTACTACATATGAATACTGTATACCTTGTAGTAGAAAACTAAAGTGCTGTTGCATAATCCTTGTTTTACTTTCCTTTTATAATTTATGTATCTAAAAAATGTTTTATCCCCCTTTTTTACTGACTTTGCTATTCTCTCTTCTGTGTGCGCTTTGGAGGCTCTTATAACTTGCTTTGCCCTTTTCTGCCTAATCTTATAGATCTGTCTGTCTTCCTCACTCTTTTTTTTTCTATAATTACTAAATCCTAACCTTTTGTTTTTTATTATTTGGCCACTTCTGCGGAGTACCACGGTGGTTTCTTATATTTTCTGTTCTTCCTGACAAGCCTAATTGAATTTGCTGTTGCTTTCAGTAGTGCAACTTTTCCATAATCCCCTTTTCCTGGACTCCATTTAAATTGCTCCGGTCTGATAATGACTCCTTTACACATATTCTGATTTTGGAAAAGTCTGTTTTTCTAAAATCTAAAACTTTTGATTTTGTGTGGTGTGTCACTTTTCTTATATTAAACCACACTGACTAGTGATCACTGGATCCTAAACTTTCACCTACAGTAATATCTGATACTAAATCTCCATTTGTTAACACTAAATCGCGTATGGACTCCTTATGAGTTGGCTCCTTAACGACTTGTTTTAGAGACAATCCCAGTAGGGAGTTTAGAATATGTGTGCTCCTGGCACAATCAGCTGTTTTAGATTTTCAGGTCACATCAGGAAGATTAAAGTCACCCATGATGATAACGTCCCCCTTCATTGTCATTTTAGCTATTTCCTCAACTAGTAGCTTATCTAACTCTCCTATTTGTCCTGGGGGCCTATAAATCACACCTACATGAGTTACTGTGTGATTACCAAATTCTAACGTAACCCAAACGGACTCTATGTTTGCCTCACTAACTTTTATTAGGCTAGATGTTATGCTATCCTTCACATACCGGACCACCCCTCCCCCTTTCTTGCCTTCTCTGTCTTTTCTATATAAAGAGTACACTGGTATTGCTAAATCTACATTCTCAGTTGTCATTATTGCCACAAGTGCATGGATCTTATTCCTTAAACTGCGAGAATTTGTAGATATGACTCTAAGCTTATCATTTTTTAACACACTCGCTACAGGAACCTTCTGTCCTTGTTTTCGGGGGCAATTGGATTGATGTTTTATCACCCTTCTATTCCCCCCCCCCCCCCCCATCTAGTTTAAATACTTCCTAGGAAAACCTCTGAACTGGTCGCTGAGAACATTTGTTCCCTTTTAAGAAAGATGCAAACCATCTTGTTTGTACAGTTTATTTCTTTTTTTTTATTCTTTGTTTTATTGAGGTGTGGCATCCATTATACAGATTTGCAAGTGAATGTAGAACAAGTAATAGATAAGCAATATCACATAAGTGAGACGTAAAACTACATACTGGGTCTTCCTACCTCTTTTTGTGTTTAGTGTAACAGGAGAACATATTTTGTTTCGTTTAAGTCGGGTGTTAAGTCTGACATTGTGTGATCTGTGCTTTATGTGGGGATACGGGGGAAATAGCGTCATAAGCGCTTATGGCCTTCTTGCGTCTGTAACAATGCCCCACGGTATGGTGTGAGGGGAAATTAGTAATGTCAGTTGGCTGCTGTGTGTCATATATGTGTGAGTCACTAACAGAACCTATACTATAGAAAACAGAACAACATAACAATGGTGTAAATTATAAGGAGGCGTCTCTTAAGCAGTTCAAGTTGGAGCTCCTCACCTCTCGTCTCTTCTGGGGATAAAGGGCGCTGTTCTCTCTGGGTCCCATGTATGGGAGGAAGAAGGGGTCGCGGGTGTCTGCGCTCTTGCAGGGATCCCCAGAGCTTGCAGGAAAGTGTTGGCTTCCGATATTGTGAACATTCTTCTTGTGGTGCCCTCCTTGGTTACCAACAGGGTTCTCAGAAATGTCCATCTTTATTTAATGCCAGCACCTCGCAGTTGGCTGGTGACTGGTGTTTTTGATCGGCGCCATAGTAGTGTGTTACTAGTTAGCTCTTGGAAGAAGCTGATTTGAGAAAATTCAAAGGTGAGCTGAATTTTTCCATGGACAACAGCCAGTTTTGTTGGTAAGGGAGTGACATCTTATTATTACATCTTGGGAGGCAGTAGGTGGTGCTTGCCTTGGTTTTTGGATTAAAAAAAAATCAGTTGAATGTAAGCTTCTTTGCCTTGGCAGGCTGTATAAGGGAAGTGGCGAGGTACCTGAGGTAGTGGGGTAGTTCCTTGATGTCAACAGAATCTGGAATGCCCCAAATCTTTATGTATGTGCGTCTGTGACGGTCCTCTGACTGATCAACCTTGTTTGTTAGCGTATCGTAGGAGCATTGCATCAGATTAATAGATTCCCTCAGGCCCTGTAACTCTTGCCTCAGATCCAGGATGTCCTCCTCCGAGGCCTGTGTGCGTGGTTACTGTGCTTATTTCAGTCTTTAGCAGTTCCAGGTCAGCCTCGTATAGCGGTTTCATTTTATATAATAAATCTGAAATGTCTTGCTTTGTAGCCAGAATCTGGTTGTTACGCCCTGTCGACGCTGTCTGTGAAGGTCGGGTTGGGGAGGGCTCCCTCGTTTCCTTTGAGGGCAATTCAGAGCAGTCCGAGCTCTCGTTGCGGTCAGACGAGGTTACAATATTTGTGGTAGTGGGCCGCTGTAATATGATATCACGGAACCTGTGCCCCCCTGCTGGTGTGGGCTATCTTGGTGGGTTATCGACAATTATCAAGCATCACTAGCAATTTTGCAGCCTACTTATTATCTTAGCAACACAGGTATTCAAGCACTCCTTGAGGCCTATAGAACTATCACATAATGTCATGGCCCATCCGGACAAACTATTCAAAAACCTTTTTGCTGAATCTAAGCAAATGTATGCCAGGGTCTGAGACACCAGAGCGGAAGCACTGTCCACCTCAGCGCCGATCGCCGAGTGTCCCTCGAACGGCAGCTAGTCTGTTGCATATAGGCTCAAGCCTCTGGTCCCACTCGAGAAGAAAACCAGGCCACCCTTTTTATACCGGACATCCCTTAGACTTGTTGTTTACTTTCACAAGGTTGCACCAAATGTCTTCAGAGTAATACAGTAGGATTTGAGAAGGGAGAAGACGCTTTATCATCGAGAGTCCAGCTGCCTCATGCCATAAATTAGCAGTGCCTTTTAAATTAGTGGGCCTAGTTTCAGTGCTTTTTATTTTCCTCTTACCTTGATGGGCCAGACAAGTTTACTTATAGCATGTGCTAAATTCTCAGTGAATGAGGAGTCATGTATGATGTGTAGTTGCTTTGTTTTCCTAATTTAGTGAAATGTTCGTTCTTTTTGTTCTGTTTATTTCATTTTAGAAGAATGAGATCCTTTATGGCTGACTGGGGTATAGCTATAATCTTCCTGTAAACTAGGCTTATTTCCTCAACACTGTTCCATTGTGCCTGTTTTTAACCCCTTAAGGACAGACGACGGATATATTCCGTCATGATTCCCTTTTATTCCAGAAGTTGTGTCATTAAGGGGTTAATGTTCTAACGTAAGGTGTTAAATCCCAATTTAGACAGATATCGAACACTATGAGTGCATTTTCATAATATTTAATTTAATTTTATGTTATTTTCCTTCAGGTATCTGGCATAACTTGATAGATTACCCTGTGGGTCATTAATATTGCTATAACTTCCTCTTATGGTTAGAAATGAACAGACATATTCCTCGCAATATGGGCTTGATTCTAGCAAAATTGATCATCGTTACACTTTCCTTATTACACTATAATATTCTTGCTGCACATCACATAGCGTCAGGTATACTGTAACTAGAGAGAGCATTAACTCTGACAAAGAGAAAATTGAAATGTTTCTCTGGAATGTGCAGATATTCTACCATATCTGCTGCATGCAATTCCTTTTATTTTCTTATTATATACACGCTGGAAAAGTCTCTATGTTTATTTTATGATTATTGTTTGAATCCTATCTATCTTGTCTTCGAGACATCTTAATGACCCTTTAAATATAAGTTTAGGCATCCGTAATCTTTGTGAACTGTTATGTATCAGAATCAATGGTACCCCTTATTTCTGCTTGTAATGTATACAAACTTCCTCGCATAAGGAAAAGTTCATAGAAATATAGAATGTGACGGCAGATAAGAACCATCGGCTTATCTAGTCTGCCCAATTTTATAAATACTTTCATTAGTCCCTGGCCTTATCGTAAGTCTAGGATAGCCTTTATCCCACGTATGCTTAATCTCCCTCACTGTGTTAACCTCAACCACCTGGAAGGCTATTCCGTGCGTCCACTACCCTCTCAGTAAAGTAATACTTCCTGATATTATTTTTAAACTTTTGTTCCTCTAATTTAAGACTATGTCCTCTTGTAGTGGTAGTTTTTTCTTCTTTTAAATTTACTCTTCTCTTTTAATGTAATACTAGCAGTAACATGTCATTTTCTTTTGGTTTGTGCGTATGCAGTAAACTTTTTTTTCTTATTATTTTCAATAAATGTGCAGTTTATTGTACATATGTTATCTGCTGGATATCACTTTATTTACTGCTTAAAACCTTGCAAATGTGCTATACCAACGATGTTTTAATGCACATGCTCAAAAATAAAGATTAACAAACAAACAAAAAATAATATTAACTACCGGTAGACCTTTTTTCCATTAGACCTTAATAGGTTTTGTTTGTAAGACAGGAAATTGTTACAGATCGAGTTAATGTTTTGTGATGATCGTTAGATTCTTTAGTAACATCACAAGACTTTTGAACATGAGAGATTTGATGCATATTATTGTATATGTACACTGTTTCAGGTCCTCCGTGTGACCTACTGTCTCTGATCACATCACGTCACTGATGGTGTTTCTGCCAGAAGTATTTCACTGACGTTCATCTTTTATCCCTTTGTCAGTCTTTTCAACAATTCCCCAGCCAAATTGTGACGTCTTTCCAAATTATATTCAGCATCCTTGCATTCACAGTTCCTATTGACTAGATTTCTTTCAAGATTTCAGATCAAATTACAAAGTACTTACAAACATGACAACAATACTCTTCTTTGTATTCTCATCGACTTTCATTTATTAGACAGCAAAATCACTTTTCTAAATAGGTACTTAAAGATCAGAGTTGTATTGAAGTGAACTTGCTATATAATATTTCACACTTATAGATCTAGTGCTGCATTCATTTTCCAGACAATAATATTATTTGATTGACTTGGTGATGTTCCAAAGATATCTTGTGGACATAGGGTCCATCTCAACTTGAGAGGCAGGTACATATACTTTATTTATTTATTTATTTATTATTGCCATTTATATAGCGCCAACAGATTCCGTAGCGCTTTACAATATTATGAGAGGGGGATTTAACTATAAATAGGACAGTTACAAATAAACTTACAGGAACAATAGGTTGAAGAGGACCCTGCTCAAACGAGCTTACATTCTATAGGAGGTGGGGTGTAAAACACATTAGGACAGGAATTTACAATCAAATAAGGTGGGCTGCCCTTTCGGAGAGGGCAAGAGACAGGTATGTGAGGTAAGGGTTAGTCTTGGAGGCCATAAGCTTTCCTAAAGAGATGGGTTTTAAGGCACTTCTTAAAAGATGCAAGACTAGGGGAGAGTCTGATGGCGGTAGGCAGGCTATTCCATAGGAAGGGAGCCGCCCGCGAGAAGTCCTGCAAGCGCGAGTTGGCCGTACGAGTGCGGACAACGGACAGGAGGTGGTCACGGGCAGAACTACTTTCCTAGTAGATACTCTAGTCTAGGTGGTAATCTGGAACTTCAGTCATCTGTCTCATTCCACTAGTAATAATGCTATCTCAGATTGTTGCTTAGGTACACCAGGAATATAATAGCTTTACTGGTAATTTAGAAATTGGTACACAGATCTAGCAAGAATGTCCAGTTGCACACCCTTGTATCTTCCTTTTCAGTTGATCCTTCACAAAACTTTCTCATTCATTCTTTTCATTAATCCTGATAAGAATGTTTTTTTTTTGTTTTTTTTTGTTTTTTTATGTATTGTGTGGTACTAAAATGTTGTTAAGACCTGAATCTTGATTCAGTACCTCTAAGATAATTGCCAACACATTGTGGTTCTCCCAAACTATTCGGTAAATCACAGGTAGAGAAGACAATCTAGCGTCATGTGCACATAGTTATTATGTGTCATTGACAAGAGTCCGCAACTACACAAATTATGCTTAGTCCATTCACATTCTTTGTCTCTGGAGCATCATGTTTACGGGAACTGTCAAAGTACAGCCTTATTTATCGGTATATAATTTTTTTTGAAATTCCTTGTTATTTACTCCTTATGTTCTTTAGTTTCTTGTGTTTTGGCTACCTAGGGAGATTTTTAGACCTCCTTATCTTTCTTTTGTATCATCCTTATTATTACTGTATTTTGGCTAGCCCTTGCTGATAATCACTGACTAGAAATAATTTTCATTATCTCATACTTCTTCGGTAGTGTTTTGATTGCTCCTGGAGCTACTAAACTCCTCCAACAAATATCTAGCTTTGATTGACAAGGGTATGTCTGATATGATTATTGGTACTGTTATATATGAGACAGAGCCTGTTACTGGACATATTTTGCATAAACTATAGAAAAACTTCTTGTTTCTATTATTGTTTCTTCTTGATTCCTAATATATTTCTAAAGTGTTTAAACACCCTTCTTGGAAGTTTATAAAAGCAACCTTGAAATGTATAAACATACTAGAATCAAAATAGTTTTGTAAGACTCTCCTTCTTTTGATGATTTTACTTTTAATAAATTATACAAGCGTATTTAGTCTTTATGGGGCTCTACCATTGAAAGTAATGTAAGTCTATTTATCCAATCAGTTACCTTATTGGATCTATATGGGATCACAATAATATTTGTAAAATATATTGTAAAATAAATTAAATTAACCTGAACTCTTCTCAGTAATGCGTAAACAAAATAATACATTTCTGTATAAATATGCAAGCACAAAATAGTGATTTTCTTCTATACTGAGTGCAATTACTGAGCCCGTGACACCCACAAAAGCGAGAATTCAAAGAGAATTTCAAATTTAAGACCAACGCAGCTGAACTGGAAGCATAGCTGAATTAGAGATTTTTTTTCGCAGTTTGGCTATTTTGACCTTAAATTTGAAATAGTTTTGAATTCACCTTGATTTCTCACTTTAGTAAATAACTTTAGGTTTTGAAGAAGTTTCATGAGCAATGCTGAGAGTAGCAAATGAATCAGTTCCAACACATCTTAGGGATAAAAATATCCTTTACTGTCCCTTTAATGAATTATGACTGTTTTATGACTGAGGTCCACAAATGAATTATATAGTTTAATTCACCTAATGTAATTGTACTTCCTGTTCATGCTTTTGCAATATAGAGTTTATAGTTGGTCTACAACAACTTAGACCACAGCAACACGTTTTCAAGACATGGCTTATATGTCTGGTAACATTGGTTGGCAAGTGGCAAAAAGATCTGTAATGTGTTCATACCCTATAAATAGGTTTTTATGTAACTCAATAATGTAAATCGTTGCCATGTGGATCCTTAAAGCGTCTCTGTCACCTTCTTGGTTCCATTTTACAAAGACCGCCAATGGTGGCTTTGCCGCTGGCAGTCAGTTGACGCAGGTTGCATATTTTCACTGTGTTGGAATATCAAGGAAATTCGAACAGTCTTTATGAGCATTTCATAATGATTTTATCTGCATTAACGGCTTGTTTTTTATGGTGTGTGTATGTGTGTGGAAGAGCCACCTTAAATACAGCCATAACTGAGAGATAGGGAGGAGTCTTTACCGGCCTTTAAGTGGACCAGCTGAATGGAAAGAATACAAAGGAAATAGAGAGAATATCCATAAGCATAATATCCATGAGAAACAGATATTACAATCCAAGGTTTTTAAGCAGGCATAAAATAACTATAACAAGTTTCAATGATACTGGAGAATTAACAAAAATCACAATAGAATTCTAGGCTAACAATACAACAACCATGTAAATGAGGCTTAAGGCAGCTGATTTGCAGTGGAGGCTGGTCCATAGGAGCAGGTGAAGCAGAAACCCCCACCCCATCTCATCGCCAGGGGCGTACCTAGAGCATATGGCACCCGGGGCGGGTCCTAGTTTTGGCACCCCCCCTGCACTTTAAAATGTACAAAACACCCACATTTTTTTAATGTATGTAGCATTGAGCAGTGCTTGCATGTTTCAATGTAAGCATGCTTTTGTATGGAGTAAGTGTGAGTGAATGAATGGGTGTGTTTGTATGTAGTGTTGGCATTTTAATGCAGGCATGCTTTTGTGTGTAGTGTTGGCGAGATGCAGTGGTGTGGTTATATATAATGGTGATGTTTTAATACAGAGGTGTGTTTGTATGTAGTGTTTGCACTGGAATGCAGGGATGTGTTTGTGTGTAGTGTTGGCAAGATGCTGAGATGTGGGATTGCCATATTTAAGGACACCAAATAAGGGAGCTATCTGCTAAACAGCACCCTAATTTGGTATCTTTACATATGGAATCTCACATAAGGGCACCAATTTAGGGAATTCTCTACTAAATAGCTAAAAGATCAAAATTTAAAAAGCCTTTTTCTTAATTCTAATCTTTAGGTTGTTTAGTAGATAACTCACTTATTTGTTATCCTTATGTGGGATTGACATATTTAAGGACACCAAATTAGGGAGCTATCTACTAAACATATACACAACCACAGATATACAAACGCATTTAGTTATTAAGAGGTCCAACCAACCTCCCTACCTTACTCTGGGAGTGACAAGCGGTTGCTGCTGGGCTGGGATCTCTGTGCTCTTCCTTCACAGCTCACTTGCACGACCAGTAGTGATGCCGATGCCAGGATGATGTCATACCCCGGCTGCCGGCTTACTGCAGGGCGTACACAAACTCCTATATGGTCCATAAAAATGTTTAATCTCACTGCCTTCCAGTATATATCTGTCCTATCTGTCTGGGGGAATGTGACAACGTGGATGTATATGTAAGTGGGTGAGTATTACTATCAGGAGAAAGGTATATGGCAGGGTGGGACAGTGTGGTGGATACTATGACAGTGTGTGCCACTGCACACAGTGGATTGAAGGAGGTGACTGCAGGTGAGGTGGTGAGTATATGGTGTTTTATGTCACGGGTGGGAACAATGGGATTGGGTGTTATATGGAAGAGAGGATATTATGTCAAGGCAGGGCCAGGGTGTATGGCAGGGTGTGTATTATGATACGGTGGAGGTATATAGCAGGGAGGGGATTATGGCAGTGTGGGTATTATATGACATGTTAAAGGGGTATATGCCAGGGTGGGAATTATGACCAGGTAGTGGGTTTATAGCAGGGAGGATATTATGACAAGGCAGGGGTGTATATGGCAGAGAGGGCAGGGGTGTTGAAATTTAAAAAAAAAAAAAAAACTACTTGTCCAGGGACTAAAGTGTTTGCCCAATCTACTTGTCTGCCGTGACAATCTACTTGTCCTGATACAAATCTTTATTGATAGTAATTTAGGAGACAGACCTGGTGTTAGGGGTGATAGGGATGTAGTATGGGTAAGACACATAGTGTGGGGGTGGGATGTAGTGTGTGTAGGGCATTGTAAGGCACATAGTGTGCTGTGGGATAGGGTTGGCAGAGTGAGGAGGGGACAGGTGGCAGAGCGTAGGAGGGAGGGGCTGACAGAGCGTGGGAAGGAGTGACAGGTAGCAGAGTGAGGGAAAGAGGGGTTGACTGGTGACTGAGGGAGGGGGTGACTGGTGACAGGGTGACTGAGGGGGGTGACTGGTGACAGGGTGACTGAGGGGGTGACAGAGTGACTGAGGGAGGGGGTGACAGGGTGATTGAGGGGGGTGACAGGGTGAAGGGGTGACAGGGTGAGGGGGTGACAGGGTGAGGGGGGGGTGACAGGGTGACTGAGGGGGGGGTGACTGGTGACTGAGTGACTGAGGGGGGTGACAGGATGACTGGGGGGGTGACTGGTGACAGGGTGACTGAGGGGGTGACAGGGTGAGGGGGGGTGACAGGGTGAGGGGGGGTGACAGGGTGACTGAGGGGGGTGACAGAGTGACTGAGGGAGGGGGTGACAGGGTGACTGAGGGGGGTGACTGGTGACAGGGTGACTGAGGGAGGGGGTGAGAGGGTGACTGAGGGAGGGGGTGACAGGGTGATTGAGGGGGGTGACAGGGTGAGAGGGTGAGTGGGGGTGACAGGGTGACTGAGGGTGGGGGTGACAGGGTGATTGAGGGAGGGGGTGAGGGGGGGTGACAGGGTGACTGAGGGGGGTGACAGGGTGACTGGGGGGGGTGACAGGGTGACTGAGGGAGGGGGTGAGGGGGGTGATAGGGTGACTGAGGGGGGGTGACAGGGTGACTGAGGGGGGGTGACAGGGTGACTGAGGGGGGGGTGACAGGGTGACTGAGGGAGGGGGTGAGAGGGTGACTGAGGGAGGGGGTGACAGGGTGATTGAGGGGGGTGACAGGGTGAGGGGGTGACAGGGTGAGGAGGTGACAGGGTGAGGGGGGGTGACAGGGTGACTGAGGGGGGGTGACTGGTGACTGGGGGGGTGACTGGTGACTGGGTGAGGGGGGGTGACAGGGTGACTGAGGGGGTGACAGAGTGACTGAGGGAGGGGGTGACAGGGTGACTGAGGGGGGTGACTGGTGACAGGGTGACTGAGGGGGGGGTGACAGGGTGACTGAGGGAGAGGGTGACTGAGGGAGGGGGTGACAGGGTGATTGAGGGGGGTGACGGGGTGACAGGGTGAGGGGGGGTGACTGAGGGGGTGAGAGGGTGACTGAGGGAGGGGGTGATAGGGTGATTGAGGGGGGTGACAGGGTGAGGGGGGGTGACAGGGTGACTGAGGGGGTGAGAGGGTGACTGAGGGAGGGGGTGACAGGGTGATTGAGGGGGGTGACAGGGTGAGAGGGTGAGTGGGGGTGACAGGGTGACTGAGGGAGGGGGTGACAGGGTGATTGAGGGAGGGGGTGAGGGGGGGTGACAGGGTGACTGAGGGAGGGTGACAGGGTGACTGAGGGGGGGTGACAGGGTGACTGAGGGAGGGGGTGAGGGGGGGTGATAGGGTGACTGAGGGGGGGTGACAGGGTGACTGAGGGAGGGGGTGAGGGGGGGTGATAGGGTGACTGAGGGGGGGTGACAGGGTGACTGAGTGGGGGGGTGAGAGTGAATTTACAATAATATTTTCTTACCATGATTCAATGGCTGTGCAGGAGGTGCAGGCAGTGCAGGAGGTGCAGGCAGAGTGGCCGCAGGGGAGAAACCTTGCAGAGTGCACGCTCTGCGCCCCCTGCTGGCACACTCCATAACAGCATCCCTGGTGCTCAGTGATGACTCAGAACACAGGCTGGGAATCCCCTCCCTGTGCTCTGACTCACTCACTGAGCGCTGGAGCCGCGAGGGAGAGGACGACCAGCAGGAGGGACAGAGTGTGGCACCCCCCTACTGGATGGCACCCGGGGCGGACCACCCCCCCCGCCCCCCCCTTAGTACGCCACTGCTCATCGCCCCCTGTTTTTTACATCAAATCTCTTCCTCTGGTAAGCACCAAGTGTCTGCCATGATTAGTTCTACAATTGAATCCCCTTTCCCCTATTAATGGCTGGTGATGCTGCTAAAAAGTAAACTAACTAAACATGTCAAGATTTGGGGGCATATTTTTAAAAATGCCAATTTTTTGGTTATAGACCTCCTAAATATGTTTAGTCTGTTCCAGCAGTATGTCTGATGTTACCTATTGGTTTTCTTGTTGGGTTCTAAGAACATGGATGTCCTATAATACATTTGTGCATATTGTTATTTGTTCTAGGGCTGTCATTGGGTAATGGCATCGGAAGAATCATCAAAGTACTTCCTGTTTGCCACGTACATGTATCTATAGGCTTTTCGTGTTGACCAGAGCATGACAGATGGTTCAGTGAAGGGGTTGAGTTGATAAGGCAAAATGGACAGAGTCCAAATCAACCAATGCTGACTTGCATTTGGTGTCTAAATGATGTGTAATGAATGATGAATAGACTCTGGAGACATGATAGTGTACTCAATGACACATTGTGTTGAACAGGAGATAGATAAAAGATCGCACCAAACACCACATCTTTTAGGATCAAATTTATATATATATTTTGTAATTATGTAGCTTAATGCAAACACAATTAAAGCAATGTAAACGTGTAGTTCTAAAATACTTCCTGTCCACAGACCATTACAGACAGGGGTTGGATACTATGACAACTTGTAAACATACAATATTTACAGCTTTGAACTGCGAGACATATTCCCGTCATAACTACTTTTAAAAGAATGATAAAGGAGGTAATTGCCATGGACTACTGAGACAGGTTCATAGACACTGAAGCCAGGTCCGTGATAGCCTAGATTTGTTATGTACTAGTAAAGGGTTCTCCAAACTCTGGCCCTCAGGATGTTGCTGAACTACAACACCCATGATTCTCTAGCTATCTATTCATTCAAAGAATCATGGTAGTTGTAGTTCAACAACATCTGAATGGCCAGATGTTAACCTACATGACAAACCTAGACTATTAACGACCTGGCTTCAATGATTAATTAACCTGATCTTGCATAGTCCTAATTTGGGATTTTCTTTTTTTGTCTTGTCTTTCTGTTAGTGATGGTTTATGCCAACCTACCCCTGACATTGTACCTTCTAGAGTACATATGTAATGTTATATATTTTAACAACACTTTGTACTATAGAAAACATTTAACTGTGGTTAAAACTTAAATAACAAAGCACTATGTTGTCAAATATAATCCTATTTTTTCCACCAAGAGAACTGAGCAGTGAGACTGCAGGATCTATATTTGCATAACCTACACAATAACACTGCTTACTTAAGTTAGAGATGTTTTGGTACATTTCAGACTCTATTCCCACCTGCTCTCACTTACTATATTATGCATATGCAAATAGTAATTTCATACAAAAAGCTTTTGCCAAGGCAAACCGTTGTTTCAGCTTTAAAACACCCTTTGCCTAGGCAAAAGCCTTTCGTGTTACTAGTATTCAGGCAAATAGTTTTGAATGTTTTTTATGTTTTTTTTTTTTCAGATTTCAAAGGTATTTGCCTAACAGAAAGGTGCCCAGACAACCTGGGAAAGTGGCCTCCTTTCACAAATAGCTACTCAGGCCGAAAGCAGTGGCGGATCCAGGGGGGGTGGGGCAACGGGGCAAAAGAATGTCTCTATATTGATACACTTGAATCACTTTGAATGAAAGTTCATAACAGTCCGTGAATAATGTTAGCTATTTCTGCTATTACCAGTTATAATCAAACTGGAATAGTGAATGCTGAATTAATGTAGTACAATAATATATTTAATTGCATATGCAGCAATAGTGGTTTGCAATATACTCATGTACTTATAAAAAAAAAAGAAGAAATAATAATCACTAACAGGTCATGATTAGTGACCTGCAGTATCATAGGAAAAAATCCCTCCGGTCTTGCAGAGACTGGTGCAAAGATACAAAAGTGCTTTCTGTATTAAAAATAAATTTATTGTCCACAGAATAAAATAGAGATTGCACTTACAATTTTGCAAAGAACTAGATTTGCTGAGCTGGAATTGGGAAAGTATGGTGTAAGCAGCTGTTAGGTGCTGGTCCTGCCGGCAGATGATGCTGGGAGCCGCGTGCGTGTCACTGATCTTCCTGCGTTCCAAATACAGCTTGTTCGTCTTTGCGGTAGGTGCCAGAAAGTAAAGTAAAGGACATTACTTTACTTTCTGGCAGGACATTACTAGGACGTTAGAGTTCACTGTAACCACTGGGCCACCAGGGAATCCCCACCAGACCACTAGGGATCCATAATTAATATTTATTTTAATTAAATAAATTAAAAAAAAAACATATTATAAAAATGCCCCCCTATGCCTTATAACACACTCTCACACCCTACACACACATTGCCCCTCCCCAGACACACATACACTGCTCCCCATACACACACACACACTGCTCCCCATACACACACACTGCTCCCCATACACACACACTGCTCCCCATACACACACACTGCCCCCATACACACACACTGCCCCCATACACACACACACTGCCCCCATACACACACACACTGCCCCCATACACACACACACACTGCCCCAGACACACATACTGCCCCAGACACACATACACTGCCCCCCATACACATACACTGCCCCCCATACACACACACTGCCCCCCATACACACTGCACCCATACACACATTGCCCTACACATACACTGCCCCCCCCCCCCCATACACACATACACTGAACCTGGCACACACACATACTGACCCACACATACACTGCACCCCTGACATACACTGCCACCCTCACTCACACACTGCAACCTTCACACACTGTCCCCCTCACACACACACACTGCACCCCTCACACATTGCACCACACACACCACTGCTCCTATGCCCTATGACAGCACAATTTCCCAGCAGACCTCAGGTAAGTTGTCCAATTGTTCTTAAACGGTTTGACTACTTACTCTGGGAGGGGGTCCTGGCACTATTGGCACCATGACCACTACACTGAGCTGTAGTGGTTATTGTGTCTGGATTATTTATTTAAGTGCCCCTCTCGAGATCAGGCTCTGGATCCGACACTGGCCGAAAGTGGCCCCTACTCAGCAATAAACACCCAGCCAATAAATAGCCCAAGGAAGAAGTCTTGCTTTTCAATAAATGTTCACTTTCCTCGAGGGGTTCTAGGCTGTATTTGGCAAGCTGGGCCACTTTCATTGGCTTTTGGTGTTTTAAAGTTCAAATAACTATTTACCCAGGCAAATGCTTTTTGCCTGAAATTACTATTTGGCTGCCACATGTAGATGTATATTTTCTCTGACATACCATATGCCTACCGCCACACATCATTGTCGGAAAACATTAGAAAATGCATACCACTGTTTTAGTACCACTCATGTTGTCAGACATATATCAGAAACTATGAGTATTATTCTAGAATCCCTACAATGTAAACACGTCTTTTCCTTTGCACCTTTATGATACACCCGTACCCGTACCACGTACCCTTAATCTTAAAAGACAAATCCAGAAGGACATAAGTCTCAGCGTGCCTATAAGATGTACTTTTTTTTCCAAATTTGGACAAAAGTATTACAAATGCATACACAAAAAAAGCATCTGATTTCTGGAGCTACTAAAATATTTATGTCAGTCTTTATACTAATTTCTCTGTCATTTTGTTTTGTGTACAACCTCATATTTGGTGCAGAATATAAGGACCCATACCAATAAATGATTATTACAATTACAGCTACCTACATTTTGTTTTGGCCTTGAAAATCCAATTTAGTAGATTTAGTATGACAGCGGCCCATCATTTTAGTTAAAACATTAAAATACTTGAAGATGCATTCGAAGTAAGCAGAACGCCATAGACAGACACAATGTACACAATACATCATTTTTCATGCTGTGCTTGGGAGCCAAGTAATTTAATGGATTTATAATTAGTGAAGTGAACAGACATAAAGAGAACAGAGTGGAATGATATTCTCATTAGTATAACCCATCTTACACAGTTATTAGGCTTTGCGTCTACAGCAGTATCGCATTTAATAAGATATATTTTGATACAGTTTACAAGCGATGCAAAGCAAATGTAATGTATGTATGCAGGATTATCTGAAAAACACATTATATTCGTATTTCAGTGAGTCAAAAGATGATTGCAGCTGTTATTTAACGTGAAAAACACAATCTAAACACTCTGCTCTGTCTATAGATCTATTCATGCTTCGTAATAATGAGAGACAAATACATGCTCAATGCACACAATGTTTGTGGTTACTGGTTAGCCATGGGCTACAATATGGCTTTGTTACTACCGCTAATGCAAATCACATTGCCTAGGAGCATAAACCATTCTAAAACACTTTGACAAATAAGATTGGGAATGTGCCTACGTACAAATGGCACCATAACCACCACAGCAGGCTGTACTGGTTATGGTACTCGGAGTGTAACTTTAATTCACATTTAGCTGCACAATATCTTTCTGCGAATCAGAAAATCCAGGCAATATTAACTTGTTAAAAAAAAAAAACTTAAAATATTTACTTTAGGATCCTTTAAAGGAACTCAACAAACACTATAACCTACACAGCCCACTTTTCTATAGTGTTCTTTTAAGCACCTAAACTAGTACCGTGCCTGGAAGAATGCACGGATAACGTGCATTAATTTGTCTAAGGTAAAGGGGCTTTCCAATACCTCTGCTTTAAGTTGCATTATATGGGGCAGGTTAATGTTTTCTAGATAAGCAGAAATTGATTCAGAGGTAGGTTGGTCTTGTGCAGTGTTAAATAGGGCCAATATACCCTCAAATCACAAATAGTGTTAGTTAGGGTTAAAAACACTTAGCTTCTATGTACAGCTTCCCGAGGTCCCTTCCCTGTTGGTGACCTCATACAAACAAGCTATGATACAGAATATATGGGATACAACTGAATACCTAAAATACAAAACAACAACAAAAATAGTGCAACACTGTGTAAGTGGAATCACAAAGCCCCCACTGATTGTAGAACTCTCAGACCCCAAATGTATTAAACGCCTTGGAATAATTTTCCTTTAAAAAGGAGATCGAAATCCGGCAGTGCAGTACAGCTGTCAAGACTGGAATCAGGAACCAGGTAGGTAGGTTTAAGTTGGTTTATTGGCATAACAAATTTAAAATAGATAAAAAAAATATATTTTAAAATCAATTCTAGGTTTCTGGTCCTACGCGTTTCGTTTCCAAAAGAAACCTCCTCAGGGACCACTATCTTAAAATACACAATCACAGTAAGAAGTAAATGACAAAAACTAAGAGAAGGCGCAACAAATGCATACAACGTTTATTTCAATGATTTTGTTATAATTATTTTGATGGTTAGTGGGGCGTCTGGGCATTGTGTGCCTATGGGTGTTTCAGGTGGAATAGGTGAAGATAGAGAAAGGGAAAACGTGACTCAGTATAGGGAAGATGTCGAAAGTGACACTAATGGAAATTATATAAAAGGAAAAATGTCACGCACTCACTCACTTGATAAAGACCTGGATACCGGTCGAAGCGTTGTGGTGTCCAATAAATCTGCTTGATTCATCACAGTAAGTGGCTGAGATTTTTCCTTGTATGCTTGTTCTTATGGGATATGCTGACCCATACTCAGCTCGCACCCTGTGTTCTTGATGATTGAGTGCAATCACCCCTTTTTCTCCTCGGAAACAAATGGAAATTGTGACAAAGACAAGTAAAGAGTGAAAGAGGGAGACAGTGTCACTTAGACACAGGGAGAGGGTGACAAATAGAGGCACAGTATGACACAGGCACAATGGCAGACAGTGACAATGGCAATGAGAAAGGTAAACAGGAGTAGTGACACAGCTTGTGTGACTTGCAGTGTGAAACTGTCTGATACAGAAACTAGTTAGAAAGTGTAAGAAACTGAGATTCTCACTAAGGCCATGGTTTACATTTTTTTGGATAAGCTATTTAAATTATTACAATCTGTTGGAAAAACGTTTTTAAATGATAAATCTACAGAAGTCCCCATTAATGGCGAATTTTTGTAGATAGATTATTCTAACAGACTGTGATAATTTCAAAAGCGTTTCCAAAAATGTATAAATCAAGCCCCAAGTGAGAGAAACGGTGTAGCAGGCGTTGATTGCCATTGTATTGTTGTTATTATGGATTGATGGTGGGAGTTTAGTGACGTACATCACGTGTACAGTGTCAGTTCTGAACAATATACACGTGCAAAATGTGGGGCTACATAAAATATCTCACTGGTGGAGTTACCAGGAATGGTTGTTTCTTTCAGAACGGGCTTACTTAATTGCTTTAAATCAAAGTGTGTCTGGAGAATGTATTCAGTTTACACCTATGAGATGTACATTAACGAATGATGCTAAATATAGAAACAAGGAAGATGTCAGTTATGTTTGGCTTTTTTTCCCATCAAGCTGTTTGTTTATGTAAATGTAACAGAACATTCCCTAGCAAAAGTAATTTATGGAAGTGGTAGTATGGTACACAATCTAATTAAATGATATATTCATCACACAATCAGATAAAAAAAAGCCAGACATGAATGTTTAACACATAAATTAGAGAGTACAATGCAAATCTATCACATGCAAATACATGAAGATACTTTTCTAAAACTAGATAGTAATAAGAATTAGAATGACTAATTGCAAAACTGTGTTACTAACGCTACAGAGCCCCTCTGCCATAAACCTATTGCCTGCACTCCCTCCCCTGGGTGTTGGAAAAAAAAACTTTAAACACTGACCTCTTTTCAGCAAGGTTCTTTGGTGCTGGCTCCGTCTCTGCCTTCTCCAACGTTGCCAATGGGGAGAGGCTAATGCACATGCGCGGCGAGTGCAGTCTGCTCATTAGACCTTCCCTATAGGAAAGCATTGAATCAATGCTTTCCTATGGGGATGCAAAGCATGAGAACGTCCAGCGTCGTTTCAATGAGTTAGATTCCGTGTAAATGCAGGAAGCACCTCTAGTGGCTGTCAGGGGGACTTTGCAAGCAGACCACTTCAATGAGATAAAGTGGTCTGAGTGCCTATAGTGTCCCTTTAATTGTTTTAAATGACATTTTCCGATTTGTGTGTATACATATATAAAACCAAGAGGGCTGCACTCACCTGAACATGCATACATTATAGGGTGCTGCTGGGCCCAAAATTCAAAATCCAGCACACTCGCTTATTCACTAAACAATTATTTAAAATCTTAGAAATTGTAATAGTTTTATTTAAAAACACCTCACCTAGGCAAAAAAACAATGGGGGTTTAGTTACATTATATGATCATATATTGCCACAATGTGGCAGGCTTATGCAATATATGATCATATAATGTAACTAAACCCCATTATTTTTTGCCTAGGTGAGGTGTTTTAAAATAAAACTATTACAATCTCTAAGATTTGAAATCATTGTTTAGTGAATAAGCGAGTGCGCTGGATTTTGTATTTTTATATATATATATATATATATATATATATACATATATACACAGTATATACATATAAGGAGCTCATTTGCATACACCTACCCAGAATCCCTTGCAGTAGTGAGAGCACTGTTAAAGTGACATTTCTGTGGGAAAAGCAAGTCTTATGGCTTGACTGGTGTGTGTATTTGTGTTTAGCAATGTATTAACAATCCACTTACTTCAGGTGGAAGGGGTTTTCATCCACACTTTTTTTTCCCCACCACAACTATATTTGTATGTACTTTACAAGTAACGCCAAGCCTCTATAGCAAGCCAGTAACCAACCTCATGCTGATGAGTTGCATTAACAACGAAGCAGCTGTCCATGAGTGCTTCACTGGCTTTGCTCCTCTTCCTGAGTTGTGTTTCAAAGCTGTTGTATACAGCAGACACATACTCCAAGGAATCCATGTATAAAGTGGAATTGAGGCAAAAATGTGGTTCTTTGTTGAGCTGATTTGCATACACCTACCCAGAATCCCTTGCAGTAGTGAGAGCACTGTTAAAGTGAGATTTCTGTGGGAAAATCAAGTCTTATGGCTTCACAAGTGTGTGTATTTGTGTTTAGCAATGTATTAACTATATATAAATATATATTTATATATATTGAGCTAAATTTTTTGTGCAATCCATGTAAATATATTCTATGTATTCTCTTACATCCTAGCCAATGAGCTGTAAAATGCGCTCCCTTAACTGAATGTTCAAAAACATTATAATATATATATATATTTTATTTTTTCAAACATTATATGTTGAGACATTGTTTTGTTTTTTTTGTAAAATCCATGTAAATATATTCCATTTATTCTCCTGTGGTTCACACAGAAAGTTGCATCCCATTTAATGAGCTGTAAAGAATGTATTAATTGAATTATGAATTATCAACACAAGAATATATATTTAAGTTGGTACCTTTACAAAGTGAGACATGGTTGTACCCCCCCTACTAATTGTTTTTACATTACATTCAGTATCTAAATCATTAAAATTGACTGATACACAGTTTTATTTTGTTTGTGTTCAATTCCTAACAATTGCTGATTTTACTAATCAGCCAGTCTGATGATGCAGAAATTACACTTCGATTTTATCCATGCAATGCATTCAACCTTGGAAACTGACAGCACTGGTGATAGTCTCCACTGAACTCTGATCGGTGAGCAGAAAGGTCCTTACAAGGTTGTAATGACACAAATGACACAATTATGCCTTCATATCTCTAATTTCAATCTTCCACAGAGGCTCACAATTGCCCTAAAAGTATGGACCCTGAAACTGACATGCAGACAAGGAGCAAACTGTGTATGGAGTCAGGACTCCAGTCTTGCTAGCACTTAGGACACTGCAAATAATTACAGTCCTTATAATTGTAGATTATGCTAACGTAGTGTAAATATAATCTTAATTTTAATAAAGACAGGAGGCGAGTATTTTGCATAACTTTCTTTACTTTATTATTATTATGTTATTTATATAGTGCCATCGAATTCCGCAGCGCTTTACAATGGGTGGACGATCAGACATGTCTCTAGCAGCACAATAACCTTTAAATCAGTAACAGGTATCACATCCATATATAAAGCCGTGACAGACACATGAGTTCCTCTTCTTTGACGCGAAAAACAGTCTAATACAACGTCAGGGAAATCAAACAAAGTCCTGAATAACATGTAGAACACAAACTTGATCCGAAATGTGATGTATTCCAACTTGTCCCCGATGCCGAATCCACCAATGATGACCATACTGGAAAGGACAGAAACAAGTGAAAGGTGACGGAAACAAACTGTTGTCCACATTAAATCCAATACCATATGTATATCTATCTATATCATTTTATCATATTGAAATGCATCGTATAAACCTCTAACATCCTGTAACAATTAAACAAGGATTTAACGTACATCAACCAGATAACGCATCCCATAAATATTCGGAATTATCAATACACTGTGAAAATGGAAAAAACTGTGAAAACCCAAACTTCCCAGAGGAGGGAAAATACACGCCTCCTGTCATTATTAAAATTAAGATTATAGGTACACTACATTAGCATAATCTACAATTTTATCACATGACAGGAGGCTTCATATTTTGCATTTTTAACGCTGTAGTATGAACGAGAAGGATGCGTGTGTGGTTTGACGAAAATAAAATATACAGAAGGGGTCTTCCCATGTCCAATCCACCGCATGTAAAATATCCGATAGAGAGGCCCCCGCCGTGAAGCACGAGAAGCGGCCGCGCCTCGTACCGAATGCGCACCAAAACACGTCTCCACCCCCGCTAGCGATAACAACCAACGAACCCTTTTAGACAGAGTGGTCATGGTAACTGGCTTGTAGGGTTTGGTAAAAGAAACCCGAAGTTGCCCTGAATGTAACAATCTAAGGGGTGTCGTGATCTCCACGTAACAAAGTAAACACTTTAACTACGCAAAAACGGGGAACCGCCGGAAAAAGGGAGTATGATACAGATCCATTTAGTTCTACAAGACACCGTAAAAAATCACTCCTTCCGGTGATACCGAAAAACCATCCACGTCGAATGTGTGATACCTGACGAAAAACACTAGACATAAAAGTAACGTGACTTTGGCCGACAGCTGACGGAGAGATAGTTCCGTGTTATCTGGCCAACCCTGAAGGAACCAAAGAACCAAATCTACATCCCACAAACAGTTATACTTTGGCGCAGGGGGTATGTTCAGTTTGATACCCCGCAGCAAGCGGCATATCAAAGGATCATGACCAACCGGAGTGCCGTGAATGGGAACATATCACGTTAATGGAATGGTACGATCGGCCCGTAACGAAAAGGTGTGATAAAAAATACAGCACCGAGGAGATAGGGGCAGTAAAAGGATAGCAGTCCCTTCCCATACACCAGTGACTCCAGGTGTTCCATGCGAATATGCAACTTCGTCGAGTACCTGGTGCCCATGAGTCCCACTAGTTGGTTGCGATAGTCCCTCAACGTTCCAGGCTCCCCTGAAAGACTCCAAGCCACCGTCTCCAGACGCTCCTGCACTATCAATGGAAGAGGTTCTCCTTTCAGGTCTGTTGGAAGGAAAGGTAACACTGGAAGGAGCAGAGGGTGCTCCTGAGTCAGAGCCAACAATTCTGGGAACCACGCTTGAGGTCTTGGCTACTCTGACCCGAAGGTTGTATGTGTGTCCGGATCTCAGGTAGTGAACTTTCACCCGCTGCATGGTCCGGTAGTGAAGTGGCCCCGGGAAAATCACTTGGATAGAGGATGAGAGTAGTCTGTCAATCCTTTCTAGTAGGTGAAGGGGTATGCTGCCTTTCCAGAGTAATACACACGAGGTGGAATCTATTCCAAAGCAGAGGAACTGAATGACTTGGGATGGGGACCGAGCCGACTTCTCTCTGTTCAGTACGAACCCCAACGATTCCCGAAACTGTATTAGAAATCTCGTCTGACTGCAGACTGGAATTGGATTCGCAAAAATCAGCAAGTCGTCTAGGTATATGAGACCGCAAATACCCCTTGCTCGCAAGTGTGCCATGACCGGTTCAGAAGGTTCGTGAAACACCATGGGCTGAGCTGAGGCCGAACGGTAAACACGTGAACTGGCCAGGTCGATCCTGACAAGTGAAGCGAAGGAAGGAGTGACATACGTGTGCCATGGGAACCGATAGGTAAGCGTCTTTCAAATCCAATTGTGTGAACAAGTCACTTTTGAGGAGTAGATCCCGTAAGAGATGGATACCTTCCATCTTGAAGCGCCGGTACGTTACAAATCCATTGAGTTGGCATAGGTTGATGACTGGTCGATAGTCTCGCGTCTTCTTTCTTACTCCAAAATGTTGGTGAAATAGCCCCGATCGTCTGGAGTGAACTCCATGGCCCCTCTGGTGA
This sequence comes from Pelobates fuscus, assembly GCF_036172605.1. NCBI lineage: Eukaryota > Metazoa > Chordata > Amphibia > Anura > Pelobatidae > Pelobates > Pelobates fuscus. The sequence continues at coordinate 87,265,824 of NC_086326.1, read as the reverse complement.
ATAGGGCTTGAATCTCCTCGTTTCTATGCGCATAGTGGGGTTGGTCGTACGACCTGTACTGGTGAATTGTATCACGTACCACTTTATCGTTTGGAGGACCCAGGCGTACGTGGAGATGGCTTCCCAGTTCTGGGGAAAAAGAGACAGCCTGCCCGTGGTTAAATCTGACTGACAAAGTAGTGGGAGAGGCATGCTCACCTGAATTGAATTATCCACGACCTCGTCCTCTAGCGCTCCTTGCACAGAAGGATCCCCTTGCGAAGGTGGCTCTTGCGGATGGGAAGGAGGGTTGAGGTGTGGGTTGATTTCTGTGGCAGGAGGACCAAAAGCGGTTGGTGGCCCGACAAATCTGCCGACCAGCCCGGTGCTGGTGTAGGGTTTGCGGAAGACCTGCCTGATGGAAATCTGTGCCTTGAGGGTCTAGCTCTTTCTTCCCTAACTCCAATAGTTTGGAATCCATCTTTAATAGGGCTGCTTTGCACCGTTCCGTGCACATGGCTGCATTTGTGTTCCCCAGCATGCATATTTCCCTTTGCACCCACTCCCTCACATTATGAGCTTCTAGAGGTGAGTCTTGGGTGAGAGCCAGGTCCTCAAAATATAAAATGTTTGCATGGGGACCGATCATGTCCTGCATTTTATCCTGAACCATTTTAAGCCCAATTTCTATGCCCTTTCGTGGATCCCGGCCTGATCAGGACATAAATACCATCACCGTGGTATCAAACTCCGGGGTGAGGGCAATCTTGTAATAGAGGGTGCGGGCATTCTGCCCTGAGCTTGGCTCGAACTTCCTTTCTCATAGGCCTCCTGAGCCAGAAGTGTGCCAGGTGATCCGGTAAACCCCATTCGGATGACCTTGGATGTCGGATGGTGCGAGGGTCGAACATGAGAGTGCCCAGTGTGTTAAAAAAGGCACCAACCTCACATGAATCGTTATTCGCCTCTCGAAGGCCTTTCTTGTTAGGGTGCCCCGCACGTTCCCTGCCCTGAGTGTAGCTCCCCTCCTCTTGGCAGGTCCTGCCACTCTTCCTCTTCAGATGGAGACTTGTCTGCTCTTCATTCTTCCATGATCTCCAGAGAAGTGGGAGGCATGGAGTCCTCGTCTCCTGATGATGGATCTAGAGATGGTGAATGGTCAGGACGTTCCGAGTGACGGCATCGCTTAAGCGTGGCCTTCCCTTTCCCCTTCAGGGAAGCCGTGGTGGAGCCCTTCCAATGACGTTTAGATGAAGTGGGAGGCACATATACAAACTGTTGTAATTCCTACACTGTTCACCTGATTTGGATGTAAATACCCTCAAATTAAAGCTGAAAGTCTGCAGTTAAAGCACGTCTTGTTCATTTAATTTCAAATCCATTGTGGCGGTGTATAGAGCCAAAAATATTAGAATTGTGTCGATGTCCCAATATTTATGGACCTGACTGTAAGTTACTATCACTGTTTTCCATTAGGCATGGCTGTTTTTTACACTTTTGCCACATTTTTTACATGGCATTCTTTAACAATGTAAATGACAAATGAATAGACAGCATAAATCACGCTCGCACCGCACGGAGCAATTGCCTGGTCTGCTCAGAACAGACTGCAGGAGTCCAAAATTATAGGGACTCTTCTACACAACACGATAGAGTTAATTTTTACTCTGCTAATAATAATATCTGCATTGTACTAGCCGAACAATTAGCAAATGCATGTATAATTCAAAAAATAATTATTGCTCAGCATTCAGTTCCAATTTCTGTACAAAAGCAACACTTTATGGGACAGATTATTATATGCATGGCAGATATTATTTAATAATGTAATATTTTATGCAAGTAATCCTTTTATGCAAAATAGATTTTTTTTATATCATATGTTACTTTTTGTGGCTAATATTATTTGGTGTTTTTTTTTCATATGTTTTTTTCATATGTTGCTTTTTATATCTTTTTTCCCAATCTACTTATTTAAAAATAAAAAATACAAAAATCTGTATTTACCTGTCACTTTATTTTAGGCCATTCAGTGTTGCTGGCAATCTTTTTTCTTTTTTTCTTTTATTTATTTATTATTGTTTTTTGCAATCAAGAGCTTATCCAAATATTTTTGCTTTACCAACAATTTCTTGTTAGAAAATTGGGTAGTAATTTGAGAAAATTCTCAGAATAACAGCTGATCTTAAACAGCTCAATTAAACAGCCTAAAACCTGTGCTAACTATGTGTAATAACATAAAAAAAAGTATTTGACAACATTTAGGACACTATTCACTGATGAAGTCAGTTTTTAACTTGGCTCAAATTTGAGCATTTAATAAAAAGTAAAATAAAATAGAGACAGAAAATAAACTCCTGCTTTAAAAGCATTGTTTTTGTCATTTTAAAGAACATTCCTGCATCTTAGAATCTTAAAAACTGGACATGCAGTCAGTAGATACAATATCATCAGCTATGACATTGCAGTATGTGCAACCTGGAAACCATCATATAGAAATGACTGCCTTGTCCTGCTGTTGCTAAGTTATTTTCTCAATTTTAGAGTAGGAAAGTGGTTATGTATACAAGGGTCCCTGCTGTTGCGTTATGTGGTCCTGCTGTCAATGTCCAACAATGATCTCAGTGTGTATATCAGCATACAGCAGTTTCTCATTCCAACAAGAAGACAAGTAAAATAAAGTGTATAGGGAAATGGGGAAAAAAAAGGATAGGAACCTCTCAATTGGGACAAGAATTTTAAAATGTATGCTCAGTTGTGGTAGGTCCAGTTAAAAGGATTCTAGAAAAGATTCTATTCTAAGCTGCAGTATTAGTATTAGGGAGGATAATTTAAGTGACGAAAGGGAACTGGGGGGCGGGGTGAGGGGTGGTGGACTTAGATTAGACAGGGATAGTGTATAGAGGACAATATAGGACAATGCTTGTTGGCTTCCTTAAGAAAGATCAGGTGTTAGATATTTTCCATTTAATTAGCTTCTTCCATCTCCTACCACACTATATAATCCTATCATGTCCTATCCTTTTGACCTTTACACCGTAAATGTCTATGCTTTCCCTCACTATCGGTGTGGGGTCCTTCAAGTATCAAATGTTGTGTTGGCTTCCCTTTTATTTTGTTTGATCTTGCCAGTGCTAACTTCCTGCAAAATGGCCCAAGTTGGCATCCTTCACTAGTTATATAAATCAATCAAATACCCCAGAGCAAAGTGAAGGAGAACACAGAGAAAGGAAACAACTCAACTAGCTCGTCATTTTGTAGATACTTCCTCAGGTCTATAGCAAGTTATATCTGATTTGCACCGATGCAAAGACAACCAATTCCGTCTGCATCTTAATCTGATGCCACCCCCAAAAAAAAACACAGTCCGGTAATGGAATGTTAGGCAGGTCCTCTCTACACAAGACAGTTTCTACCCCAGATGATTGTTCCACCTTCATTGGACTTTGTCAGTGGTTTGCAGCAGATACCTCTCTAGGCACGGTGAGCAAGGAAACATTCCATTTGCCTAATAGACCAATCCAACAACAAAAATACCATATAGGACTTCTGCAGGAAACATACTGCAACCTCAGACAATCATTTCAAAATTGGTGGGTCCCATTTGAACATGAGAGCTCTTGGGTATTTCTAATTTCATCATGTTTACAGGGTAGATACACATATTTATTCAGTGAATTAAATGCAAGATGAGGCAGCCTTTATGTATACAGCTGTAGATAAACACCAACCCCGAGTAATTACCTTAATTGTCAAATCTTCAGGCTGCCACCTATCTAGTAAAGAAATGTCTTGTTTTCTCAATTGGCATTTTCTCTGCATTGTATATATTTATCAAGCTTATTGTTCCTAGCACTGACTCTGCAAGTGGGCCATTTTAGGCTCCTTGCAATATTACCCAGCAGAACACAATATACCACCTGTATTTTGAAACATTGTCAAGTCTTTTCTTTATGGCCACATTTGCTGAGTGTGCTAAAACAAGAAAAGTCGGAGATTGATTGTATTAAGGTGCAAATAAACTAAGCTTCTGGAGAACGATGCTCAGAATGTCTTCTTAATTCTGCTTGCCTCTGGGATCTTGATCGTTTTTCTCTACAATGTCAACTTTGATTTATTCTTTCGGCATTGTCAAGACCCACAATACGTTACACTGAAGAGATGGAATCTATGAGTAATTCTGCTAACTGACTTTAAGTTATAAACATGTCTTTACAGATAGTGTGGCTGATGTGTTTAGTTTGTAATGTCTGATGTAGGCACTTATTCACAAATCTATCTTTAGTTAAATTCAACTGGACATCAAAGGGCCAAATGATATCTCAATTGTGGAATACAGGCACGTTAAATATGGCTTTTGACAAATTAGTACAAGAAGATATTTCATAAATTTGTACTTTGAGCTAAAATAAGGCACATACAGTTATTTTCCTTCTTTACCTGGGCCTTGGTGCACTATATCAGCAATAGACCCGATTGTGTCTCCTATGTGTAATTTTCCTAGAACTCCCATAAGCCCTGGCCAGCCTTCAAGAGCCGCAGCTGTAGTGTGCATATATATTGAGAGTACCATATAGTAGTAAAAGAGAGCCCAGGAGACTCCAGGTTCCTCCTCTGGCATTGTCGGCCCCCGAGCCGTGACTATCAGAGCATGCTAGGCATGCAAATGTAGAGCGTAGAGGACCTGCTACCTGACTGCTGGAGGTGGAACTTGGAAGAGGGAGACTCCTGGGCCCTCTCTTTACTAAGAAATCTGCTGTGCCACCAGACTACCAGGGAATATAGTGCCCCCTTCCATGGCCACAGATAAGAGGCAGGGAGGGGGGAATAAACATAGTTATTGTGGTGGAGCTCCTATGCTCAGCCAGCATATCTTTGCCAAGTATCCACCTGGTACAACAGAAATAGGCGATTATAGCAGTGTCACTAATCAGCAAAGGATTGATATAGGGCAAAAGCTTGGACAACTTTATTTGGCATTGGGCCGCTTTATATATACCTGTCCCCAACAAGGGATCATCACACCACATAATACAATCCCCAGCCTGATGCCTTGGTGTCTGGGACACAGCTCTATCACAATCCGATAATTTAATTAACTACCAGACACTAGGCTGCCTTATAGCAGTATCCCTGAAATAATAAATGTTCTCCCAGATTATCTCTAAAAGGTGTATGTCCCCAGAAAGCTCTTATCATGAGGGGCAAACTGTCCAAAAAAAACATCCAGATCGGAGAGGTGTAGCCCAAGCAATTACTAGGGTAGTTTAACCGTTCTGCAACTATTCTCAGATCTGGCACTGAGTTCCAGGCCATTGGATGGGAAGTCCTGGTCATAGATATTAGCTTACTTTCACTCCAAAACAGGGAGCTCCCTTGAGGTCTTGGTGTCCTTAGATACCTCATCACCTCCCCAATTCTACTTACAAACAGCGCTACGCTGTTTTACCATATAGCGAGGTGATACAAGTTCCATGCTGTCTCTGGGCAGCTACTGGTCTGGCGCACTGTCCCTGAATTAGCTTTCTAGTCGCTGATGGTTGGTTGTTGACTGATTTGTCTCCACAATGTCCAGTAGGGCAAAGTCACAGCGTGTTAGGGACACTCTTTAGAGAGGCGTCTTAGTACTCTTTAGGGAGATGTTGGGTGGGAGTCCTGAACCAGTTGTAATCTTGACCTTGGTGGACCATCACTTTTATAATAAAAAAAGTCTCCTTTATCGACAGCCTCTATCCAACCCCCGACACACACATGCACACTGCATCTACTACATAGACTGCATCCACTACACATGCACTGTATCCACTAAACATGCACTGTATCCACTACACATGCACGGCATCCACTATATACACTGTGCATCCCCTTTACTCACACACACACACTATGAATTCACTTTACACACAAACACATACACACTGCATCCCCTATTTACTATATTCACTTTACACACTAACACACACTCTCGGCACCCATTATATACACACACACTGCATGCGCTATACATGCTCTGCATCCAATATACTCATACACATACCTTGCATCCACAATACATACATACAGCATACACCATACAAACACACTGCATCCACTTTACTTGTCCTTATGGGCAGACTCAGGGGTGGGCCTTGTCGGAGACTCTGGGTGAGCTATGTGGGCCCAAGCCTTAAACTGCGTAAGGGGCTCCAAAATATCTGATGGCAGCCCTGGCATGCTAATAGACATTTTCAATAATATCGGATAAAATACATTCTTAAAAAATTTAATTTAGTCAAACAAAATAAACTGATGAGGCTGTATGTAAGTTCTGTCAATAGGTCCCTTAAAGGACAATCCTCCTATGGCCAAAGTAGGCTATGGCATAATATCCCAACACTCTCTCTGCTAAAGATAGCAGTGGAGAAATGAGGAGACTGACAATACCAAACAGAAATGGACACGTCTGTGCTGGACAAATAGGGGAGTTTCCCCCCTAATACAATGTAACTTTTATATACTGGCCTGTAAAATATGCAAGAAAGGTAAATGCATATTTTGGGGGGTTATATCAACTAAATGGTTGAAAAATTATATAGATTCTTTAAGTGCAGAATTTAGGCTGCATATAATCTGTGTGGACATATATAACACATCTATATAAGAAATATACAACATGAAAATGCAGTCTATATTTGTATACACCTTGCAAGCATTGCTATCTTATGCCTTATTTTTAAGTTTTTATTCTTTAGCACATCCTAAAGAAATGTACTGTATACACTTATATTTGGAACGTAAAGAAAGAGTTACCTTTTTTTTTTGGATGATTACGTTAAAGATAGGAACTAGAATTTTGTTGTCAATTAAGGACTTTTTATTTTATTGTGTAGAATGAAAGGGTTGCTGCTATCTTAGAATAAATATTACGTAGCATGTCTTCTACAAAAATATTTTCCGAGGTCGCGTTTCATGTCTTCAAATATGTGAAATTACTTTACTTTTAGGCTGCATGTGTAAAACCCTTGAGAACATACAAAGAAACATTATTTCTATCAAAACAGTGTGCAAGAGCTTAGGAATTTGATAAAATAGCTTTGTATAATTGTGGATTATTGCCTCATTCCTGGAATTACTTAGAGATAATTACAAAATGCTTTCAACTGATCAAACATATTAATTTATCTTTTACATAACAGTGTTCCAGATTCTAAAATGGGGCTTTTCTGTTCATGAGAGAAGTCCCGTAGTATATTTAGGATCATGGTTGGGTAATAGGTTAATTCCAGCAGTATTAGTTTTACTGATAAAGGGGATGCAGCTATATACTGCTAAAAGCAATATAAACCAGAGCAATGGTCCACCACCTATGCCCAAGTTCCAGGACATTTGATGGAAAGTCCCGATCATGGATGCTAGCTTCCTGTAGCGCTGAGACAGGTATCTTTAGATGCCTCATCATCTCCCTACTTCCCCTTCCAAATAGCACCCTGTTTGATGGTCCTGGGACAAATTTAAGGGGAAACTGACACTGCTTTGGAAATTACACAATTGAATAAGTCATTGTAAATAGGATATTTCAATGGTCCATTTTCTTTTAAATCTATGATATAGGTTTTGTTCAGTCCAGGCACATCAAGGGCAAACAATGCAATTGAAGAGGAAAACGGAAAAAAACATTTTTTCTATTTAAAATCTTCTACTAACTATGTTCAATGGCAGAAAAGGGCAACATGATGCGTTATAAGAAGCTAAGATGAAAGAGCCTAGTTACAGAATAGAGTTAACTTCAGCAGTGTGGATTCCTACATATTATTTCATTTTACAGGCTTCACGAACCTATATTTCCTAAATATAAGGCATAAGTAAACCTGATATTCATAAAAAAAAAAAACATTTGACAAAGTATTGGATCCTCCTATCAGACCCTTTAACTTATAGCGGACACAACTGAGACACACCAGTGTGCTTCCAACTTTGTGGCAACAGTATTGGGGAGGCCTGTTCCAGCATAACAAAGCGAGATCCATAAAGACATGGTCTGCATGGAACCCAGTGGTGTATCCTGGTTTTGTGCTGCCCTAGGCATGACAAAACTCAGGCGCCCCTCCCCCCCAACATCCCCCTCACACTTCCCCCCTGCCCCGCCTTCTAAATACACAGACACGCATACACTAGCTAACAGACATACCCACTCACTAACAGACACATACAGTCACTAGCAGACACACACATTCACTAACAGACACGCATACACTCTCACTAACAGACACATAGTAACACACTCCCTAACAGACACACTCCTTGACATACACACACTCACTAACAGACACACACTAACAGACACACACTAACAGACACACACTAACAGACACACACTAACACACACACACACTAACAGACACTCACTCACTAACAGACACACACACTCACTAACAGACAAACACACACTCACTAACAGACACTCACTCACTCACTAACAGACACTCACTCACTCACTGACACACACACACTCACTAACAGACACACACACACTAACAGACATACACTCGCACACTAACACACACAGACACACGCTAACAGACAAACACACACTCACTAACAGACACACACACACACTAACAGACACACACACACTCACTAACAGACACACACACACACACACTAACAGACACACATTCACACACTAACAGACACACACACACACACACACACTAACAGACACACACTCACACACTAACACACACAGACACATGCTAACAGACACACACTAACAGACATGCTCACTCACTAACACACTTACTCACACACACACACTAACAAACACACACACACACTAACAGACACACACTCTCTAACAGACACACACTCACTAACAGACACACACACTCACTAACAGACACACACACTCACTAACAGACACACACACACTCACTAACAGACACACACACTCACTAACAGACACACACATACTAACAGACACACACACTCACTCACATTAACACACTCACTTTTTTTTTCAACCCCCCCTGCCTCCTTACCTTGGGGAATGCTGGGGGGGGGGGACCCTTTTCCAGGGGTCCAGTGGGGCTGCTCGGTGGGCGGGCAGGCGGCGCTGGTGAGGAAGCACTGATGTCATATTCCGGCTCCCGGCATCACTCTGCGGCGCGCGAGGGAGCTGAACAGAGAGCTCAGGGGAAAGTACTCCCTCGCCAGCGCCGTCCGCCCGTCCGGATTCTTACTTAACCGCCCGACTGCCTGGACTGTTAGCTGCCAGGCTAACAAAACATTTGCCCTAGGCATTTGGGGGCGGCCTTTTTTACCACCCCCGGGAAAATGCCGCCCAAGGCAAATGCCTTGTTTGCCTCGCGGCTAGTACATCCCTGATGGAACCCAACCTAAACCCCACTGAACACCTTTGGAATTAATTAAATAGCAGTTTCTGAACCTGACCTCACATATGCACTTTTAGCTGAAGGCACAAATTCTTATAGACACATACAAAAAATCAAACATGCTTTGCAGTGTTGGTGCATAATGTACTTATTTCCAAAATATATTTAATAATACCATTATTTGGAAGCAAGGAAGGAAATGCCGTTGCTATAAATAACAAAAAATATATAAAAACTAGAGAGATATAACCATAAAGTTGCTATTATAAAAATTACTATTGGAAAAGCTAATAAGCTGAAACATGCGATAGACATATTTATGGTAATACTGAAATGAAATATGTATAAAGAGCTGATATAAAATAGAAATGGGGAGTACCACCAGCTGAACAGAAGATTTCTTATATTATCCGTTTATTACAAAATTCTATAAATATTCTAGGATCATAAAAATGCCAGTTTAATATTTTGTATTACAAGCATGGGTATGGTTAAGAATTTTTGTTATAACTTGCAAAAACAATGAGTTACGTGAGCTCTTTGGGCATATTTTCCTTAACGCCCTGGATTTTAGAACTTAATTAATAGCTTTTTTTTATACGTAATGTTATAAAAGTATGAATTGGATGACATGCAGCTATTAGGAGTTTATTCTTAATTGAGTTATATATATTGCTTATATTGGTCTGTATAGATAAGTGATTTTTCTAACTATATCAATAAATGTAAGTTTTAAATCTATCTACTAACTACCTCTCTTTCTGGTATAGTAATTGTCTCGTTTAAAATCATACTTTAGTATCCCCTATTACTATCCAGCGATTTAATATATAATATTATAAGACTCCACAGTTTTATTATTCGTGTACCTAAATGCTGCTATCCTTCTAAAAGAGTCTGGAATCACTGGTCCCCCAACCCAGTCCTTATGGACCACGAACAGTACAGATTTTGTCAGTATCTCCATTTGAATAAAAAATGGAAATACAGAAATCCTGGACTGCTGGTGGACCATGAGGACTGGGCTGGTGTAGATGACCCTGATGACCTGGTATAAATGCCACAAAATGCAGATGGCAAGACTTATGGTATCTGAAACTCAGTTGATGCATCTTTTGGTTATTTTCTAAATGGAAGAGAGAGTGCAAGGCTAGAGGTTTAGATAAAGGGAGCGATCAGGGGTCAGCGGGTGGGAAGTTGACACGGAGGATAAAAGTGGAAAAGGAGAAATAGTGGAGGAAACAAAGGAAGAATTATCCAAGGCGAAAGGACACGTGAAGAAGAACAGAGAAGGAAAGAGACTTGGGAGCAGAATACAAATGTTAATCAGATGTTACAGAGCAAGCAACAAAGTTTGCTGAGAAAGGCGAATGCCGGGGATAGAGGTGAAGAAAGTCTAGCACATCCAGAGGAATAGGTATTAAATGGAGTTGAGGGAGCAAGAACACCAGTTAAACACACAAAAAAGGTAGACCGGTGAAGAGATAGAGGGCTGAGGCTCGGGCAAGACAGTGGGTGAATATGAACGGAGAAAAGGAAAATGTTGGTAATCGTAAACCTGGGGGGGAAAGCGGAAATATAGAGCAGAGAATCGTGGAAAGAAAAAGACAGAGAAAGGGAAAATAGACTGGTGGGGAGTCAGAGGGAGGCTAGAAAAGAAATATAAAATGGGAATAAGAAAATTGAAATGATTAGAGTCATAGTTGAAGGGAAACAAACACTGCAATTGAGAGGTCTGAGAAAATTTCAAAGTGGAAAAATGTAGGGTGAAATAATGGGGAATAGAGATTGGTGGACAGTCTGGTTAAATTGCTGTTGGAGGGTGGAATAAGTCTACTGGCGTGAAACATAAGCATACATACAATGGAAAAGACTAGAAAAGACTGGGAAGAGATAATTATGTGAATCTATACTTCAAAGTGGCAGGAGATGTAAATAACGGCAAGCGAAGCTGACCTTTACCTGGGTGAAAAATCAAGCAAGGGTTTTGCTATTGTTTCATCTGTGTCTGCTGGTTCCTGTCCTCTAGCTTTGCAAGAAATTACTGCATGTTTTTTTGTTTTGTTTGTTTTTTATAATTGTGTCCGGTCCTGCAATCAATGTTTTGAGAATGCATATTCCCCTACACATTAAAATGTTGGACAACACAGAGGATTGTCTACATGATATGCTCTGACACAACTCCTCCTCTTATTTCATAGTTTGTGTTACAAGTAAGTGGCTTAGATAATTTTGTATTTATGTTGCAGTTCATTGAGTAAACGATTACAACCCAGGGCTATAACTCGAATCCTTCCAGATCACTATATTACTTGTGACTCAAATCAATACATTCTAAGAATCTCCTCTCTTGTGTACACTTAGCATAGAACTTGTCCAACGCATAGCACTACAAAATAGGGTTTCTCATATCTACAAATGAAACCAAGAAGGCTGCACTCACCTGAACATGCATACATTATAGGCCAATTCATACAAAATACACAATCCAGCGCACTCGCTTATTCACTAAACAATGATTTCAAATCAAACAGATTGTAGTAGTTTTATTTAAAAACACCTCACGAGGCAAAAAATAATGGGTGTTTAGTTACATTATATGATCATATATTGCATAAGCCTGCCACAACGTCAATGTACCCCATTCTTGGCAGGTCCTACACTAGCAGCCTAATGCTTTCTCTTATGAGATTAAATCACTTACTTGGGAAATACTTCCTTACTGGGACTCTCTGCAAGTCAAGGCTAAATAGGATCCTGGAATGAGGCACCTGTGATAGGGAGGGGTGCAAAACCGGGGAGTTGGCCTGGACTATCCTTGACTTGCAGAGAGTAAATGATGAAGAGACCGACTACACTCACCAGAACAAATTCAATAAGCTGTAGTTGTTCTGGTGACTATAGTGTCCCTTTAAACTGTTTTCAGACGGTTTAACCGTTTAAGTTAAGACATTGAGATAAAGTTGTTATGGAGCCTGGAGTGTTTCCTAACTTTTCATATCTATTGGAACACCTCATCCATCTATTGTACAGCATTATATAATAATATATATATTTATTTATATAAGTTGGCTCTCTGTAAGTAATACTATGTGAAAGTAAGCGGTAGCTTCCATTTACTCATGTGATTTGGTACCATAGCCTACAATCGGTGATAAGAATCCTGGGAAACTATCAAGATTATTTAATAAAGTGTGGGTTGTGGACAAGTGAATTAGCAAATCTGAGAATGTTCTACAATTCCTGGTTCAGTGAATAAGTCTATGAAACCTTAATTTACAAAATATGATAGATTCTCCTTTTAAGGCGGCACTGTCATGGTCTGGAGACTTAGCCGAATTGGCAAAACCCCCGACGATGACTTCGCCTCTGTGGCCGTGGGGGGAGGAGGGGGCAGGTAAAGGTGGGATTTACTTACTTGTACCTGGTCCTCGTGGGCGCCGCCATCTTCCTCGGTCTGCTCCCTTCCAGCTCCTGGTGATTCAGCGAGACGGTGGGATCCTCCGTAGACTCAGCCAATTCCCTGCAGACGTCACTGATGTCGGCTTTCAGGACTGACTCTGTAGCCCCGCCCAGAGTCTAATGCCTTGTTTCCACTGAGCGGATCAGTTCGGGTCGGTACAGTTTGGAAGGTTTAGAATGGTCCTGCCCATTCTGGTGAGCATTTCCACTGCAAGCCAGACCTTCAGGGGCCATGCAGGGTTTAGAAAAAATGCTCTTCCTGTCCACCAATCAATGGATTGTATAGTAGCTCCGCCCTAACCGAACCTTTCCATTTCCTATGGCCCTACATCTGAAGCAGGACCCTGAATGGATCGGTACGGTTCGCTTATATGGACCACTTTCATAATGGAAACACCCAAAATAGCGAACCGTACCGAACTGAACCGAACCGAACTGATCCGCTCAGTGGAAACGAGGCATTAGAAAGTCAGGTGGAGGAGAAATACAGAGACAAAGTAGAGTCCCTACTTTGTCTCAGTATATCGTTAGACCGTGTTGGAAATTCAATGAAATTCCAACCCTGTCATTATGGGTATTTCATAAAGAATCTATCTTTATGAAATACTAATTTTTCAGGAGGGGTGACAGTGCCGCTTTAACACTATCCATTACATTATCAAAACAAGTTCTAACATATAAGAGAATCCTGAGTGGTCATAGATATCTGACTTCAAGCAAGCTAGCTCTGTGTATTTTACACTGACAACAGATATAATATTTTAGCATAAGCTGTCAATCCTATAATGAAATGAAGACTGTGTTTTTCTATAGCATGAAGCATAGGTGGTTATGCTTTTACCGCTTGTGTTAAAATGCCTAATAAACTAAATTTTAAAAGTGTTTGCTATCATGTAAGCTACCATTTTACCTTTCATAATAATTACAGGCACATTAAATGGATAAAAGCACATTTTCCCTACAGAACATTTATTATCTGTTTTTGTGAATAATTTATTGTTACCAATGGTCCTGCATATTTCTTGGCGTAATGTATTTGTGACATTATCACAGTGTACTTTCAGGTTTGTAATTAATTGCTTACATATTTATTATGCCATATGCTTTGACTTTTTGATGCTTTAATTAATCATGTACTTTTTCTTTATTGTTTTTTTAATTTGCATACACGTGGTTTTTGTTTAATTAGGCACTATTTTATATGCACATTTTTTTAAAAGCGATCGCTGCGCAAAATCCCAGAGTTTTACTGCAACATTTATTTCTCATGATAGACCCAATATTATCTTGACGAGGTTCAGGTTCACCTACAATCTGAACCCGGATCTTTTAATTCCCTCCTATACACCATCAGGTAAAGATACGGGTTAAGGCGAGCTCATGATTCCTAGTGAGTTGGTCACCAGGCACATGCCCATAGCGTAAATTATTTCACAGCTGATTTTATCTTTCTATCCTCTAGAAAACAGTAGTGTTAATACCTACAATAACCCTGGTTTATCAGCCCTTACAGAAAATGACCTGATAGACAAGATCTGGGTAAGAGAATGCATAGGTGGCGCTCTTGATTATTTTTTATTTTATTTTTATTTTTGTCAGTGCAGTCATAGTTACACCAGTTGATATTGACATTGCAACAATAAACAAGAGAAGTGGTAAATATTATACCTTACATGTCAAAAATGCTGTTTTTTGTATTTTTTTGTGAAGTAAAACAAATATCATAACATTTTGGCAATAGAGATTCCAGCACAATTTTAGGTATATAGATAAGAGAGAACACGATAATACGTATGTCTGTGAATCTTAGAAAAGTAACAATCTGAGCTAAATACAGGAAATGACAGCAATAGAGTCATATGTAGTGCCAAACATGCCAGATTTTTAACTTGCTTAACTTTCCGACGGCCCACTGGGAAATTTCCCGGTATCCCGGTGGGCCAGTCCGGCCCTGGTCAGCTGATACCCGCTGTATGGAAGGCTATTTGGTTCGGTGTCTCAGTTATAGTGGCAAGGTGCTCTTTGCGTTGCACCTAGGTGTCAACCTCCCAGCTTCAAACCTCCATGGGAACTGTAGCACATTGTCCACTAGCCCATTTGTTCAGGGCAATGCCTCAGGTGAGATCATGTTGTGGAGTCTCCGGGGTGTGTGGACTGTGCCCAGGGGAAGGCCCCATCTGGGTTCCCGGCCCCAGAAAGGGAGGATATAGCCCCGGCGCCATCAGGGAGCGGATGCTCAGCTGCCAAGGTGGAGTGCATAGCCCTTGCTTGGACCAGTAGCCATAATTTTGTGAAGATACGATCAAAAGTAGCGCAGAAGGTCTCCTTCAAACTTAGGCATGGATCTACTGCTGACTTCTGGGAGGATTCAGGGTCCGCTGCTATCTTAATGTCGGGCACGCGGCTCTGTGGATCAGCTCCAGTTGTCTAGGTGAGTGCCCCGAGCTGTAGAGGTGAAGACAGGGATAACCCCCAATGGTCCATGGGGGGATACTTGACCTTCCCACCACCCAGGCAATGATTCTCAGTCGGGGAGGTTGGCTGCCCCTCCCTGCCGAGTCAAGGCTAGGTCGCGGTTGCAGAGGACCAGTTCTCCAGTGATATGTGTTGCGTGAGAGCACTGTCAGGTGCCCGCCAGGTGCCAGATATGGTAATGCTGCTCTTGAAAGTGGTTTAGCAGGTAGATTGTGGGTTGATTGAGAGCTTTTTGTGAAGCTGTATGAGGAGCTCGTTTGCCATGCGTCTGGCCAGTATGGCGATCAAGCCCCCTTCCCCCCCCCCTCGTGGAGCTCTTGATTAACGCATTTCTCTTAATACATTTTTATAAAGTACCTATAAAATAAGTAGACTCTGTTTTATGCATAGACAAACTAGACCCTGCCTTAGCTAGCACCAAAGGCAACGGTTATCCTCCACTTGTAAAGCTGCAAACTTCTCAAACAACTTACAAAGTTTTTTCCCAAAAGTGATAATTACTTCAGGGACTGGCAGGGAAGGGATTTTCAGCTGGATTGGCAGATATCAGGGACTGGCAGGAAAGGGATTATCAGCAGGATTGGCAAATAACAGGGACTGGCAGGGAAGGGGTTACCAGTGGGATGCCATATAACAGGGACTGGCAGGGAAGGGTTTTACAGTAGGTATGGAGGTAGACTAACAGGGGCTGGAGGGGAAGGGGTTAACAGTGGGTAGAGAGGATGGCTGACAGGGCCTGGAGGGGAAGTGGTTAACAGTGGGTAGGCAGGTTGACTGACAGGGGCTGGAGGGGAATTTATTACTTGCATTACAGGGAGGGAGAGGAGCACATTTGGGGTGACTGGGAACAGGTTGGCAATATCAAAGAAAGGAGGGAGAGAAGGAGAAGAGAATAAGGATACCTCAAAGAAATAAAAAGAAACTAAAGAAAACATAAGTGAAGGCAAAAGAGTAACAAAAAATAAATTACACATACTGTGCTTAGTGCTAGCCTTGTCTCTGCAGTGCAGTCTTTGTTGTGAGCATCCCTTACACTAAGGAAGACATTTTCATTGGCTGCAAAAGGTACGTTTCTTTCAGAGACTGAGAATCAAAACATTTTACAGCACTGCAGGAGAACGACGCAGATTTGAAAGAAAATAAACTAACCACATGCATTTGAGCGTATTCACTTTCATTTAAGCTGTCTGGAGTGTCCCTTTAAGTAACTTCACATACCTAAGGGACAATATACACTGTTCAAAAAAAAAAAGGGGAACACTTAAACAACACAATGTAACTCCAAGTCAATCACACTTCTGTGAAATCAAACTGTCCACTTAGGAAGCAACACAGGAGGAGCACTGCCAGAACCCTGCAAAATGACCTCCAGCAGGCCACAAATGTGCATATGTCTGCTGAAACGGTCAGAAACAAACTCCATGAGGTTGGTATGAGGACCCGATGTCCACAGGTGGGGGTTGTGTTTACAGCCCAACACCGTGCAGGACATTTGGCATTTGCCAGAGAACACCAAGATTGGCAAATTCGCCACTGGCGCCCTGTGCTCTTCACAGATGAAAGCAGGTTCACACTGAGCACATGTGACAGACGTGACAGAGTCTGGAGACGCCGTGGAGAACGTTCTGCTGCCTGCAACATCCTCCAGCATGACGGGTTTGGCAGTGGGTCAGTAATGGTGTGGGGTGGCATTTCTTTGGGAGGCGGCACAGCTCGCCAGAGGTAGCCTGACCGCCATTAGGTACCGAGATGAGATCCTCAGACCCCTTGTGAGACCATATGCTGGTGCGGTTGGCCCTGGGTTCCTCCTAATGCAAGACAATGCTAGACCTCATGTGGCTGGAGTGTGTCAGCAGTTCCTGCAAGAGGAAGACATTGATGCTATGGACTGGCCCGCCCGTTCCCCAGACCTGAATCCAATTGAGCACATCTGGAACATCATGTCTCGCTTCATCCACCAACGTCACGTTGCACCACAGACTGTCCAGGAGTTGGCAGATGCTTTAGTCCAGGTCTGGGAGGAGATCCCTCAGGAGACCATCTGCCACCTCATCAGGAGCATGCACAGGCGTTGTAGGGAGGTCATACAGGCACGTGGATGCCACACACACTACTGAGTCTCATTTTGACTTGTTTATTTTATTTTTCTGTGCAAGTGATTGACAAACATGTTTAACGTGCCACAACAGCACACATACGCTTTACATCATAGACATTATCATGGCACAGGTAAGTTGCACATTTTTCTTTTTTATAATAAACATGGCTGGCTAGTATACGTCATGAGGTACAGAAACAAAAATGGGAGATACATTATGCGTAGCTGACTGACAGTATATTGAGTAGTTATAAGAATCATTTTTACTTGTTTTAAGGACATTACATCAAAGTTGGATCAGCCTGTAGTGTGTTTTTCCACTTTAATTTTGAGTGTGACTCCAAATCCAGACCTCCATGGGTTGAAAAACTTGATTTCCATTTTTTAATTTTCGTGTGATTTTGTCAGCACATTCAACTATGTAAAGAACAAAGTATTTCAGAAGAATATTAAATTCATTCAGATCTAGGATGTGTTATTTTTGTGTTCCCTTTATTTTTTTGAGCAGTGTATATAAAAATCATTCGATTTTCTCACCCCCTTTGGGTGTATATTTATATTGGCGGTCTACCAGTCAGCTGTTGTTCTGATCCGGCAGACCGCTGCTCCCACGCAGCATGAAACTCCTGTCAGACTCCTGGATGCCGGCGGCTGTGTGCCCACCCCTTTTTATGACACGCATGCCATCATCATGACATCAGTGGAGCTCTGACTAATAGAGCTTATCACACTCTCACGATTTGGTTATGCTAACCACAATCTCAAACATATAAAATCACATTCTACCCAAGGCACAGTGCCCTGTTGTGGTTCCTAGTGTCCTAATAGTGCTTAAAAACACAGCACCTACTCTCCTATTAATGTTCTCACTTCTATTTTTCACTTTCTCTCTCACTTCCCTCATCATTAAAATCTCTCTATCATTTCACTTACCTGTTCCTGCTAACACCATCTTCATTGCTCCCTCCCTGCTCCCCTCATCTCTGTATTCATCACATGCACTTTACTCATATTTATCCAGCCTTTCTCCACACACCCCTCCTAAATACCTTAAATACAAGCTCTCATCCCCAACATTTAAATCTTACTCGCACCTTCTCTTCCTTTCCATCCTACTACTCCTAGCAGCAGGTGATGTCTCTCCAAACCCTGGTCCCTCCACTACTCAGCCACCTGGTTCAAACACCAGAAACCACAACAACCTAATACCCATTCCATGTAATTCTCACTATAATTCCTCTTTTAAAGCTGCCCTCTGGAATGCACGCTCTGTGTGCAGCATCTTTAAATCTACTTCCATCCATGACCTATTTATCTCACACTCCCTAAACCTACTTGCACTAACAGAAACATGGCTCTCTCCCTCGGATACTGCTACCCCTGCCTCACTGTCCTTTGGTGGTCTTCACTTTACCCACAATCCAAGACAAGCGGAGATTAAAGGTGGCGGTGTAGGTTTTCTTCTCTCACCCCACTGCTCCTTTAAAACCCTGCCCACCCCCCCTTCCCTCTCTTTCCCATCATTCGAAATTCATTCAATTCGCCTTTTCAAACCCTTCTCTGCTAACATTGCCGTCATATATCGTCCCCCTTGTTCCCCTCTCCTCTTCCTTGACCACTTTGCTGCCTGGCTACCCAACTTCCTCTCTTCCAACATTCCATCCCTAATTCTTGGAGACTTCAATATTCCCATTAACCCACCTTTAACCCCAGCAGCCTCTAAACTACTTTCAATTACTTCCTCCCTTGGACTATTGCAGTGGGCTAATTCTCCCACTCATGTAGCTGGCAATACCCTCGACCTTATTTTTTCTTATTCATGTACATTATCTAATATCTGCAATACTCCATTTCCTCTCTCTGATCACCACCTCTTATCGTTTGCTCTCAATTACCCCCTCACCCAACAACCTCAGCCTAACCCCCCTCAGCTCAGGAGGAACCTTAACTCTATTGACCTCCAGCAGCTGTCGGCTGACATTGATTCACAACTGCTATCCATCCTTTCCCTCTCCTGTCCCTCACTGGCCATCTCCACTGTGACGAAACCAATCTCGCCACATTGTATTGGAGGAGCCTGGTTGCCCGCCTGCTGCCTTTGGACTATGGCCCTGGGAGATTGGGCCCTTTACAAACAGTATTCGGCCCTAACAGAGTGCATGTCACTCATTCTGGCCCTTTAAATACAGTGGGGCCATTCGGTACTTGCCCTGTGTGAGCAGTGATACCCCCCAGATAGCTATGCCATGGAGCCTATTCATATAATGAAAGACTATGGGAAAGACTTTGGCTCCATGGCAATTAAACTGTATTTGTGTGGTCTGCGTGCCATTCACCTAATAATGTGCACGCAGACCTGAGCTATCTGGGGATATGTTAAATGTCTGTGTTTAATGTATAAAATATGACTTTATGTATTTTAAAGAGTTTTATGTTGTTTTGCAACCATGTGGTTAATGGAGTCTGCCTCTAGTCCTGGATAATTAGATTTCTTCTCCAATTATCTCCAGGGCAGAAGGGAGGAAGCCAAGATGCATTGTGGGGATGTTTTACTTTTACTGTTTGAGCCAGGGGGAATAAAAGATACTTTTATTAACTTTTGAACCCCTGGTCTGATTCATGCCATTTTTTAATATGTTGTTCCCCTGAATGGATTGATTGTGGATATGTATTTTTATGTGAATGTGATGTATGGTTTTAAAGTTATGAAAGTTGTGTAAAAGTATATTTTGAACTGTACACATAATGGGATTAAGTGTCACACTAAGGGGAGGGGATGTGTGGGAGGTAACATCTATGTTATTGGTTATTTTATGCCTCCCCCTGGGTGTGGCCTGTATGTGTACTCATGTAATAAAAAACAGGTTGGGTGCCCAGCACCTCAGACCACTGCTTGACCTTCAACACGGAGCCTTGTCTCGTTCTTGGGGGGATTCACTGTATGCTGTTGGAGATTTGACTGCTAGGAGTGTAAGCTGATGTCTGCTTTTCCTATTCATCTGCTAGCAGCTATTTGTGAGGTTCCAGCTGGAGTGCTACCTTATTCACCTATATCCAGTTCGTGAGTTCTGATGTTCTGCAGTAGCTGTGCCTTTCTGAGAAAAGGGGATTATCGCCTAAACGGATTTTAACCCCTCATATGCTGAAACGGTCCGTTACAATTGGTGGCAAGCGGCGGGATCGTTCCTACAGCCAGAAGGACAGCTACAGAACACCATTTCTTTGGATTTACAATTTGAGGACAACGCATGTCTGAGTACAGCGACCCTGACAGCACCAGGATGGAACCAGCAGTGGAGTACAATAAGGGTGACATGGATGACCGGGATGCAATAAGGAAAGGCATCTGGTACCAGGCCCTGGATAATGTACAATACCAGCGGGGTGAGAGTCTCCCCAGTGAAGAGCAGCGGTTGCAGAAGCAAGTGGCCCTGCGGATGCCCTTCCTGGGAGAGCAGCCCCTGGAGGAATGGGTGAAGGAACTAGAGCACCGGGTATGGCAGGAGCTATGGCTGGAGGATGCCTACCAGGCGCTCTGGTGGTATATGGCACAGTATATACCCTGGACAGCCGAACATGACAAGCCAGAGGGAGAGGAGTTTGATGGTCCTGGCTTGTTATGGGAGTCCTTTGCAGAGCCTGGCTTCGGGAGCCCTGCGCAAACCAGACTGCAGGACATTTTCTATGAGAGGGAGGCTAGGCATGAGTGGGATGACCCCCATGAGGTAGAGCAAGACCTGGCTCACCTAGCAACCCTGGAGTGGGAACTGGAGCAAAACTACCAAGATCTCTTCCACTTCATTGGGAAGGCTCAGCAGGACAGTAAGGTGACAGACCCAGATCCAGACCCCTTCCGCTGGGAAGATATTGTAGAGATTTACTGGGAAGAACCCCAGGTGGCCGGTAGAGATGGGACCGAGGTCTCTCCACCGGTCCTGCAGGGAATTGGGAGCCCAGTCTCCATTCCCCAGCGGCAGGCTGAGTTACAGGGGGCAGAGGTAGTTGGTCCTACCCCCCAGCAGCAGAGTGATATGCCGGGAAGGCAGTGTGAAGTGCAGGGAGAGGAGAGCAGCGTCCTCCCTCCCCAGCGGCAGGCTGAGTTACAGGGGGCAGAGGTAGTTGGTCCTACCCCCCAGCAGCAGAGTGATATGCCGGGAAGGCAGTGTGAAGTGCAGGGAGAGGAGAGCAGCGTCCTCCCTCCCCAGCGGCAGGCTGAGTTACAGGGGGCAGAGGTAGTTGGTCCTACCCCCCAGCAGCAGCGTGATTTTTTGGGAATAGAGAGCACAGTCTCCTTTCCCCAGCGGCAGAGTGTCCAGCAGGGAATAGAGAGCCCAGTCTCCTTTCCCCAGCAGCAGGACACTGTATTGGGAGAAGAGACAGTCGGTCTCCCTCCACAGATGATGGAAGTATGTATGGGAGAGGAGCTTGCTACCACCTCTCCCCAGCGGCGGATCATTGATATGCAGGGAATAGAGAGCCCAGTCTCCTTTCCCCAGCGGCAGAGTGTCCAGCAGGGAATAGAGAGCCCAGTCTCCTTTCCCCAGCAGCAGGACACTGTATTGGGAGGGGAGACAGTCGGTCTCCCTCCACAAAGGTGGAAAGTATGTATGGGAGAGGAGCTTGCTACCACCTCTCCCCAGCGGCGGATCCGTAATGTGCAGGGAATAGAGAGCCCAGTCTCCTTTCCCCAGCGGCAGAGTGTTCTAGTGGGAGAGGAGCCTGTTACCCCCTCTCCCCAGCGGCAGCTTAATATACCAGGGGGAGACTGTAAACCCCCCACCGGTGCAGATGGGACCGTGGTCTCTGCACTCACCACACAGGGGGTAGGGACGGTCGGTCCTACCCCCCCACGACAGAGCTGTGTATCCAAGGGGGAGACAACCGGTCTCCCCACTCAGCAGCAGAGCTATGCAACTAAGGGGGAGACAGTCCGTCTCCAGCAACCAGGCTCCAACCAGACTACTCCGGTGGTAGTGCTGGCACCAGGACAGAGTACCGCTGGTCTCTGCCCACTCAGCAACCCACCAAGGCAGCCTACCAGTCCCCTACACAGCCGTGGTGAGGCACCTGGACATGGACAAACTTCTCCTCTACCCAGGTGTAGTAACTATTTATTGTGGGTGGGCTGTACTGTTTTTTTTGCTTTATGGGTGGGTTGCTGGACTAACAAGGGCACTGACCGGTAGGAGGTCAGGTACCCTGTTAGTCTTTTTGGAAAGGGGGAGAGATGTGACGAAACCAATCTCGCCACATTGTATTGGAGGAGCCTGGTTGCCCGCCTGCTGCCTTTGGACTATGGCCCTGGGAGATTGGGCCCTTTACAAACAGTATTCGGCCCTAACAGAGTGCATGTCACTCATTCTGGCCCTTTAAATACAGTGGGGCCATTCGGTACTTGCCCTGTGTGAGCAGTGATACCCCCCAGATAGCTATGCCATGGAGCCTATTCATATAATGAAAGACTATGGGAAAGACTTTGGCTCCATGGCAATTAAACTGTATTTGTGTGGTCTGCGTGCCATTCACCTAATAATGTGCACGCAGACCTGAGCTATCTGGGGATATGTTAAATGTCTGTGTTTAATGTATAAAATATGACTTTATGTATTTTAAAGAGTTTTATGTTGTTTTGCAACCATGTGGTTAATGGAGTCTGCCTCTAGTCCTGGATAATTAGATTTCTTCTCCAATTATCTCCAGGGCAGAAGGGAGGAAGCCAAGATGCATTGTGGGGATGTTTTACTTTTACTGTTTGAGCCAGGGGGAATAAAAGATACTTTTATTAACTTTTGAACCCCTGGTCTGATTCATGCCATTTTTTAATATGTTGTTCCCCTGAATGGATTGATTGTGGATATGTATTTTTATGTGAATGTGATGTATGGTTTTAAAGTTATGAAAGTTGTGTAAAAGTATATTTTGAACTGTACACATAATGGGATTAAGTGTCACACTAAGGGGAGGGGATGTGTGGGAGGTAACATCTATGTTATTGGTTATTTTATGCCTCCCCCTGGGTGTGGCCTGTATGTGTACTCATGTAATAAAAAACAGGTTGGGTGCCCAGCACCTCAGACCACTGCTTGACCTTCAACACGGAGCCTTGTCTCGTTCTTGGGGGGATTCACTGTATGCTGTTGGAGATTTGACTGCTAGGAGTGTAAGCTGATGTCTGCTTTTCCTATTCATCTGCTAGCAGCTATTTGTGAGGTTCCAGCTGGAGTGCTACCTTATTCACCTATATCCAGTTCGTGAGTTCTGATGTTCTGCAGTAGCTGTGCCTTTCTGAGAAAAGGGGATTATCGCCTAAACGGATTTTAACCCCTCATATGCTGAAACGGTCCGTTACATCCACATATAACACTACCCTCACATCTGCCTTGAACACTGCAGCCCCACTCCAAACATGCACCTCGAGGAGAACACGACCCCAACCTTGGCATAATAAATCAACACGCTATCTGCAGAGTTGCTCCCGCTGTGCTGAATGCTCCTGGAGGAAGTCCCGCACCCAGGCAGACTATCTTCATTATAGATTCATGTTGCTTTCATACAGCACAGCCCTTGCCCTCGCCAAACAGTCCTACTTTTCCTCTCTCATTAGTTCATGCTCCCGCAATCCCAGACGTCTCTGACACTTTTAATTCCCTTCTCCGCCCTGCTGTGGCCACCCCCAAACTAACCTTACAGCTGATAGCTTTGCATATTACTTTACTGACAAGATTGAACAGCTAAGGAAACAATTCTCCCCTCCTTGCCGTTCTATTTCTCAACCACACATAAATCATGCTTTCCCTACCCTTCAGACTTTCTCCCCAGCTACTGAACAAGAGGTGGCTGCACTTCTCCATTCCTCTCGCCCCACCACTTGCCCACTTGATCCTGTCCCATCTCACCTCATCAGATCTCTCTCCCCTTGTCTTGTGCCTATCCTAACACACATTTTTAACTGCTCTCTCTCTTCTGGCACTGTTCCTGCTGACCTTAAACATGCCACTGTAATACCTATCCTGAAAAAAACATCTCTTGACCCGTCCTCCCCCTCTAACTATCGTCCCATATCCCTGCTCCCTTACTCATCAAAGCTTTTGGAAAGACTTGTCTTTACCCGTGTGTCTCACTTCCTTAATTCCAACTCTCTCCTTGACCCTCTTCAGTCTGGCTTCCGCCCTCTCCACTCTACTGAGACCGCTCTTATCAAAGTGACTAATGACCTAATCTCCGCTAAATCCAAAGGTCACTACTCCATATTAATTCTCCTTGACCTCTCTGCTGCCTTTGACACAGTTGATCATGCTCTCCTCCTTCAAACTCTTCAATCACTCGGTCTCTGTGACTCTGTCCTCTCTTGGTTTTCCTCCTATCTCTCCCAACGCTCATTTAGTGTCTCCTTTTCCAAGGATACCTCCTCCCCTCGCCCTGTCTCGGTTGGAGTTCCCCAAGGCTCTGTCCTTGGTCTATTTTCTCTTTATACTGCCTCTCTTGGGAAAACTTATTGCCTCTTTTGGATTCAACTACCACCTGTACGCTGATGACACTCAGATATACCTCTCCTCACCGGACCTCTCCCCGGCCGTCCTGCAACGTGTCACTGCTTGCCTCTCTTCCATCTCTGACTGGATGTCGTCACGCTTTCTCAAACTTAACCTCTCTAAAACTGAACTCCTTGTCTTTCCTCCTCCTAATACTGATCCTCCTCTCTCACTCTCCCTTCAAGTGAGTGATATCCACATTAATCCATCCCTACAAGCGCGCTGTCTTGGCGTCATACTTGACTCTGGTCTCACCTTTGAGTCTCACATCCAGTTTGTTGCCAAGTCCTGTAGGTTCCAACTCAAAAACATAGCCCGCATCCGCCCCTTTCTTACGCATGATGCTACCAAGGAGCTTGTCCATGCTCTAGTAATTTCCCGCATGGATTACTGTAACCCTCTCCTGATTGGTCTCCCCAAAAGCCGTACTGCCCCGCTACAGTCTGTAATGAATGCTGCAGCTAGACTGATTTTCCTATCCAGTCGGTCCTCTCACACCTCGCCCCTCTGACAGTCCTTACATTGGCTCCCTGTATCCTATAGGAGTCAATTCAAAGTGCTAACCCATACATTTAAAGCACTGAACAATTCCAGCCCCTCTTATCTCTTCACTGATCCAGAGGTATGCCCCTCCTCGTACCCTCCGCTCTGCCCGCGACCACCTCCTGACCGCTGCTCACACCCGTACGGCCAACTCGCGCTTGCAGGACCTCTCACGGGCGGCTCCTCTCCTTTGGAATAACTTGCCTACTGCCATCAGACTCTCCCCTAGTCTTCAATCATTTAAGAAGGGCCTTAAAACCCATCTCTTCAGGAAAGCGTATGGCCTCCCAGAGTAATCTCTCCCTTACATACCTGTCTCTTGCTCTCTCCTATGGGATAGTGCTTTGCTCTCTCCTCCAGCTCTGCTTCACTCCTACTTTATATTTCCTGTCCTAATGTTTCTAATACCCCACCTCCTATAGACTGTAAGCTCATTTGAGCAGGGTCCTCTTCAACCTATTGTTCCTGTAAGTTTTATTGTAATTGTCTTATTTATTGTTACATCACCCCTCTAAAAATATTGTAAAGCGCTACGGAATCTGTTGGCGCTATATAAATGGCAATAATAATAATAATAATACCTTGCTTTTCAAAGTCCCTACATGTGTCCCTACATGTACAGAGAAGCAGATATACAACTACCTATCTGTAATTTACAGGCATAGCATCTTCTATTTCCAGTTCTTACCTAGCCAAGACCCAGTGCAAGACACCCACAGCTAGTGGCTGCTCCCTCCAGCACAGACCTGGCATGCCCAAATCACATTGTTAAAACTATACATGAAACAACGCTTAACATTGTTTGTGGCACTTTGCCCAGAAACATCAACAAATTGTATAAAAGGTAAACGTGATTTTTAAGACTCAGAGTCTTAATTAGCATTCCTGGCTTTGCGGTAAAGCAGGTCTGTTACACAGCGAAAGGATTAGAGTAGCCAGTTTTGCTGCCAGAAATTGTTTACAGTAGGGCCGTATGTGAATGTCTAAGCTTGAAACGTGACTTCTGGAAGCAGGTGACATCACAAAGCGCTGTGAAAAACACCATGTGATTTCAAACTGTTAGATTTTAGAACTAACCAGGAGTGCTATAATTTTAACTGGGCGTTAATTCAGAAGCAGCTCTAAAAACGGCCACCCTTTTCCATGGTGATCAAATATAACAAGACTCTGCAGTACGCTATCCACTTTTCTTCCAATCCTTTATATAACAGCTAGGAGCGGGTTGTCCTTAATGTTTTTTTTGGCCACTGAACTTTGAATTTCATTGGGGGTTGGAATATAAATAGTTTCTTCTCCCCATTAATTTTAATTAATGTCAGCATGTCATCCTCTTGTATGTACCAAAGGAACCTGTTCGTCTGCTGTGGTTCTAGGCACCAGAATACACAACTATTGGTACATAGTTCCTGTGGCAGCAGCAGCCATCTTTAAAACTGTATTTTCGTTAATATGTATGTACCACCTTAAGAACCAAGGGTATGCGTGTGTAATGTATTGCAGGTCTATGGCGTCTTGCTATTACTGCATCGCAGAACATTTAAAAGTTGATAGTTGACAGTTGGCAGTTAACTCCTGGAGCCGTGAATAAATTTTGTCAGTTGACCTCCAAGCTATGTGTCGTCTAGTTCTTGGAGGGAAGGGATTGTAACTATGCTACCTGTCTTGTACCTGTCTTGGATTACCTTTCCTGTCTACCAGCGGAGATACCTTGGATAATACCTCTACTCCGCTACAGTTCCTAATGTCTTGCCCATACCACACCATTACAAGACCAAACACCCCACGATGATCCACGACACGACCAAAAACTTCCATAAAATATGGGAACCATGGTTCTATGAATTCCCAATCTCCGCCTAAACACAAAGGAATCAACCACTTACAATAAGATCAACCGACTACCTCAACAACACCACACCAGGGCCCAAACCAAGGGGATACACGCCCCTAGACACTTTTTACCCCCTAACCCCCCGCAACCCTGCGACCTCCCCCCCCATTTTTTGTATCTCTCTCCCTCCCCTCTATCTTCAACACCATTCCCTTTCTCGTTTCTCTGCTACTTCCCTCCCTCACGACCCCCCCCGGACTAAGCGGAGCCCTAAAGGCAAGTCTACAAAGACCACAACTCAGAGACCTATAAACAACACCTACACCTATAAACACCTCAAGGGAACTCCACATACCAGGAATGGCCGGACTAATACTTTAAAGACAGAGAATGGTCAAGGGATAGCCGAAATCAAGGAAGCCAGAAATACACAATACCATTAAACAAGCCAAGTCAGGGAAACCAGAAATCAGAATAGTCAGGAATAGCCAAGGTCAAAATACCAGGAATATCAAAAACAGGACAAGAAAACACACTCTCGGGAACCAGGAACGGAAACCACGACAGAGCAAATAACTGGGAAGCTTCAGGGATTTAAATATCCTTCCTTTGACTGTGATTGGTCAGAGGGTGACCTCTGACCCCAGAAGGTGCGTGTGCATCAACGTCGTGAGACCCTGGGGGGCAGAGCCATCGATGGCCATGACCGCATGGTCGGCGCCATCTTTATTTTGGGCAGGCGTTCTTTATTTTGGGCAGGCATCCAGGAGAGCCCGGCGGAGCGGCTCCCGACTCGCCTCTGATCAGGTAAGCTCAGTTTGTCGGCGCGGCTGGGCGCAGCCGCACCTCACGGCGTGCCGGGGGCTGTGACACCAAGACCACAACAACACAGAGGGCCCCAACAACCCCACCTCAGTTTAGAACTACCCACACCTCCCTACCTCTGCAACCCAGCAGAACACCATCATGATCACAAAACCCACAATGCGCAAGAACCTGCAGAACCACGCATGTGAACACTCACAAGCTACGTACAGACACACAAGTGAAGACCCACCACGCATAGACCACCGGATAAGCCACTGGCATAGAAACATCACCCTCACACTAAGACACTACGACAACAAATACACCGCAAACGACACACACAGAAAAACGGACATACATTAGAGGCCAACAACACCCAAACATGGAAACAATCCCCCTGAAAAGCCTAGATCACCTACGTCTGCCCTGGACAAGAGTAAGACTTCGAAGATAGTCTATACCAGCAACACGACAATCAAACCGACAACTAAATGAACGGAACGCACGCCAAAACTCACTGCAGCAACGGACTACCCATTAGCAGGCAGGAACAACATGGACACACAGTATTAACAAGGACAAACTACACAGAAATGTCCCATGTCCTCCTCTCACTTGTTGTACCATTATGATGTCATAATCCTGATACCCACATCACCCCAACCTGTCATTAAAGATAAACTGTGCACACCAATCTTGTATGCCACATGTCAAACTCATGTATGTGAGACATGTATGTGAAACACCACACTTTGTACCTATTGTACTAATGAGATTACCAATCTGTTGTTATGCTCAATGCACAAAATAAATAAAGAATAAAAAAAAACAGAAAAAAAAACCCAAGACAAAATACCTTTCAGTCAAGTCTTAGACAAACCCGAGGAAATATATGTGAAAGTATATATGAAAGGTGTCAAATAAACATAAATAGACAACCTCGTATAACAAAATTGTAATAACTAGAAAATAGAAAAACAAACACTAATAGTACTATACAATTCTACTAGAATGTCTCATATCACAAGACACCTATTGAAAACAGATCCACGTCTGGGTTTATCCCTATGGGGGAGATGTGCCTACTTTTAGCAAGCATTTTGTGAGTGTTCTACCTTCCCTCCCCCTTCACTCTGTATTTAAAGGACCACTCTAGTGCCAGGAAAACATACTCGTTTTCCTGGCACTAGAGTGCCCTGAGGGTGCCCCCACCCTCAGGGACCCACTCCCGCCGGGCTCTGGAGGGAGGAAGGGGTTAAACTTACCTCTTTCTCCAGCGCCGGGCGGGGAGCTTTCCTCCTCTTCTCCTTCTTCCTTGCGACGTCATCGGCTGAATGCGCATGCGCGGCAGGAGCCGCGCTCGCATTCAGCCGGTCGCATAGGAAAGCATTTACAATGCTTTCCTATGGACGCTTGCGTGCTCTCACTGTGATTTTCACAGTGAGAATCACGCAAGCGCCTCTAGCGGCTGTCAATGAGACAGCCACTAGAGGTTTAGGAGGCTGGATTAACCCTCAGTATAAACATAGCAGTTTCTCTGAAACTGCTATGTTTATAAAAAAAAAAGGGTTAATCCTAGAGGGACCTGGCACCCAGACCACCTCATTAAGCTGAAGTGATCTGGGTGCCTAGAGTGGTCCTTTAATTGTATTGCATTATTTTTATTTGGTTTTCTCCTTTTTAGTTTGTTTATAGTTATTATTACCTTTGTGTTATACCAGGAAGTATTTTTATGTTTATTTAACACATTTTTAGAGCTTCTTTTTCATATATACCCTCACTTAGATTTCCTCAGGGTTTTCTGGGGGTGATGGTGAGACACTTTTTGGTCAGATCTAATTATTGTTTTGGTGCAGTATATATAGCGATTTCTTTATGGGTTTTAAGTCTTATCCAAATCATCCTAAACTAATTATAAACACCTCTATCAACTCCATTATAGCTTCTCAAAGTCAGTATTTTTATTATACCATAAAATTATATCGCAATTAACTCAGCGACTGTGCTAATTCTGCCTAAAAGAGTCCCATGTCAGTACATGTATACCAGGCCCCACTTCTTAGGAAGGTATTATTGTCACTGAATTAAGGTTCATCATGAAACTAATTATATGGATCTTATAACGTCAAATTTGCATTTGAATTAGGAGTTTGAAATGACCTCCTTTAGGTGAGGTGATCCTGGCAAAGTGATCTCCCAGGAGTGTCACTATGACTTGCTATGGTGACATTATTTTCCTGACCCAACAGAGGACTGCGATAATGATGCAGCCAATTCTTCTCAGCTGGGAGTGTTAGCAGTGACTGAACTGGCATTATTTGTGGAACAGTATCATTAATAATTTATTTATGCAGTGCTATTTCATTCTGCTGTTTATGTAATCCAGAGACGACAATATTTTAGACGCACCAGCACAAAAAAAAGAAAGGGGCCTTGTCTGTATGGTTTTGCAGTCTGGGATTTAGCTGCTGATCCTTAAGCCACAGTAATTTAGAATTTAAGCTACTGTAGCGTACATTGTAAAAAATAAATAAAATAATGGCTGAATAAATAAAAAGTAATAAATAAAGATGAGGACGAGGGAGGGACTGAGGTCAGGGATGGATTTTTTTTTTTTTTTACATATTTGTTTTTTCTTCCAGACTGTGTCGTTTGTGCCCTATCCACCTACACGTGCAAAAAAATGTTAAAGTTAAGGCACCCATTTTAAATATAATATAATAAAACATGAACTTTTATTTTTTACATATATATATATATATATATATATATATATATATATATATATATATATATATATATTCCGTACACACATCTTTTGTAAACAAATAGCCTTTTAATGTATAAATGACTTGCACATCACCATCCCTCTGCTACCTGAGCCAGCCATGCCATGACTCTTCATTCACTAGACCTGGTAGTGAAAAGGTTAATCTTTGTATCCATGATACAATCTAAACCCATTCTTTCTCCATGTAATATTAATGAATTATATCCCCAGCCTGCGAGCTCTTTGCATAATGCTCGCATTCTCATTTAAATTTTGGCATTCGTGTTATACCCAGTCTAAGCCTTCCAACCTATTGTACAGGGCTACAGTTTATGTTGGTGCTTTTTTAAAAATAAAATTATTGACAGCAACAATAAAGTGAATGCCATATCGATACCTATTATGCGATCAATATCAAATGTTTGTAAAAAAAAACAAAAACAATGCAAAGCCCATTCTAGGTCACATCCTGTAACATTGTAGCAGGTGCGGTGTCAGTAGCATTCTCCCCCCTCCTCCCTCCTCCCTGCTCTGGCGCAGGCTCCCTGCTCTCTCTCCCCTCCAGCCTGTCTCTCAAGACCCTGTGACTGCTGGCTGCTTTCTGGCTCTCTCCAAGGCAGCTAAACAGCAAGTCTCAGCAGAGAAGCAGGTCTCCTCCCTCCCCCAATCATCCATCCATCTGAGCTTGTCTGATTCAGGACCTCAGCATCCTCAACCTGCCCAGGACCAAGATCTTCTTCCAGCCACTCTCTGCATCACCCAAAAAACGTCCAGGATGAGGAGCCCGGGGGGATCCTGTCTCTTCCTCCTGCCACTGCTCTTGCCCATCGCCTGGACCCAGGGAGATGGAAAGGAATTGGAGAATACAGGCAATTTCATGGAGGATGAGCAATGGCTGTCCTCCATCAACCAATACAGCGGCAAGATCAAGCACTGGAACCGCTTCAGAGATGTGAGTCCTGGCTGTGGGGCTGTGTGTGGTGGGGGGTGAAGGAGGGGGCTGGGAGGATAGAATGTTTAGGTAGATACAAGGTTGCAAAGGTTAAATAGAGGTAGGTCCATGGATTGTGCACTGGGGTACTTGCAGGTGCTCTGATTGTTATGGTACATGGCTGGGGTATGTGAGAATAGGGATGGGAAATGTACACAGAACATATACAGCTATATGATTGGGATAGGTGGGAGTAGAGATGCTTGTATATACGCAGTACATATAAAGGTATATGATTTGGGATAGGTGGGAATATCGTGGTACTTGTATATACGCAGAACATATAAAGGTATATGATTGGGATAGGTGGGAATATCGGGGTACTTGTATATACACAGAACATATAAAAGTATATGGGTGGGATAGATGGCAAAATTGGGGTGCTTGTATATACATAGAACATATAAAGGTATATGATTGGGGTGCTTGTATATACACAAAACGTATAAAGGTAGATGGCAAGATTGGGGTGCTTGTGTATACACAGAACATATAAATGTATATGATTAGGGAATATATAATTGTATATACATACAGAACATATAAAGGTATATGATTGGGGAATATATACTTGTATATACACAGAACATATAAAGGTATATGATTGGGGAATATATAATTGTATATACATACAGAACATATAAAGGTATATGATTGGGGAATATATACTTGTATACACACAGAACATATAAGGACAAATGAGTGGGGTAGATGGAAAAATGGATATGGGTAAATAAACAGAAGACACAATGGTTTATGATTGGGGTACTTAAAAAGATGGATTTGGATGTATATCTAGAACCTTTAAAATGAAGAACACTAGGGTAGGACAAAAGAGGGCTGTTGAATTACCTTAAATCTTTAGGGGTACAATACAAGGATGGTCATAAGAATGTTTGTTGTATGTACATACTACCTGCAGTAATAGAAGACTGTGGTATATTGGACTGAATGGGAAGAGGGTATATAGAACAGTTGGAGCAGACAATATAAAATGTTTGGGACTGGATACACTGGACATTTGAAGGTTCAGTACTGGGGTGGATAAACATAATGGCTTGTTTAATTACCTACACATCAAAGGCAAGGTTTGGTAAAATGATGACTTTAGGCAGGAGGACAAATAAACAGAGCATTCAGGGCTGAGTAGATGGAATAATAGACCAGGATTTAAGTGCATAAAAAAAATCTAAAACAATAAAATAATGTGTATAAAAAGTGAAATGAAGTAAATATTGGGTTGCAAGTGTAGCCTCGGAACGGGCTAGAGGCGCATTCAATGAAACTATAAATGTGAATGAATACTGTAGATATTATAAAAGAGCAAGTTTGTTTTCAATATAGAATTTCTGCCTGGTGAGAGTAATGAGAGTTAGAGGGGTTCACACAGAAATAAGGGGTACATAGCTGGGGTAAAACAGAGAAAATATAGAGATTGTGGGCTAGGTGACAAATGGAAAGCTATGTTTTGTGCTA
Organism: Pelobates fuscus; assembly: GCF_036172605.1. Taxonomy (NCBI): domain Eukaryota; kingdom Metazoa; phylum Chordata; class Amphibia; order Anura; family Pelobatidae; genus Pelobates; species Pelobates fuscus. Next base: position 87,232,489 of record NC_086326.1, on the reverse strand, counting down.
GGTGACAAATGGAAAGCACGTACTCTAAGACCTGTCTAGTAATAAATGTGATATATTAGATGAGCAAATATTAATGGTGGAGAAATAAATGGGGTTAAGGCAGTTGCTGATTACATGAGGGATGGGGGAAAAATAGGGTTGCAAGGTTGGGGTATTTGTGAAAGGAGGGGGAGGCAGGAGAAGATCAAACTGTTGTACTGAATATGTACAAGTTCATTAAAAAAATATTATGTAAATACAAACTTGACAAAGATGGATGGTATGTTGTAATAATGGTTATTGCTGAGAGTTTGCCTGGTGCAAAGCTACAATAATGTATTGCATGTAATGCATAGCTCTTGTCTGTCATGGGGGAGGAAATTGCTTAAGAAATGGAAGGGGGTGGGTTAGGTAAAAACACACTATAGAGTAGATGTAGAGAGAATCTAGAATTAAATGTATTGCAGATTGTCTCAATGACTAATGGGATGCTAAACAGTTGGTAGACTGTTGGCATGTGGTGGATGTCTAATGAAGAATGTGGCTTATAGGGATGACATCCATGGAGAGTAGGAAGTCCTGCAATAATACAATTATTTTGCCCTAGGTAAAGTCTAGTGGGAGATTTCTTTCAAATAAAAAGGGGTTTCGGTGGTCTAGTTTGGATGTTGTGACATGTTTGATTTATAGTACGTGATATTAAGTGAGCAGCGTTACATCTACGTGAAAAAAAACAGAATGGACATTGTCTGCCGGGGAGAAATGGGGAGAGGCAATTAGAAATAAAAGAAAGATTATAGAGAAAGTATATACATTTCTAACGGTACATGTTACACGGAGAAGATAATTTAGTTTGATTTACATAAAATTGAATAAATATAATAGTTAATATTACGCTTGAGGTGATGCTAATAGCTGGTGAGGGATGTGAAGCAGGAATAAAGGCATGGATGGACATGGAAGGAGGCAGAAAAGAATGGATAGATACAGTATTGAAGGGGTGCATGGTTAAAGAAGGAAATTCTCAGCCAGTTGCAATGTACTAACTCAAAGATATTGTGGAACAGCTAAGTTTGTAAGGAGTAAAGTGAGGGGCAGTTGAAGGTTGGTGAGCAAACCAGCACAGTGAATAGCTATTATAGCTTACAGCAGTGAGAGCTGAGATTACAACGAGAATATATGGGTCTCTGTTTGATACCTGGGTGCAATTAATAATGCATGTTATCTACTCTAATGATAACATATAGACATTATTTGTATCAAAACACTACACAGCTAAAGGATGGGCAATGTCTAGTGTCTTATGTGCTATAGCTCCAGTCACCCTCAGCAAACGTCCAAGTGAGATGGATGGGGGTTGTTATCATGAAGAGTTTTTTCAGCTTACGCTGTGTTGGTTTTATCTATATTATATATATACATACATACATATATATATATATATATAAATATATATATATCATATATAGATCTATCTGAATTTTAAATATACACAAATGCACACTACATGCAGTGCGTGTGTTTTATGTTTAAAATATTTTTTTTCCCCCCAGAATACCAATTAAGGAAGATATAAGGAAGCTAATGTTGGATAACAAGCACCATGCTATCAATTCATATTAATTCATTGGGAGAGGGGGTGAGAGACAAAATGCCGTCTTGGTCAGGTGTAAAAAAAAAGTCAATTGACACAGCCTATGGGTGCTCTGCATCCTGAGGGAACAAATGGAGTGATAAACAAAATGGAAGCAAACAACAGTCTGTCAGGAGAATGACAGATTCAAAAATGTTATGGATTACAATCTCTGCATCAATTTTAATGATTACATTTGTACAAGTGCAACCTAACATGTAACAAAAAATGTCTAGTAAATGTAAATACAACAAAGGGTCTATACACATATATGTATCTGTCTTTGTATGTGTGTGTATGTATAAATACATGTTACATATTTTACATTATATGTTGATGTGCGCCATTATATTTTTCTATGTGTGCATATGAAAAATATTATTGTATGTTACAAATGCCCATATGTACTCTGTTTAAAAAAAAAAGTGTTGATTGCCATGGAAATAGAGTGGTTAATAGTAAAACCAATCTGATATTCAGCAAACCACACTAATGAGAGACCCGGGGGTGGAATGCAGATTTATTAGCAGAGTAATTTATTTGAGCTCAAACAGCAGAGATTGATACTTGTTATATTGCGTCCAACCCCATTGCCCAACGTGGCAGAGGCTCTTTAAAAGCGGTTTATATCATTTGATTTGAATACAGGGCAAAACATCACTGGGAAGCCTGGTGTTTGACAAGCCTGCAGATATTTTTTTTTTCTTCCATTTTATTGACGGCTTCTCAAAATCTCTAATGTCGGCATAGTCTCCCCAGAGATGTTTGATTTCAGTATAAACAGCTTGTGCTGCATCATTACATATCATTTTAATATTCTAATATTTCTCATCATCATTTTCAAGCTTGATGTCAGAGTATAAATACAAAACGAATAAGGGAAGAGAGAGTGTGTGTGTGTGTGTGCATGCGTGTCTAGCCTTTAGAGATTAAAACAGCCTAGAGAGTCTTTAGTTTTACAGTTGCTGTGGACCACAGTACCAATTGTGAGTCCATGTGATGATTTTACTGCATGAAGAGTTGCTACCCCTGCCTCAGAGGCCTACTGTACTGTGCAAACAAAATTGATTAATGGTTCCTATAGAGGTGGCTGTGTTAAGTAACCCATTGGGAGCCAGTGGGATGCACAGTGCATTGCAAAATCATGGCATTACATCCATATATAAAGTATTTTCATATTCTTAATTCTTCAAATAATCAAACTGTTCCAATATGTGTCGATTTTGTGTATATGCATTGTGTACTGTGGGTTAAACCAATTCAAATAGTTTTCTGTTTTAATTGTGCAAATTAAAGAGTTTAACCCCAAAGGATCCAGGGTTGCTTGGTGAACCATTCTTGGTTTGGCTTTTGCTTTGCTGGATCTGGCACTGCAGGGCAGGGCTTGACAATTTTCCATAAAATCTAGGAGCCAGGGACAATAGCTACGAACCAGATTACATATTGATTAGTGACACCATCACAAACACTTACTTAGCCATGCTCTCACACACACCACTCCCCATAATCAATTATTGGCAATCAGCCATCAGTGCACATAACACAAATCCATAATCTCGCTAACATACCAAATGAACAACACTCACACACACCCATAAGTAGCAACGCACATGCGACACATATACAAATACACAACTGGACAGAGACTCCAATGCATAAACAGACACTCACACACATATGATGACAGAACTGCTCTAAATTATCATCCCTAGTTTCCTTTCTTCTGTTTGCTTTTTATTGTAATATTTTTTTACACTCTCCTCATGTTGACATGAAAACACCCACTAGTTAATTGTACATTAATAACTAGACTCAATCGCTCATACACAGTCACTCATACACACAGACTCAATCATGCATATACACACACGCGCAAATAAGCTACTTTACAGTTGCTCACCACTGTCAGTCAAGAGGATGTCTGCTGCAGTACCTGTTGTCTAGGGGGAAGCAAGCTGTCTCTGCATTCACTAATAGCAGAGACAGCTACTATGTAACATTCTCTCTTGTGTTATATCCTGATTTACTGTGTCTTATTACTTCCTCACAGTGTTTTAGTGAGAATGCCTTGCAGGAAAATAGGCAGAGCTCAGTTGTTGCTACAAACTGAAACAACCACTACATTTTCTGATTCCTTTTGATCTCTCCAAACATGGAGACAACATTTCTGCAATAGGTCGTGTTTCGGTGCCATCATGACCTGGATGCAGGGCTGTCTTATGTCCTGCTGTAGGAATATTTTATCTCACTCTGTTTGTTCAGCACGATCTCCTCTTAGTAAAGACCAATATCTGATCAATGGCTGTTGGATGAGTTTGTTTGATACATCATTGCCAATGTATTTACTGTAAATGCACAGGGAGTATTTAGTTGGCAAAAAAATATATATGTTTATGCTTTCAAAAAGGACTTGCACACTAAGAAAAAATGGGCTACTGGCTTCAGTTAATGAAACTGAATATGCAGATGTTGACTATTTAGATCGGTTGTTTTAATTGCAATTGGATGTTACCCATTTATTTCCTCTTCGTATCCAGGACTGTACTGCAGCAGACTGCCTCTTGCCTTCTTTATTGAGCTGTCCAATTATAATGTAAAAAAAGTCAATAAGACAGACAAAGGAGGTAAAGTCTAGTATTTATGCAGTAGTCTTGCTCATTTGATGATGCAATTTTCTCCTTGCACACATCGCCTTAAGACACTGTTTTCCAACTGGAGTTCTCAAAAGGGTTTGTAAGGCCCTATCGTTAAAAGACCATAGGTTTGTCATCGATTACGTCTTTAATTTATTAGCCCCTAACTTTCTCAATTATATCTAGACTCCACATGGAAAAATGCAGACATCTTCACCTTAAATCAAATCTGTCATGGACCTTGTTCTGGAAGAAGATAATTTGTAAAAATGGAATAAAAAATAGAATAAACTCAGACCATTATTTTAATTGCAGTTCATTTATTTGCTGTTTGACAAGCTAAATGGTTGACTATTTTGTGTGTTACGTTTTGTCATAGCGTAAATCCCAAAATAGTGCTGCCATCCTCATACAAGGTTATTTATTTTTTATATACTGTATATACATTTTATCATCACCTGAGTTCAAAAATATTTGCAGATTAATTACGGACAATGAGCATGTACCTAAAACCTTGAGGACAGGTCAGTGATCCTCCATATTCCCTTTCTGTCATTCTCTTAACTAAATGCCTTACCTCAGTTAACCCTCAGTAATTTTTCCATTTCTATGATATTTCATATCATATTAGGCTGCAATATACCTTAGGCAGCCCAAGTATGTATGTATATATATATATATATATACACACACCTGTAAATATATGCACACACACTGTGCATTCAGAAAGTATTTTGCAGATTTATATTGATGTGATATTTTCACATCAATCTTCAATCAATACCCCAAAACCAGATTTTTGAGGACTCTTCAAATCTGAGGTCGTTGCCGGCCCGTGACAACCGTCATGATTGTCACCTCCAGATGGCGGCCCTTGAGGTGGTAACATCATGCTTTAAAGGGACACTGTAGGTACCCAGACCACTTCAACTCATTGAAGTAGTCTAGGTGCTGTGACCCTTTTGCACTTAGTACAAAGAACTGCAATGTTTACATTGCAGCTCTAAGTCTGCCCTCGGTGGCTGTCTAACAGACAAAAAAAGACTTTTGGTCCTTTATTTGACGCTGGACGTCCTCATAGGTAAATATTGCTGCGCCTGCGCACTAGGTCTTCCCCACTGGCTGCCATTGGCAAAGGAGAAGCGTAGGCGGAGCCTAACCCAGCACAAAGGGACATCGGCGCTGGATTCAGGTAAGTGACTGAAGCAGTTTTAACCTCTTTAGCCCCATGGGATGGGGGCCCTGAGGGAGGGGGGCACTCCAGGAGAATAGAGTGCTATGAAAACTGGTTTGTTTTCCTGGCACTATAGGATCCCTTTAATTGTATTTTTCACTTTCATGGACTAGGAAACTAGTTAGGGTTAAGGGATAACTGAACACAGTAATAAAGACCTGGTCCATTGAACTCAGGACCTCAGACTGGCCTAAAGCTTTACCTACCAAATGGGCAGTGACCCTAAGTACACAGCCAAGACAAAAAAAAGAAAAAGAAAATAAATGAAGGCGTCTGAATATATTCCAAATGCACTGTTATATGAACATTACTGTTATTGAGCGCCATGGCGCACATTGTTGGTCTGACAGCCATGTGTCCTGAAATGCATTATTCTGTGTTGGATAATACGTTTAATAGTTTAGTAGTGGAGTTGGACTTGTTACCAATACAATGAACTGCCTTACTAGATGAAAATTGTATCCCGGTGGAACATGGTTCAGGTATAAAGAGAGAAATACTATTAGATCCCATTTCTAGTGATTGTGTTATGTGTGTGTACATGCTTTAGTTACACCATTGTATGCGTCTCTTTATGTTACTTGTCTTAATTCCTCTATAGTCTATACTATAGTATGGATGGCTAAAAATAATAACCAAAATAATGAATAGTGTGGGTTTAAGCAGGATGTAGCATGTGCTGAGTGATGTCTTACGGTTATTTACTTATTACATTCTACAATGATGATAATGCTTAAGTGGGGATGTGGCCAGCAGTGGGACTGTTGTGTGAAATTTTAGGAGACTTACTAAGATAAATATATGCAATTAAAATAAAAAAATGAGATCAAGAACAATGTATCGTATTTACACAGACAGATTCCTAAACACATTTAGAGTTGTTTAAAGACACATTACTGTGAGTGTTACTGCTGTGGAGCTCTGTTATTCACTCAGAAACACATACATTATGGAGCCCTTAGCATAGTGGAACATTAGGACAGAAACGAGGAACAGAGGGATTTGGGCTCAAAATAGGGACTGTCCCTCCTAAATAGGAACACTTAGGAGCTATGGTTTTATATGGATATAAGATTGGATGACGAGCCTGCCTACTAGAGACAGCATTCCAATGTGAATTTAGAGGACATGCTAAAAGCTACAAGATACACTGGTTGCACATATCTGATAGCAAATTAAACTTTATTAATTAGCACGGGGTAATTAAATAATCTGGAAAAACAAATACTAAATATTCAAGGATATTCAAGGATACTGTACATCTAGCCTCAGCCAATATCTTAATATCTGCCATCTCAAAGTCACTCTCTCTGGCTGATGGTGGTATTGCAACCAGAGCTTGCTGTCATTGGGAAGGTGTGACACCATTATTTAACATGTGTAGTGCATGAGTGTTAGCATTCTAAATTATAGAATGATTCAACAGTCCTTTGAATTCAATCCTTATTCACTTGAGTGTAAAAAAAAATGCATTATTTGGTCAATAGATTTCATTTTTATATACCAGCAATGATTTTCAGTTGGTGTACAGATAATTGCTATGGATTTACATGGTAGTTTTGTAGTTATCCGTATAGTATACATTGATTAATATTTTAAATTATATCTGATTTTCCTTGTCTGTTGCCTTGAGGCACGGTTTATTCCTTACAATTTAACTATATATCCGTGCATGCTAGTTTATGTTGGTAGATAGAAAAGTGCTTCAAATGAGAATCCACATATTTTTCATTGTTTTGAAATATCATTCATAGCTTAACCCCTTAATGACACAACTTCTGGAATAAAAGGGAATCATGACGGAATATATCCGTCGTCTGTCCTTAAGGGGTTAAGGGAACCCGATATGAACCAAAACATCTTTAGCCAAATGAAACCGTTTTGGTGTACAGATCATGTACCTGCAGTTTCACTGCTATATTCTCTGTCATTTAGGAGTCAACTATACATTGTTTATGCAACTCTAGTACTACCTCCTTGTATGTGACTTGCACTGCCTTCCTAAACACTTGCTGTAAAGATACATCTAATGTTAGGTATTCTTTATCAGTTTAATTTAGAATATTTTATATCCTGCTTTGTAAATAACCCTCTAGACCCTGCAGGAGCTTCCTATGTGCAATTAAAGTTCAATTTACAGTGCAGGATCTAAAGCAAATTAACATCTGAAAATAAACCTTTTTTTCATGCAGGCTCTGTAAGTCACAGCCAAGGGACGTGTGGCTATGGCTGCATAAACAGAAACAAAAGTCATTTAACTCATAAATGGCAGAGAATTGAGCAGCGAGACTATAAGGGCAGGATCTGTACACCCAAACTGCTTCATTAAGATAAAGTTGTTTTGATGCCTTTAGCATCCCCTTTTACGAAAGCATTTTAATTTAGAATTGAATTATTCTTTTAATGCACTATATAAACAATGTAATAAACACATTTAGAAACAACCATTCAAAATAATACATTTAAAAAATATACTTTAAAGGTCATTATTTTTGTGCAAACCTCCACACGTTACATCCTTGGCCTCAAATTAGTTTATTCTGGTCTGCCAAGCCTCAACTGTTGGTGAGATATTTGCCACACGTTGGCCTACTCAAGATATCGCTCACTCGATGTTTATCGTCACAAGGTATACGGAGCAGGGACTGACTAGCAGATTTCAAAGGTCTCTGTTCAGAATTGGAAGTTCTGCGACCTGTATTAGCATTCTACATAGCTAAACTAGCGCTTCTAGGAACATTTGCTGTGCTTCCTCCAGACATGTACAATTGCTAGTGGTCACTCCAGGTTACAGAGAAACTAACATGAAGGAAGCTGGGAAATCAGTATGCAGAAACCGCCACTATCTAGAACTGAGTATTTAAGAATGGAGGAGGTGCAATAAAGGATAGAGCCAAATTGTAGAATGCTACAGAACAATTACTTATTTAAAAAAAATACACAAAATTGAGCTTGCAAATACATACAGCTAGTTATTTATGCCAAAAACTTTAACATGCATGTTATGTGTGTGAGCTAACATGCATGTGTGCAAGCATGTGTGTGAGCTAACGTGCATGTGTGCAAGCATTGAAGAGGTCTGGGTGCAGTGTCCCAATTGAACTTAGTCTTGCAATGTAAAACATGACAGTTTTAGAGAAACTGCAATCTTTACATTGGGGCACTCAGACAGCCTCTCCCGGAATGTTACAGCACCTTTTGGTCCGCTAACGCTGGGCGTCCTTACGCTCTGCATGAGGACATTCAGCGGCAGCTATTTTCCCATAGGAAAGCATTGATTCAATGATTTTCTATGGGGAGGCCTATTGCGTGCGTGCACCCACCGCGCATGAACATTAGTGCCTCCTCGTAAAGTGTCATTGGAGGAGGCGGAGCTGCGACCCAGCACCGGGGGACACTGATGCTGGGATCAGGTAAGTAAATAGTGTTAGGGGGTAGGCAGTGGAACGAGGTATCTATAGTGCCAGGAATACAGCTTGTATTCCTGGCACTATAGTATCCCTTTAATGTCTATAGTTTACAAAATAAATTATTGTGAATTATATTTTCTAGATAATTTTTATTTATTTTGCTTTGTTTCTGCTTAGACTAGTAAACAAAAATAGCTTTTCTCCAAACCGCTCCAGATGGGCCAGTTAGATAATTCATTTGACTAATGCACCAGCTGTACAATCAGTTCAAACCTCCGTGCCACTGATTATGTCCCCAGCAGAGTTAGTTCAGACTTTCATTTCTCCATGATATATGCGATGAGCGCCTTTGGGATAAGTAATGAAAACACCCATTAATCAACTTAGTGCTTTGAATCCCCTTCAGGTTTAAGAGCACTAGATATGTAGTTAGCTGTTAATGTTATATATAATTATTGGTTTGTATGATGACTAGTTTGTTTTGTTATGGTACTTTTTGAAAGTAAACCAAAATGTTCAAAGTCTATCTGTTCCTGTCCAAATCAATAAAGTTAAATTGCGTATATACGCTGAAGTAATTAAGTCTGACACACGAGGTTCAGGTTAAAATAACTTCGAGAAAGTTTATTGGCAAGTGAAGAAAAAGCGGGCGCGCAGGCCCTTTTAAGAGGCATTTTGCGTCATCATTGATTATTAGAATATCAGCAAATAAACATCATCAATTGGATTAATTGTTAAGTGACGGAGTTAGTGTCTTACCTATTGGTTAGTAAAATTAAGAGGTTAGTCCCGTGCCCACCCATCAGAGGTGGGATTATTCTGGACACGGGTGGGGGACAAGGGGGTCCTAAGCGTCATTTTACACGGTCAGTGATATCAGGCTTTATGTCCAGGTGCAAGGTCTCTTATGAATAGAACATTTCATTACTACTGTGTTCTGTGGCCTTCAAACTGTACTATCTTACAAGCTCTTAAGGAGTAGCCGGCAAGTCTTAAGGAGTAGCCAGCACCTCCTGGTACTTGTCCTTGAAGGAAACACGGTCTTTGTCTACTGTATTAATTGGGTTGAGAAGTTCAGTCACGTAATGTAGTTTTAAAATGAACAAGTTAAGTCATGAGGGCAAAATGGAGGATTGAAGAAGTCAGGTTAGGAGGACAAAATGGAGGACGAAGTCACAGTATAAAGTTAAAATGGAGTTAGTACAATAATTCAATACAAGTACAATAAAGATTTTTAATAATTCCACATCAGTCCCCCCTATGAAATGTTAGATTCTAAGAGATAAAACTTTATTATATTAGTATCAGAAGACGTGTTAACCCAAAGGCACAGAAACCCCGTGGCCGCTAGCTAGGTGTTAATGCAAAGTGCAAGGCTGTCCCTAGGTCTGACCCTAATAGGCTAGCCATCCGTCAGTATGGCTCTCGAACGCTTCACACCCAAGGGTATCCCATGGCAGCTAACCCACCACTTCTCCACATGGGGCCTTTACCATTCACTGACAGATGCTGTCCCTGAGCTAGTCCCTTCCTAGAATTCCTGCACTTTATCAACAAAAGGGAATGTTTGCAGCGGCAGACAGGGTGAGTTGATGTCTTGGAATTCTTGGTCATCAACTTCGAGATGGGTCAAAGTGGGTGCTGCTTGGTCAACAGTCTTCATGAGGGATTTTCTCAGACATGGGAGGACACAACAAAAGAGAAGAGCAAAAATAAAAAGAAAAATTAGTATAGCCATACCAATCTGCATTAAAGCCTTTTGCCATCCTGTCATCCAACCAAACCATCTTTCCCAGGGATCTTTTATCCCAGAATTCCTTTTTAACTCTTCAGACAAGTCATTTAATTTTTCTATAGCTAGTGTGACTTTACCATTAGGGCCTGTGTTTTCTGGGATGTAGGTACAACATGTCATAGTGTCGGGTAAAATCTTACAAACCCCTCCTTTTTCGGCTAAGATCATATCTAGGGCCATTCTATTCTGGAAAGTCATTTGGGATGTGGCCTGCAACTGTTCGGCCAACCCCTGGAGGGCGTCTCTGGTGTAATTGACAAAACGCTGTTGATTATAATAAATGTAATTTATCCAATTTAGATTCTTGTTTGCGGTAACTATGGTAAAAATTGATTCAAATCCTGCAGCAACTTCATCCCTAGCTTTAAACTCATTGGGCACCCCCCTGGGCACTCCAATGGCATCAATATATACATGAGGATCAAAACTTCCTTTCACTGGGGCGTCACGTTTAACCTTAGTGTGGCTGAACTCATGGGTGTTGAGGTGTGTGTCAGAAATAATATGTATAGGCATAATGGCCTTAGTCAAAGTACACTCTCCCCACCATTCTGTGTCCATTCTGGATCTTAGCTGTAAATCCCCACACAACCAATAAATGTCCCCTAGTGACCTAGTGTGATGTTGCAGCAGACGTACAGGGACAGTTCTGTATGTAGCACAATAGCCTTTGGAAAAGTTACCCACAAATTTACCAATACCATCGTACATGGCATAGCAAGTGTAATTACCTTTATATACGGTAATACCATCAGGGGGTTTGACATCGTTGGCTAGGAGAGGATACTCCTTTGTCCATGCAATACATATGGACCTGTTAAAATTATAGTGATAGGCAAAAAGGCTTAAAATACATTCTTCTATATCTACAGGTAGGATTAAAGGTACGGTACCCAGGTGAGGCCGGGCACCTCCACACACGTAACATGCAGTTCTATTATGCTTATTAGCGTTATATTTCATCCATTCTAACCATAAATTTACATCATTAAAACCTGTTTCAGCGGCCATGGTATCTTCAAAAGTGGGGTTAGCAATGGCCATCATGTCTTGAAAGGTCTGGATATGAGGTTTTAATGGGTTAGGGACCATATGGGTGGCCCCTTGCCACTCAGAAGAGTTGCACATATCTTTAAGGTAGAAATGCCCTAACTTTTGGTAGGAACCCTTTTTCCAATACATTCCCATCACATACTGGTCTGCATCTATTGGACTTGGATGCTCAATGTTAAGGATTAATTTCATTGGTGTACTCCCCCCAGGCTTTCTCAAAGTCATTCTCTGGAGGAGCGATCTACCATGATCATCTACTTTAGCTACGGCGCTTTTTGGTTTGTAACCCCAGGCAGGCCCGGCATTCCACCCCGCCGCCCCCCAATGGTCACAATTGTGCCCCCATTGTTTGTCAACTACACAAACATATGGGTCTTTCGAATGAGGGATATCTCTATAGATGCTCTGGATTTGTGGTGTGGGAAATGGGCATTCTACAATATCACAATAGTCAAAGGTATAAGTAGCCACCTGGGTGCATGATGAATTATACCAGAAGGTGTACCCACTAATGTCTTTGGTAATGGCTACTTGCTGGGCTTTCATGAGGCTAATTAAGGAGAAGATGTACCAGAGATACATGTTTGTGCGATATTCGCTTCCTCTGGGGCAGGAGATTTCTTGCAGTGGGAAGCGTGGATCCAATTTGGCCTACCGGCCAATTTGACGGAGGTTGCGGTAATCAGGAGAACTTGGAATGGACCGTCAAATCTCGGTTCTAGGGTATTTTTCCGCACAAACTTCTTAACCAGGACCCAATCTCCGGGGAGTAGGTTATGGGAACCTGTATCCAATTCGGGATCTGGAATTGAAGAAAAAACTTGGGCATGTATTTTGTTTAGGACATTTGCAAGTTCAGTTACATAGTCTACTAAAACATCTGATTGGAGTTGCAACTGCTGCGGATAATAACAACCTAGTCTGGGTGCTGTCCCAAATAGAACCTCATATGGGGACAGTGAATGCTTCCCTCTAGGTGTGTGTCTAACACTAAATAGAGCTATTGGTAGGCTTTCTGGCCAGGGCATCTTTGTTTCTTGTGACATTTTTAACATTCTGGTTTTTAGAGTGCCATTCATGCGCTCCACTTTACCACTACTTTGTGGGTGGTAAGGGGTATGGAAGGCTAGAGTCACCCCTAGGGCAGTCCAAATTTCTTTAGTCACAGTTGCTGTAAAGGCTGGGCCTTGATCACTCTCAATAACTTCTGGGAGTCCGAATCTACATACAATATCTGTAAGTAGGCGCTTTGCGGTTGTTTTTGCAGTGATATTGGCCACTGGGTATGCCTCTGGCCATCCTGAGAACATGTCCACTATGACTAGTGCATATTCATGGGGCCCACTCTTGGGCATTTGGATGTGGTCAATTTGAATTCGTTGGAAGGGGTACATGGGCTTTGCCAGGTGTTTCGCAGGCACCTTAATTGGTCTTCCTGGATTGCATTTTGCACAAATGACACAGGCTTTGCAGAAGCTATTGATCAATGTTGTGATTCCAGGTGCTTCATAATACTTCTGTATGAGGGCGGCCATCAATTCTTTTGACAGGTGCGCAGGCCCATGTGCCCATTGGACCACTGCTGGGTATAAATTTCTGGGAAGACAAAATTTGAAGTTGTTGTAATATATTCCGTCCTTTTGGACAGCTCCTTTCTTTTTCCATTTCTGGATTTCCTCAGGAGTGACTGCAGCTTGTTGTTCTTGTAAGATTCGCAAATCAGTAGGAAGAGTTTGCAAAGCAAAAATAGGGACTTCTTCTTCTTCTTCTTCTTCTTCCTGTCCGGACACTTCTTCATCCACTTCCTGCAAATCCCTGGCCGCTAACTTAGCAGCTTGATCAGCCAAATGGTTGCCCTTTGCTTCATCTGTATCCAATTTCCCATGGGCCTTGACTTTCAAAACGGCCACCTCTTTGGGGAGTAGGAGGGCATCCATTAGCTCCTTGATTGCAGTGCAGTGTTTGACTGGTGTACCGGCGGTGGTAAGAAATCCTCTAGTCTTCCAAATAAGGCCGAAGTCATGTGCCACACCCAGAGCATATCTTGAATCTGTATAGATGTTAGCACGTTTTCCTTCGGAAATTTTGCATGCTGAAGTCAGAGCCTGTAATTCAGCTTCTTGCGCAGACATTGCTGGCGGTAAGGATGATGATTTAATGACTTCATCTGTTGTGGTTACGGCATATCCTGTGTGATATGTTCCTCCTTCATCGGCATATCTCGATCCGTCCACAAACAGGGTAAAATCCGGATCTGGTAATGGGTTCTCATGCACAGTTGGTAAGTGCACTGTTTCCATTTTCATCTGTTCAAAACAGTCATGAGGTGTTTCTGGGTCATAATCATTCTTTATGACTAGATCTTGGAATTCCTTCTCCAGGAAATGGCGTGGCCATGCTTCTAGAAGGTCAGTTGTTGGGTATTTGACAATACCATTTTCCTGTAGCTGTTCTTCGTTCATGGTGGCCCATAGTTTTGCCATGGGCCCAAGATCATTCCATGACCTTGTCTTCAACTTGGTAACAGGAATATGTGGGATAGCAGTATCCCAATGACGGTAAAGGTAGTTAAGTTGTTGAGGTAGCTGGATCAAGACCATGCTATTGCCTTCAGAGTCACAATAGAAGTCTTGTGCAGTGAGCTTTACATCGGTCCGGTGGTAAAGCTCATCTTCATAGCAAGGTTCAGGAGTAATGTTCGGTTTGTACCACATGGTGCAGAAGGCGTAATCCGGGCCTTCACAGAGAGGTTTTTCGCCTTCATAAAATGTCAAATGTGGATGCATGACTTTCTTGATACATCCACAGAGCAGGTGAATGTAGGTTTCATCCGTGATAAATCCATAATAGATACCCCCCTCAGGGAGTGGAAGAAGAGTGGACGGATTAAGCACTTGACATCTTTGGATGGAAATGTTGTCAGGTAAAAGAAGATGACACTGTAGGCGCAGATGTCTGGCTGGAGACACGTGCTTGAGCTGGACTTGGTTGATGATGGCAGAAATGTCATGAGGGGCCAAAACAACCAGAGGGTGGCCAAGGACCAGGTCTGAGGTCCTTTCAATGAGTTCTCTTGCAGCAAAAACAGCCCTGAGACAGGAAGGAGTCCCTCTGGCCACAATGTCCAGTTGACATGAGAAATATCCAATAGGCCTCTGGCGACCTCTTAAGTCATTAGTTTGGGTGAGTACTCCTGTTGCGTGGCCTTGTCTTTCAGAGACAAACAATTTAAAGGGTTTGGAGTAGTCAGGTAGGCCCAAGGCAGGAGCAGAAGCAATGGCCCGTTTTAAAGCATCGAAATTGGCCAGGGCTTCATTGGTCAGACAGAACGGGTCAGACTTAAGAGCATCATAGAGAGGTTGCATAAGCAGAGAGGCTTCAGGGATCCATGCTCTGCAGTAGGAAATGAGGCCTAGGAAGGCATGAAGAGACTTTGAAGTCCTTGGAGGTGGAATGTCCAAAACAGCTCTCACCCGGTCCCGAGTAAGATGTCTGGTACCTTGAGATAGGCAATGTCCAAGGAAGATCACTGAAGATTGACAGAATTGTAGCTTGATGAGTGAAGCTTTGCATCCCTGTTCTGCCAAATAGGAAAGAAGACTGATTGAACACCTTTCAGTAGTGGGAATATCATCTCCACACAGCAGTAGATCATCCACATACTGAAGCAGGACAACTTCTGGGTGCTCAGCTTGCCATGGGTCAAGGATGGTGCCCATGGCCTTAGCAAACTGACTTGGGGAATTTTGTGCCCCTTGGGGCATGACAGTCCAGGTATACTGTTGCATTTCATGAGTGAAAGCAAACAGGTATTGACAGGATGGGTCCAGTGGGACACTGAAAAAGGCATTAGCCAGGTCAATAACTGTGAAGAATTTTGCAGATGGTGGGACTCCAGAGAGCAGAGTGTGAGGATTTGGTACAAGAGGGGTGTCCAGGACGGTAGCTTCATTAACGGCACGGAGATCCTGGACCATCCTGTACTTCTCTGGTTCACCCTTTGGAGTTTTCTTTTTCACAGGAAATAACGGGGTATTGCATTCAGATTTACATTTTACCAGGGCACCCTTCTCCAAGAGTGCCTTGATGTGGACAGAAATTGCAGCGGACTGTGCTGGTTTTAATGGATATTGTGGTTTCCTTGGTAACTTAGCTCCTGAAATAAGCTTTACCACCACAGGGGGAACATTTAGGTGACCTATGTCCTCTGGGCCTGAGGACCATAACTTAGCGGGCACCTGTATTTTTAATTCCTCTGGGAAATTAGACCTTAATTCTGCTGCCTCCTCACGGGGCTTTTCTAAATGCAGCATCAGAGGCAAAGAGCATAGGGCTGAAGTGTCTGATACAGACAGAGGTGTAAACATTTCTACCTGCCCATCCGGGGTAAAGGTGATGGATGCTTGCAGGCGTGAGAGAACATCAGCACCTAACAGGTTAATGGGGCATGTGGAGGATACTACAAAGCGAGCAAGCAGGCTAGAGCCAACTCGTAGTGGAGTTGTTAAAGGGCTACGTCTTGGCTGGCCATCCACTCCAACACAAGAGACATCAATACTGGACAGGAAGGATGGGTCTGGCAGGTCTTGTTCTCGTAGAACACTACGGGCTGCACCTGTGTCAACTAGAAATGTAGTAGGATGGTCTTCAATGGGCAAAGTCACTGTGGCAAGTGGCCCTCCCTTATCCCCTATAGACGCTGCCATTATAGGGGTTACAGACACAGGCTTGCCAGTTTCCTAATCATCTGGTTCTTCAATAATTGGAATCTTTTTCTCGGTCTTGGGGCCTGGGGCAGGCTTAGAGAACTTTCTGGGTGCCCCGGGTTCCTTTTTAGGTTCCGGACAATCACTTCTGTAGTGTCCCTGAGCCCCACAATTAAAACAAGTTACATCCTCTAACCTGGCACCCCTGGTGCCAGAGGTGATGGGGGTAGCGCGGGCCACCATGAGTGGAGCTGGATTGGGTCTTCTTGGGGTCTGAACAGATTCCAGACCTCTAGCAACTAAAAGCAGGGTATCCAAGGGAACAACCTTGTATTCAGGACGTGCAGCAATGATTCCTTTGCGTATAGAGTCTTTAACACCTTGGACAAACGCACCTGACAGCATTTGTGAATGAATCTTATCTGTAAGATCAAACCCCAAATCTGTGAACATTTGATACAGTCTTGCATGAAACCTTTCCACTGATTCTCCTTTATCTTGAATAACATCAGTAAGGCCAGCAGCCTGATCTGCAAGTTTGTCCTTAGCCCATTCTCTTAATTGGGTGCAAAAAGTTACCCCAGAGGGGTAATCAACATCACTGCTGAGCAGATCTGTACTGAGGTGTCGGGCCATACTTGGCCAATACGCATCCCCTGCTTTGATAGCACAAATGCTCAGTAAATCACGCCATGCGGCGGAATAAGTCTTTTGAATTTGAACTATCCCTCGGTAGAAGGGCATAGGCTGCTTTTCTGGGTCAGGGAGTGATTTCATTAGAGCACTAGCTTGAGTGGGATTAAAAGCAACATATTTAGGAGGGGCCTGTTCTCCCCGACCCTTGTGGCCAAAGGGGTCATCGATAGAACGATGAGTTGGGGCTCCCGCGGCAAGTTCCGATGAGACATGGGACACCCTGTCCATCTCGTCATCATCGAATTCTATGATATTGGCTCTTTTACGCGGTGCAGGGCCCGCATGAGGTGAAAGGGTCGGTGGTTGGGAACGAGCCCCGGATGCAGGGGTGGCTAGCGAGTCATAACCTGGGGATAGGTAGTCACCGGGAATTACCGGCATCAGGGCCGAACTGGGGGCCGCCATATTGGTGGCCGGAAAAGGTGTTACATTAGGGTTAAGGGAAGGAGTGGCGGCCATGTTAGATGCGGGCACGCCCGGAGCAACCTGTGCCGGACTGGGCATAACCGGAACTTGGGGAGTGGCTTGTGGAAGGGGTAGTGGATATCCGGGATAGGGCAGGGCCATGGGATAAGGGAAGGGGTAGGGCCAGGCTGGGGAGGGAAAGGAGGTGGGGTATTGGGCTGGGGCGGAGATGGGAGGGGACGGAGAGGGATTGGTAGGGGTGGGTGTAGAGGGAGGAGCCGGGGTGAGGGTGGACGAGGTGGTTGGCTGGGCGGATGCAGAGGGGAGGGGATCATTAATGGAGAGGGATTGTAGGGAAGGGATGGCAGATGAAATGGTAGGGGAAGGTGTAGCAGGTAGCGTAGGGATGGATGAGGATGATGGGAATGTCAAAGATGGGGAAGGGGAAAAGAAAGATCCATCAGAATTCAGGACCGGGCAGACAGGGGAGGTAATGGGATGGGTGTTAGGAGGATTGGGAGTGGGGAACATAGTCGGCTGGTTATCACTTATGGCTGACTGAACCTTGGGGATAGACATTCCCTGGGCGCCGGTTTTGGGCGCTGGCTGAGGGTAGACCCCAGCAACACAATTATTATGATACACAAACAATTTCACACCTTTGTGATTTATCTCTTCCTCAACCCAACCTTCTAGCTGAATAGCCTTCGCTACTCTATACCATGCTTCAGCAGTTTTTAATAAACCATTATCTGTAAGCTTGCCTTTCTTTTCTGTCAGTAACCTACGCCAACTTTCTGGTTGCAATCTTCCACATGTCGGTACAGCAATTTTACATACTTTTGCAATCTTTTCAACACCTTTAACCATTTCCTCACCCTCTCTGTCTTCGACTAAATCACATGCTAACCAGCCCTTACTGGGCTTGTTTAAATCCTGTCCCATAATCCCTTTACCCCTATACCAGCGTCCTAGATATAGGGAGAGAGAAGGAAAACTGAACAAG
Source organism: Pelobates fuscus (assembly GCF_036172605.1). NCBI lineage: Eukaryota > Metazoa > Chordata > Amphibia > Anura > Pelobatidae > Pelobates > Pelobates fuscus. The sequence continues at coordinate 87,213,939 of NC_086326.1, read as the reverse complement.
AACGTCTACAATGCTCGACTGCCACCCGAGAATCGTGGGATTTTCTCAGGTGCGTCTTCCCAAAACGTAGACTAGTCACTGAATCCGCCTACCCGGGGTGGTAGACACGGATTGGAGCGATGTGAGAAGTGTGTGACCAATCACTTCTCTTTCAAGAGAAATGGGAGTGGATAGTATAATAATATAGGAAGTTTAGAAAAGATGAAAGGCAAGGAAAAATCCTTAGAGACAGACACAGGAGTTCATGAGACTCCTAATAAAACAGACAAGACAACAATACAATTGAAATACAGTGCATGCATTACAGTTCAAATGAAATCAACAATAATCCCTTTCCTTCTACATGTGCTTACTCCAAAGTCACCTTTCTCAACCTCGTAGTGTCCCCGCTCGGAGAACGACTTTCATAAGTCTCACTACCAGCGGCCAAGGATAACAGCTAACACCGGTCCGAAATCCTTTCCAGCCTCCCTCTACTCTGCAGTCCACAAGAATGTGGCCACGTCTATCCTCACTCCCGTAGTGCCCCTATAAATCCCACTTTATAAGTCTCACTACTACGTGATGCGAAAAACAAGCAATACCTGCCTGAATTCCCCCAGGAAACAAAGTCCCCTGCCACAAGGCTAGGTCTCCTACCACAATTAAATAATCGGTGGGCCCTCAGCTCAACTAGAGCCGAAGGGTCCGGGTCAGGACGTCCCCAACTCAACTAGAGCTGGATGGTCCGGGTCAGGACGTCCCCAACTCAACCAGAGCTGGATAGTCCGAACGCGCACAGTGAAGCTAGCTAGGCTATCAAAGTGACACAAAACGGGATCACAGGGAAACTGTGATTCTACACAGATCCCACAGTTCCACAAACTTCTTTTTCCTTACAGCCACAGCCACGAGGCTCCTAAAAGAAGTAAACAGGCAAAGAAGACCCCCCAGGAACACATCCACGGGTCAACCCCTCTTTTTCCTTACAACCACAGCACCGTGGTTCCTAAAAGAGGTAAAACAGGCAACAGAAGACCCCCCAGGAACACATCCACGGGTCAACCCCCCCTTTATCCCAAAAGAGGTAAAATACAAACAGACAGACACACTGAAGACCCAGGCAAGTCCCCTCAGGTCCACCCCCCTTTATCCCAAAAAGGGGAAAACAAGCAAGACAGAACCCCAGGCAAATCCCCTGCAGGTCCACCCCCCCTTTATCTCAAAATGGGGAAACAGGCAAACAATTCAAACACACCCAGGCAACAGATAGACTAAAATGCAGGTAAACAAGTGAGTAACGAGACACCGGGCAAGATATTACCTGTCTTTGATGTCCTCCCGGGAAGCAGTCACAGACACGTGGACGGGTCAATCAAAGGGGCTGGAACGTACCGGTGGCTCTGCAGAAGTCTCTACCGTGTATCTGGAGGTGATCAATCTCCCTTCCTTCCCCCTGGATTCCTCCGTCCACCCTTGTCTTCCTTAGGACGGCTCGCCGGCCGGACATAGCCCGATGCCCCACGTTGGGCGCCAAGTTGTTATGGTACTTTTTGAAAGTAAACCAAAATGTTCAAAGTCTATCTGTTCCTGTCCAAATCAATAAAGTTAAATTGCGTATATACGCTGAAGTAATTAAGTCTGACACACGAGGTTCAGGTTAAAATAACTTCGAGAAAGTTTATTGGCAAGTGAAGAAAAAGCGGGCGCGCAGGCCCTTTTAAGAGGCATTTTGCGTCATCATTGATTATTAGAATATCAGCAAATAAACATCATCAATTGGATTAATTGTTAAGTGACGGAGTTAGTGTCTTACCTATTGGTTAGTAAAATTAAGAGGTTAGTCCCGTGCCCACCCATCAGAGGTGGGATTATTCTGGACACGGGTGGGGGACAAGGGGGTCCTAAGCGTCATTTTACACGGTCAGTGATATCAGGCTTTATGTCCAGGTGCAAGGTCTCTTATGAATAGAACATTTCATTACTACTGTGTTCTGTGGCCTTCAAACTGTACTATCTTACAAGCTCTTAAGGAGTAGCCGGCAAGTCTTAAGGAGTAGCCAGCACCTCCTGGTACTTGTCCTTGAAGGAAACACGGTCTTTGTCTACTGTATTAATTGGGTTGAGAAGTTCAGTCACGTAATGTAGTTTTAAAATGAACAAGTTAAGTCATGAGGGCAAAATGGAGGATTGAAGAAGTCAGGTTAGGAGGACAAAATGGAGGACGAAGTCACAGTATAAAGTTAAAATGGAGTTAGTACAATAATTCAATACAAGTACAATAAAGATTTTTAATAATTCCACATCAGTTTTATGTTATTGAAAATATTGTGAATATAATGATGCCAACTGCCATTTTGCATGTTGGTATTTAATTTTGTGAGTCCGATTTGTTTGATTTGTCATTTATTCATGTAGAGTTGACTCTACCTCTGACCTGCTATGGCTGAAACATCTTTACTTTGACAGTCCTGTATTCATTCAATAACTCATAGTTCGCACAGTGTAATATTAGTACTGATAAACATGACCTGTCGGTCATTGTTATAAGCTCTACCCTTTGTACCTGTCAATTATTTTAGAGAGACATGGAAAAAGTGAAACACCATATCTGATTTTCCTCTTCATTTGCATCCCATGCCCTAGCTGTGCCTTAACTTAATTGGGTTGCGACATCAGTTGCTAAATATTTAGTATATGTTTAAAAGAAAACTGGGCATCACATGAAAAATGGTTAACAAATTAGAAAGTAATAGTGGTTCTGAAAATTAGACATAATTCAGATATTTATGTACGTATGCATGCATAAAATATTATATTTCTTATCATTATACAATTGTCAGCTTCCTATGGAAAAAAAAATCATATGAATGCAAGATTTAATTTCAGTGATTTTGTCAGTTTAATATAGTGCATTAAATTGTATTTGCATGACATATAAGATCTATATCGGATGCATATATGAAGCGTGTCAGGCTATTGAGTTTTTATTTGTGTATATAATTCTCTCTGTGCTCCCAGTCGAATTTCATGTTAATTTGATGATCCTAGAAGTGCGGTGTGTCTTATTCCAGATTCAGAAAATGAATTCCATTCGCTGTAACTCGCGTTTAAATTGCAAATTACAAGACCCCTTAGCACATACTACAAATAAGCATTCTCCACAATTTATTTGCATAAATGTTCTGTTTTTTTTATCAGATCACCCATTTTAAAAACAACATAGTAACTAATTATTGTCTAATGAGACTTAAATGAAAAGCAGAGTCTTGAAGAATCTGCCGTTTGACAGCCTAACCTACTAAAGGCTGCAGATAGCAGTGGTATGGGAATGCTTTTATAGAATTTTCAGCTCAATGTATTGGCGTCCCTGTGTTAAAAAGTTAGGTCGTTTGTGCAATAAAAGACCCAGCACAGTTATTTGTTTTCCATGGAGCTAATGTAGGTCTGACTGAGAATGCTCGGGTTAGGGCTAGCTTGCAGAGAGAAGTAAAAAAGCAAATTCGGCAGTTCCAATACAAATATAGGTGGCCAGTTTATTTTCTGCGCAAATCTCTGAGCCATGTCCATTCTTTTTGGTTCTCGCTGCCACTGATAGTTACCAATTATTGGTAGAATGTTCTAATCTGAACGGGACAAGACAAGTGAGTCAGCTAAAATACTGCTAGCCATTTAGCTATACTTAAAGGACCACTAGATGCACCCAGACCACTTCATCTCAATGCATTTTTTTTAACAGCAATGTTAAATCCTACTGTAGTGGCTCTCTTCCAGACAGCCGATAGAGGCGTTTCCACAGCAACAACCAAGTCAATCGCAATCATGTGACTAAATATTGCACATAGGAAACTATGGAATTCAATGCTTTCCTATGAGAAATATTTAACTGGATGTGCACCTCTTCCTCAATGCTCCTCTGAGAAGAGCAGCACAGAGGGCGTCTCGTTATTAGAAAAAAACGTATGGTAAAACTTTTTTATTTGGAAAAGGTAGAGGGGTCCGGTATCAAAATATGGACTAGGGCACTATAGCTTTAGGAATACAGGTAACATATAAGTGTAAACAAAGAATGGTAGTAAGGCAATTCCTTTATTCATTATGAGTATTGCCAGTCTTCAAAACTGCAAATAGAGCTATTTTAGAAAATATATCGTATATGGATTGATTCTTGCGGACCACCTTTGCAGCTGTTGATAGTCCAAGCTCATTAATCTTTGCATGTTAAAGGACCACTATAGGCACCCAGGCCACTTCAGCTTAATGAAGTGGTCTGGGTGCCTGGTCCAGCTAGGTTCAACCCTTTTTTATATAAACATAGCAGTTTCAGAGAAACTGCTATGTTTATATTAGGGTTAAGCCAGCCTCTAGTGGCTGTCTCAAAATCACAGTGAGAAGACAATGCTTTCCTATGAGACCGGCTCCTGCCGCGCATGCGCATTCAGCTGAGGAGGCGGAGAGCAGGAGGAGAGCTCCCCGCCCAGCGCTGGAAAAAGAGGTAAGTTTAACCCCTTGCACTCCATTCAGCCCTGCGGGAGGGGGACCCTGAGGGTGGGGGCACCCTCAGGGCACTATAGTGTCAGGAAAACGAGTATGTTTTCCTGGCACTACAGGGAGTGCAGAATTATTAGGCAAATGAGTATTTTGACCACATCATCCTCTTTATGCATGTTGTCTTACTCCAAGCTGTATAGGCTCGAAAGCCTACTACCAATTAAGCATATTAGGTGATGTGCATCTCTGTAATGAGAAGGGGTGTGGACTAATGACATCAACACCCTATATCAGGTGTGCATAATTATTAGGCAACTTACTTTCCTTTGGCAAAATGGGTCAAAAGAAGGACTTGACAGGCTCAGAAAAGTCAAAAATAGTGAGATATCTTGCAGAGGGATGCAGCACTCTTAAAATTGCAAAGCTTCTGAAGCGTGATCATCAAACAATCAAGCGTTTCATTCAAAATAGTCAACAGGGTCGCAAGAAGCGTGTGGAGAAACCAAGGCGCAAAATAACTGCCCATGAACTGAGAAAAGTCAAGCGTGCAGCTGCCAAGATGCCACTTGCCACCAGTTTGGCCATATTTCAGAGCTGCAACATCACTGGAGTGCCCAAAAGCACAAGGTGTGCAATACTCAGAGACATGGCCAAGGTAAGAAAGGCTGAAAGACGACCACCATTGAACAAGACACACAAGCTGAAACGTCAAGACTGGGCCAAGAAATATCTCAAGACTGATTTTTCTAAGGTTTTATGGACTGATGAAATGAGAGTGAGTCTTGATGGGCCAGATGGATGGATTGGTAAAGGGCAGAGAGCTCCAGTCCGACTCAGATGCCAGCAAGGTGGAGGTGGAGTACTGGTTTGGGCTGGTATCATCAAAGATGAGCTTGTGGGGCCTTTTCGGGTTGAGGATGGAGTCAAGCTCAACTCCCAGTCCTACTGCCAGTTTCTGGAAGACACCTTCTTCAAGCAGTGGTACAGGAAGAAGTCTGCATCCTTCAAGAAAAACATGATTTTCATGCAGGACAATGCTCCATCACACGCGTCCAAGTACTCCACAGCGTGGCTGGCAAGAAAGGGTATAAAAGAAGAAAATCTAATGGCATGGCCTCCTTGTTCACCTGATCTGAACCCCATTGAGAACCTGTGGTCCATCATCAAATGTGAGATTTACAAGGAGGGAAAACAGTACACCTCTCTGAACAGTGTCTGGGAGGCTGTGGTTGCTGCTGCACGCAATGTTGATGGTGAACAGATCAAAACACTGACAGAATCCATGGATGGCAGGCTTTTGAGTGTCCTTGCAAAGAAAGGTGGCTATATTGGTCACTGATTTGTTTTTGTTATGTTTTTGAATGTCAGAAATTTATATTTGTGAATGTTGAGATGTTATATTTGTTTCACTGGTAAAAATAAATAATTGAAATGGGTATATATTTGTTTTTTGTTAAGTTGCCTAATAATTATGCACAGTAATAGTCACCTGCACACACAGATATCCCCCTAAAATAGCTATAACTAAAAACAAACTAAAAACTACTTCCAAAAATATTCAGCTTTGATATTAATGAGTTTTTTGGGTTCATTGAGAACATGGTTGTTGTTCAATAATAAAATAAATCCTCAAAAATACAACTTGCCTAATAATTCTGCACTGCCTGTATAGTGGTCCTTTAATAACTTCTACCTACCCTCCCTTTTCCTTTCTGTTACTTAACTACCATCTCCGTTTGCTCCCCATGTGCAAGAACAGCATAGGTTTTCTGATTTCTGAATTTAAAAAAAAAATTTTTTTACAGTTACATGTCTTATTTTATTATCTTTGCCTATCTTTGGTCACGCATACTAAATCCATGAGAAAGCTATTATTGATGCAAGAAGCATATGATTCTAAGCTCCAGTGAATTGGGGAGGGCTGCTGGATGCATCAGGGGATTCATTCCCAACATATGTTTTACTGCTGTCAGCTATAAGGTTTCCAACATAGATTCTAACACCAGGGCTAGATTGTTCTGCTTCTGTATTTCTTGAAAAATGAGTGTTGCTGTTTTGCTTGGCAACTTGGATGTTCAAGCTAATGACCAGGTTGGTTAACATATCATGATGTCTGCTTACTCTTGCATGTTTTGATTCTATCAGTTGTGATAGATGACAGTTTCTTCCAATAAAAGAACATTCATATCCCTGCAATCTCAGCAACACACACACACACACACACACAGACACACACACATATATAAAAATAACAGTAGGTTTGTTAAATAATAGCCATATATACAGGTTAGAGCATAGAGTATTATGTTGCACAGTTGATATCCAAGACACCCCAACAATTCACATCTACTTTGTTTCTTCTGTATTATAAGATATATATATATATATAGTAACGGAAATCCTTGCACACGGGCCAAACTTGCAACTTGGTGCCGGGTGCACACTGTGGCTTAATATCCAGAAAATCAGGTAGTCAGCTGCACTCATGGTCTTCTGTAAAAACACTTCTTTATTGGGTCAGTTTCAAATAATCAACGTTTCAGTCTATACACTAGACTTTCTTCAGGCTATCCCTGGGTGTCTTCAGGGTATCCGTTGATCGTTTTAAAATGACCCAATAAAAACGTGTTTCTACAGAAGACAATGAGTGCAGCTGACTTTACCAGATTCTCTCTCTCTCTATATATATATATATATATATATATATATATATATATATATATATATATATATATATATATATATATATATATAGCAGTATTTCAATAGCGTACAGGTTTAGATTTGGGAAGGTGTAGCAGCTGACGGTCTAAGCCATGCACTGCACAAGTTAGATCAGGAGAGTTACCCTAAAGTTCCTGCTTAGGAACATCTGTCTCTTTTGCATTAGTAGTAAAACTATTTACAAAGGAGGGAGCCAGGTTAAAAACTGCCTGCATCCTCAATTCCAAGTTTCACCTGCCACAATGTCTTGGTGATCGAAAGCTCACCAGCTTTCCTGTCAGTCCTGGTAGACGATGAAAAGATCCTCTCCCCCAGTCGTCCCCAGGGCATGCTTCAACAGTAGGTAAGAGACACAAGTGGGTGAGGGAAACGGGTGGGTGCACAAGACATGGCCGAGTAAGAGATAGAAGTGGAGGTGTAAGAGACACTAAAGGGTGGATAAAACATTCAGCTAGCAGTCTAATTTTTTTTCCTCCTAAATTTGTAGTTAAAATATACTGGTGCATATTTTAATATGAAAATTCCAATATCTATTTCCATGGTTTTAGAATAGGTATAGGCAACGTGTCTCTATCCACTTGATTGACCTCATAGTGCTCTGTGCCAATTCACCCCAAACTAATTAAGTTAGTGGAAGTTGCTTATCAGAAGGAATTTACTTAACCTAGAATTTTGTGTATGGCTAATTTTGTGACCTCTGCAGATAAGGTTTACTTCCTTAACAGTTGGAGTCACATCCTTGCTTACCAGTGTTCTAGAACAGTGGTTCTCAATAATTTTTGACCAAGGCTTCCTAGGCAAGCTAATTTGTTCATTTTTACCTCCAATAGTGGTTTATAAATGTCACATTTACTTAAATCCTACTGGAGAGATATGTATAAATTGAGCCAAATTTACTTAACTTTAAGTAAGGGGACATTATAGTTCAGAGAAAATGCAGTGTTTGCATTATAGCCTAGTGATAACTCCACTGTCCACTGCTCAGATAGCTGCTAGTGGTGCTTTCTGGGGCAGTGCTGCAGCACTGTTATTCAGTGTATCCACCCTCTGCATGGAGACATTGAACTTTCCTCATAGAGATGCATTGATTTAATGCATCTATATGAGGAGATGCTGATTGGCCAGGGCTGTTTTTGGCTTGTGCTGGCTCTGGCCCTGATCTGCCCCCTTGACCGTCTCAGCCAATCCAGTGATTTCCTCAGTGAAAGCATTGTGATTGGTTTAGAACATAACTTTTGATGATGTTAGCCAAGCAGGCAGATCAGCGGCAAAGCCAACAGCAGCAACAGCAGTCTAAAATAAAAGTAAGATTTTGCTATATTTAGGGAAAGCAAGGGGGGCTAGATGGTGTTTTTAACACAATAGGGTCAAGAATACATGTTTTTGTTCCTGACCCTATAGTGTTCCTTTAATGTTCAAATGGAAGTCCTAATTTTAATGGCACTTGTTAATCAAAACAAATAAATTAATGAATTTAAAAAGAAAAACATTTTTAAGACTGCAAACAGGGATATTACTGCCTTGCCATAAATGTGCAAAATATATGGTGTGTTGTGGTACACTGGTTGAGAACCACTGTTCTAGAACGTTGTTCACCTGCTGCACTCCAGTTCTTGTGTTTCTTCATATCCACCCATAGAAGACAACTAGGTCAACAACAGATGGAAGGCTACATCTTTTTTGCTTAGAACCTAATTTTGCTGATCGCCTGGAGGATAAATTGAAATGTTGCTGTGAATACCTCTCCTTTTCGTGATTTTGGCTCTTAGCATTGTGCAGTCTAGAAGTTGAGTTTGTGTAGATGACTTGGATGCCAATGGTGCCCTCTCTCCACATTCCGTTTTGTGCGTGTCTTGGAAAAGCAGGTTGGCAGCATTGTTTAAAATCCTTCATAACAAGTGGAAATGGAAAGAAAGCATCTGGTCTGTGTATCTGCACAGATTGTGTGATTTATGCATTCTGAGGAAAAAAAAGAAAAATGATTTAGACTGTTGGATCATAAACAAGACTTCACAAATCTTATTTCGAAATGAGAAACTCTACAGCCAAAATCATTCACTCTTTATCCATTTACAAAGTGAATATATATATATATTGTATATGCAGTGTAGGCTAAGTAATTTATATAAATATTTTGATTAACAATCATATAATGCATGGTAAAAATATAGCTTATTAGAACAAAGTATGCAATTTAGATATAAACAGGTAGAACAGATTTGATGATTTACAGAAACCTCGTAAAATGAGCCAACACTCCAAGCTCTTAAAGCACTACAACTCGCTTGCTTCCCTTGTATTTGGAGGATTTAAAAATTATTACTATTATTTTTTTTTTTAAGAGTTGAGGTAAAGAGAAATCTTCACTTTTATAAAACACATTTTTTTTACACCTTCCCAGATATCAGTCAGACAGCTGACCAAGGTTTACTGCCCCACTCCCTTTAGACTATAGTTTATATCGGACGTGGTGGTCTGAGACGATCTTGGTGCTTCCATTCATACACTTGTAATACAGTTTATTCGGAAATGCATGATTGGTCAGGTGTGAATGCATGGTTTTCCGAAGGATTTTTAAATCAGAATCCTCTATATGGACAATTCCAGCACAGATGGGAATGTCTGTGTCGGATAAAAAGTGTAGAGCATACAGTAGCTGTAAAATGGAATCTAACACCCCCCTCCCCTGAAAAAAAAATTAAATGAGTGTGTTGGGGTATATCTATTAAATGGTTGATTACTTTTTACTGTGGATTGTTTCGTTAATAACATCGCAACACTGCTTTCCATTGCAGTGGTGGCTTACATGTTCATTAAAGGAAAGTACTTTTTATATCTTGTTCTTTTAAATGTTACTGTAGTACTTTACAGTGGGGTGTACAGAATAAAGTATGTACACACCTCTGCAGCACTTTTGTGTTGATTGCCCCATGAACATTTATGCTTGCTTGGGCATCTGCAGAGAAATGCCACACATTCCCATGCGTGTTTTGGCGTTGCTTTCATTCTGCTTTGCAGAGGTTGGCAGAGTTAAGACACATCATCAAACACACACAGACACACACACACACACACACACACACCATCCAACACAAACACACACACACACCATCCAACACAAACACACACACACACACACCATCCAACACAAACACACACACACACACACCATCCAACACAAACACACACACACACACACACCATCCAACACAAACACACACACACACACACACCATCCAACACAAACACACACACACACCATCCAACACAAACACACACACACACCATCCAACACAAACACACACACACACCATCCAACACACACACACACACACACACACACACAGCATTCATTATAAACAATCTGCACTCATTACAAACACACTCTGCATTCATTATACACACTCTGCACTCACTACAAACACACTACATTTACTACACACACTGCATCCATTATACACACATTGCACTCACTACAAACACACTACATTCACTATACACACCCTGCATTCATTATACACACTCTGCACTCATTATACACTTTCTGCACTCACTACAAACACACTACATTCACTAGACACACTGTACTCACTACACACACTACATTCATTATGCACACTCTGCATTCATTAATTATACACACTCCACTCACTACACACTACATTCACTATACACACGCTGCATTCACTATACACACGCTGTATTCACTACAAACACACTGCATTCATTATACACACTCTGCACTCAACTACAAGCACACTACATTCATTATACACAATGCACTCACTACAAACACACTGCACTCACTACAAACACACTAAATTCATTGTACACACTGCACTCACTACAAACACACAACATTCATTATACACACTCTGCACTCATTACAAACACACTACATTCATTATACACACTCTGCACTCACTACAAACACACTACATTCATTATACACACTGCATTCACTACAAACACATGACATTCATTATACACAATCTGCACTCACTACAAGCACACTACATTCATTATACATACTGCACTCACTACAAACACACTACATTCATTATACACACTGCACTCACTACAAACACACGACATTCATTATACACACTCTGCACTCACTACAAACACACGACATTCATTATACACACTCTGCACTCACTACAAACACATTACATTCGCTATACACACTCTACACTTACTACAGACACACTACATTCACTATACACACTTTTTACTCACTACAAACACACTACATTCATTATACACACTTCACTCACTACATTCATTATACACATTCCGCACTCACTACAAACACACTACATTTATTATACACACTGCACTCACTTCAAACACACTTCATTCATTATACACACTCTGCACTCACTACAAACACACCACATTTATTATACATAATCTGCACTCACTACAAACACACTGCATTCATTATACACACATTCCACTCACAACAAACACACTACATTCATTATACACACTCTGCCATCACTACAAACACACTACATTTATTATTCATATTCTGCATTCACTACAAACACACTACATTCATTATACATGCACTGCACTATATGCATAGGAGTGTAATTTTTATTTTTTTATCTTTTAAGGGGGCGGGAATCTGGGGTGAGTTCCCACACTTTTTTCCCCAGGACTTGACCCCTGGAGATTACACAGATCTTATGGATTGGATTTTGTAACTGTGCCAGTTTTCATTTTAATATATTTTTTAAAAAATCATTTAAAGAGCAATAAAATTTCAAATAAAACATTTTAGAATTAAGCCATAATCATTATCATCTTCTCCCATTGGCCTGTTTAATTTTATTATTGTTATTCCATTTTAACATGAACCATTTCAAACACGCATGCCTTTAAAGGGACACTATAGTCACCAGAAAAACTACAGCTTATTGTAGTTGTTCTGGTGAGTGTACTCGGTCTCTTCAGGCTTTTTGCAATAAACGTTGTCTTTTTAGAGAAAAGGCAGTGTTTATATTACAGCCTAGGGATACTACTGGCCACTCCTCAGACTAGAGGTACTTCCTGGAGATATTTAGTGTCTCCACCCTTGGCATGGAGACACTGATCTTTCCTCATAGAGATGCATTGATTCAATGCATCTCTATGAGGAGATGCAAATTGGCCAGTCAGCATTTGGCTCTGCCCCTGCGACCCACCTCCATGGTCAAGATCATCAGAATTGACTATCACAGCCGATCTAATTCCTTTCTGCTATGTGCATCATTTATTTAAATGAACCATGCATTTTACTTATACAAATAATTATTTTTAGATACATCATACATCCAGCACGGTTTCAATGCAATGTCATATAGCTAACGTAATTGTCCTATAGGATGTATAGAGATTTAGCTAAGAGTTTGGTGTTAAGTTTTATGATTTAGAGGCATCCGTTAATGATTAGAGAGAGATTGGTAATGAGTTGAGAGGGGTAAATAAGCCCATTCAATAAAAAGGCACTGAGCAATATGTTGGCACTATATAAATGCTAATAATAATAGGGAATAATGGGAGCAGTTAGTGGTGACTGGCATGAACTAGCAGCAATTGGTAATGCCGTATCGCTATTGGTAGAATTGTGTAGTATGAAACAGCTACAACTAGCTAACCGTAGCGACAGACACTTTATTAGCACCTGGTTGGTAAAAAGTAGCAACAAGATGGGATATGAGCCTCAAATTTTATTGTTTTAATTAAAAAAAAAAATGATAGTTGTCCAATTGTTATTTTTTTAATTATATGTTGAAAATGCAAGACAGAGTCATAGGAGTTTAATATAGTGGGACATGAAGCCAAAAACTGGGACAGGCAGAATTTATACAGGAAACAGGAATAATCATATAAAATTTTGCTAAAAATGTAGAACATTTTCTAGCCACCTCCTCACACAAACAAAATGTAAAAAAAAACAATAAATAAATAAATACGTGTGTATATATATATATATATATATATAAAAAGGTACCTATGTCCTTGCACTCAGACCAACCCAATTACGTACTTTAAAGCCAGGTGAACTCTAAGCCATAGCCAACAAAAATAAAGTAGTGAAAAAAAGCTTGCACTCACAGTCTTGTAACGTTTAAATAAGGTTTTCTTTATTCTGAGTTATTCCATAAAAAGATCAACGTTTCAGCCCTCATCCGGGGCTTTCTTCAGAATAAACTAACAATTTAGACCGTGAGTGCAGGCCTTTTTTCATTACTTTATTATATATTTTTTTAATGTATTGAAGTTTTTTTTTAAATGAACCCTTTTTGCAGCTGCGTGACTTGGGAGTAGATTGACTAAAACATCAAAATGGACCTCAATTTAATATGGTTGGACAAGCTTTCCAAAAATGTTTAAAACTTTTGGATAAACTTTTAAAATATTTTTTTCAACATATTAAATTGTAAAGAAAGATTATATATAAAAATATATTTGTTTATGTTAAACTATGTCGTCCACTTAATGCGGCCTTCACTTGGGTTAAGTAACTCATAAGCGATATGCCGACCTCTACAGTCAAACTAGCTAGGTACCAGCAACATAGTGGATTAGACTTCAGGAGCCTATATCTTACCCTAGCATATCTAGCATTGCCCTCACCCTATGTTTCCCACAGTTAACTTGCAAGCACTGTACTTGATTAACATGCATACTCTTCATATAAAGCGTAGATTAAGCTAGACAATCTAAATGTAATGCCTAACCAAGATAAATATATGCTTTGTTCATGCATTTATATATAAAAATGTGCACTGTTCAAATGCCACAAATGTAACACCAAATACGAAATGTCCTTGCTTACAAACGATGTTGTGGCAGAGTAAGCGATATTGTCTATCCATGCACTCAAAAATAAAGAATTCAAAAAATATATATATATTTATTTTCATAATATTTGTTAATTTTTAAAGATAGAGGCTGTGTTTCGACTTTACAAGACATCTTCCGGTTGAAAATAAGCAAAGATACATACATAAAAAAGAGAGTGAAAAAGTGTGTGCGTAGTTATACTTTCTTGGTTGAGTTAAGATTTCTAGTACATTCTAAATACATTTATAATACAATACAATATTCAAAATTTGGTACATGAAACATCACATGAACCTTCTAAAAATGTAAAATTAAAACATAGGACTTGATTTAATATTTTTATATAAGCTTTTCAAATGATTTACTATTTTTGGGCAAACGTTTTTAAATGGTTTAACATTTTGATATATTTTTTTTATATGTGCTTTATTTTTTTTTTAAAATAAATTCTTTATTTTTGGTGTGCATGAAAGTACAATTAAGCATGTATCGCCACAACGGCGACATCAATAACAGAAAATATATTGAAAAAGTTGCATGGCCTTTTTATATACTGCACACTTTTTTTTTTTTATATGTAAACAGACTAGGTCCACATATCTACCTTTATGCCTATAGACAGTGGATACGTTGTCATAGATAAGTAGACAGGCAGGTAATATAGCAGTAGTAAATAAACAGGTTAACCCTATGCATAGGTACAACAAGGTTAAGTTATCTACCAGGCATGTAACTATTAATTGTTCACAATGGTAGGCTAGCTTCAAGACAGCATTAAAACAATAAAACAATGGCACAGCCAAGGGCCAAATAACAGAAGATTAGATAGCAGATTAGGAACATGAAATGCTTGAGGTTGTTGAGAACCCTTTCTTCAGCATATATGTACGTGAGGTGAGAGATGGCTCCAATGCTTCGCACCACTTGGGTGCCCCATCCGTTTACTCCGCCAAACCACCAAGCATCAAGCATATATGGTTTTCCCACTGTTAATGGAGCAAGTTAAGATAGCCATCCAGCCCCTGGTTTGCATGAAGAACTTCTTCTGTGTGACATGAGCCCTAAAGCTTTAGGATTCCCCTTTTGAGAGAAACGGAGCGTCTTGCTGGAATGTCGCTGCTGGCTGTGGTATGGTCTCCATCTGTGCGGGTGATGCCTCTGGGCTGGGCCCCTGGTAGCCTTCTTCCTGAGCGGACTTGCAGTAGGTAATATTGGTGTGTGAGCCGCTGGTGCTATAGGTTGCGCGGTTCGGCCATCCATTCTGATCCAGAATTGTTCACATATGGCGTCAAATCTAGCGTTGAAGAGGGTTCTCCATCTATGGCTATCCAGGTCTACTTGTGAGTGTGGAGGCACAGTTACGGCAGCCATTTTGGGTATGTTGCTTGGTTTCATGCGTGCCACTGAAAGCATGTGCTGCGGAGACAAGCTTGCACAATGGAGACCGGGATATCCCCCACCGGTCCGAAGGGTAGAGGGAAGGTTAGAGTTCTGCAGGACCCTGCTGCGAGTTGTAGAGCAAGGAGATCGGCAGTTGTGCGGTTCGGCCAGCCATTCTGATCCAGAATTGTTCACATATGGCGCCACATATCTCCATCTCTGGCTCTCCAGGTCTGCTTGTGAGTGTGGAGGCACAGTTGCGGCAGCCATTTTGGGCATGTTGCTTGGTTTCATGCGTGCCACTGAAAGCATGTGCTCCGGAGACAAGCTTGCACAGTGGGGACCGGGATATCCCTCACCGGTCTGAAGGGGGAGAAGGGGGGGAAGGTTGGAGTTCTGCAGGACCCTGCTGTGAGTTATAGAGCGAGGAGATCGGCCGCCTCTCACCAGCTCTGCTCCCAGTAGGCTGCAATAGGCTTGTCTGGGCATTCAGCTACAGAAATTGTCAGGAAAAGTATCAATCTACTTGCCGAGGGGCCCCTGTCCCAAATAATGCTTGTTGGGTAACGTTTAAGTGCAGTAGCTGGGATTTATGCCTTAAAATCCACCAAAGTCAGAGGAGCTCAGACTCTGCACGTCCTTTCCAGCTTGAAGGTCATATCTGCTTTATTTTTTATATATTAATGTTGTAAAAAAAAATAATTTTAACATGTTTATCCTGAAATATTAAATATTTTGAAAAGATTGTATTTAATCACAGTCATAATCAGAAATAAATCAACACTGAAAACAAGTAAAATATTAACCATTTAAAAACATGCACATGTTCCTAAACTCTTACCTTAGCAAGAAGTTCAATTTGAGACTGTCCCGAGAGACCTTGAATAGAAGACAGGTATCTGTACTGATCAGCATGTAAAAATGTTTGGAAGTCATTTCAATTGATAATCTTGTGATTATTTAATATTTTTGCAAAACAGGTCTAGACTATAGATAGAGAACAATGTAAACAGATATTTTTATTATCTATGCTATTTTTATTTTGTACTAAACACACCAATGTAAATAGATTCTGTGGTTTTTCCATTAAAGGTTAAACTCTACATTCACTGCCAAGACGTATTATTATGCACATAAATAGCTGCATTGCTTGGGGAAATATGGAGAATAACAGACCACGAAGTAGAACAGTCAATATTGTTAAAGCAAGACTCACTATTTCAGATCAATCTTGACCTTGAAAAATTGGCAGAATACTTCTGCAACTTGACTTTCATTATGAACGATAAAAGCCTTATATAAAATAGGGAACTTGTGGCTTTATGTGATGGTGCAACTTGTTATATAATTTACCATTTTGACATTATCACTTTTACATTGCACATATTGGACTGGTCTTCTGTTTTCCAAAACCATGACTCATTTTTTAGAACACCATTAGCCCTTACTCTGTTTCCATTATCTGCAAGAAGATGTACTTTGCTTTTGTATGTTGTTAATGTACAGGGCACAAAGAACACTACTTAAAAATTTAGATAGCAATTTAAATGGCATGAAACATTTGGAAAATCAGAATTTGAAGCTCTTACGAAAAAACACTAATTTGAGATAATGTGAAAATGAAGTACCGTATATGTGTACTTGGAATGAAAACCATGTACTGCTCCTGGAAATATAGGACAGCTGTCAGTTATGGAAAATATATTTGTAGCTTATGCATACCTCCGAACATTCTTGCTGGGATAATCGGGACAGGTTGGATGGTGACCCACTTCACTTGCAACGCCCATAACGTCAAAATAATGACATTTAGTAGGCCTATTACTTCTCCTTGTCATTTTTTGCCTCGTTACGCTTTTGTCTTGAAGATGCGGAAATTCCTAACTAAATATTGCTCAAGATGATTAGAATGTCTTGCAACTCCACTATTCTTTCTCCAAACCCTTTCATTTTAAATTTTTGTGGTAGTTTTTATCATTTCTCTAAAAGGCTTAAATTAAATTTGATAATTTGACTGTAATCTAAGAAAATCCATTTTTATCCTGTTATAAGTTGTGGTAACTAAAGGTTTTTTACTTGGGGAGTGGTGTGTACCCAATGCAGAAAATCTTAGGACACAACAGAAATTAACATTATAGTCTCTAACTTTCTATTTTATGGTTATTTTCTGACAAGCTAAGCAATGTGTCTGCTCTTACGAGTGCTAAAAATATCACAGTTCGATACTGGTAGACATTGTCCTAATTTCTAAAACTAAAAGGAAGGATATTGAGGTTAGATTGGACCTCTGCATTAATCGTATCATTGTCGTAATTTTAGCTCCAGAAGTACTGAAGCATGCACATTGTAATGTCATTTTACAGATGTGAGCCATTTCGTAATAAATACCAGTGGACCGTACATATGAGAGACAGCAATATTAATAGTAAAAAATTACCTGTCAAATCAGCTTTTCTTTTAACAACTACTGAATTCATTGTGTCCACAGGAATTTATTTCTTAGTCCTATATTGTGTTGACTGTTGTTAAAAGACTGTCACATGTAAAAACCTACTTGCTGCAAAATAGAAATATATCAATATATGTTTTTCAAAGACAAAATAATGCGGTAACAATATTCAAGGTCAAATTACCTCTTCAGTGTATCGTTGCTGTCATAATCTTTGTTTGAACAATAAAATGTTTATGAAAACTATGGTCCCATTCTCTTTTACCTTGGCTTTAATTAACACATATCACCGCCATTGAACATCTGTTGTTATCTTTTAAGGACTCTGGGTTTGACTTCTGTCTAGGATATCTCTGGTGACTATTGACCAAACCTGGTGATATGTTACAGATGTAATGGTATGTACAGTGGTTATTCATCCACTTCCTGTACTCTGTCTGTGCTAAGGGAACAAAACCCAGTCGAAGCCCATAATCAGAGAAATTTAACTGACTTAACGCAATCATTTGTAAACTAACTATGACTTCAACTGCAGCTGTTTTTGCTATTTTATTTGACGTTTTTAGAGAATCATGTGATAAACAGGTCACAAGAGATCCAGGGGCCAGGATCCCAGATTTTTAATACCTTATCTGTCCCTGAAATGTTGGGATGTCCAATATTCCACTGCCCAACAAGGACAAACTGGAAAATGCAAAATAGACCTCTAAATATCTCCTTCAATAATTCCGTTTTTAAGTTGTTACCTTTTACAACCAGACATCGCTGAGTTAGGTCAACATGTCCTGGCATGGACCCTGGGATGTGTATTATAATACTCTTTCACTGATGGCTATATTAATAAGACAGACAGATTGTGTGAAACGTGTATTTGAGACCCCAAAAAGAAAGAAACAGTAACACAATCAGCCTCACTCTTTAACAGTTTTACTGTAGGTGTTTTCCAATTAGGGTCATATGCACTCCAGAAAGATTAGTTTCTGTTAAACCAGTGATATGGTACCACCTACAGTCACCAGCCATACATCGTGTAAGCACACTTGAAAACAACAATTTTCAATAAAGTATGTATGCCAAGCACAGCTGATTAATATATGCATGTGTAGAACAGGTCTGCACAATATTTTATGAATTTATTTATTAATTTCTCCTGAGAACCAAGGCGGCAATTAATAGTATGTGAGAAGGACCTCCAAACGTGGGTCTCCACTTAGGATGGTCGGTGCTCTGTATGTCCATTGTCAAACATGCATACTGCTCCAATATTAAACAATTGTAGGCACTCAAGAGTATCACTACAGAGGTGCATGGACATAAAGACGTCTCATAAAAATATCTACTGTCCATGAACGATTATGGAACAGTGTTGATCCCTTTGATGCTCCACAGAAATGTTATAGCACAAGTCTGATTTCTGACCTTCTTTACAATAACGCAGTTACCACTGAGTACTATAAACAGAACCTTGTATATGACCACACTGAATCTAGACATAAATGATTGTGTCAGTATATTCCTTGTATGGGATTTTGAATATTTCTCTCTAGACATACAAATCTTTTTTGCTGAAGGCGTTTACAAATCTTACTGGACACAGCTTACAAGAAGACATTTTAAATATAGATTGAACATGCTGTTTACTCATTGATCCCGGCTGTTATTTACTGCTCAATTCCTTTACGTGTTTCAAGTTTTCATTTAGTCCTTTTTGTGCAGTTTAGTATTTGATGAAAGCTGTTTTTGCACAATAGAGTGTATTTCAAGGTGATTAAACTTGATCTTGCAAGTAAATGTTCCTGTGAATCTGTTTTTCCAAGTCTTTTTCTCCTGCCCCATTAATTGTAGCATTTTATATGCATTTTATATGCATTATTCTCTTGCTATATGTTTAAGACCAAAATAATTCCTGATTCCTGAGAGACTGTCAAGATCTGAGATTTATGTACACTGGTCCTGCGTCTCCTTAGATTTTACAGCTCAGGTGATGCTAGAGGACAATTGAGCCAGAAATATCATAAAATTGTACAGGGATTTAAAATCTTATCTTACTAAACTGACTTTCAGTAAGCCTCCTCACTCAAAATATGATGAGCTAGAGGTGACAGGTCCAAGCACATGAAGGTCTGTTCCAGACCTCCCAACTGTCCATTATTCAACAGTTTCATCTGGAATTTAAATCAATAGAAATTACTTTCTCGAGGCTGGGGTACTTCTCTGTAAAAGGTTGAGAAACACTGGCCAATGGGGGCAATGGGCATATCTAAAACCTTGTGGAAGGATATACACCCTTTTCTTGTAAGGGCTGTTTCTGGCATTGTGCTAGAATTTAAGTGATTTAGATCAGTGCTCCCCAACCTTTTTATCGCCGCGGACCGGTAAACGTTTGATAATTTTTCCGTGGCCCGCTTGTTTTGATTTAATAAGACAAAAAAAAAAAACAGTCACATATATTAAAAAAACACACAGACACATACATAGTCAGAAAATCACAAACACAGTCACATAAAGACATAGACTCAAAATTGTTGGTTCAGGGTCCCACACATACGCAGACTGAATGTATATAGCATGTTCATGTGAGAGTTAATAAAAATGGGGGCAGTGTGTATGGGGCAGTGTGTGTAGTGTGTGTATGGGGGCAGTGTGTGTAGTGTGTGTATGGGGCGGTGTGTGTATGGGGGCAGTGTTTGTGGGGCGGTGTGTGCAGTGTGTGTATGGGGCAGTGTTTTTGGGGCAATGTGTGTAGTGTGTGCATGGGGCAGTGTTTGTGGGGCAGTGTGTGTAGTGTGTATGGGGGCAGTGTTTGTGGGGCAATGTGTGTAGTGTGTGCATGGGGGCAGTGTTTGTGGGGCAGTGTGTGCAGTGTGTGTATGGGGGCAGTGTTTGTGGGGCAATGTGTGTAGTGTGTGCATGGGGGCAGTGTTTGTGGGGCAGTGCGTGTAGTGTGTGCATTGGGGCAGTGTTTGTGGGGCAGTGCGTGTAGTGTGTGTATGGGGGCAGTGTTTGTGGGGCGGTGTGTGCAGTGTGTGTATGGGGCAGTGTTTTTGGGGCAATGTGTGTAGTGTGTGCATGGGGCAGTGTTTGTGGGGCAGTGTGTGTAGTGTGTATGGGGGCAGTGTTTGTGGGGCAATGTGTGTAGTGTGTGCATGGGGGCAGTGTTTGTGGGGCAGTGTGTGCAGTGTGTGTATGGGGGCAGTGTTTGTGGGGCAATGTGTGTAGTGTGTGCATGGGGGCAGTGTTTGTGGGGCAGTGCGTGTAGTGTGTGCATTGGGGCAGTGTTTGTGGGGCAGTGCGTGTAGTGTGTGCATTGGGGCAGTGTTTGTGGGGCGGTGTGTATGGGGGCAGTGTTTGTGGGGCAGTGTGTGCATGGGGGCAGTGTTTGTGGGGCAGTGTGTGTGTAGTGTGTGCATGGGGGCAGTGTTTGTGGGACAATGTGTGTAGTGTGTGCATGGGGGCAGTGTTTGTGGGACAATGTGTGTAGTGTGTGCATGGGGGCAGTGTTTGTGGGACAATGTGTGTAGTGTGTGCATGGGGGCAGTGTTTGTGGGACAATGTGTGTAGTGTGTGCATGGGGGCAGTGTTTGTGGGACAATGTGTGTAGTGTGTGCATGGGGGCAGTGTTTGTGGGACAATGTGTGTAGTGTGTGCATGGGGGCAGTGTTTGTGGGACAATGTGTGTAGTGTGTGCATGGGGGCAGTGTTTGTGGGACAATGTGTGTAGTGTGTGCATGGGGGCAGTGTTTGTGGGACAATGTGTGTAGTGTGTGCATGGGGGCAGTGTTTGTGGGGCAGTGTGTGTAGTGTGTGTATGGGGGCAGTGTTTGTGGGGCAGTGTGTGTAGTGTGTGTATGGGGGCAGTGTTTGTGGGGCAGTGTGTGTAGTGTGTGTATGGGGGGCAGTGTTTGTGGGGCAGTGTGTGTAGTGTGTATGGGGGCAGTGTTTGTGGGGCAGTGTGTGTAGTGTGTGTATGGGGGCAGTGTTTGTGGGGCAGTGTGTGTAGTGTGTGTATGGGGGCAGTGATTGTGGGGCAATGTGTGTAGTGTGTGCATGGGGCAGTGTGTGTATGGGGGTAAGGAGGGTAGGGTGGCTTTTTCTTTTTTTTAATTTTATTAAAATTAATATATTCATGTCCCCCCTCCCTTCTTACCTTTACTGGGAGGAGGGGGGACATTTCTTAGTCCCTGGTGGTCCGGTGGGGAATCCCTGGTGGTCCCAGCGGTGGTGAGATGAACTCTAGCCCAGTTACAGGGCTAGAGTTCACTCTCGCGAGATTTGGAGCGTTGCCGTGGTTACCGCGGCAACGCTCTAAATCTCGCGAGAGCAGGACCCGGAGGAGCTGCAGGTAAGAGCTCCCGGGTCCTCTCTCCCTCCCTCCCTCCCCTGCCGGCTGTCAGCACAGTGCATGCGGACCGGGGAGGGAGATGTCTGATCTCCCCTCCGGTCCGCAGGCACATTGCAGGGCTGGCACTTGGGCAATGCCAGCCCTGCATTAGCCGACAGGGGAGAATATCGGGGGGGGGGGGGAGATCCGGGCGGCCCGGTACCGTTTGATCCACGGACCGGTACCGGTCCGCGGCCCGGGGGTTGGGGAACACTGATTTAGATGACCGGTGTGACGAACGCTCCTCCCACTAACTGCTATGGCCAGCCAATCAGCAGTAATCATTTACCATTGTTTAACCCCCTTTGCTGCTGAGGCATCATTGGCCAGCCTGGAACAAGACTTCTGGGTTATCTGGTATCAATTCTGTGCATATTTGGTGTCTGCCGTCAACATGCACAGCATGATGGCTACAGATAGCCAATGGCAAAATCCCCCAACTATGCTGCCTGTGTCGTCGCCTCAGTCATCCTCCTCCCTAGACATCCCTGGGAATGTGACGTAAGCAGAGGGGAAGCAGGCTGAGGGAAAACTTGGCCTCGGTACTGGAAAAAAGATGAGGTTTAGCTATTTTATTTCAGCGGAGGGAAAGGACCAGGATAGGAAGGGTTACTGTAAGCAAATTTATTTCTGGTTGGAGTAAGCCTTTAATCCCTGCAATCAAGGGGGGAAATCCATGAAGCAAAAGTAGAATATGTGTTCAATTCATTAAATTCACTAAGCAAGTTGTTATTACTACATCATTAATTAATTTGCATCACACGCAATTTTGTGAAGAAAGAGCACTTAATTAATAGCAAATTGATAAAAGATTTGATGTGATAAATATATTTAAACTTTTGCATAATTTTATGATCAAACGTTTATAATGCACATAAATTATGATCAAAACTGAGGATTAGATATTTTTCTTTGAAAATAACCGATCATTCAGTCATATCCAGTAAAAATAAGGGATCTGACCACCATTTTATACTAGTCCACAGAGAGGTGTAATGCAGGATAGAGTAAGCAATTGAATCCCAAGACGGTAAGCTTTTTTGAGCAGCACCCCATCACCTTCTGTTTCTGTATGTCCAACTTATCTTGTTGCAATCACAGGTTTATTAGTCCATTTATTGTACAATGCTGCAAAATATGTTGGTGCTTTATAAATGATAATAATTATTATAATAAGCTAGTTAGCTCATTTTGTGTTTTTTTTTTTGGAAGTCTTTTGTTATCCATATTTCTCATTTTATAGATTATTATTTAGTATTTGGATGTTTTGTTATCGTGAATAACATTTTGCAAAATTAATTTTCATAAACAAAGAAAACTCAACACACTTAATTGGTCTTTGATTTAATTTGCCAGTGATATCTCATAAAGTGTGACTTTAATGCTGGTATACTTATCATTGGAAAAATAAACCTGGCCAACTTATTGAAAACACACAAACGATTAGGGTTAATTTACTGTTCATCCTTTGCGAGTGTGTTTTTTTGTCTCGGTGATAACTTGGGGGCATCGTACCATATCTAGATTTGGCAAGGATATACCACACAGTAAATTGTGGCGATAATCCGAAAAATATGTTTATGACTTTTAGAAAATGTACACAGATGGGTATTAGATATACATAAATGGAAATATGGTTACTTACAATGCATATCAGAAAGACGTAATTTATTTTCGGTCAAACTGCAATTCAGACAAATTCAAGTCAATCAGGTGCTCGGCAGAAATTCTGATTTCTGAGCTGCCACGAGGTACAATCTCAGAACAATTGACTTGCGCAATTTGAAACAAATGGTTTGGCTCTTGAACAGAAGAAAAGGAGGATGGAATGGAGAAGAGGCAGACTTTCTTTATTTTTGGGGTGGGGACAAATATGCAGTTTAATGGAGAAATGCCATCATTCATGAACCCCAACATAAAGGTAGTCCTTACCTAAGTTGTTGTAATAAAAAACCCAACCCTTTTTTTCAATGTCACATACCAATCCAAGACAAAATTGAGAGAGGGTAGGGGAAGGGATATTGTTGCCCAATCCACCATCAGCAGTAGCACCATGGCTTCTGAGATTTGAATCACGTCTTCCTTGGCCATTAGGACTGCTGACAACTCCACCACCGCTGCTTGCTTCACCGCCAGCGCTGTTAGGAGTATTCAGCCTCAGGAAATTGGGATTAGCTGGGTGTCCGGTATAGCTGATTCAATACCCAGGAGGCAATTGTTTTTTTTCCATTCATTTCTTGCCACAAAAAAAAATGTGTGCTGTCACTTCCCCTGGCACTACAGCTCCTTTTACCACAACTAGTTCAAGAGTCATACCTTCTTTATGCTTTGCTCCCCACCCAACAAGCAACTAAGGGATAGCACAGAAGACTCTTTAATGATGACTAAGTGAAGAGTACCAAGGTAGTGTCTCCAATGTCTGGTTTCAGTGGGGGTCAATACAATGATGATAATTCTGTTTTCTCGACCACTGCACACATCGAAAGTTTACCTGTGGCCCAGGAGCTACTCGAATTTGAGTATGATGAGCAGAGGATTTAGAAGAAGAGAGTCTGGAGAAGAATAGTAGCAGCCCAGCATTTTCTCTGGCAGCTAGTGTGCACTCACTTCCTGCATCTTGTCCACCATCTCCAAGTCCATCTGTATCTGCTATTGAATCATCTCATCCAACAGCTGAGGCATCGGTCTTTAGTGGGTGTAAGTGGGATTTCCCAGCATTATCTTGTACGGTCAGGTTGGGACTGGAAATGCGATATATAGATGTGTGCTAGCCTTGCATGGATTGCAGACCAATGCTTCACTGTTTTATATTATGTATGGCAGTCTATTTTGCACAGAGGATTCTGAATGAAGTAAGGTCTCTCTAAACTCCGAACATTGTGTCAGGTAAGAAATATAGTGTATATAAAACAAGTAAGTAATTAGAGAGAGTGCATAGCGATAGCATTGCAGTGATTTATTCCAATAAAAGCTGGATTTTTCCAGCTGCCATTTCAGACTTTCATTATCGCAGCCACTGGTATAACAATATAGGGAGCAAGGGATGCCTCAGTAACCTGACTGTGAGTTTTAGAGAGCCCAACATCTGCAACCCCTTTTTACTGATAGTATAATGTTGGAATATCTTACCTTTGCTTTCTGCTTGTCATTGGACGATATATTATAGGTTTCCATCAACGAACAAGCTAGGTAAAATTCTTGTCTGATTCAATGTGTGCAAGACTACTTCTACTTTATATTGCATATATTGGGTGGGTAATGTTTTCTATCCCCATAGTGCATGGATGGGGATGTCTATCTCTCTGCAGTTAATTTCCATACTGAGTGCACGGTTCACCACCAGGCCCTCTTTTTGGCAGAAACAGGGCATACATGTCACAGTCTGCCTGGGATAATTAGGAGTACATTAAAAAATGGCAGCTCCCACTATGTTAATGTTTTCCCCAGCTCATTCACTGGTTACCATGTCCTACTGAGTGGTGGTGGGCTCCCTTTAACCCCTGCGCCACCCTAATACTTACACTACATGTTGCCAATACACTAAAACTAGCACTAACTGTAAAACATAAACCTCAGCTTAAAATATTATGTGATATAGAAGATGCATTATGATAAAGCATTTATTAAGGGGAAATATGCCACCTCAGGAATCTGGATATATATATAAAAAACAAGATAAAACAGCACTCCAGGGACTTAATATTACAAAATATAAAACTTGTATTTACATAATCCAATAAAATGTCAATGTTTCAGCTGGAGCTTTCATCAGGACAACATATATATATATTCATATTCATACTCTATATCGATGGTATTTAGTTCCAACTCGCTTGAAAAAGTTGTTTGCTAAGAGATAGTGGGAACATAAGTATTATTGCCAATATCTGGTGGGATTGTCCCAAATTGAAGACATTTCGGAATAATGCTTTATCTTTCATACAACTCATAACTCCTACAATAACTATATTACTTTGTACAATGGGTTTATTTAACATTTTACTTAAAGTGACACTATAGTCACCAGAACAACTACAGCTTATTGAATTTGTTCTGGTGAGTAGAAACATTCACTTCAGGCTTTTTGCTGTAAACACTGTCTTTTCAGAGTAAAGGCAGTGTTTACATTACAGCCTAGTGATAACTTCACTGGCCACTCGATGGCTGTTAGAGATCCTTCCTGGGTCATGGCTGCCTAAAATGCATTCAAACATTCAGTATCTCCTCCCTCTGCACGCAGACACTGAACTTTCCTCATAGAGATTCATTGATTCAATTAATCTCTATGAGGGTATGCTGATTGGCCAGGGCTGTGTTTGAATTGTGCTGGCTCTGCCCCTGATCTGCCTCCTTGTCAAGCTCAGCCAATCCTATGGAAGCACTGTAATTGGATCAGACCCGCACTTGTGATGATATCAGCAGACAGCTAGCTTATTCTGAGGCAAACAACATGCAGAGCTACAGCTTCAGGCTTGAATACAAGTAAGACTTTGCTATATTTAGGGAGGCATGATGGGCCTAGGGGGGCTAGATGGTGGTTTTAACACTATAGGGTCAGGAATACATGTTTGTGTTCCTGACCCTATAGTGCTCATTTCAGGGATTATCTAAACCTGTAAACATGGTAATAATAAATTTAGGGATTGCTGCCACTTCAATATTACCACGATATTGGAAACCACCAAATATTCCTTCTAGGAAAGAGCTCATTGACATGGTACTAGAGAATAAGAGTTATGAATTAACTCTGTGACAATCATCTTCTGTTTATGCTCCCTTAGATCGAGTATGGAATGACTGGATCCAAAAGTGAAAAACGAGAAACAGATAATTTATTCGAGAGATATATGTTTTGCTGAATATCGATATATGAGTCATTATAAATAACGATACTCCCTTCCATACATTTTTGATTGTGTTTCAAAACAGTTAAAAAAAAACAAACATAAAAATGTGCACATTCTGAATACTGTTACTTCTATGGTTTTTTTTTTATCCTTCCTCCTTTACCCTTAGTACATTTACATTTTATTTTTCTTGTCCTTTAGTAATTTGTTTTCCTCGTATATTATATTATGCTATTTTATTTGTATAATATATGCTTTGTTTTGTAAAATTAAAAAAATATAATACAAAAGTATTTGAAAAGGAATCTGGAGAAATTAGCTATGAGAATTGTTGGATTATCTGCCTGTCTGTCCATCCAAATAAGTATTGCGAGATACTGCAATATCCATATACTTTTGCATCTGCCTGAATACACACACAGGTTGTCCTGTCTTTTTAATGATGCACAAGATATTATGGCAGATGATGTGTAAAGCTGTCTAGAGAGTACACGTTGCCTTCTTAGATGTCACTTCTTCATTGCAACAACACGAAAATTATTTAAAGATGTTGCAGGATTCATCAGTTTTTACAAAACAATAAATAGATGCGATATTTGTATGAAGTGCTTTGACAGCTCACAGTTCTCTTTTTATGAGATTATCATATGAAATAAGGACCTGTGGGGTTTCATTCTGTACACAATATTAAACCCATGGGGAAAATGTTCTCTGTAAAGTGTAAGGTAAACGATTCTGAGTAATTAGTGAATGTAAATTAGGATATAGAAGAATCTGTTTTGTAAATATATAAAGGTATAGCAGTGCTCAATGTTATCCCGCATGTAAACCTTTATGATGGGGGTAAGAAATTAATGGTTTGGAGGGATTTACGTTTGAAGGAGTCAGCAATGGTAATACATGTTTTTATTTTAATTTCATAAACAATTATACAGGGAGTGCAGAATTATTAGGCAAATGAGTATTTTGACCACATCATCCTCTTTATGCATGTTGTCTTACTCCAAGCTGTATAGGCTCGAAAGCCTACTACCAATTAAGCATATTAGGTGATGTGCATCTCTGTAATGAGAAGGGGTGTGGTCTAATGACATCAACACCCTATATCAGTTGTGCATAATTATTACTCCACAGCGTGGCTGGCAAGAAAGGGTATAAAAGAAGAAAATCTAATGACATGGCCTCCTTGTTCACCTGATCTGAACCCCATTGAGAACATGTGGTCCATCATCAAATGTGAGATTTACAAGGAGGGAAAACAGTACACCTCTCTGAACAGTGTCTGGGAGGCTGTGGTTGCTTCTGCACGCAATGTTGATGGTGAACAGATCAAAACACTGACAGAATCCATGGATGGCAGGCTTTTGAGTGTCCTTGCAAAGAAAGGTGGCTATATTGGTCACTGATTTGTTTGTGTTTTGTTTTTGAATGTCAGAAATGTATATTTGTGAATGTTGAGATGTTATATTGGTTTCACTGGTAAAAATAAATAATTGAAATGGGTATATATTTGTTTTTTGTTAAGTTGCCTAATAATTATGCACAGTAATAGTCACCTGCACACACAGATATCCCCCTAAAATAGCTAAAACTAAAAACAAACTAAAAACTACTTCCAAAAATATTCAGCTTTGATATTAATAGTTTTTTGGGTTCATTGAGAACATGGTTGTTGTTCAATAATAAAATTAATCCTCAAAAATACAACTTGCCTAATAATTCTGCACTCCCTGTATAGTGGATCATGTGAAAAAAAGCATCTATTTAAATACCTTTTTTAAATAGGTCCTCATAGTCTATGCATGAGGAAGGTGTGTGGGACTTAATGTCTGGATTTCGTATATGGCTCATTTGTAATCTGGGATGTAAAAAGTCAATAAACAAGTGGACTATGCATTAATAAGGACTTGTTTAGTGTGCTAGACATGGGAGATGCACCTATATTGCTATGTTTGCGACTGAAAGGGAATGTAGATCATGTATGTGGAGAATATTATGTAATATATATATATATATATATATATATATATATATATATATATATAACGGAAGATTCAAAGATAGCACTCCAGGGACTTGATAAAATGTAACTTTTATTTTACTCACTAAAACATCAAAGGTGTCAACGTTTCAGCTTGATCCCCTCAAGCTTTCGTCAGGACGAAAGCTTGAGGGGATCAAGCTGAAACGTTGACACCTTTGATGTTTTAGTGAGTAAAATAAAAGTTACATTTTATCAAGTCCCTGGAGTGCTATCTTTGAATCTTCCGTTGTATTTTGGCTGACAAGCACCGGGCATTGGACTACGGATCAGGTGGAGTGCAAGATTATTTGGTTTTTTTATATATATATATATATATATATATATATATATATATATATATATATATATATATATATATATATATATATATATATCTTAAATAGTCTGTCATATACACAGACACCTATGGCAAAAGTTTTAACCAACTAGCACATCCACCTAAAACTTGCAGTGCAAATAATGGACACACATAAAATGAAATGGAATTTACCCTTTTCACAGTATATATTGTACGTATAAAAGGATTCCTCAAAATATAACCACACACAATATATGCACAGAATAAAATGGGATAACAAATGGGATAACATAGAAAATATACCAAGTTGTAAAAAAATTCAAGGTTGAACTCACGAATATAGATGAAAGTGTAGGCTCATCCCATTATTAGTGACCTCTGGTCTAGATGATCTTCTGGATACTGAAAAGTGCATACAAAAGAAATGGTAAAGAGCCATAGTGCAACACTGTCAAATAACAATGTAACTGCTTTATTATGATACATTTACAAGATTCACGTAGTTACACGCAGTTAGAAAGCCCATCAACATAGTCAAAGAAGATCTGGAGACAAAATAAATATGTATCAAGGACAAGTTACATTGTCATTTGACAGAGTTTCACTATGGCTCTTTACCATTTCTTTTGCATGCACTTTTCAGTATCCAGAAGATCATCTAGACAAGAGGTTACTAATACATGAAATAAGCCTACACTCTCATCTATATTTGTGAGTTCAACCTTAAATTTTATACAACAGGGTATATTTTCTATATTATCCCATTTAGCTCTTGTTAATTTTTTTTTTAACTTATATTGTGTGTACGAATGGAAAAATATTGTGTGGTAGACTTGACTATATTGTGCTCATTGTCAAAATTAATTTGTATATGTCTGCATGCCTTCCCTTTTACAACACTACCTGTTTTGTGTTTGATCCTCTATCATATCTGTTCTCCTTTGGGTGCCTTAACTTGTGACTAGTGATGTCGCGAACATAAAATTTTCAACGTGAACTTCCGCAAATGTTCGCGAACTGGCGAACCGGGCGAACCGCCATAGACTTCAATAGGCAGGCGAATTTTAAAACCCACAGGGACTCTTTCTGGCCACAATAGTGATGGAAAAGTTGTTTCAAGGGGACTAACACCTGGACTGTGGCATGCCGGAGGGGGATCCATGGCAAAACTCCCATGGAAAATTACATAGTTGATGCAGAGTCTGGTTTTAATCCATAAAGGGCATAAATCACCTAACATTCCTAAATTGTTTGCAATAACCTGCTTTAAAACATCAGGTATGATGTTGTATCGATCAGGTAGTGTAAGGGTTACGCCCGCTTCACAGTGACAGACCAAACTCCCCGTTTAACGCACTGCAAACAACCGCAAACAGTCCATTTGCACAACCGCAAACTCCCCATTTGCACAAGGTTGGATACTAAGCTAGCCATGTCCCGTTCCTTGTCCTCACTGATGTCATTGAAGGTCTCTTCCTCCACCCAGCCCCATCCAACACCTAGGGTCCCCAAAAGGTGACAACAAGCCCCCTGTATTTTTTTTTAAAATGTACACTACTGTTACACCAGATATGAGTTGCACTGGTGTGACACTGTGCCCTGGCAGGCCCTGAAACGCACACGTGTGAAGGAAACTGACTGCTATTATTTCACAGTCAAATTTCTAGTGTTTTTTTTAATGTACACTACTGTTACACCAGTGATTGGCCCACGTCATGCCTACGCCCCCAAAACGTTTGTGTGTGGGGGTGCTGGAATGACGTGGGCCAATGGGAGCCTGAATCAACTTTTGGCTCCCACTGCTCCTTTAAGAGCGAGCTCGTGACTCGAGCCGTGCTCCTAGTGCCAGGCGGGCCACGTGACCGATCACTGCGGTCAGTGCACGCGGCTAAGTCAGAATAGGAGATCAAGCCGCATGCGGCTCGTGTGGAGGCAGGAGTGACCAAGTCACGCGCGGCTCAAGCTTAGGAGCCAGGTCGGTCCCAGGATAAGGTAAATACAGCCACAACCACTTATCCCAATCACACACACACACACACACACACACACACCTTTCCTAACGTCCTATCCCATTAAAAGCATATTACCGCGTATTTAATAAAACTGATAGACCCCCTACTTCATCCAGGTTACCGATCGATGGTTCGATATTCTGAGCCCTCTCTGATTTACTGTACACGACTATTCGATATTCCCACAAATTTTATATAGCATTTTATGTTTGTTTGAGACCACCTTAAAAATATTGG
Source organism: Pelobates fuscus (assembly GCF_036172605.1). Lineage (NCBI taxonomy): Eukaryota > Metazoa > Chordata > Amphibia > Anura > Pelobatidae > Pelobates > Pelobates fuscus. Next base: position 87,182,260 of record NC_086326.1, on the reverse strand, counting down.
ATATCACTAAAAATCATGATCACTATATACTTTCTCTACAAACCTCTAAAACAAAACAAACTACTCATCCATCCACTATACCACTTTATCCCACCTAGAACTAGTGCCCGGTTAAAATACTTGACTCTTACTTACCCACACTCAGTCATGCCACACACATTTTACCACTACTCTCACTGAATCCCTCTGACTACGGCTAAATTCATCTTCTACATCAGAACACTACTCCTAAGATTGGGTTGTATCCATGTCTCGGGTCTTTCATTTAGAATAGGGGCAGCTTCGGTCTCCTTCAACACTGACACTCCAGTGCATATTATTAAAAGATTGGGCAGATGGAAATCCTCAGTCTACAACCGATATATTCCTCAACCCGAGAAAGAAACGAGGAAAGCTTTTAAAAGTTTGGCTTTGTAAATTTGATGCAATAAGTGTGTTTTTCTTTAATACCTTTTCACCCTCTTTGCATGAACCCGATTTACATATATTACTAATATGTTTCTGAATATATATATTATATTATTCACTCACTCTCTCGGCCAGCCTAAGACATCATGCTGCCTAGGTCCAACGATAAATGACTATGGGGGATAATGTATAATAAACACAGGTTACTGGCTATGGGAGGGGTAATGTATAATAAACACAGGTTACTGGCTATGGGAGGATAATGTATAATAAGCACAGGTTACTGGCTATGGGAGGATAATGTATAATAAACACAGGTTACTGGCTATGGGAGGATAATGTATAATAAGCACAGGTTACTGGCTATGGGGGGATAATGTATAATAAACACAGGTTACTGGCTATGGGAGGATAATGTATAATAAACACAGGTTACTGGCTATGGGAGGATAATGTATAATGTATAATAAACACAGGTTACTGGCTATGGGAGGATAATGTATAATAAACACAGGTTACTGGCTATGGGAGGATAATGTATAATATGCACATGTTACTGGCTATGGGAGGATAATGTATAATAAACACAGGTTACTGGCTATGGGAGGATAATGTATAATAAACACAGGTTACTGGCTATGGGAGGATAATGTATAATAAGCACAGGTTACTGGCTATGGGGGGATAATGTATAATAAACACAGGTTACTGGCTATGAGAGGATAATGTATAATAAACACAGGCTACTGGCTATGGGAGGAAAATGTATAATGTATAATAAACACAGGTTACTGGCTATGGGAGGAAAATGTATAATGTATAATGTATAATAAACACAGGTTACTGGCTATGGGGGGATAATGTATAATGTATAATAAACACAGGCTACTGGCTATGGGAGGGATGAAGTATAATAAACACAGGTTACTGGCTATGGGGGATAATGTATAATAAACACAGGCTACTGGCTATGGGAGGGATGAAGTATAATAAACACAGGTTACTGGCTATGGGGGATAATGTATAATAAACACAGGTTACTGGCTATGGGGGGATGAAGTATAATAAACACAGGTTACTGGCTATGGGGGAATAATGTATAATGTATAATAAACACAGGTTACTGGCTATGGGAGGATAATGTATAATAAACACAGGTTACTGGCTATGGGAGGATAATGTATAATATGCACATGTTACTGGCTATGGGAGGATAATGTATAATAAACACAGGTTACTGGCTATGGGAGGATAATGTATAATAAACACAGGTTACTGGCTATGGGAGGATAATGTATAATAAGCACAGGTTACTGGCTATGGGGGGATAATGTATAATAAGCACAGGTTACTGGCTATGGGAGGGATAATGTATAATAAGCACAGGTTACTGGCTATGGGGGATAATGTATAATAAACACAGGTTACTGGCTATGGGGGGATGAAGTATAATAAACACAGGTTACTGGCTATGGGGGAATAATGTATAATAAACACAGGTTACTGGCTATGGGAGGGATAATGTATAATAAGCACAGGTTACTGGCTATGGGGGGATAATGTATAATAAACACAGGTTACTGGCTATGGGGGATAATGTATAATAAACACAAAAAAAAAAAAAAGTAATGCAAAAAAAAAAAGAATGCAGCTTCAGAATTAATCTAAATTGTGTACTGTCTAGGAGGTGGGAGGGTCTGGGAGGGAGGGTCTGCTGCTTATTGGCTGGAATGTGTCTGCTGACTGTGAGGTCAGGGCCGCCATCAGGGGGTGACAACCATGACGGTTGTCATGGGCCCGGCGGCCCTGGGGGGCCCGGACTGCTCTGGCAGTCCTGGGCCCCACTTTCCCTCTCTGCACACATAGATAGCGAATATCGCGATCTATGTGTGCAGCCGCGGGCCCCCCCCGGCTCCCTGTTACCGCAGAGGGGGCCCAGGCAGCACACAGCCTCTTCTCTTCTCTCTGCTAATAACTCTCGCGAGACCCGGTTGCCATGGCAACGCTCCGCGGGTCTCGCGAGAGTTATTGGAGGAGAGAAGAGAAGAAGCTGTGTGCTGCCTGGGCCCCCTCTGCGGTAAAAGGGAGCGGGGGGGGGGGGGGCCCACCGGACCACCAGGGATGGAATCTCCCCCCCACCGGACCACCAGGGATCATGGAATCTCCCCCCACCCTGGACAAAGGTAAGCAGGGAGGGGGGAGAAACCATTTAATTAAACTATTATTATTATTATTTTTTTTTTTTTTTAAATGTATGTGAAAATGTCCCTTCCTCCCCCTCCCCCTCTTATACACTTTGTTGCCAGCCTAACATGGCCTATAAAGACCTTTTGTCAACAATAATGGCCTGCTGCTTATTTAGTTTTGACATCTTCCTAAAGTCCTGAATTGACAAACCAATATTTGTCATTAATGGGTTAAAAGTGTGTAAAAAAAAAAGAAATGACCAAAATTATAGTTATTAAACATTCATAACTACCCAAGATCAAATACTAGATTTTAGTCAGCAAGAACGTATGTGTAAATAGATTTAATACATGTACACCCAAACCCATACAGACACCCTCACAAATATTCAGTAAGTGAAGCATGACCCATCACAAAACTATTTCTTCAGCAGGATTCCAATTTGAATATTTCTCAGACTATAAAATAAGAGCTCAAAATGTCTACTTGTCCACTAACCATGGGCAAGTGGAAATTCAGACTCAGAAAAGAGAGGGGCTGCATGGATTATATCTGCAGCCATAACAGACCAGCACACTGTAGAGATTTTAGATAGCTACCAGTTAGCCAGACGTAACCCATCCATGGAGTGCTTTAAATTCTGCAACAAGAAGCTTGCATACCAACCAAACAGGCCAACTAGGAGCCAATACTGCCCCACAATCGCCAGACTGGCTCTAACTAGTGCCAATGCAGTACTCCCCACCAAACTACATGAACAATTCCTTGACAATTTTGGAACATATAAGTTTTGTGTATTAAAAAAACAAAAAAATAAAACAATTTTAAATAAAAAGCATATCACTCAATATTATACCTTTAAATAAAAACCCCCAGATACAGAGGTTAACACTTTATATACCTAGAAAGATCGCCAAATATCCAGTAATATATTAACTTGAAGTCTAGCGTTCCAAGCAAGGATTAGTGCAGCTGGTATATTACACTGTACAAAAATCTCAGACTACGTTCTAATTCTACTATTCACAACCTCCAAGTCCAACTAACATTCTGTGACCCTTAATATAAGGTTTTCTCAACCAAACACCATCTATAAAGATTCTAAAACATAATATACTCTCAGGAGTAATACAGACATCTCTTGAAATGTAATATATGCACATCTCATCATATACCAAGCATGAACGTTTTTATAGAGGTGGTATGATAATTTAATTTACACATGTAATAACACAAACACATATCTCCATAATGTACTGACTGGTGTATACTAATGGTGGTGAATACCAATAACAATTAGATTGTGATCTAATTTAAATAGAAATCTCTTCTTCACCTCATGTCTATCAGCTAATTACTACCACCCCCAGTGTACACAATAAACTATAAAATATAGTATTTTTACAAAATTACTGAAATATATTTCCCCATTTGCAAAACAAATATGGGAGCATCTTTCTGCAATGATATCTTGGCCTCCCCTGCCTTACAGTACGGTTTATTTACTAAAGTAAGAACACAAACTGAATTTCAAATTTAAAGGGACACTGACACAACACACACACTGCATACACTGACACAACACACACACTGCATACACTGACACAACACACACACTGCATACACTGACACAACACACACACTGCATACACTAACACAACACATACACTAATACAATACACTACACACACACTGCATTCACTAATACAACATGCACTCTGCATACACTACACACTAACTGCATCCACTATACTGACACACACTCTGCATTCGCTACACATTAACACACTCTGCATTCACTACACTAACACACACTCTGCATCCGCTACACACTAACACACACTCTGCATTCACTACACATTTATACACACTCTCTGCATTCACTACACTAACACACACTCTGCATCCGCTACACACTAACACACACTCTGCATTCACTACACATTTATACACACTCTCTGCATTCACTACACTAACACACACTCTGCATTCACTACACATTAACACACACACTCTGCATTCACTACACCCTAACACACACACTCTGCATTCACTACACCCTAACACACACACTCTGCATTCACTACACCCTAACACACACACTCTGCATTCACTACACCCTAACACACACACTCTGCATTCACTACACCCTAACACACACACTCTGCATTCACTACACCCTAACACACACACTCTGCATTCACTACACCCTAACACACACACTCTGCATTCACTACACCCTAACACACACACTCTGCATTCACTACACCCTAACACACACACTCTGCATTCACTACACCCTAACACACACACTCTGCATTCACTACACCCTAACACACACACTCTGCATTCACTACACCCTAACACACACACTCTGCATTCACTACACCCTAACACACACACTCTGCATTCACTACACCCTAACACACACACTCTGCATTCACTACACCCTAACACACACACTCTGCATTCACTACACCCTAACACACACACTCTGCATTCACTACACCCTAACACACACACTCTGCATTCACTACACCCTAACACACACACTCTGCATTCACTACACCCTAACACACACACTCTGCATTCACTACACCCTAACACACACACTCTGCATTCACTACACCCTAACACACACACTCTGCATTCACTACACCCTAACACACACACTCTGCATTCACTACACCCTAACACACACACTCTGCATTCACTACACCCTAACACACACACTCTGCATTCACTACACCCTAACACACACACTCTGCATTCACTACACCCTAACACACACACTCTGCATTCACTACACCCTAACACACACACTCTGCATTCACTACACCCTAACACACACACTCTGCATTCACTACACCCTAACACACACACTCTGCATTCACTACACCCTAACACACACACTCTGCATTCACTACACCCTAACACACACACTCTGCATTCACTACACCCTAACACACACACTCTGCATTCACTACACCCTAACACACACACTCTGCATTCACTACACCCTAACACACACACTCTGCATTCACTACACCCTAACACACACACTCTGCATTCACTACACCCTAACACACACACTCTGCATTCACTACACCCTAACACACACACTCTGCATTCACTACACCCTAACACACACACTCTGCATTCACTACACCCTAACACACACACTCTGCATTCACTACACCCTAACACACACACTCTGCATTCACTACACCCTAACACACACACTCTGCATTCACTACACCCTAACACACACACTCTGCATTCACTACACCCTAACACACACACTCTGCATTCACTACACCCTAACACACACACTCTGCATTCACTACACCCTAACACACACACTCTGCATTCACTACACCCTAACACACACACTCTGCATTCACTACACCCTAACACACACACTCTGCATTCACTACACCCTAACACACACACTCTGCATTCACTACACCCTAACACACACACTCTGCATTCACTACACCCTAACACACACACTCTGCATTCACTACACCCTAACACACACACTCTGCATTCACTACACCCTAACACACACACTCTGCATTCACTACACCCTAACACACACACTCTGCATTCACTACACCCTAACACACACACTCTGCATTCACTACACCCTAACACACACACTCTGCATTCACTACACCCTAACACACACACTCTGCATTCACTACACCCTAACACACACACTCTGCATTCACTACACCCTAACACACACACTCTGCATTCACTACACCCTAACACACACACTCTGCATTCACTACACCCTAACACACACACTCTGCATTCACTACACCCTAACACACACACTCTGCATTCACTACACCCTAACACACACACTCTGCATTCACTACACCCTAACACACACACTCTGCATTCACTACACCCTAACACACACACTCTGCATTCACTACACCCTAACACACACACTCTGCATTCACTACACCCTAACACACACACTCTGCATTCACTACACCCTAACACACACACTCTGCATTCACTACACCCTAACACACACACTCTGCATTCACTACACCCTAACACACACACTCTGCATTCACTACACCCCAACACACACACTCTGCATTCACTACACCCCAACACACACACTCTGCATTCACTACACCCCAACACACACACTCTGCATTCACTACACCCTAACACACACACTCTGCATTCACTACACCCTAACACACACACTCTGCATTCACTACACCCTAACACACACACTCTGCATTCACTACACCCTAACACACACACTCTGCATTCACTACACCCCTAACACACACTCTGCATTCACTACACCCCAACACACACACTCTGCATTCACTACACCCCAACACACACACTCTGCATTCACTACACCCCAACACACACACTCTGCATTCACTACACCCTAACACACACACTCTGCATTCACTACACCCTAACACACACACTCTGCATTCACTACACCCTAACACACACACTCTGCATTCACTACACCCTAACACACACACTCTGCATTCACTACACCCTAACACACACACTCTGCATTCACTACACCCTAACACACACACTCTGCATTCACTACACCCTAACACACACACTCTGCATTCACTACACCCTAACACACACACTCTGCATTCACTACACCCTAACACACACTCTGCATTCACTACACCCTAACACACACTCTGCATTCACTACACCCTAACACACACTCTGCATTCACTATACTGACACACACTCTGCATTCACTACACCCTAACACACACTCTGCATTTATTACACCCTAACACACACTCTGCATTTATTACACACTAACACACACTCTGCATTTATTACACACTAACACACACTCTGCATTTATTACACACTAACACACACTCTGCATTTATTACACACTAACACACACTCTGCATTCACTAAACTATGCACACACTCTGGATTCACTATACTGACACACACTCTGCATTCACTACACTAACATACACTCTGCACCAACTGTACACACATCCACTACACAAACATCCTGTATTCACAGTACACACACTACATCCACCACAAATTGAAACACTCTGCATTCACTATACACATACACTGCGTCTAATACACACACTACATCCTCTACAGACACTGCATCCACTAAACACATTTAATCTAGTACATACAAACACTACATCCACTACACAAACACACACTACATCACTGTACACACACTACATCCACTACTTAAACACACTCTGCGTTCACTATACACACACTGCATCCGCTACACAAACACACACTCTGCATTCACTGCACAAACAGTATCTAATACACACAAACACTACATCCATTACACACATTCTAATTCACTTCCACTATACACACCACATTCAGTCCCGCATCAGTCAGCGGACTAGGTAGGACGTGGGCGGGCCCGGGAGGGAGGGGGCGGGGGAGGGGGGGGCCAGACCTTGTGCTTTGTCAGGGGCCCCAAAATTTCTGATGGCAGCCCTGTGTGAGGTACAGGGTCAAAGTTTACTCAATGATGACGAAAGGGGAGCGGACCGAACATTGCATATGTTCGCCATCCGTGGCGAACAAGCTATGTTCGCCACAGATCTATTCGCCAGCGAACCGTTCGGACATCACTACTTGTGACACAATGATAAGCATTCTGCAGCAAGTTCTGTTGTTTCATTATTTATCATCAAACACAATTTGCATCTTCTGCTGTTCTCCTGGATTTGGAAATTCTGTGATCTTCATTTGCATACCTGCTTATATCAGTGTATTTGAAGAAGAAAATAAAGAAAGCGAGTCAATTCTTTCTAATAAAGTTTGGGTTGTATTGTTTACAGATTCTCTCTTCCGGTGGTTTCCAGATTTGAATGTTTCAGAACGTTCCTACCACCAAGCTATGCGCAACCACCCAGTCATTTCTGGGTCATTTCCTGCCTGTTTGCTGTTTCTGACTGGTAGCAGATAGTTCACATTTGAAATGCATGATCTTTTCTGTACATTTTCTGTTGCATTTTGTTTTGCTTTGAGTCTTAAAGGAATACTCCAAGCACTATAAAGACTACAGCATGCTGTAGTGGTTATGGTGCCAGGAGTGGCACTCTTCCTTTGCAAAACATTTTAGAATGGTTCATAATTTTGCCTGGGCACCCCTTCTCACTTCCACTACTTCCAACAGAGAGCAGGAAGCTCCTGTTTTGGAGTTACTATTAGCTGTCCTGGGCTAAGCCCTGCAGCGCAGGGCTAGCTGATTGGCTGAGAGCATCAGTGGAGGCGGGAGTGAGCTGATTATGGTGCTTGGTATCTTTAATCTATGTATATACTCCTGTTCTGCTTCTTTTGGTTTGAGATAATTACTCTGGTTGTCTCGGCATTGTTGTTTTGTTAGTATTGGCATTCCAGGACATGTTTGCATTACTTTCACTGAAACTTCCTCAATTGCATTTGCTCTGCTCTTTGTACCACTAAGCCTTTTATGTGCCTCTTTCAATAAGGGATCCCTCCCTAATAAGGGATATCTCCATTTATAAGTAAGATGCTTCTTCTTTGATCAATCAATGAAATATGTTTGTCCCTCTACTGATAATAGCTTTCTCTCTGTGTCAATAAGGGGTGGCTTTCTCTATGGGTAATCGGGGGTACCTCCTTCTATACGTAACGACTGTCTCTCTCTGTGTGTAAGGGCTGTCTTGCTCTGTCAGTAAGAACTACCTCCCTCTAACTGTGTAGTCCCTCTCTATCAGGAAGGAATGCCACTCTCCATTAGTAAGGGTATAGCCATTTAAATAGTTGTAGGTATCTCCCTCAAGCAATAAGTGGTATCTTTTTCTATTAGTAAACAATGTCTCCTATTGCTTATAAGGGATGCCTTGGGGGTGGTTCCCATTAGGATTTAGACACGACTGTCACTAGGACTTAGCCATGTCTCCACTAATAAGAAGTACCTACCATTAGTGGTAAGAAGGTGTCTTGTCTTCGCTCCTTACATGCTTGTTTACAGATCAGCAAATTCTTTGTTATGGTGATATTCGTAGTATATAATTTTATTTTATTACTTTGCCACTTTAGTCAGTGAGTTATTTGTGTCACTGAGTACATGCATAACCTTAAAGTTGTCCTAGTGTGCAAGATTGGTACCAACCAGGGCTGCTGACGGTAGAAGCCCTGGTTGGTTGTTTGTTCAGAAATGCGTTAGGCCACATTTCCATGGTTTCTCTATAAGCAGACCACAGAACAAACAGGAACCCAAAATTAGAACTGCTCTTCTGCATCCAGGACAGTTAAGAGGCTTGAAGAACAAGGAACAGACACAGGAAGGTGGTAGGATTGGGAATACTTTTATTGTTTTAATGGGGCATACCTAGCACCAAACCTGCACGAGATGTGGAGACTCGCAATGGAAACTGGTCGACTGTAGGTTTTTCTTAATTCCTAGAATCGTATATTAAGTAAATTATATGGGGCTGATGGGCTGATATATCTCAGCTAGTTTATGGTTTTATTGCAGAATTAAAACTACAATTTTCTTAAAAATATAAAGGCATGAGTATATTGTTTTCCTCATAATATCTATATGGAATGCAGTAAAATAATGATGAATTTACATTGGAGTTTTCCCATCTTTAAATTAGTTGATAGATTTTATCAGCTTTGAACACGTGATACTAATTTAACAACTATCATGCACTTCAATGCAGTGCTCAACATATCTCTCTCTATATATATATATATATATATATATATATATATATATATATATATATATATATATATATAACGTGTTTATCAAGGTGGAATAATGAGTTGTGCACTTTTAAATTCGATTTCATTCGTCATACTCACAAATGCATATTTGTTAAATTTAGGGTATAAGTAAATATAATATTTTAATTCCTGGGAAAGGACACTCTTCACTCTAAACCACCCTCCCTCCCCCAGCCACTTCTACATTTATGCCCATGGCTATTCTATAGTTTCTCTAGCATTTATCACAAACAGTCATTTGGGCAAGAATTTGTCATTGGGTGTCTAATCAATTTGCATCTTGAGTGAATGAAAATGTCTTGTGCACCCACTGTTTCTTACACCATTACACCAAGATTGTGGGTGTTAGCCTCTCCTCACTCCACTTAGGTACTTTACCTTTTGTTAACTCTACATGTTAGAGAGGCAACCTTAAGATCGCTGTTCCTGTACGGATACATCTGTGTTTTCTATTTTGCTTTCCCTGTGCGGGATGTCTTATTACATTCTGTTATTTTAACATTAAAAACACTCAGTCATATGATTTTATTGCTCCTAAATACTCCTACAGTATACTATGTATTTTATAAGTTGTTTTTTATTTCATGCTTGACAATCTTGCTGTAATGCTTTCGGATTGAGGAATAAAGCAAAATTTAAAAAAACAAAAAAAACTAAATGTCTCGTGCAGTTGCGTATACGAAGGCAAGCTCCCATGTTTGTGCATACAGCTCCTCTCTCTGCATGGAAGGCATATGCCTCACAATCCTAGCAAGCTGCACAAATCCTCTACATTTATACCAAATGCTTATATCCAGGATTAGCAGTTTAGAGCAGCAGAGTAAAGCTTGCATTTTATATGTGAGTGAAACCGAGAATTAGTATTATTTCATTAAGTGAATGTGCTTTTAAATGGATGAGATATGGATCATACCGATGAGCTGACAGCTGTTATTATAAATATATTTGTGCTGTGTTTCTCTTGGCAGATCATTGTGCGGTGATACGCCCTCCGTGCACGCAGAAAAGAAAGACGTGCTAATCTTTTCCGGCTCTAAAAGTAGCAAATAACAGACTTTAGAAAAAAAAAAAAAACTGTATTTTCTACAAGTTGAAGCCGCTGTATGGTAGAATGAGTTAGTGTCCAACAGAACTCCTAGAAAACAGATACCTTACCATGACAAGACAGGGAACTCATAGCCAGATATGTGATTCTTCCTGCATAAAAAAAAGACAAGCAGGAGCTTTTTAAGGGTTGTAATAAAGGGTGATTAATGGGATAAATCCTGCTATCCTTTTAAATTGTGAACTGTAAATGGATGTGAATTATGGACTAGTTTTGGTCTAGCGTCAAAGGTTCTTCAGTGTCATGCTCTTATGTTCAATCCAGTTGTGACCTTTGTGATCTAGATCATGATAAGTCAACAGGAAGCACTCTAGCTAATGTTCTCCATCTCCCAATACTCTCAGACTATGATTGCTTGGAGGTGATTGGCTTTGTGCACCAGGTGCCTTTATCTTTCTATATCTGTCACCAAAAATGTTCTCTGTTTTGTATTGGTTATTAGTGATGTCCCGAACAGTTCGCCGGCGAACATAGCGCGATGTTCGGTCCGCCCCCTATTCATCATGGAGGTGGGAGGGTCTGCTGCTGATTGGCTGGAATGTGTCTGCTGACTGTGAGGTACAGGGTCAAAGTTTACTCAATGATGACAAATATGGGGCGGACCGAACATCGCACGTGTTCGCGACTGTGAACACGCTATGTTCGCCAGCGAACGGTTCCTGGCGAACTGTTCGGGACATCACTATTGGTAATAATACAGAAGAGCTAGTGTGTGTACAAATTCTAGAGTTGAATAGGTGGTCCAGAGCAGTAATTGTTAACCTTGCACTGCAAATATTTGTGATTTACCATGATGCCCAGTCAGCCTCACAAGCATATGCATTGTCAAGATTATCCTCCGCTAGTCTGGGACTGGCTCTGATTATTAACAAAAAAAATGGATCCTGCTATTAAACAGTTTTAATTTTACTCCGGGCCTTGACTACGACTCCCGGCCACAGCTGAGATACACAAAGGAGTAATTTATGCTATACTTTGTGGCTGAGTGCCTCCCATCTAGATAAACTAAAATGATCCAATATCAGAAGAGCACCATTTATCCTCAATGTCCCCTAGTCTAATTCAAAATCCAGGTAATGGCCCCGGGCAAGGTCTCACATTTTTATAGTAATATAAATGACAGCATGGATTTGTGTCACTTGGAATAGGTATTTCCGGCCTGAAATATTGGTTTCTCTGGGCTATACAGATTGCGTACAATGTTATTAACTTCCTCTATTGTGTGCAATAAGATACAATGATTAGCCGTGCAGTGAAATATAGTCCAAAACGCTGTATATCATATCAGGCAACCCAATTAGATATTTTAAATCCATTTTCTAGTTATTACTTGAATCACAGATCTCTCATATCTCTCCCTGTAACACAGGAAATAGAATTTATGGGAATTTTCTTTCCGGCCATTCTTTTATCCAATATTTATAGTCCATTATATGCGATGTGCATTACTGATTATTTTGTTGTAATATAGAGCTTAAACCAGGCATTTGAATTTATATGTGCATGCGTGTGTGTATATTCTCAACACTAGTTTTTCAGATGTTTAAAAATGATAAATTGGTTCCGACAGTTTAATCTCGTTAGTAATGGATTTAATATGTTCGCTTTTGCATTTAATAATGGAGAACACAAATTAGTTTGAATTGTTTGACGAATATAATAACCACTTTGATCAGAGCAACAATGCCATCATTGGTGCTGAAGTAGATCTAGAACAAGCCATTCCAGGTGGATCAGTCTGATAAATAGAATAGGTTCCTTGACACAAGCTTGGGATCCTGTAGCAGGTGCATGTGGGCACAGGGGCTGTAGTGGGTGCAGGAAGGGGTAAGGGCTTTTGTGGCTGATGTTGTGGATACACAGAAGGTTTGTGTCAGGGTGGTAGTCCGGTGCCCGGAACCCAGACACAGTGTCCAGGCGGCGCATGGACCGGGACCCATAATGCCTGATGTTAAGAGGGAGTCTTCAGCGTGGAGGTGGATTAGCAGGGTCTGGTGCAGAGTAACCGCACGCCCCCTGGTGTTGAGCACCAGCGTTTGTGCAGCCACATACCAAGACCCTGATTCAGCTTGTGCGGATAACAGGAACTAGGAGCAAGGAAATTAGCAGACCTCCCAGGAGCTGAATTGGGAGGCTCTGCAGCAAGATTGTATCCAGTACTAGAAACAAGGCAAAGCTAGAACAGGCACCAAACATGAAAACAAGACATAACTAGTAGAACCCAGAACCAGAGAATGATAGGAAGCTAAACCCAGAACATGACACAATACATAAGGGAACATTTACTAAACATGGGCATGACTGAACATGGACAGGTATATACAAACTAAGACACGACAAGATAACATAGGCAAAATAAGAGGAGAAATAACTAAGTACTACATATGGAAATCATGGGGGTTTAGTCACACTATATGATCACATTGCTTAAGCCTGCCAACAACGCCAATGTACCCCATATCTGGCAGGTCCTACACTGCCTAATGTATGCTAAAACAACCACAGATTAAGAACACATATATAGCACTTACCTGCAAGAAAGGACAGAAGCTTTGAGCCGCTGCCTGCAGGAACTCTAACACATAATGAAAGCTGGAAACATAAGGGTGTGGCAAATAAAACAAACATTTAAAGGAAACCTGGAGACTGGGAAATCCAGGGACGAACTATAGGAATGAACCCAAAAATCCCAGCATAAAGAAAACCAGACACAGAATAGAAAACCAAAAACCAAGAAATATTAAACAAGAATAGCAAAAGGAGTACTGGATACCAGAAGCCATTACCAGAATGATCCGCAGCCAGGAACGGAACGTGACAGTTTGGGTGCAGTAATTGTTGCAGGGATAATAGGAGTGCAGGGGACCATAAGGGCAGTAGTGGCATTTGGGCTGTTGTGGGTTTAGGGGGGACAGGGATGTTGTGAATGTAAAGAGGGATAGATTCTGTAGAGGGTGCAAGAGGGGCATAGGGAATGTAGTGCGTTCAGTTGGATAGGGGCTGTAGTAGGAGGAGAGGAGATAGGTGCAGTAATGGAAACAGGCAGGGATAGGGGTTGTAGTGGGAGCAGGGAGGGATAGGGGCTGCAGTGGGTGTAGGGAATATAAGGACTGTAGTGGGTGAAGGCAGTGCTGTATTTACAGCGAGGCTAACAAGGCATTTGATTTGGGCAGCACTTTAAGGGGGAAACAGAGGTGTTGCTGGAGCCGGAATATGATGTTAGGTTCCCAGCATCACTTAGCCATGCGCGAGGGAGCTGAACAGGAAGATTACAGCTCCCTCACTGCATGCATTGAAAGGCTGCCCATCCATCCTGCAACACAGGTGCCAAGCAGTTGCCAACCAGCACAGGAGACAGCAGCAACCAGCCCATCAGCTGCCAGACAGCCCAGAAGACAGCCTAGGAGGCAGCAGCAGCCAGCCCACCAGCCCCACTGGACCACTGGGAAATAATCCACTCCAGCTCTGCCAAAGGTAGGAGGGCTGGGTTGATTTAAATTAATACAATAAATAAATAATTTGTGAGTGTGTGAGGCAATGTTTGTGAGTGAATCTGTCAGTAGCAGGGTGTGTGTCTGCCAGTGAATGTCTGTTAGTGAATGTGTGTGTGCCTGCAGTGTATGTCTGTAGTGAATGTGTCTGTCAGTGATTGTGTATGTGTCTGCCAATGTATGTCTGTTAGTGAGTGTGTCTGCCAGTGTATGTCTGTTAATGAGTGTGTCTGTCAGTGAATGTGTTTGTGTCTGCCAGTGTATGTCTGTTAGTGAGTGTGTCTGTCAATGGATGTGTGTGTGTTTCTGTCAGTATATATCTGTGAGTGTGTGTCTGTTAGTGATGGGTGTGTGTCTGTCAGTGTATGTCTGTAAGTAAGGGTGTGTGTCTGTCAGTGAATGTATGTCTGTCAGTGTATGTCTGGTGAGTAAGTGTGCATGTCTGTCAGTGAATGTGTGTCTGTCAGTGTATGTCTGATGAGTGTCTGTCAGTGAATGTGTGTGTTTGTCAGTGTATGTTTGTGAGTGTGTCTGTTAGTGTGTGTCTGTCAGTGAATGTGTGTGCATCTGTCAGGGTGTCTGTCAGTGAGTTTGTGTCTGTATGTGTGTTTCTGAGTTATTGTGTGTGTCTGTCAGTGTGTCAAATCAGTGAGGATGTGTGTGTCAAATCAATGAGTGAGTGTTTATGTCAGTGTATGTGTATCTCAGAGTGTGTGCCTGAGTGGTGGTGTCAGTTGTGTCTGTCAGTCAAAGTGCGTGTTGGTCTTAAATAGGAAGAGGAAGGAAGGGGTGGGGCAAATTTAGATTAGGGGGGTGCCCGAGTTTTGTCATGCCTAGGGCAGCACCATCCCAAATAATCCAAAATACTCCACTGGGTGCAGGGAAAAGATTTGTGCTGTTGTGTGTGCATTTAGAGATTGGGTGCTGCAGTAGATACAGGGTAGATATAGCTTCAGAGAGCTATAGGCTCTGTAGTTGATGCAGGGGCTATAGGGGCTTTAGTGGGAGCAAGGGGGCATAGGGGCCTAAGTGAGTGCAGGGGAATAGGGGATGTATTGGGTGCAGTGGGATAGGGGATATAATGCGTGCAGTGGGGTAGGGGCTATAATAGGTGCAGTGAGATAGGGGCTATAATGAGTGAAGTGGGATAGGGGCTGTAGAGGGTGCAGTGGGATGGGGCTGTAGAGGGTGCAGTGAGATAGGGGCTATAATAGGTGCAGTAAGATAGGGACTATAATGGTTGCAGTGGGATATGGGCTATAATAGGTGCAGTAAGATAGGGACTATAATGGTTGCAGTGGGATATGGGCTATAATAGGTGCAGTAAGATAGGGACTATAATGGTTGAAGTGGGATATGGGCTATAATAGGTGCAGTCAGGGACGTATTAGCCGCGAGGCAAACAAGGTATTTGCCTTGGGTGGCATTTTCCAGGGGGCGGCAAAAAAGCCGCCCCCAAATGCCCAGGGCAAATGTCTTGGTAGCCTGGTGGCTAACTAAAAATCCGGTCGGGCGGGTGGGCGGCGCTGGCGAGGGAGTACTTTCCCCTGAGCACTCTGCTCTGCTTCTTTGCGCGCCGCAGAGTGATGCCGGGAGCCGGAATATGATATCATATTCCGGCTCCCGGCATCACTCTGCGGCGCGCGAGGGAGCTGAGCAGAGAGCTCACTAATCAGTGCTCCCTCATCAGCGCTGCCCGGCCAGTAGCCCAGCAGCCCCCAGGGAAAGGGAGAACCCCCGCCAGCATTCCCAAGGGTAAGGAGGCTGGGAGGGGGGACGTTTTGTCATGCCTAGGGCAGCACAAAACCAGGATACACCACTGGGTGCAGTGAGATAGGGCCTTTAATGGGTGCTGTGAGATAGGGGCTATAATGGGTGCAGTTAGGTAGGTGCAGTTGGATATGGGCTATAATAGGTGCAGTAAGATAGGGGCTATAATGGTTGCAGTGGGATAGGGGCTATAATGGGTGCAGTGAGTTAGGGGCTATAATGGGTGCAGTTAGGTAGGTGCAGTTGGATATGGGCTATAATAGGTGCAGTAAGATAGGGGCTATAATGGTTGCAGTGGGATAGGGGCTATAATGGGTGCAGTGAGTTAGGGGCTATAATGGGTGCAGTTAGGTAGGTGCAGTTGGATATGGGCTATAATAGGTGCAGTAAGATAGGGGCTATAATGGTTGCAGTGGGATAGGGGCTATAATGGGTGCAGTGGGATAGGGGCTATAATGGGTGCAGTGAGTTAGGGGCTATAATGGGTGCAGTTAGGTAGGTGCAGTTGGATATGGGCTATAATAGGTGCAGTAAGATAGGGGCTATAATGGTTGCAGTGCTATAGGGGCTATAATGGTTGCAGTGGGATAGGGGCTATAATGGGTGCAGTGAGTTAGGGGCTATAATGTGTGCAGTGGGATAGGGGCTATAATGGGTGCAGTGGGATAGGGGCTATAATGGATGCAGTGAGTTAGGGGCTATAATGGGTGCAGTGAGGTAGGGGCTGTAGTAACGGCAGGGAGAGAGAGGGTCTGCATTTGGTGCATGTTTAATGTTTTTATAGAACACTCTTCCTTTCCTAGACTGTGACTTTTTCTTGTCATTTGTCTCCAGAAAACAATCTCAATCTGACATCTGTCCTTCAAAGCTCTTCAAAGCCCTCATTACAGCACAGACTTTCTTTAAACCAAAGGAATGGAAACAAACAAATAGGCACTGTATGTGCAAGGATGGGAGAGGCTCTCTACCCGCTGTGCTGCACTCATCTAGCTAGTATTTGTTCTTTCCTATCGCCAAATCACATAGATTTGTGAGAGAAACTTCTAGACATGTTCCTCTTGTTTGAAATACTTTACCTGTGGGAGATATTATAAGGAATGGTTCTGCATTCATACAGAGTATGTGTTCCTATTTCGAGATTGCTACTACCCCACCCCCTTGTATCTTCAATAAAGCAGCGTCTCCGTAGCGAACACTTACCAGAATACTGTCGGAATATGTGCATATTGTTTCAAATATCACATTTCTTTTTGAACCTTTAGTTTCTCAGGATTGTGCCTGACTCCAAAGACTCCTTTATCCTTTTAAAAGCTTCCCATCTGCCCATCTCTTGTCTCCTCCATCACAGTGTCTGCCTAGCCCCTGTCTTTCATCATCGGTCTTCGTTCCTCTATGGTTCTTGTCCTTTTATCTTCTTATTAAAATTACCAGTTGCTATTTCCCTTCTAAACCAAGTGATGTTTCTTTAGAAGCACACACAAAAAAATATTTTTAAGCAGGGGAAACTTGTAACGCGGAAGATCAAAAATAGATAACTTGATAATATTCCTGAAGAATTTTCTACTCCCCAAATTTGATTTAAGATCTAATTAAATAGATGATTACATGATAAGCAATACACGTTTTATATACTTTCCAACAATGTGAGGTATGTGATTGGCAGTCCAACTAGGGCTGCCCACATTCACAGAGTGTTAAAGTAATTTTGTAAAGGTTAAAGTAATCTTGTAAAATTACGTGGAATAACCTGTACCAAGCATTCTCCTGTGTTTGTATATATAGGTTGCTAGGAAAAAAAAAACCTTGAAAATCAGGACTGTCCCACCAGAACAGTTAGGAAGTATTGTTTTAATTTTTTAGACTTTGCCTGTATATGTTAATGGTTTGCTTAAATGGTAGATTATGTGATATATTTAAAATGTGACTTTGACTACGGCAGTATTCAGTTTATTTGAATACTGGTGTAAAAGGAAAATTAGATAAAGCAACCTGGTGCTGACTATCCATAGACAACATTGTAGGATACTTGAGTACCCCAGCTGTTGCCTTTGCTACTAGAATGTTAGAGGTCAAACCTCTACTTGAACAAGGAGTCAAATAAACGTTGCCACATTTTAAAATCCATTATTAAAGAAATCCATATATTGATGTGGATTACACATTGATTTAGTGCATCTCTGTGAGGAGATTCTGATTGGCCAGGCTGGTGTTTGGCACCGACTCCTTGACGATCTCGGCCAATACAATGCTTCCTTTATGGGAAAGTTTTGGATTGGCTGAGATCATTAATTCTGATGATGTCAGCCAAAGGTGGATCGGGGGGTTTCGGGCCAGCATCAGCGGACATGCACGACGCTGGAAATAATGTACGTTTATAGCCTGGCTAAGGGGGTGGCATGCCACCTAAATGGTGGTTTTCACACTATAGGGTCAGGAATACATGTTTGTGTTCCTTACCCAGTAGTGTTCCTTTAAGTTTGAACGTCACTCTGAATTCACTTTAACCCCTTAAAGACCAATCTTCTGGAATAAAAGGGAATCATGACATGTCACACATGTAATGTGTCCTTAAGGGGTTAAATGCTTACTTTAGTAAATAACCCTAATAATTTAAAAAAACAAAAAAAACATGTAGACCAAATATAATTATGAATTGGATGCAAATATAATGTTACAATTATTTCTGATTAGAAATTATAAATAATGTTCTGTGTTTACAATTTATTCAGTACAGATGGTCTAAAATAGTGAATTTTAGAATGAGTTTTCATTGAGAGTGACCTTACACAGATCACAATAAATGAGAATATATATTTAAAAACATTTTTGTCAGCAAACAGATAAATACTTCCAGTAGGAAGAAGTCGGGTTTGCACAAGAAATTTTGTGTTTATGCAGCGCTCGGTTCATTTGCAAAATTGTTTATAGCAAATTATGTGTACGCAGCAGAGTATATGGTGTAGCTGCCGTAGCAGAATAGGAAATGAAAGAATTTAATGCAAAGTACATGTCAAGTGAGCATTTGGTTTCACAATCATTGCCCAGGAAATGAATCCTGAATTCCAGTCACTACTTATTTATTTATATTAAAGTCCGTTTCCATATTTCCCTTTTATTTTTCTAATACATCTTGCCAAAGATTAAACAGCTTCAAGTGCTGCCCTGTAAAGAATTCCTTCGGCTATGAAACACGTACACACATACATATTATATACATATATATTTCTCCTGGGTGCATTTTATAAGGTCTTATTAGTTCAACATGTGGTAAAAATTGCACTTATGTGACTTGCAACACGTTAGGACATTAGGACAGGACCACCATCTCAAATGTGGATTTTTCTTTCTATCACTAAAGAGTAATAATGTCTCTCAGATGCAGTACAAACGACAGAAAATTACTAGGTGGTAAACTGATGGTGAAAAAACTCAAGTGGAGATTACATAGTTACATAGTTACATAGCTAAAAAGAGACTTGCGTCCATCAAATTCAGCCTTCCTCACATTTGTTTTTTGCTGTTGATCCAAAAGAAGGCAAAAAACCCAGTTTGAAGCACTTCCAATTTTGCAACAAGCTAGGAAAAAAATTCCTACTTGACCCCAGAATGGCAGTCAGATTTATCCTTGGATCAAGGAGTTATTACCCTACATTGAAAGATTATATCCTTGAATATTCTGTTTTTGCAAGTATGCCTCTAGTAGCTGTTTGAACATCTGTATGGACTCTGATAAAACCACTTCTTCAGGCAGAGAATTCCACATCCTTATTGTTCTTACAGTAAAAAAAACTTTTCCTTTGCCTTAGACGAAATCTTCTTTCTTCCAGTCTAAACGCATGACCTCGTGTCCTATGTAAAGTCCGGTTTGTGAATAGATTTTCACACAATGATTTGTATGGCCCCGAATATATTTGCATAATGTTGTCATAACCCCTCTGAGGCGATGTTTTTCTAAACTAAATAGGTTTAAATTTGTTAACCTTTCTTCACAGCTGATATGTTCTATTCCTTTTACTAATTTTGTAGCCCGCCTTCTAGTGCCATAATATCCTTCTTTAGAACAGGTGCCCAAAATTGCACAGCATATTCAATATGTGGTCTTACCAGTGATTTATAAAGAAGCAAAATGATATTCTCGTCCCGAGAATGAATGCCCTTTGGAGAATGATTCATGGTTGTTTATAGGGCCTCACCTGGAGCTTTTTTTTTTTTTTATAATTCTTTATTTCTTAATTTTCTGACTTTACAACATGTATCACAATGAAGCTTGTATGGTATAGGTTGAAAGTAGACATGGGACATAGAATTAGAGTAGAGTTAACATTATATGGTACAATAAAGTCCGTAAGAGGAGCCGGGGGTGAGGTGTAAGTCGGACTCGTGTGGTTTATCATAAGAAAATAGACATAATAATGTCAGATTTAAATGACAATAAAATAGTGTTCAATACAGTAAAAGTGCATTCAGGTGGTAGGTTGTGTGAGTCTTTAGGTGGAGCACATTGTCATCTAAGGGTCAGATAAATGAAGAGAAAGGTGAGTTTAAAGGTGGTTGTGCATCTGAAGTTTTTAAATATTGGTATCCATTCTTCCAAGGGTCGTTCTCTACACTGAAGAACTCCTATTTATCTCCCTATGGAGGACTTATGGGTAAAATGACCTTAGAGGTTCTTTGGTATTACGGGATGAACAGTTGCTCTTAATGCTTAATGCTTATCTATCCAAGGCCAGTTATGTAACAAGAAATAATGAACACATAAATCACCCAACTATCTACTTAAAGTGTAAAATAAGGCAATAGCTTGAAGTTTTGATTCAATATGTCACTTTGTGTTCAGTTATGATATGTATTTCCAGATATAATTGGAAAGTAAACTTAATGTAGTCCTAGGCTAAGAGTACTTAAGGGTCATTTGGTAGGGCGGGGGTGGCAACCTCACATTCCACGTTGAACTGTCTCCTGTCTAATTGTATTACTTTTTGTTTACTACTCTATTGATGCATCTAATATTTAGAATTCCCTCTTTCCTGGTATAGGTAACTAGTGATAGGTTTAAGCAAATATTCCTTAACTTCGTCTCTGAACTGTTCATCCAGTATAAAGCAATGTAAGATTATAATAAGTGGTATCTGACAATTTGGTTATAATTAATTAGATTGCGTGCTGGGGAATGGTTTGGATTAGGGAATAGTAATTGTGGTGTTAGGAAATAATTCCAGTGTTCTTTATTTATTTATTGTTTTCATTTATTTTAATTTATAAGTCACATTTATCCTGAGAAGATGGATCTGGGACCCAAACCTGTTCATTACTAGTCTTGTGTGCGGAGGGTATCTTGGAGTGTCCCTTTAAGATTCAAAATGCTGTATTTAAGAAAAAAACAAACAAACACTTAATTGATTGGCTTTGGAGACATATTTTAAATGCTGATGGACAAAGTAAAGATAATTTCCTAGTCCTCTTTGTGAAGACGATCTCTCCTCTCTTTCATTCTTCATTATTTTCTATAATTCTCTTTACGGTACCCATTGCCTCTGAGCCCAACTTATCCAACCACATAATGTCCTTCATTTTATACAATTCTTAATCAGCTGTATACTGTGACCTCCTTTTTCTGCTAAATGTGCCATCTTACTTTACTTTGTCTTCTCTGGAGGTTCTATAGTGAAATATGCAGGTAGAAGGTGTATAAAATGCTACATCAACATTTTTTGACTGCTGATTTATTCCAGTGTTCTATTTCCGGGACTTAATTATAGAGCACCGAGACCCAATGACTGAGCTTATAACATAATTTAATTGGCCAATAGGGATATTTTTACTAGTAAATATAGCAGAAAAGTATTCCTGTGATGCCCCATATCGCTTTATGCACTTTATACTATAAATATAGTCTGACAATGAAAATTATTCCTCCTCCCCCCAGTTTGTATGGAGTTTCCCCAATAATGTAGACTAAGCAGATATACATTTAAACCAATTTGCTCTATATATGGCATCATCATTTGTTAAATATATATTCTGTGCAGAAATCGCCATTATTATAATAAAAGCAGTGAAACAAAACATAAAATGCACAGAAAAATACAGTGTGAAAAAAATTCTTAAGAAAAGGAAAATGTTCAATATATTTCTTGAATATAACCGGAATGCCCCCTCCCCCATAGCAGGGGAGGGATGGGCATAGGACTACAAGTTTACCTTTAAACAACCTAAGAGAAGTTCTAGATGCTAACCCACTGCTTCTTTGTTGGGGGAGAACAGACAGGGAGTAATCTATATGAATGAACAGTTTAAAATGGGTTATCAGATGCCCTTTGTTCTTCCCTAACCTTTTTTTGCAGTTGGATGTGAGGGTTATAATGAAATAATGAGGTAGAATGGCTGATATTGAATTATACTGTTTAATTCACTTTTTTTATTTTTATGTATTATTTTTGGAAGGCTTATAATGAAAGAATGAGGTGGAATGGCTAATATTGAATAATACTGTTTAATATAATTTTTTATTTTTATGTATTATTTTATAATTCTAGACCTGTGGAACGTATCTCAATATTATTCTACAGTAATATCTAGTAAAACTAGTTTAACACTGAATGGAGAGATTCCTGGGCAGTCCAGGTTCTACTACCTACAGTGACATAGTTACATAGCTGAAAAGAGACTTGCGTCCATTAAGTTCAGCCTTCCTCACGTATGTATAGGGAGAGGTATTAGCAGTAGAAAGAGGGAAGTGCTCATGCCATTGTACAGAACACTGGTGAGACCTCACTTGGAGTACTGTACACAGTACTGGAGACCATATCTTCTGAAGGATATTGATACCTTAGAGAGAGTTCAAAGAAGGGCTACTAAACTGGTTCATGGATTGCAGGATAAAACTTACCAGGAAAGGTTAAAGGATCTTAACATGTATAGCTTGGAGGAAAGACGAGACAGGGGGGATATGATAGAAACATTTAAATACATAAAGGGAATCAACACAGTAAAGGAGGAGACTATATTTAAAAGAAGAAAAACTACCACAACAAGAGGACATAGTCTTAAATTAGAGGGACAAAGGTTTAAAAATAATATCAGGAAGTATTACTTTACTGAGAGGGTAGTGGATGCATGGAATAGCCTTCCAGCTGAAGTGGTAGAGGTTAACACAGTAAAGGAGTTTAAGCATGCGTGGGATAGGCATAAGGCTATCCTAACTATAAGATAAGGCCAGGGACTAATTAAAGTATTTAGAAAACTGGGCAGACTAGATGGGCCGAATGGTTCTTATCTGCCGTCACATTCTATGTTTCTATGTTTCTATGTTTTTGCTGTTGATCCAAAAGAAGGCAAACCCAGTCAGAAGCGCTTCCAATTTTGCAGCAAACTTGGGGAAAAAATAATTTTTGACCCAAAAATAGCATGTCTCCTTGGATCAAGCAGCTATTACCACACTAATTAGAAATTATATCCCTGTATGTTATGTTTTTGGAAGTATTTATCCAATTGCTGTTTAAACATTTGTATGGACTCTGATTAAACCACCTCTTCAGTCAGAGAATTCCACATCCTTATAGTTTTTACTGTAAAAAAAAACCTTTTCTTTGCCTTAGATTAAATCTCCTTTCTTCCAGCTTAAATGCATGACCTTGTGTCCTATGTATAGCCCTGTTTATGAACAGATTTCCATACAATGGTTTGTACTGGTCCCAAATATATTTGTATAATGTTATCATATCCCCTCTGAGGCACCATTTTTCCAAACTAAAGAGATTTAAATTTTCTAACCTTTCTTTGTAACTAAAATGCTCCATTCCTTAATTTTGTAGCTCGTCTCTGCACTTTTTCTAGTGCCGTGATATCATGATATCCTTCTTTAGAACAGGTGCTTAAAATTGCACAGCATATTCAAGGTGTGGTCTTACCAGCAATTTATAAAGAGGCAAAATTATATTTTCATCCTGAGAATTTATGCCCCTATTTATACATGACAAAGCATTACTGGCCTTAGCAACTGCAGATTAACATTGCATATTGCTGCCTAATTTGTTGTCTATACCAATTCCCAAATCCTTCTCGTGTGTGGTTATCCCTAATTTACTACCACTTAGGGTGTAAGTTGCTTATGCATTCTTGACCCCAAAGTGCATACCTTTGCATTTCTCTACATTAAATTTAATCTGCCATTTTAGTGCCCAGTCCCCCAATCTATCTAAATCCCTCTGCAGCAAAGCAATTAATGACAACTCGATGTACTATATCCTTAAACCTATGTTCTACCCAAGAACAAGAATATTGATCTAGACCAATTTCTTTTAGTTTGAAGACTAACCTATTGTAAGGAACCGTATCAAATGCCTTGGCAAAATCCAAGTAGATCACATCCATTGCAACACCCTGATCTATACTTCTACTTACTTCTTCATAGAATGCAAATAGGTTAGTTTGACATGACCTATGTTTCATAAAACCATGCTGATTATTGCTAATAACAAAGTTCTTCCCAATGAATTCCTGAATATTATCCTTTAATAGCCCTTCAAATAGTTTTCCAGCCACAGAATTTAAGCTCACATGTCTATAATTTCCAGGCAAGGATTTTGAACCCTTTTTAAATATAGGAACGACATTTGCCTTCCTCCAAGCCTCCGCTACTGTCACGATTCGGGAACCTAACACGCTAACAGGTCACAGAAAGTAAAGGGTGCAATACCGGTCCTTAGAATGGCCGGGTTAAGCACGCTAAGAATAGCCAGGAGACAAGCCAAGTAAAGGGAGCCAGAAAACAGGAGAACGAGAAACAAGCCGAGGTCAAAGGAATGGAGAATACAGGAAAATCGGAATAACAAGCCAAATAATCGGTAACCAGAGAGAAACACGAGCAGACTGCAATACAGGTATCACAAGACCACAACAGGGCACTGAGAGACAGGAAAGGTAAGTATATAAATCCTGTGGTTAATTCTGATTGGATAACTTCCAATCAGAATTAACAATCACACGTGGGAGATATTTAAACCTCCCAATGTGATTATCGTACTGTGGCTTTAACGCCGGGTCACGTGACTGACCCCGACGTTCGCATAAATGTGCGGGCTCCCAGCGTGCAGCGTTATCCATGCTGCCGCTGGGAGGCGAGGACGAGGACATGAGTGGCGTATACAGCTGTGAGGACGCCGCCCGCCCGCGGAGCCCTGACAGCTACAATACCTAAAACAAAAAAATCTTGAAAGATTAAATACAGAGTTTCACTTATTTCTCCACTTAGCTCCTTAAGTATTTGTGGGTGAATACCGTCAGGCCCCAGAGCTTTATTTACATAATTTTTTTAACTGCTGTAGCACCTTGTCTCAAGTCATCTAATCACAAGTTATCTGCAAGTTTTTTGCAGCAATCATTTGCGTATCTTTTGCCATAGAATTCTCGTTAATATATACTGAAGAAAAATAAGGTGATAATGGCTCTGATTCAGAGGTCAGGTGAGGTGGCCAATGAATCAGTGCCAGGGTGCCTTCTGAATTACTCTCCCAGCGAAGGGAATAACCCTCAGATTATAGTAAGAAAAAGGGAAGGAGGAAGGGCCAAAGAAAGCCCAAATGGAGAGTAATGAGGGAAGGGAGGTCCCTACCTTTTAATAATCCTAAGGGAAACAGCCTCCTTATTTATTTATTTATTTTGCACTTTATAGGTAGCACTTATGATTTTGGTTTAATTTAACTTAAGTTATTTAGACAGGCAGGGATTTGGTAGGGACTTGGATCCTGGTAGGCACGAGTGGATTATCCACTGTGCTGAGGTATTTAGGGACAGTCTACCTCCTACAGGAGTCTCTGCTTTGGACTCAGCAACCTTGGGGTTTAGTAGGGATTTTCCTATAAGGCTGTTTTTCCTCTAGCCCTACCTTTCCAAGTCCTCTCTATCACTCTGTATTAAGTTCCCGTGAGACTTTCTATCCGTATGGGGGATTCTCTCTAATTAGGACTAAGATCAGTCTGTCTCCTTGTTTAGTGGACAGCTGTCTTAACACTCCCCCAGGATTGGTCTAGTACTTTCCCTGCCCATCTATTTTATTTACTTGTGTTTCCCTTAGGATTATTAAAAGGTAGGGACCTCCCTTCCCTCATTACTCTCCATTTGGGCTTTCTTTGGCCCTTCCTCCTTCCCTTTTTCTTAATATACTGAAGAAAAATTGTTATTTAAAATTTCTGACTTTTCCTGGTCTTCATTAACTAACAAGACCCATCTCTGTTTCCAGTGAACCTACACTTTCATTTTTTTGTTTTTTTTAGATTTGAAAACATTTTTGGGGTTGGTTTTGCATTCTTTGGCTATCAATTTCTCATTGTCTAGTTTAGCCACTTGAATTGCCTTTTTCTTATTTTTAATCTCTTGTTTTACTTCTCTACTAAGCCACATTGATTTCAATTAGTTTATTTTATATTTATTACCCAATGGTACATAATGAGAAATGTACCTTTCTAATATTTGTTTGAAGAGTTTCCATTAATCCTCAGTGTTTTTTTCACTAAGGAGTTTGTTTATGCCAGTCGATATGTTGTAGAGCTACCCTAATTTTATTGAAATTGGCTTTTTAAAATGATTTGTTTTAGTATATCCCACGTGGTTTTGCTTTTTTGAGTTTATTTTAAAAATTACCATATTGTGATCACTATTTCCCAAATGCTCCCCTTTTTGAATGTTGGTCAAAAGATCAACATTGTTTGTTAAAACGAGATCCAGACAAGCATCCTTTCTAGTTGGTTCTTGTATCAGTTGTGACATGAAGGTGTCATTTAACACATTCAAAAACCTTGCTGAAGTACTAGTCCCTCTGTCCCAATTTATGTCCGGGTAATTAAAATCTCCAATCATTAACGTGTTACCCCGATTTGCAGCTTTCCCAATTTGCTAAACAGCTGTTCTTCCTCATTAATATTTACATTAGGTGGTTTATAACATATAACATAACATATATTATAACAACCAATAATTGATTTCCCTTCGTTTGCCCCATGCAGATATCTACCCATAAAGCTTCCACATTTTCCTCGTCACATTCCACATGCTTAAGATTTGACTTTAACTCATGGTTGACATACAAACATACCCCACCACTAGTGATGTCCCGAACGGTTCGCTGGCGAATAGTTGGTGAATAGTTCCTGGCGAACATAGCTTGTTCGCGTTCGCCACGGATGGCGAACATATGCGATGTTCGGTTCGCCCCCTATTCGTCATCATTGAGTAAACTTTGACCCTGTACCTCACAGTCATCAGACACATTCCAGCCAATCAGCAGCAGACCCTCCCTCCCAGACCCTCCCACCTCCTAGACAGCATACAATTTAGATTAATTCTGAAGCTGCACTCTTTTTTTTTTTTTTGCATTACTTTTTTTTTTGTGTGTTTATTATACATTATCCCCCATAGCCAGTAACCTGTGTTTATTATACATTATCCCCCATAGCCAGTAACCTGTGTTTATTATACATTATTCCATAGCCAGTAACCTGTGTTTATTATACATTATCCCCCATAGCCAGAAACCTGTGTTTATTATACATTATCCTCCCATAGCCAGTAACCTGTGTTTATTATACATTATCCCCCATAGTCATTTATCGTTGGACCTAGGCAGCATGATGTCTTAGGCCGGCCCAGAGAGTGAGTGAGTGAATAATATAATATATATGTTCAGAAACATATTAGTAATATATGTAAATCGGGTTCATGCAAAGAGGGTGAAAAGGTATTAAAGAAAAACACACTTATTGCATCAAATTTACAAAGCCAAACTTTTAAAAGCTTTCCTCATTTCTTTCTCGGGATGAGGAATATATCGGTTGTAGACTGAGGATTTCCATCAGCCCAATCTTTTAATAATATGCACTGGAGTGTCAGTGTTGAAGGAGACCGAAGCTGCCCCTATTCTAAATGAAAGACCCGAGACATGGATACAACCCAATTTTAGGAGTAGTGTTCTGATGTAGAAGATGAATTTAGCCGTAGTCAGAGGGATTCAGTGAGAGTAGTGGTGAAATGTGTGTGGCATGACTGAGTGTGGGTAAGTAAGAGTCAAGTATTTTAACTGGGCACTAGTTCTAGGTGGGATAAAGTGGTATACTGCCCTTAGGTCTTGGACCATTCGGTACTTCTCAGGTTCACCCTTGGGTGTCTTCTTTTAAAATTCGCCTGTCTATTGAAGTCTATGGCGGTTCGCCCGGTTCGCCCGTTCGCGAACATTTGCGGAAGTTCGCGTTCGCCATTCGCGAACGGAAAATTTTATGTTCGCGACATCACTACCCACCACCCTTCTTGTTTTCCTATCCTTCCTAAATAACGTGTACCCATTTAAGTTAACTGCTCAGTCATGTGTCTCATCCCACCAAGTTTCTGTTATGCCAATTATACCTTATTGGTTAGTGTATGCTATTGCCTGCAGTTCCACCATTTTGTTATATAAGCTCCTTGCATTAGTAAGCATACATTTAATATTATCATGAGTCATTTGTACTTTTTGTGAATTGTTATCAATATTACATACCTCCTCTGTTTTGAGCTTGCCCCTCCCCCATCTCCACCCCCCTTATACTGAGCTGAAGTCCACCTCCTTTCTATCCTATCTCCATTTTCTAAATTATGACCCCTCCCCCCCCCCCCCACTACTAGTTTAAAATCTCCTCCAACCTTTTAGCCATCCTATCCTACGGCACCTGGGGTTCCTACTTGGTCTCCCATACAAGTACTAACCAGTCGTGATGGCTTCTGAGATCTGACGAGATCAGGCACTTTCAGACTGATATGGCCAAAGAATAGTGTTCCTTTAAACAATATCAATACCATACTAGCCACGTTAATAAAATAGCTGGCGTGGATGATCAAAATCTGCTATTTTGGTCTACCCTTTCAGACCTAATAGTTCCTAGAATAGTTAATATTACCCCCTCCCCAGTTTGCATATTGCTACTTTTGTTCAGTTGCTGGTTCACATCTCGGACAGTCCTACTGATAACAAACGTTTAGGGAAATAGAAATAAATTATTTACAATAACTTATTCTATATACTAGTTTTGCCATTTTATTTTAAAATGATCAGCTTGTTTTGGACACATGTATCCTGCCAGTTCTAATATCCTTCCTATTCATACGGGAATTCTAGGTAACTGAACTATTTTGCCACTTATAGCAAGACAATCAATCAGTTCACCTTGTAAGACATTGAAACTAGAATTCAGCTGTTTGACTCGTACATGTTTTTCAAAAAGGGTTTGTATTCTGGACTTGTATTCAAATGTCCATATGAATAGATGTCATACATACTTCTTGTGAAATATACTCTTTATTGTATAAGTTGGCTTTTAAACCCCCATGCTCATGGCTCAGTTTTAAAAAAAATATCAGAATAACTGTAGGTTATACCTCAATTTAGAATCATCAACATTGTCTAGCGATTTTACCAGCACAAGGAAAGATTAATTATTCAATTGTACTATCTCTTTAGATTTTTATATGGACCCCCTCATCACTTAAATGTTTACAATAAAATGTAAAAAAATAAAGA
The DNA here is from genome assembly GCF_036172605.1 of Pelobates fuscus. Taxonomy (NCBI): domain Eukaryota; kingdom Metazoa; phylum Chordata; class Amphibia; order Anura; family Pelobatidae; genus Pelobates; species Pelobates fuscus. The sequence goes on along the minus strand of NC_086326.1, from coordinate 87,151,968 downwards.
AAGAAATCTTCCCCAAATCATTGTATTTATAACATGTTGAAACCCATAGAGAATGCACAAAAATGAGATAAGTAGGCTTTTCAAACATTTCAGCTCAACAATATTGACATCTATCAGTGGTGGTTAATGGAATTTGAACTCCTTAATATTCTATTGAAGCGTTATCTATAATGGAACTTGCCTAAAGGGTTAAAGCGGCACTGTCACGCCAAACTTCCTTTCTCCTATTGTTTCTTCTCCTCTTCCTCTCTCAGAATCTGTTCTTCTTTTCTTCTTAGCTGATCTAGTTTTCTTTAAAACATAAGCCAAAGCAGGCACTACTTTGTCTTATACATTTTTCCTACTTTCGTTCTCGCAATGCCTACTTTCACTATTTCCGTCATTTAGGCTAGGGCATCGGGAAATTCACCTAATTTCGTCCTATCAGAATGAGTACAGTTTGTCCATTCGTGTTAGGACGCAATTTGTGCATTTTGTTGAGTTCTGAACTTCATTCACAGAATAAAACTCAGTTCCGTGCCACGGATGCATCTTGTAGCTGCTTAGTATATAGCCCACTAATTCCCACAAGAATTAGGGAGAGATCTACTAAAAAGCTGAAATACCAAAATTGGTCTTTCGGCCAACTTTACTAAGTAAAAACGATTTAGTATTCGTAAATAAGGTAGTTTAAATTTTACCTCCTGCCCTTACTCACTATGCCGCAAGTAGCGGCATGTCTAATAAGTAGTGAGCCATTGTGGGACATAAGTTGTGACTTGTCAGACAATAAAATGTAGAGGAGTCAGGAGGTGGGTTAAAAAAACAAAAACAGATGCGTCCATGACAGTGCCACTTTAAAGACTGCCAATGACTAAAACAGAATGACTCTCGTAACTCACATGAACTTTAAATTATTTGATGACACTGAAATTTTAGTGGGAAAAATGTTTAAAATATTAATTTACAGCCTCATAACAAAACTCTTTAAAATGTCTATCTATCTATCCTATCCTCTCCATTTTTTTTAAAACCTCCATACTATTTTAGCATGTATTTTCTCATATTCTCTACGTGCATGAGAACAAAACATCCGAGCTATAAGCACATTTTTTATCCAGTCCTTTTTCCCTTGTGCAACACCTGCCCACAGGGTGTCGATGCTGCAGTATTAGTAACCATGACAAGGGGTGGATGGATATTGATTGTAATGAAAATGCTGCTTTAGACAGTTATAATTCATTGTTGTATTCTTAGCTGGAGCTGCAGTGCATACCCATAATTTGTCTTTTCCCAGAAGGATGGACCTAGCAACAGTAACGCAGACAGTTAGTGTGAGTATTGTCTGACTGCTTTAAGGCACTGCACCGTTTTTTGTATAAATATACATTTTGTTTTGACATTCTGGTTCAATAGCCACTAAAGCCATAGGCGTGCACCCTAACGTACAAACACACACACCGTGTGCATATGTGTGTATGTATATATATATATATATATATATATATATATATAAATACACACATACATACATACATACATACACAGACCCGGACTCATATAAATATCAATATAAACAAACATTTAGCTACACAGGCAGTGTAGCATTTTGCTGCCCATCACCCCCACCCACACCCCCCAAATAAAACACAGGGGTTGAGACAACCTTATTCCTGGTAGAAAGGTGGCACAGGGGCTCTAGAAAGGGATCAGGAGCTGTGGTAGGGTATGTATAAGGGGGGACAAGATCTGTTGGGGGCCAGGGGCTATAGAGGGGGACACACACAGGAGCTGTGGAGGGAGACGCACACAGGAGCTGTAGAAGGACACACACAGGGGCTGTAGATGGGGACACACACAGGGTTTGTAGAAGGACACACACAGGGGCTGTAGATGGAGACACACACAGGGGCTGTAGATGGGGGGGGACACACAGGGGCTGTAGATGGGGACACACACAGGAGCTGTAGACGGGGGGGGGGAAACACAGGGGCTGTAGATGGGGACACACACAGGGGCTGTAGACGGGGGGGAAACACAGGGGCTGTAGACTGGGGGAAAAACACAGGGGCTGTAGAGGGGGGACACTGGGGCTGTAGTGGGGGGAACCAGGGGCTGTAGAGGGGGGGACACAGGGGCTTTAGAGGGGGGGACACAGGGGATGTACAAGGGGACACAAGTGATGTAGAGGGGGCTGAGAGGGGGTACGGGGGCTGAGAGAGGGCACAGGGGCTGGGGCTATAGAGAGGATAACAGGGGCTATAGAAGGGGTGTAGGGGTGTAAAAGGGGGGGCCTGGGCTGTAGAGTGGGAGCATGGGCTGTAGAATAGGGCTTATGGGCTGTAGAGAGGGGGTTATGGGCTGTGGTGGGGGACCAGGGGCTATGAGGGGAGGCACAGGGGCTGTAAAGGGGAGGGCACAAGAGCTATAGAAAGGGTGGGCAGGGGCTGTAGATGGGGGCACAGGGGTAATAGCAATGGGAACAGGGGCTGTAGAGGGGGCAGGGGCTATAGAAATGGTGGGCAGGGGATGTAGAGGGGGGGCATGGGCTGACAAAAAAAATCCCCTCACCCCTGAGTCTTACCTTAGGCCAGGGAGGGGTGGACAGGAGCCTGGAGCAGAAGCCTGCAGCCAGGAAAGTCAGCCGGCCTCACCTGATGATGTCAGGAGGAGGGGGCGTGACTTTCACTGCTCTTCTCCCAGATTCCCAGCGGATTGCAGATTGCGGGTTGCTAGGGGGGTCTGGGAGAAGAGCAGTGGAAGTTATGCCCCCTCCTCCTGACATCATCAGGAGGGGCCGGCCGACTGCCCTGGCTGCTCTTTTCTGGCTGACTGCAGGGAGACAACAGGTAATGGGAAAAATCAGAGTCCCCAGCCACAGTCATTAAATAAAAACCTTCAGCTGATCTTTGCAGCCAAAAATATCCAAATATGTTCGGAATACGTATTACAATATACCTTGAACAGTGTCTTGCAAAAGTATTAACCCCCTTGGCCAGTGGTGTACACACAATCCATGGGGCCCCAGTGCGAAACTGATCTGTGCCCTCCCCCCCACCTTGACCCTCTCCCCCCTGACCTTGGCACCCCCCCCCCCCCGACACACGCATACAAACACATACACACAGACACACTCCCCCCGACGGACACATACATACACACTCACAGATAGATACATACATACAATTCAGAGACACACACAGACACACACACAGACACACACACAGAGGCACACACATACACACATACAGAGACACACACACACATACACACATACAGAGACACACACACACACACACATACATACACAAAATGTTTCCTACCTTGTGTGACTTTCCCTGGGGGTGGCTCACCCTGATGGGAGTCAGAGTTCCCACTCTGACTCCCTCCTCCTTCCTGTTTCCTCCCGCGCGAGCTCTGTTAGCTGGGAGGAGTGACCGGGGAGTCACTTCCTCCCAGTAGTGATGTAATCACAGGGGGCCCGGTTGCGCTGTTAAAGCGCCCAGCACTGACCGGGCCCCCTAATAATCCATATCCATCGGGTGGCCCTGACAGCATGGGTCAGGTGGCCCTGACCTGGAGAGCCGGGCCTGGTCGCAGCTGCGACCCCTGCGACCACGGTACGTATGCCACTGCCCATGGCTTTTTTCGTGTTTTGTTGCCTCTCAACCGGGAATTAACATGGATTGTTTGAGGATTTGCATAATTTAATTTTCAGAACATGCCCACAACTTTGAAGATGTTTTTTTTGTTTTTATTGTGAAGCAAACAACAAATAGGACAAAATAACAGAAAAAGTCAATGTGCATAACTATTCACCCCCCTAAAGTCAATACTCTGTAGAGCCACCTTTTGCGGCAATCACAGCTCCAGGTCGCTTTGGATAAGTCTCTATGAGCTTGCCACATCTTACCACTATGATGTTTGCCCATTCCTCTTTGCAAAACTGCTCCAGCTCCTTCAAGTTGGATGGCTTGCGCTTGTGAACAGCAATCTTTAAGTCTGACCACAGATTTTCTATTCGATTGAGGTCTGGGCTATGACTAGGCCATTCCAACACATTTACATGTTTCCCCTTAAACCACGCAAGTGTCGCTTTGGTAGTGTGTTTGGGGTAATTGTCCTGCTGGAAGGTGAACCTCTGTCCTAGCCTCAAATCACGCACAGAGTGGTACAGGTTTTGCTCAAGAATATCCCTGTATCTAGCACCATCCATCTTTCCCACAAGTTTGACCAGTTTCCCAGTCCGGGCTGAAAAACATCCCCACAGCATGATGCTGCCACCACCATGTTTCACTGTGGGGATGGTGTTCTTTGGGTTATGTGATGTGTTGGGTTTGCGCCAGACATAGCATTTTCTTTGATGGCCGAAAAGTTAAATTTTAGTCTCATCAGACCAGAGCACCTTTCTCCATACATTTTGGGAGTCTCCCACATGCCTTTTGGCAAACTTAAAATGTGCCCAGCTCTATGGAACGTACATCTTAATGTTGTCCTATGTACAGATACTCCAGTCTCTGCTGTGGAACTCTGCAGCTCCTCCAGGGTTACCTTAGGTCTCTGTGCTGCCTCTCTGATTAATGCCCTCCTTGCCTGGTCCGTGAGTTTTGTTGGGCGGCCATCTCTTGGCAGGTTTGCTGTTGTGCCATGTTCTTTCCATTTGGTTATGATAGATTTGAAGGTGCTCCTGGGGATCATCAAAGATTTGGATATTTTTTTATAACCTAACCCTGACTTGTACTTCTCAACAATATTGTCCCTTACTTGTTTGGAGAGTTCCTTGGTCTTCATGCCAGTGTTTGGTTAGTGGTGCCTCCTGCTTAGGTGTTGCAGCCTCTGTGGCCTTTCAAAAAAGGTGTGTATATGTAATGACAGATCATGTGACACTTAGATTGCACACAGGTGGACATCATTTCACTAATTATGTGACTTCTGAAGGTAATTGGTTGCACCAGAGCTTTTTATGGGCTTCATAACAAAGGGGGTGAATACATACACACATGCCAATTTTCTGTTTTCTATTTCTAAAAAATAGTTTTATGTATATATTTTTCTCATTTCACTTCACCAACTTAAACTATTGTTTTCTGATCCATCACATACAATTCAGATTAATAAACCATTGAACTTAAAGGACCACTATAGTGCCAGGAAAACATACTTGTTTTCCTGGCACTATTGGTTCTCTAGGTCCCCCCCACCCTTAGGGTCCCCCTCCCGCCGGGCTCTAGGGTAAGGAAGGGGTTAAACACTAACTTTTTTCCAACGCCGAGCTCCTTTTTTCCAACGCCGGGCTCCTTTTTTCCAACGCCGGGCTCCTTTTTTCCAACACTGGGCTCCTTTTTTCCAACGCGCGCAATCAGCCACTCCATAGAAAAGCATTCTCAATGCTTTCCTATGGACGCTGGCGTCTTCTCACTGTGAAAATCACAGTGAGAAGCGCGGAAGCGCCTCTAGCGGCTGTCAATGAGACAGCCACTAGAGGCTGGATTAACCCATAGGTAAACATAGCAGTCCCCTGAAACTGCTATGTTTACAGCAGAAAGGGTTGATCCTAGATGGACCTGGCACCCAGACCACTTCATTAAGCTGAAGTGATCTGGGTGCCTATAGTGGTCCTTTAAGGCTGTAATGTAACAAAATAGGTAAAAAGTCAAGGGGGGTGAATACTTTTGAAAGGCACTGTATATCTAGATACACATTAGACTCCTTAAAGTGGATCTGTCAATTTCCCAAAACGGACAGATCTGGCGTGGTTCTGGTGGCCGCGGGGTGCAGGGTAGGTGAGTTTTACTTACCTCAGGTTGTACCTCATGACCACTGCCATGTTAGCGTTGCAGGTCTCTTGAACGCCTGGCACTTCAACTGCCATTAGTCACATCAGTGCTGTATTCTCGCTCATGCACGAGCTTACAATACTGAGTTCTATAGAGGAACCCACGCGTCCTGAATCCCACATTTGTTATTTGTAGCAACTCTCATGTCAACAAGGACTTTTAATCTCTAAGACATTTTTCCAATGCCTTGCAGTGTTGGTGCCACATAGCTTTAGATGGCAAGGAGAGGCCCTACCCAGTATTAGAAAGATGTACATTGTGAAATGACCACTGACCGGGCTAGCAGAAATTCAAAGCAAAGGTCAAAATAACCAAACTGGAAAAATTATTGTTTTCAGTTTGGCTTATCTGGCCTTACATTTGAAATGTTTTGGAATCCACTTTGGATTCTTACTTTAGTAAATAATCATGCTAATATAGGTTCAATAACGAAAACATTAGATTGTTGTAAATTATAAACTATAATACACAATGAAAACATTATAGCCAGTTTGGAAAATAAAAAAGTTAAATTATAATTTGGCCTAATCTTGCAGTTTGAATTTCTATTTGTCGTATTTTACTATACTGTACCAACATTTGCAATTTACGGAAAGCCAGAATTTTGGCATACAAAGTACACATTTTAAGTTAGCCCTTTTTATAAAAATTAAATGAGCTATGTCATTGTGCCCTGTGTGAAATGACTTTTCTCAGGATTGAAGGCCTCTGGAGAATTGAAACAATGAGACAATGCGGGCTGAATCGGTTTATAATGCATCTAAGACTGTTTTTATGGTTCATAGTGGCCTCTCTACTATGAAATGACATTAATGGCTACTCAAGCCTAATTACAACTATATTATTGGCGTTGCTTAAAAAGATCCAGAATCGGCATTGCGGCAACTTCAGGAATTAAACTGCCATTTGTCGTTACCATTCAGATGTCCAAGGCGCGGAGAGGAGCTGATTAATTCTTCTTACATCTGTGTGACTGTTTCAGACAAATGAATGAATAGATTTTACATTGTCAATGTATTTTATAATTTTATGTGACTTTTGGCTAGACAAAACTGTCATGCAAATGGCTCAATATGTTCTCCCAGCAAGATATAAACCTGCCCGATTTAATGAACTAACTACTGCTGTGCACTGTCTCCATCTAATGTATAACATGTGATCTGGATATGGTTTATTTGCTTCCCTTACTCGATGGTTAGCACAAATATTTCAGTCTGTTAAAGAGAAATTGTCTTAACGAGAAGTCGACTGAACAATTTTAAGTGTATTTATTTATTGTTCGTGGTTTGGTCGAATCTATGATTAGAAGAATAGTGGTAAAACTGGCTTGTCGTCCCAATCAATATGAGTGGCATCCTGAGATTCATGTAAATGATGTAGATTTAGTGAAATCACCAACAAATATGTAAAAATTTCCTGACGTTTGCTTCTGCCTCCACTAAAAATGGCAGGAACAGCTTAACACAACTCCCAACATCGGCAGCGGAACACGGGTGTGAGGAGGATTAAAAGGGCAACCAGTGACAGGATTGTGTCAGTTGCTCTGCCCAAAATCAAGTAAATCATCTAAAGGAAGCACCAGGATCATGACAAGGAGCCAGCCCACTGATGCAGGAAGTACTGTTACAGTGTTCTCTGCGGGGTCCTAGAGACCTGAGTGTAGTGTGAGCAGATATAATGATGCACTCGCACAAAATTTTGTTCCCTAGTGTCCCAAAAGTGGGACACCCAGGAAAAAAGTCAGGATGGCGACAGGATCCGTAAATTTGGCCTGTCCTGCTGAAATCAGAACGGTTGGGAGGCATGCCTTAGAAATGTCCGTGTCCTACACAGATGCTTTTTGGCAGTGGCTGCATTGTGTAAGTCTTTCCTGCATCAGCCATATTTGTAGTTTCTATGGCCGACAGAAGAGATTTCTGACCCATTATCACGTGGAGAAGTGGCATATTAAAAAGGGATAGAGAAAGTGCATAAATGGGAATTTTAAATGTATCTAATTATTTTAGAGTTCTTTATTAAAGGTTGTCGGTTAATTTATCCCAACCAAGCTTAGTCTAGTCACTACAAAATGGGTAAATAATCAGAACCTGCAGATTCTACCTCTAAAGATGATGAAAAAATGTATACAACCCCGTAATAAGAAAATCAAAATGACCGCTCTTACTAAAATGAAGATAAGGTGGGCCTTTAAAAACACCTTAGAGATAGAATTATAGTGTATGATACTACGTTACACAAACCTGCAACAGTGCCAAGGTACCCCATTATTAGCAGGTCTTACTCTAGATACCCTATTGCCAGCTCTTATGAGATTAAAAGACCATTCCACACTTCAAAAGAAAACCCCCAAATCTCCCCACAGTATAATAGATATACCCCCAATGAACGTGTCAAGATCCTATCCAGACAACCGAGAATTATGTTTCTTTTATTTGTTTCTTTAAAACATGTTCTGTTTTTTCTCCACTAGTGGCCTCCCTAGCCACTAAACAAAGTTTCTGTCACATGCCTAACATAATCATTTCAACCTGCTATAAGAAGTCACACCCTGCTAGGCAAATCGCCTTTACATTGATTATAGTTTGTGTTCTGATCCTGGCAAAACTACTGATCCTGGTTCCTACTGCAAAGACCTGTTATTTCCTGGATTTCATTCAAACAACCTGATGTATCCTTTATACCTGCAACATTCCAATCCTACTTACTATCCATACACTTGGAGAAAACCTGCTTACTACCCATACGCTTGGAGGTAACCTAATCTGCAATACCAACCTGTTTCATTCAACACTGGACTTTAAGTCATTATTTGCATTGTGGCTACCTACAGTTCTCCTACCTTGGATTTACAAACATTGATAATTGCATCTATCCTGAAAGACCTGTTACTGCAGTATGACCTCTAAACCAAAGATGCTTAACAACGAAATGTCTAACCTGTATTACTTTATATTTCTGTTTAGTTGTATTTTTGCTTTTCCTGTAACCTATAATTTAATTTATAGGTTTTCCTTCCCTTGCTTTACCTAAATTCTCTTATAGGTTTACTAATTACCTGTTTAGGGCATAATGCCTAACTGATTTGTGTTTTCACTCCATATATTTACCTATAATTTCACTTATCGATTTTCCTTCCTTCTTCTGCTTATAACTTCATTTATAGGTTTCACTAGTAGTTTATATCCTGTCTGGGGCTAATTGTATAAACCCTCTATTTTGTAGCCCTAGTTATACTTACCTGTAACTTCTTTTATATATTCTGATTGTTCCCTCTATAACTTCATTTATAGGCTTTATTTCCCATCTTACCTGTTTTAGGCTTATTTCCTTCCCCTCTATATTTTATCCTCCTTTTTGCTTTCACTTCCCTTTTTTTAGTCCGGCTACGCTTATTGTTTCATGTAAAACATGTCTAAGAAATCTAATAAAGAACCGAAAGTTGTTCCCAGTTTCAGTCTCATATCTAACCTGATCAGAATCATGACTGCATGCACATTTCATTGGGATTGCTGTCTAAATAGATTACAAAAGCTGTAGTTCTTATGACTGCAGCCTTTGTAAGACCCTCCCCTTTTTCCACAGAAGAGACTTTCAATCAGAGGCTTCTCAATGAGAAGTCTCTGACTTGGTCCCCATGTGCACGCGCTCACACGGCTGCAGCAGAGGAGTTGGTCTGTGAGAGAGGGGAGAGGAGGCAGGCAAGCTCAAGGAGAGCGTGCCTGCCACTTCCGTTGGCTCAGGGGAGCTAACAGAAATAGGAAGGAATCTTCCATGGCTGTTTGACTGACAGCCAGGGGGGAGTTCCCCAGTTAATTAATAAAAGTGCTGATATCTCATAAAAACAACAACTCAGAACTGGGGTTAAACTAGGATTCTCCTCACCCATGAAGTACTTCAGCACAGTTAGGGTTAAAATTAGAGTTAGATTTAGGAACTCATTTTTATTTAGAGATTAGTGTCACCTAGAGATAAAGCATTTAATTTAAAATGTATGTATAGGGTTAAATTAAGCCTTTCTCCTAGGGTAAGGAGTGAGAGAGGTTAAATTACTTTCCTAACCCTTCCTAACCCTAATATAACCCTAGATGTCCCATGTCCCTATGTTTTAGTTAATACCCTAACTATAGCGTTAGTGTGAAACTAGCTTTACTTGGCTTCCAGGACCTCACTGAGGAGGAGTTGCCATTCCAGCCGATGCTTTGTCATCGGTATGGCGCATGCTCCCACCTTGCATCAGATTTCCCTACCTGTCCGGAGTGCTAGCACACATGTGCAGCACAGGCAACCGCTGATCTGCGTCACAGGAGGTGAGTAGGGATTTCTGACAGGGTAGGAAAATCTGGTAGAACACAGTGGTTTTATGCATGCAATCCCGGATTTTATCTTGTTCATATGCTCATGTTTCAGGCACTATAATTCAATGAGATGAAGTGGTTATTGTGCCTACAGTGAAACTTTTAAAGTTTCTATACATATTAAACCTCGGAATGTTTATGTCAGGGATGCCCAAACGGTAGATCCCCAGATGTTGTAAAACTACAACTCCTATGGTGCTTGCTTCTAGAAAGCATCATGGAAGCTGTAATTTTAAAAGATCTTGGGATCTACCTTTTGGGCAACCCCTGGTTTTTGTTTATCCATTTATAATTTTGATGACAATGTGATAAATTAGTCACTAGTTTTACATTGTATTTTTGGAATTCTGTTAAATGTATATCAGTACATTGATCTGTAATAAGTGACATGACCACTCTAATGTCCGCATTCATGGTAGATATAGTGTCACGTTAATTTGAAAATGGACTAGTGAAATTATCATCTTTGCCCTACGGATTTGTTCATTACTTGTTCTAGAACCAGTCTGGACTTTGTTAGATGCAAAGGACTTTACTTACCAAAATAGTAAGTTGAAAATCATATTCAACACATAAGATTTTTATATAGCCAAGTTGGAAAAGGAGCTTAATTTATTATTTATTTATTTTTTAATTAATTTTTTAAATTCCGCTTTGTTTTGCTAAAATCAGTTTTTAATTCACCACAATTTAGTGTTAAGGCCCATTTTCTCATAGGAATTGAAAAGTTTAAATTTAATTGAAATGAAAATGTTCAATTTACCTGCATAATGTGAAAAGGAGTTTTGGCTAACTTTCAAAGCGATGTAGATTAAATATAAATTCTTCATCCAGTCATCCAAAAGCATGAATCAAACATGATGGATGTCTTGCATCCATTGATCTAGTGACCATGATGACTAATCTGAACAAAATCAGAAGAAACACGGGAAACTTTGATTTTTGTGATAGCATTTTATAGCTGGGATATTGCCAAAGTATATACATCAAGGTCAAGAAAACTTAATTAAATTAATTTTTTGGTAGAGCAGAGTACACCTTCTGGATACAAATCTATTTTTATTTTACTTTCATTCTACTTTGGAGTGATAAAAATATTATATTCTTTACTCTGCAGATCCTGTTTCATGACAACACTTATATGGCAGCAAGGACTTTCTAAGGAAGATACTCTATTTCCATTAATGCAACCTTTTAGTTGTTTGACATTTGCAGATTTAATCAAGTAAAACAAGGATAGAGGATCAGGTAGCGCCAGAAAAGCCAGAAATACAATTAAAACTATATGCTAAATGTAGACATAAAAATAGGCAAAAGTAAGAATAAACTGATATAGAGAAACAATAAAATATAGCTGGGATAATTTACGATAAAAAAAAAACCAGAATAAATAAAAGGGAAAAATGTTTATACTTCAAACAAAGTCCTTATCATGGAGGCATTCTTTTGATCAAAAGGTAGACTTGAGTAGGACTTCTTATCGTTGCTCGGATAGGTAAGTATACATGAGATAAAACCTTATAATGCAAAATAGTGTTCTCTATATTTGTAAGTAGAAGGTGATAAGATAAACTTGCTAAAATTGTTCTTATTACCTCCTAATTACATATATAGAGAACACTATTCTGTGCTTTTCTTTAACTATATGATCTTCATGACTACCATCCTGTAAGTGAGGACGAAAGTTGGTATTTCCGTATATCTAGAGTGGGGATTTATACCACTACACGCTGGTTTAGGTGTCATGTAAACTTACTTATCCGAGCAACGATAAGAAGTCCTACTCAAGTCTACCTTTTGAGGAAAGTAACACCTCCATTATAAGGACACTTTGTTTTAAATAGTCACCAGAACAATTACAGCTTATTGTATTTGTTCTGGGGAGTATAATCATTCCCTTCTGGCTTTTTGCAGTAAACACTGGCTTTTCAGAGAAAAGCCTTGGGATAACTTCACTGGCCACTCCTCAGTTGGCTGCTAGAGGTGCTTCCTGGGGCAGAGCTGCACACTGTGCAGTACTGCCACTCATTGTCTTCACCCTCTGCATGCAGACACTGAACTTTCCTCATAGAGATCCATTGATTCAATTCATCTCTATGAGAAGATGCTATAATTAGCTTTAGGTACTCATTGATTCATAGGAGCTCCCAAAGGACAATGAAGTTAGGAGACTTGGACAAGTATCACAATGAGTTTTCAGAGTGCTTAGCTGCTAAACAAGTGGTAGAGTACATGAAGGGACACTCCAGGCACCATAACAACTTAATCTAAATGAAATTGTTATGGTGCCAGAAAGGTAAGCATGCCTCCAGGGGTTAAACTGTTTTTGAATGGTTTAAACCATTGTCTCCAGTGGCGATGTTCACTCCCAGCCCTGGTAGCATCCGGCTTCTAAAATTCCAGTTTCAGGAAACACGGAAGTGCTACTGGACAGGGCAAGTTTTTTTATTCCAAGATAGTTTGATGAATGGGGAGTCACTGATTGGCTGAGAGTGTCAGCTGATTGTTCTTAGCCATTCAGCAGGGCCCCTGCCCGGTAGCACTCACCACATCCTGAAAGTGAAAATTCAGAAGTCGGGTGCCGCCTGGGGGAGTGGACATAGCTGCTTCAGGCTACTTTGGGGTTAAACCATTTGAGAACAGTTTAACCCCTTGTGCCTCCAGAAGCCCCCTAAAACCATAACATCAAAATTCAGATTAAGTTGTTTTGGTGCCTTGAGTATCCCTTTTAAAGTAGAGTGTAGATAATACATACTAAAATATTTGAGTTAGGAAAGAAAATCTATAACTTGCTTTTTGTTGTTCGTAGCAGTAGGATAGGTATGAAGATGTGGAGGGACAAATCTATTTAGTTGATGGTCGGTAGAAGGACACACTTAAAAAAATGTAGCAATTTTTTTCTTACTATAAATCAATTTCATTGCTTCTCCGTATGTAATTGGTGAAAACCCTGATATATTTGGTTGATTCACCAAAATGTATTTTTCTGAATACAATTTTTCTGAATAAGTGAGGCAAAATAGGAAAGCCTTAAAACTGAACTATTTTTAAACCATGGCTGCTATCCTTAAATTGTACACAATGTCCTGTTTAATGAACAGACCCCACGAGGTCGTATTATGGTTATCTTTAGACCTCTTTGGTAATCAAAATAAGCATACATTATATTATACACAGGATAAGGCAAGAAATTGTCAGTTTCGTCGACTTAATGCAGCTTGAGTTAAAAATTGCTAACATTTGCATATACTTAATTTTTCTAACTATAAACACAGATAATTAAAGGAGATTTTATTTCCAAATATACTGAATACATTTTAATTCACTTGGGTTTTTAATTTAAGCTATACAGTTTCTAAGAGAAAAAGCCATTCAGACTACAATTTTAACAGAAGGAATAATGGCCTCTAAAAATTAAATGCAAACTGTACATTTAGCTTGCTTGCAGTACCAATTTCCTGCTGAGAGATTCCAAGCCTCTTTGATGTTCTTTCATCCTATGTGGGGGAAAAACCCCCAAAAATAAACGCACAATACTTAAACAGTGACCACAGTATAAATGGTTACTGCGAAGAGTAAAATGTTATTTAATTCTGGATTTAATCATATAAATTTAGGTAATATTAAACTATGTAAACATCTGTTATTATTCAAGTAAATTGTGTAAGAGTAGAGATTATAAAAGTGCAATGTTTATTAGTAAATTAGATTAAATTGGTGCAGTATACATCATAACTATGTCAGCTCTTTGAATCGGTTGTGGTGTTTAAAGTCTCAGGGCGTTGCCCCCCCCCCCTTTTTTTTTTCTCAAACTATTTTGGTGTGGCCAAAGAGGGGCTGGTCTATGAGTACTGTAGAAAGCCTTGCTTTTTGCCAAACCATTTTGTACAGGGTGATGGTGCAGCTAGACATAACAACCGCTTAAAAGCCCCTTTTAAGAATTGACTGACTCACTCACTCTCACAAAGGAGTACACCCCTCACATTTTTGTAAATATTTTATATCTTTTCATGTGACAACACTGAAGAAATGACACTCAGCTACAATATAAAGTAGTAAGTGTACAGCTTGTATAACAGTCTTAATTTGCTGTCCCCTTAAAATAACTCCACACACAGCCATTAATGTCTAAACCGTTGGCAGCAAAAGTGAGTACATCCCTAATTGGAAATGTCCAAATTGGGCCTAAAGTGTCAATATTTTGTGTGGCCACTATTATTTTCTAGCACTGCCAGGGGCGGACTGACCGGTCGGGCACTTCGGACATGGTCCGAGGGCCCGGCCGGGAGGGGGGCCCGCCCGCCCCTTTAAATGCTGCAGCCGCCTGAGCGCTCTCTTAAGAGCGCTCAGGCGGCTGCAGCTTCTCACCTCCCCTCCCCTGTAGCGTGGCCGAGTTGCTGTGCGGTCCGCAGTGCCCGGCCGGAGTGATAGGAAGGTGCTCAGTGTGCACCTTCCTGTTAGTCCGGCCGGGTACAGGAAACAGAAACTCCTGTTCCGCGCGGAACAGGAGTTTCTGTTTCCTGTACCCGGCCGGACTGACAGGAAGGTGCACACTCAGTGTGCACCTTCCTATCACTCCGGCCAGGCACCGCGGACCGGACAGCAGCTCGGCCACGCTACAGGGGAGGGGGTGGGTAAGAACAGAGAGGGAGGGAGTGGGGGGGAATGAACAGAGAGGGGGGGAATGAACAGAGAGGGGGGGGAAATGAACAGAGAGGGGGGAAATGAACAGAGAAGGGGGGAATGAACAGAGAAGGGGGGAATGAACAGAGAAGGGGGGGAATAAACAGGGAGGGGGGGAATGAACAGGGAGGGGGCAATGAACAGAGAGGGGGGAATGAACAGAGGGGGGAATGAACAGAGGGGGGAATGAACAGAGGGGGGGAATGAACAGAGAGGGGGGAATGAACAGAGGGGGGAATGAACAGAGGGGGGAATGAACAGGGAGGGGGGAATGAACAGAGAGGGAGGGGGGAATGAACAGAGAGGGAGGGGGGAATGAACAGAGAGGGAGGGAGGGGGGTAAGAAGAAAGAGGGAGGGGGGGTAAGAAGAAAGAGGGAGGGGGGTAAGAAGAAAGAGGGAGGGGGTAAGAAGAGAGAGGGAGGGGGGTAAGAAGAGAGGGAGGGGGAGTAAGAAGAGAGAGAGGGGGAGTAAGAAGAGAGAGAGGGGGGAGTAAGAAGAGGGAGGAGTAAGAAGAGGTGGGAGTAAGAAGAGGGGGGAGTAAGAAGGGAGTAAGAAGAGGGGGAGGGGGGAGTAAAAAAGAGGAAGGGGGAGTAAGAAGAGGGGATAAGAAGAGGGGGGAGGGGAGTAAGAAGAGGGAGGAGTAAGAAGTGGTGGGAGTAAGAAGAGGGGGCAGTAAGAAGAGGGGGAGAGTAAGAAGAGTGGTAAGAAGAGGGGGGTAAGAAGAGGGGGGTAAGAAGAGGGGGAGGGGAGGAGTAAGAGGAGGGCAATTGCCCCCTCCTCTGTCCGCAGGCACCGTGCGGGCAGCCGGCAGGGGAGGGAGGAAGAGAGGACCCGGGAGCTCAGCCTGCAGCTCCTCTGGGTCCTTCTTGCACGAGCACAGATCGTTGCCGCGGTTACCACAGAGCTACGGGCTAGAGTTCACTCTCAACACTGTGACCACCAGGGATTCCTGGTGGTCGCAGTGGTGAGAGTGAACTCTAGCCCCATAAACACACTGCCCCCACACACCATACACATTCACTCACTGCCCACCATACACCCACACACACCATACACATTTATACACATTGCCACACACACACATACACTGCCCACCCATACACACACAGCCCCACATACTAACATTGCCACACACACACAGCCCCCTCATACACACATTGCCCCACACACCCTACACATTCACACACTACACCCCCCCAGCAGACCCAAGGTAAGTTGTCAAACTGTTCTTACACGGTTTGACTACTTACTCTGAAAGGGGGGTCCGGCCCTCATGGCACCATAACGACTACACAGAGCAGTAGTGGTTATTGTGCATGGATTATTTCTTTAAATAATCTACAAGTGCCCCAGTAGCCAGCAAGCCAGCCAGCCCACAGGCCGGCCAGCCAGCCAGCCCACAGGCCGGCCAGCCAGCCCACAGGCCACCAGTTAGGCTTACAGCCAGCAAGCCCACAGCCTGCCAACCGCAGCCAGCAAGCCACAGCCAGCAGGCGAACAGCCTGCCAGCCGCAGCCAGCAAGCCAACAGCCTGCCAGCCACAGCCAGCAAGCCCACAGCCTGCCGGCAGTAGCCAGCAAGCCCACAGCCTAATAGCAAGCCCACAGCCTGCCAGCAAGCCCACAGCCTGCCAGCCGCAGCCAGTAAGCCCACAGCCTTCCAGCAAGCCCACAGACTGCCAGCCAGCAACAGTAATTAAGGTAAGAGGAGCTAACTTGGCCTAGGTATCAGCGAGCTGTTGTGTTGCTATATTGTGAATAGGAACCAGAGTGTTGGAGAGACCCCCCTCCAGGCCCCATTAGACTCCATTGTAGTCTCTAATGGGACCTGGAGGAAATTCTTTCTAACACACTCTCTAAAGGACACTGAGATAGCCTCTGCTAGAATGCTCCCCCCCCCTCCATGGCCCATTAGCCCTCAATTGTAGTCTCTACTGGGACCTCGAAGGGATTATTGCACTTATGTTCCTTGTGTCTAAAGATTGTGTAGGGTGTGGCTGGAGGCGGTGCATGGAGGCAGGACATGGGTGGCGCTTGCTGCGGAGTATGGGTGGGGCCTGTAAGGGGGCCCTTGATTTATTTTGCCCGGGGGCCCTGAGGGTTCTCAGTCCACCCCTGAGCACTGCCTTAACCCTCATGGGCATAGAGTTCACCAGAGCTTCACAGATTGCCACTGGAGTCCTCTTCCACTCCTCCATGACAACATCCCTGAGACCTTGTGCTCCCCCACCTTCCATTTGAGGATGCCCCACAGATGCTCAATAGGGTTAAGGTCTGGAGACATGCTTGGCCAGTCCATCACCTCTACCTTCAGCTTCTTTAGCAAGGCAGTGGTCGTCTTGGAGGTGTTTGGGGTCATTATCATGTTGGAATACTGCCCTGCGGCCCAGTCTCCAAAGGGAGGGGGATCATGCTCTGCTTCACTATGTCACAGTACATGTTGGCATTCACGGTTCCCTCAATGAACTGTAGTTCCCCAGCACTCATGCAGGCCCAGACCATGACACTCCCACCACCATGCTTGACTGTAGGCAAGACACACTTGTCTTTGTACTCCTCACCTGGTTACCGCCACACACGCTTGACACCATCTGAACCAAATAAGTGAATCTTGGTGTCATCAGACCACAGGACATGGTTCCAGTAATCCATGTCCTTAGTCTTCTTGTCTTCAGCAAACTGCAGGCTTTCTTGTGCATCATCTGTAGAAGAGGCTTCCTTCTGGGACGACAGCCATGCAGATCAATTTAATGCTGTGTGTGGTGTATGGTCTGAACACTGGCAGGCTGACCCCCCACCACTTCAACCTCTGCATCAATGCTGGCAGCACTTATATGTCTACTTCCCAAAGACAACCTCTGGATATGACGCTGAGCACGTGCACTCAACTTCTTTGGTCGACCATGGTGAGGCCTGTTCTCAGTGGAACCTGTCCTGTGAAACCGCTGCATGGTCTAGCCCACCGTGCTGCAGCTCAGTTTCAGGGTCTTGACAATCTTCTTATAGCCTAGGCTATCTTTATGTAGTGCAACAAATCTTTTTTTTTGTCCAGGTCCTCTGAGAGTTCTTTGCCATGAGGTGCTGTGTTGAACTTCCAGTGACCAGTATGAAAGAGTGAGAATGCGATAACACCAAATTTTACACACCTGCTCCCCATTCACACCTGAGACCTTGTAACACTGAGTCACATGACACCGGGGAGGGAAAATGGCTAATTGGGCCCAATTTGGACATTTCCACTGTACTCTTGTTAATGGCTGTGTGTTGAGTTATTTTGTAATAACACTGTAATACAGGCTGTACACATACTACTTTACATTGTAGCAGCGTGTCATTTCTTCAGTGTTGTCACATAAAATATTTACAAAAATGTGAGGTGTGTGTGTGTGTGTGTGTGTTTGTTTGTTTTGAGCATCCATAAATATCTTGTGTAAAGTAGTGAAGTACTCGGTGATATTTCAAGTGGACATGACCCCCATCTCCACAGATTTATTATATATTGAAGGTTATTCACAAAATGCAGATTTTGTGCAAATTAAGTCCAATCACTATGGAGTTGTAGAATGTTTTCAGATCAGCTATTTTTTGCTTCAGTTTTTCTATTTTGACTTAATTTCCACATTCAGAGTTTAGTGAATAACCCTATTTGTGCTACCTCAGCACATTTACTTTATCTATATGTAATGAAGCTGAGTATTCAGTACACTAAACAGAAGTGCAGAAAAAAAAAACTTAGTTGGCCAGAGGGCCACACAGAAAAAAAGGGGGTAATGTGACACACAGCAGTACCGAATGACAGGAACATCTCACCTCTGGCAAAATGACAATAACAAGTAGTTATCCATAATAATGGTTGATTCATTTTTTTTTCTCTGCATATTTTAATACTCCTCGTTTCTTGTTAAACACGAATACAAGATTCTTTTGGCAGAGAATTCCATATGCTTTTCATATTTTAATATGTTTATCTTAAGAAGTAAATGGGATAAATATGTTAATTGTCATTTTTAGGTCGAGAATAGACAGAGTAAATAAGCCGAGTGGGTATTACCTGTCATTGAATTCTTAGTTGATATTATCCTGAGGCCTCTAGGAAAACATTACTGTTTTATAAACGGAACGTCATATCTCTTGCCTTTTGAGGAATTTCACAGAATCACCATGACTTTGACCTGAGAGTTGCATTTTGTTATAAATTCCTTTACAAACATAGTGTACCTTATTGTTCTTGTGTGCTAAAAGGAAATGATAACAATATTAATATTTGTTATCATGTATGGATTTGAACTAAATTACTGAATCTTGGTGCAAACCTATTCTAGAATTCCAAAAATATATCCAGATTAAGATTATATCAGGAATTAATGGACATGAGGTCACGCATTTAGACTGGAAGAAAGAAGATTTAGTCTAAGGCAAAGAAAAGGTTGTGTTTTTTTACAGTAAGAACATTAAGGATGTGGAATTCTCTGCCCGAAGAGGTGGTTTTATCAGAGTCTGTACAGATGTTTAAACAGCAATTGGATAAATACTTGTTAAAACATAATATACAGGGATATAATGTTTAATTATTGGGGTAATAGCTTCTATATCCAAGGAGATATCTGACTGTAATTCTGGAGTCAAAAAGGAATTTTTTTGGAACAATTGGAAGTGCTTCAGACTGTTTTTTTTTTTTTGTTTTTTTTACTTCTGTTGGATAAACAGCAAAAATAAATGTGAGCAATGCTGAACTTGAGGGATGCATGTTTTCTTTTTGGCTTTGGAACTATATAATCAGTCCCTCGCACCAGCCGCAACAGTATGGGTTCTATTGAGGGCAACCTCTACTCTAGATAACCTCACAATAAAATGCATCACTAAGGGCCGTACAGATAACATAAACATGGCCATTGGGTGAGGACTGGCAAAGGAACTTGTCCCAACTATGCGAAAGAGTATAGAGTATATTTTGTTACTATCAATTATCTTCGTGTTATAATCAAAGTGATTTATTGGGGATTGTATTGAGATTTTCCTTTCTAGCAAATCCTCATTAGTATTTTAGCTAAATCATAGCCTGCGTTACTCCCTATAAAAGTGGGAACTTAAGGTAAATTACATTTATTTATTTTTTTTAATTGAAGTTAAAATAGCCTAACTGGGAAAATTCTCTAAATCAGTTATGCTTTCAGTTTGGCTACTCTGTCATCAAATTTGAAATTCACTTTGAATTCTCATTTTGGTAAATAAAATAACCCATAATGAATATTATTGATGACCAGTAGTTATATTCTGTGCCTACAAATCTTGCAACATTTTATGTGGACATTTTAGTTGACTTCATGACCCGATGATAACCATTTGTGTAACTAAATTTATTTATTTTTTTCTTTAGGGCGATCAATATTACTTACCCAGACTAATGCCTGATCATATGTTATGTATTCCAAATATAGCTTACAGCGAGTTTTATCTTTGTGAAGCTCAAAGACTACACTCATGCCAAACATCATCGTACCTAAAAACTAGGGTCATGAGGTTTAAAAAGAGGGCCAAAGAATTTTGAGCCAAAAATAAAGGAGGAGACAATATTTAAAAGAAGAAAAACTACCACAACAAGAGGACATAGTCTTAAAGGACCACTTTAGTGCCAGGAAAAAAAACTAGTTTTCCTGGCACTATAGGGTCTTTAGGTCCCTCCTACCCTCAGGGTCCCACTCCCGCCGGGCTGAAGGGGGAGGAAGTGGTTAATCACTTACCTTTCTCCAGTGCCGGGCTCTCTCGACGCTGGGGAAATCTCCTCCCTCTTTAGACGTCAGCGCTAAATGCGCATGTGCAGCAAGAGCCGCACGCGTATTCAATCAGTCCATAGGAAAGCATTACTCAATGCTTTCCTATGGACGTCAGCATCTTCTCACTGTGATTTTCACAGTGAAAAGCACGAAAACGCTTTTAGCGTCTGTCAATGATACAGCCACTAGAGGCTGAATTAACCCTAATGCAAACATAGCAGTTTCTCTGAAACTGCTATGTTTTCAGCTGCAGGGTTAACCCTAGATGGACCTGGCACCCAGACCACTTCATTGAGCTGAAGTGGTCTAGGTGCCTTTAGTGGTCCTTTAAATTAGAGGGGCAAAGGTTTACAAATCATATCAGGAAGTATTACTTTACTGAGAGGGTAGTGGATGCATGGAATAGCCTTCCAACTGAAGTGGTAGAGGTTAACACATTGAGGGGGTTTAAGCATGCGTCGGATAGCATAAGGCCAGGGACTAATTAAAAGTATTTTGAAATATTGGGCAGACTAGATGGGCCGAACAGTTCTTATCTGCCGTCACATTCTATGTTTCTAAATAGTGACTGTTCCATCGAAACAGAGTTGCTTGGGTAGTATGACTTTTTGTAAAAGAGTGACTTTTTTATATTGAAATGTATTTGTCAATCTAAGGAATAATTGCCATTGATGAGTTGGTAATTCAGATAAATGCTTTTTAACAATTCCTTCTTCCTTATATATGTGTTAACATAAGTGAAGACATGCTATATCTATGTTAAAAAGGCTCCGTGTGTTTAAGAAGTATGATAGAAACATTTACATTTATGACATATTAGCTATGTAGCGTTGATTTTAATTCATTCAGTATTATGTTCGGTGATATTTTCCTATTTTTGTTTTATTGCAATTTAACTAAAGTGTGCTGATGCTTTAATTAGCAGTAAATTAACTAATCAGACCTTCATGAAAACACAAAGGCTCAGACATGGGAATATTAATAAGGGCAAAAACGTTACATGCATATTGATTATTTTTTTTTGTCTGTATGATCTGCTCGTTAAGATGCTCTGAGATGCTGAATGCCAACTGACATAAGGAAACTACCATACAAATGTAACCAACCTAAATACAAACTGGCTCTGGTTGTCTGATCCAGTTTTTCAAACAGAGCAATGCTCATATTGTACATGTCATCTCTCTATGCAGTGATCAGTGAACTTTCCAAGTACAGGGTCATAAATCCCCTTTAACCCTTCCACTACAGGCATTTTCATTAAAAATACAAAATGTATTGTATCTGTTATTTGAGACATGGGTTGCATAACAAACACAAGACAAATCAACAGTTTTATGTATAGTCTGCTGTTCAGCAAAATAATAATTATATAAACTTACACAATGTTGATCTTTCTTTTGTTTTTACTTGTAGAGGCTACACCAACTTACACTAGAGCTAGCTATATGTAATAATTATATTCTATAATACAAAGGTAAATAAAGGAGCGCTCTCAAGCTTATCATGAAGCTTGATAAAGGCCCAGGAGGCTTGAAACGTTGATTGATTATTTGAGTTTGTGAATACATTTTGTTCTGGGAAATCCTGAGAGTGCTCCTTCATTTACCTTTTGTATTTTTGCGCTGGGAAGCACCCAGGTTAGTTCAATGGATAATTATTTAGTTTTTTTTTTTTTTAGGGGGATTGTCAGTTCTGGGACTTGTATATTTTGATATGTATGTATTTTGATATGTTTTCATCACAAGATGGAGATCTTGAAGACACAGCAACTTCTAAAAGCACAATTATATTTGACTTGGTAAAAGCTAAGATGTGAACGCCATGTGCGAAGACAGATGTTATTCACAGCAGCGCAAAACATGGACCTAGACGTTGGAAATTAGTTGGTTGTTCTTGGCTGCAAATATCTGCGACTATTAGTAATAACAACAGTTTGGGGGAGATGGGACAGAGGAAATTAGGAATGCTATAAAACATTTACTTATTTCTTTTTAAACTTTTTAAAATTGAGCATGTAAAAATACAGGTAGTAATCTTAATAGCTTAAAAAATATCTGTAACAGCCATGCTGGTGCTTGGATGTCCCTTTATGATATAAAATACTTTGCTTCATTGCACAATTGATTTTGTTATTAAATGTTTCTCAACAAAGCCATATTACATTTCAATCCTGAGCTTGTCAGCATTGCTAACTTGCAGAATAAAAGTGTGTGAGGCAGTTTGGTCATGCATGTGCCTGCTGCTGCTGTTTCTAACATTCGTTTTGTCTTGTCAGGCCTGATGTTTCTATCAAGAAGAGCTACGCTAGCTTTCAGTCCCAGACAGCCCACTAACAGCCCTCCAAAAACAAGTGGAAATGTCACGGGAAACGTGATGGCTGATAACATAGATGTTATCAGCCTTTATGTTTCCCATGACATTTCCACTCGTTTTTTGTATCCGTACCCTCAGGGCTTCCACCAACTATCCTTTACCTTCCAATTTAGGTCAACTGTAGGTCACAGAACCTTAGAATACAAAGCATGAGGTCTCCACCACATAACATCTTCTGTTTAAAAGACAAGTATGTCAGCTGACACTATAGTCACAAGAGCAACTTTCACTTTATGAATCAGTTTTTGTGTATTGATCATGCTTCTGTAGTCTCAATGCTCAATTCTCTGCCATTTAGGAGCTACATCACTTTTATTTCAGTCCATGAAGCCCTAGCCACTACTACTCTCCTGACTGAGATTCACACAGCCTGCATGAAGAAAAAATGGTTTAATTTACAGTCAGATGTTAACCCCATCCCAACGTTAGGGCTTGCTTTGCCGTCCTACTGAAGGAGGGCTCTAACCCTCCTTAGCGCCCTAGCGTTTTGGCCCTCACTCCAGCCCATATACTTCCTCTGCTCCAATCTCGATAGGGGGACCTGCCTGACGCTGTGATACAGTGATCCCATGACGTGGACTGAAGATGTGACACTTATTTATATATATATATATATATATATGTGTGTGTGTATTAGATGTGGAACTTCAAATATTTCTATAACTTATTTTCCCTAACTTCCCTTGCTCATTATATGACTTCATTAGATTATCCCATGTATCACAACCACTATACCTTGATGTTGTGGTTTTGGTGCAGTACCTCTAATTTTAATTAGACAAAAATTCACTGGTGTCTTCTGGATACATAATAATGAGGGCATTTGACTTTTTCTTATCTTTTCAAATCTCTGTATGGAGTGGAACCTCTATACAGAGTGAGCTTTGCTTGCTCACTTTGAGACTGTAAGTACTAGTATAGCCAAGTCAAATTTTCATGATGACTTATCATCAATAATCATTTTAGTTCCTCCAAACTGAAGCATGCTCTCTTCTCATACATAAAAAAAATAAGACTATTACAAAAAAAAAAAAAAATCACAACTAACTGTAACCAGTTTCACATAACATTTTGGGTGCCTAGAATGGCCCTTCAAAAGAACACCATTGGGTGAGGAACACAAACATGTATTTTGTTACCCTATAGTGTTAAAAACACTATTTAGCCCCCTTTACTCCTTAAATATATTAAAATCATTATTTTATTCCAGTCTGCTGGTGCTGGCTTTGCCCCTGATCTGCCTCCTTGGCTTACATCATCAGAAGTGATGATCTCAGCCAATCACAATGTTTTCCCATTCTGAGATTGTCAATACTGATGAACTCAGCCAAGGAGGCAGGCCAGAAAGTGGAGCCACACACCGCCCTGGCCAATCAGCCTCACCTCATAGAGATGCATTGGCTCCATGCAGAGGGTGGATACACTGTGAAGCAATCTGATGAGTGGCCACTGGAGGTATCCCTAGGGAGCAATGTAAACACTGCCTTTGCTCTGAAAAAAACAGTGTTTACAGCAAAATGCCTGCAGGGACTGACTATACTCACCAGATGAACTACATTAAGCTGTAGTTTTTCTGGTGATTATGTGTCACTAAAGTGTCACTTGAAGGCTGACAAAAGGTTTGTGTCAAAATGGCTATGCATGCATTTTTTTATTTCCTGAGGATGCAAATAATTTGCTAAAGATACAGTAAATATGCAGGGATGCCCAAATAGCCACTGGCTTACCAGAACCATGTCTATGCACATACGAAGCAGTTACAATCAACCCCCCCTCCCCTACCATGCTCCAAGGTTCTGATTTTTTTTTATTTAACCCTTCTTTGAATTACACAGCCCTTTATTTGAGATGATTAAATGTCAGACTTATTTATTTTGTGCCTCTTGTATTCAATTGCTTTTCTAAAAAAAAAAAAAACAATATTCATTCCCTGATATCTCTCTCAGTCGGGCTATTTAAGAAGCAGCCAGTGTGTCAGATGTAATAGGTTTACTGTCCTCTCCAGCAAAGCATGACAGCATATCTCACAGAGGTCCTCCTCTTAAAATGCCAGCGCCAGTCAAACCTTAAATTACATCAGCTCTGGGTACCTAGCTTCTTCCCAGCCCACGCTGGTATGCGCAATATTAATCCAATGCACTGTGAACCTTTGCGATGATAGAATTGTAACGGCCCCTGCAGCAGTTAAGATTTGTTTGTTATGTCATGCTTACCTAGGCATCATAAATGAAATGTACCAAGTCTAGTAATAAGAGCATGCCGAGACACACAAATCATTCATACGTTGCAAACCATCTTTGGACTCCAGTGGACACTTCAGCCTGTTTTGATTGGATTTTTATTTATTTATTTATTTTACTTGATATTTTGAAACAAAGGTTTAGCAGATAAGCATGTATAGAACAATCTGTTGACAAAATTCTGAGTAGATTTAAAGGAACACTATAGTCACCAAAACAACTTTAGCGTATTGAAGCAATTTTGGTGTAGAGATCATTTCCCTGCAGTGTCACTGCTCAATCCTCTGCCATTTAGGAGTTAAATCCCTTTGTTTATGAACCCTAGTCATACCTCCCTGCATGTGACTTGCACAGCCTTCCTAAACACTTCCTGTAAAGAGTCAGCTAATGTTTATACTTCCTTCATTGCAAATTCTATTTAATTTAAAATATACTATCCCCTGCACTGTTGATAGCTTCCCAGACCCCAAAGAAGCATTCTGTGTATGATTAAAGTTCACTTTAGAGAGCAGGCAATAATAACTTTTAAAGTAAGTTATATCTAATTGAAAGTGAAGCCATTTTTTTTCATGCATGGTGTGAGAGTCACAGCCAGTGGAGATGTAACTAGGGCTGCATGGACAGAAACAAAAGGGAGTTAAGTCCTAAATTGCTGAGATTTGAGCAGTGAGACTGAAGGGTCATGATCTATACACTAACTATGCTTCCTTAAGCTAAAGTTGTTTTGGTGACTATAGTGTCCCTTTAAGAACATAAATAGAAGTTTATGCAGTCCATATATTACATACACTCTATGAATACAATATTGCCCAAGAGGTAATAATGAGGAAAATAGATGTTCTGATCATAGTTCCCAACATATATGTTGTTTTATTTATCAATCTTGCCTTTACAGAGTTGAGTAATTCCATGGATCAGTCACTCTACTCACTTTGAGTGGTTTGGCATAAATATGGCCAGACATAATGTACACCTTAACCATACCCACCTCTGCATGCATAGTGATAATAGTCCCCTTTTCCTTGACACGTGTTCTGCAATACCGTTTATTCTACCTTATTCACTGTTTTGCAGTGGCTTTTTTTTTTGTCTTGATCTAATAAAGATTGTTTAATTATATGAATTAGTGCCAAATGTTCCTTATGGCAAACATGTTTCTGATTGCGATAAGACTGGGGACTATGCATACTTCCTTTGACTAAAATAGGCTTCTGGTAAGTTCCCACTGGCCTACTTCTACTTTAGGATTACATTTTAATAATTTTCTGCACCTTTACCTGGAGAATCCACCTCTGTTCTCCATGATCCATTCTCATGTTAGGCCCTGTTCTTCATAATCTACCAATGTCTAAATTCATCCAAAATTCATTCCAAGCTACCAATGCCTAAATTAACTCCAACCCCATATCACTTACTTCTCACCAACCAATTGTATTCCCAAACTATATCTCTCTTTCTATTTAATGTTGCCTTATCCCATGACATTACTCAGAAATACTCATACTCTCTCTGTTAGAGATCCCTCATCTACGTGCCTCATACAAATCTTCCTTCTCTATCTGTCCACTAGAAATGACCTGTTGCTATTCGCTAGAGATCTCTCCCATCAAGCACATATAACACCTGCTCTTGTGATGTAATTCCAGTAAAATACAAGTTTAGCAGGCTAAGATTGCCACAAGGCATATGTATGTATATGTGTTTGTAGTATCAGTTGGTTAATTACACGTAGCTAAGATACTGTCATCACTGTACTGACCAGGTGCAGGAATGTAAGAACTGGAATTACGCGTCCCTCTCCTTTGTATCAGATGAGCCACGTGGTTAGACCGGATGGATGAGTTTAGACTCTATTCATTAAATAGGTTAAGGGTATGTGTGGGTGTAGTTAATTGTGGGAGGAGCTACAGTGCTATATAAGGAATGTACTCTATGTATTCAGTACTCAGACTTTGCTGTATTTTGGTGACGCTAGTCCCTCTGAGTCCCGATCGGTGATCCAATAAAGAATCTCTTCCTTCCTGAAGAAACCTGTGTCCATCTCTCTGTGCTTGGCTTCCGTCAGTTTCTCCGGTATCATTTGGTGCATTGGCCGGGAAGCTCATCGTTCAACGGTAGCTGAGAGGCAGAGGCGTGAGACGGTCTATCTTTGCCCACGTTCTCTACGGCTGCACCCCTGAACTTCTGCGTGGACCTCCCTTCGTCTCGGCGCCACTGGTCTGTTGTCCAGGAGATCATCGGCCTCTACGTGAGAAGTGCTGGGGTGTCCCCGTCGATGAGTGTGAACTCAGGTTCAGGAACGAGGAGGTAAGACAACTGCTGTTTTAGACGGCAGGACCCACTAGGGGTATACCGATTGTGCGGTAGGCCCAAAGGGGTTTTGAATCTGTGTATCTGCCCCCTCTGTCGGAGGGAAGGAGCGAAGGCGCACCGCTCGATCGAACGCTCTTTAGTCAGACCGTTTGATTTGGTTAGTCAGGCGGGGTCCTGGTGTAAATAGCCCTAGCCGGACACCGGTGTCTTGTCTAGACTAGCGTTCTAGGGTGTATATTACGTTCGCTAGGTCGGAGGGACCGGGAGACTAAGCGGCGCCTGTGTAAATTCGGTTCGCTAGTTCTCATCCTATCTGGGCTAAGTGGGAAGGCGTGTAAATTTGGAACCCACTAGACTTTTGATAGTGCGACTAAGAGGCGCCTGTGTAAATTCGGTTCTCTAGCTCGCTATATATGTGGTGATTGGGCAGTGTGGCTAACCAAAACGGGTGTATATAGTTTTAGGTAGTCCATTCAAGGTACTGGCCAATAGTTTAGTTGGGAATTGTAAATGTGTTAACGATTGTTTTAGTAAAGTGTATATCTTGTTAGATAGCGCGAGCTCAGCCGTCTAGCGAGAGTGTTAATAGTGTGTTGCTGTATTATAGTGCACGGTACCATAACCCTGTATATTTACTGACATTATATAATAAGTACTAATCATTGTCGTCCATTGCATGTTTAACACCATAACCACTAATAATTGTATTGTGACCTTAACTTGTGCTTTGACCTATGCTAACCGTACTGTAACCGCTATTTGTAAAAGACGATGTTACTGGGGTGTGTTATAGACGGGTAATTCGTATATAGAGAATTATAGCGTGGGTGACTGTGTAGTTACGCCAAAGGGCATAATATTGATTATATAGTGACTGGTGTAGCAGCTGTGTGTGTATGGGAATTCCCTGAGTGTTTATTGTTATTGTGTACGTTTCACTTGGTAACCGTACCACGTGGTGCTGTTGCCAGAGGAAACGGGTGTGACTGTTGAATAGTACGCGTGTATAGTAATCGTTGTCGACGATGTTCCACTGTTAAATATGGGTGCGTCGCAGTCAACGATTCCGGATCCCTTAGGATGTATGGTTAAGAATTTTAAAAAGGGATTTAAAATTTGTGATTTTGGGGTAAAGATGTCTCCTGTACGTTTGGTCACTTTGTGCACTAGGGAGTGGCCTACTTTGGTTGCGGCATGGCCGCCACGTGGCAGTTTGGATCCAACTCTGGTACAGCGCTTACACGTGGCTGTATCAGGTAGGCCTGAACTTTACGGCCAGTTTCCTTATATTGATTGTTGGAGACAGGCCGTAAATGACTCGCCAAAATGGCTCCGGACATGCCACGAGGAACAGTGTCGCCTCATGGTAGCTAGGACTTGTTCGTCCACTAGGGCTGGTGTTAGGCCCATTTTGGACACGCCCCCTGAGTCCGAGATCCCTTTGCCGCCCCCTTACTTTCCGGTAAGAGGAAGTGACGCAAATACAGGAAGTCCTGTAACCCTTCCCTCATTACCCTCATCCACTTCCGCTTCCTCCTCCAGTACAGGATCCACCCCCCCTCGTACTAAATCTCCCCTTCCGGAACCAGAACCCACCCCCATTAGAAACGAATATCCTGATTTGGCGCCACTTCAGACTTCCGGTCAAGCTTCATCTAGCTCGGCCCGAAGTGTTCTATTCACTACCTTTTCCCAAAACCAACCTCCCACATCCCCATACCCTATATCTCCCCGACCGGAACCCATGACTGACGCTTCCCTACGTAGCCCCATCCAAACCCGACAGTTGACTGGTGCCCAACAATTAAAGCACTATCAGATGCCTCTTCGCTTAAATCCCGGGTCAGCTTATATCGATGCCGCAGGTCAAATGGCACACGCTGACCCTGTCTTCGTATATGTCCCATTTACCACAACCGATCTTTTAAACTGGAAGAAGTGCTGAAAAACCGGTTCTTAAAAGTCGACTCTGTACATTGGGAGGCCACGTAGTAAAACACCAATTCCTTTATATGCCTGAATGTCCAGTCCAATTGCTGGGACGTGATATGCTATCAAAATTACAAGCGCAGATTACGTTCCTACCAAATGGAACAACATCCTTAAAGTTTAATGGACCTTCAGGTATTATGACTTTATCCGTACCAAAGGAAGAAGAGTGGCGACTTTATACAGTGTTGACTAGCCAAAACCCTAGGAGTGATGAGACATTGTTTAACATACCAGGAGTTTGGGCAGAGAACAACCCACCAGGACTGGCCCGCAATATTCCACCAATAAAAATTGAACTGAAACATGGGGTTTATCCAGTGAGCCTAAGACAATATCACATTCCGCAGAAGGCTAAGAAGAACATCCAATCCTATCTGGATAAGTTCATACGGTATGGTATCCTAAAATTCTGTACTTCCCCCTGGAACACCCCATTGCTGCCTGTTCAAAAGCCCGGTACAGATGAGTATCGACCTGTACAGGACTTAAGAGCAGTCAATGATGCGGTTGTTAGCATACATCCAGTTGTACCCAATCCATATAACCTGCTTGCTTTAATTCCGGGCGGGGCTACTTACTTCACAGTCTTAGATCTCAAAGATGCCTTCTTTTGCCTCCGAATTGCCGCAGAAAGCCAATGTATTTTCGCTTTCCAATGGGAGAACGCTGTAACGGGCTCAAAACGCCAAATGACTTGGACAAGACTGCCCCAAGGGTTTAAAAATTCACCTACCCTATTTGGTTCAGCTCTAAGTCAAGATCTACTGGATTTCGAGTCTATCCCAGGAGAATGTGTATTGTTACAATATGTAGATGACTTGTTGATAGCAGCAGTTACAAAAGAAAAATGTCAGCAAGCAACGCACGATCTACTACATATTCTCTGGAAGGCAGGATACAAGGTGTCCAGGAAGAAGGCTCAGTTGTGTTTGCCAACTGTCAAGTATCTGGGATTCCATATCTCTGAAGGTCAAAGGATTATGGGGCCAGAGAGAAAAGAAGCTGTCTGCCAAATACCAATACCCAAGAATAGAAGACAAGTGCGAGAATTCTTGGGGGCAGCAGGCTTCTGTAGGATATGGATTCCCAGCTATGCGATACTGGCAAAACCTCTGTACGCAGCTATCAAAGGTACAGAGCACGACCCCTTCTTATGGACCCAAGAACAGCAAACGGCATTTGAAGATGTGAAGAAGGCTTTGATGAGTGCCCCAGCATTAGGTCTACCTGATCACACACGACCATTCTACTTATATGTACACGAGCAAAGAAGAATGGCTGTGGGAGTATTGACACAGTACTTGGGATCATGGCAAAGACCTGTTGCCTACATGTCTAAGCAACTGGATGCAGTGGCCAGCGGACTTCCACCTTGTCTAAGAGCCGTAGCTGCAGCTGCCCTGCTAGTAGCTGAAGCCGATAAACTCACTCTGGGTCAAGAACTTTATGTACGAGTCCCACATGCAGTACAGACGTTGTTGGATTACAAAGGAAATCATTGGTTTAGTAACAGCCGTATGACCAAGTATCAAGCAATGTTGTGTGAAAACCCAAGAGTGCATTTAGAGACTGTAAACACCTTAAATCCAGCTACCCTTTTGCCGCAACCTACTGAAAGTCAACATGATTGTTTGGAAGTAATGGATGAAGTATTCTCAAGTAGACCAGATCTTCGTGATTTTCCCATCCAGAACCCCGATGTTCAATATTACACCGACGGCAGTAGTTATGTGAAAGAAGGGATCCGCTATGCAGGATATGCAGTAACAACAATAGACAAGGTGATAGAAGCTCGGCCACTGGCGAAAGGAACATCAGCACAAAAGGCAGAATTAATAGCACTAACACGAGCGTTACAATTGGCTGAAGGTTTAAGAGTAAATATCTATACGGACTCTAAGTATGCGTTTTTAACCACTCATGCCCACGGAGCTTTGTATAAAGAAAGAGGACTACTGAATTCAGAAGGCAAAGAAATCAAGTACGCAGCTGAAATCCTACAACTATTGGAAGCAGTGTGGGAGCCGAAAGAAGTCGGTATCATACATTGTCGAGCGCATCTGAGAGGAGATGGTGATGTAACCAAGGGAAATCGGATGGCAGATAGTGCAGCTAAGCGTGCTGCTGAATCAGGAAGACAGGAGTATGTGGGGCATATAGCTGCTCTTATACCAACTCCACTGTCCCAATGGACTCCAGTTTATACAGCTCAAGAAGAGGAGTGGTTAAAGACTGAACCGGGAAAGTATTTGGAGAACAAGTGGTATCAGCTAGAAGATGGAAGAATAGTCATACCAGCATCACTAGCGGTAGAAATTGTCCAAAATTATCACAACGGGACACATTCTGGGAGAGACAGTACTGAAGAATCTCTTAGAAAACATTTCTACATACCAAGATTGTCCAACTTGACTCAGGCCATTGTACGCAGATGTGTAACGTGTGCTAAGAATAATGCAAGACAAGGACCAGTAAAGCCACCAGGAGTTCAGTTTATGGGGGGACTCCCCATGTCCGATCTACAAATAGACTTTACAGTGATGCCTAAATCGGGTGGACATCGTTACCTGCTGGTAATTGTGTGCACCTATTCAGGCTGGGTAGAAGCATGTCCTACTCGTACAGAGAAAGCAGGAGAAGTTGTGAGATTCCTGCTACGAGAAATAATACCCCGATATGGACTACCCTGTTCTATAGGATCGGACAATGGTCCAGCTTTTGTTCATCAGTGCCTACAACAACTGACTCATATGCTTGGTATAAAGTGGAGGCTTCATACTGCATATAGACCCCAGAGTTCTGGTAAGGTAGAGAGAATGAATAGAACTATAAAGAACCAGTTGGC
The DNA here is from genome assembly GCF_036172605.1 of Pelobates fuscus. NCBI lineage: Eukaryota > Metazoa > Chordata > Amphibia > Anura > Pelobatidae > Pelobates > Pelobates fuscus. The sequence goes on along the minus strand of NC_086326.1, from coordinate 87,119,576 downwards.
TAAAATGTGTCAGGAAACCCAACTTAAGTGGAACGTTCTCTTACCCATAGCTTTATTGCGAATCCGCAGTACCCCTACCAGAAGGATGGGCCTCTCTCCTTTTGAAATCATGTATGGGCGACCACCTCCCGTACTTGGTAACTTAAGGGGGGACTTGAGTCAGTTGGGAGAAGGAATTACCCGGCAGCAGGTTGTAGAGTTGGGTAAGACTATGGAGGAGGTACAGAAATGGGTACAAGATAGATTACCTGTGAATATTTATCCCCCTGTTCATAGTTACCATCCAGGAGACCAAGTGTGGATTAAAGAGTGGAATAATGTACCGTTAGGGCCCAAGTGGAGAGGTCCTTATGTTGTTCTTTTGTCTACCCCTACAGCGATAAAAGTAGCCGAAGTAACTCCGTGGATACATCACTCCAGGGTTAAACCAGCAGCAGTCGATTCTTGGCAAATTACAGCAGATCCAGAGAATCCCTGCAAGATCCGGTTGAAACGCACTACTCAGTCGGAGTAACGAGGAATTATTGTGGATTACAAATTTTATTGTTACAGGTGTGAGTGAGAAGGCCATAATAAAGCCTGTCCGCTTACCATCACATAGTGTATAAGCCAGGAAAGTCCCGAAGGGACACCTGTGAAGACGAGCAGAACTCCATTCCCTGCAGCCCTCACATCCTGGAAGCTGAGGTTCCATCGCACGGACGAAGACTGAGGATGACGGCGAAAGATGTGCTTTTGATAGTGTTTATTTATATGTGTTTTTATATTCAGGAAGGTAGAGGTACCGACACTCCTAGCTGTGAGGTATGCATTAAGACTACGAGAACAGGTAACCATATTTCCCAAACCCTAATTTGGCATTCACAATACGAATGTAAAGGAGATGTATCGAGATGTAGATACTTAAATATAGATTATAGTGTGTGCCATTTAGGAGTAGGAGAACCTAAGTGCTTCAGTCCGGAGTATCAGCCTCGTACAATTTGGTTGACTCTCAGGAATGGAGATCCTCAGGGGACCCTAATTAATAAAACGGTGTTAGAATCCGTACATTCTTCGGGTGTTCTGCTATTTGATGCGTGTAAAGCGATATCGAGTGGTAGAAAGCCGTGGAATGTATGTGGGGATCTTAGATGGGAGAGGACGTATGGGTCTAACGATAAATATATTTGTCCCAGTAGCAAAAATAAATATGTAAGTCCTAGATGCCCAAATAGAGATTATAACTTTTGCCCATATTGGTCTTGTGTGGGGTGGGCAACTTGGGGACAGACAGTAGACAAAGACATGATAGTGACTAAGTTGCCGACTAGCCCTTATTGTAAGTCTATGGAATGCAACCCAGTCCATATACTCATTAATAACCCCGACAAGTTCTTAGATAAGTATGGAAATTTATTTGGGTTTCAAATATACGGGACGGGTTTAGATCCTGGGACATTATTGTTTATAGGAATAGAGACTGATACGGTATCCTCCCAGACTCATCAAGTATACCATTCCTTTTACGAAGAGATGAGTCTAGATAATAAGATCCCCCATAATGCTAAAAACCTGTTCATCGATCTAGCTGAAAGTATTGCCGGTAGTCTTAATGTTACCAACTGCTATGTGTGTGGAGGTACTAACATGGGAGACCAATGGCCTTGGGAAGCAAAGGAGGTAATGTCCGGTTCTGAGGCAGTTGACCAATTAATATCTACACAAGCCGATTATCATATGAGTGTTAGAGGTAAATCTGAGTGGAGATTAAAGACCTCCATCATAGGTTATGTTTGCATAGCAAGGAAAGGAATAATGTATAATACTTCTGTAGGAGAATTAACTTGTATAGGGCAAAAAGCTTATGATGATGATACAAAGAATACAACTTGGTGGTCGGCTTCAAATGTCTCAGAACCATCTAACCCGTTTGCTAGATATGCCAATTTAAAGGATGTGTGGTTTGATCTATCCATCACATCTACCTGGAGAGCCCCAGCAAATTTGTACTGGATCTGTGGTAAGAAAGCCTATTCGGAGCTGCCACAGGACTGGGAAGGGGCATGTGTGTTGGGTATGCTCAAACCATCCTTCTTCTTGTTACCGATTGAAACAGGTGAGACTTTAGGTGTTAAAGTGTATGATGTGAATCATAGGAAGAAAAGGGGACCCATAGAGATAGGCGCCTGGGAAGATGATGAATGGCCTCCCCAGCGTATTATAGATTACTATGGGCCAGCCACGTGGGCTGAGGATGGTACCTTTGGTTACAGGACCCCTATTTATATGCTCAACCGCATTATAAGGTTACAGGCGGTGGTTGAGATTATCACTAATGAAACATCACAGGCGCTCAATCTTCTAGCGAAGCATAACACCAGGATGAGGACAGCAGTCTACCAAAATAGATTAGCCTTGGATTACCTTTTGGCAGTAGAGGGAGGTGTATGTGGGAAGTTTAACCTAAGTAATTGCTGTCTTCAAATAGATGACGAAGGGCAAGCAATAGCTGAGCTTACTAGCCATATGGTTAAACTAGCGCATGTGCCTACTCAGGTATGGAAAGGGTACAATCCAAGTAGTTGGTTTGGTAGCTGGTATGAGTGGTTTGGAGGGCTTAAGGCAGTGGTAGGTGGAGTCCTACTGATTTTACTGTTGTGTCTACTCCTACCGTGTCTTATACCCTTAGTAGTTAGGTCTGTGCAAAGCCTGATAGGAAGTATAGCAGAGAGGAAGGCTGCTGCACAGATAATGGCGATATATAAGTATAAGGCTCTAGATCAGGGAGAACCAATGCAAGAAGATGAATGTTGAAGATTCACATCATAAGATAAGTCTGGTCTGGTTCATGGTAACCTGAGGTATATGCAAACCAAGGTTAAGTGATGCCTCAAGTAATTGTGAAATATCAGAGGCATCAAAGGGGGGAATGTGATGTAATTCCAGTAAAATACAAGTTTAGCAGGCTAAGATTGCCACAAGGCATATGTATGTATATGTGTTTGTAGTATCAGTTGGTTAATTACACGTAGCTAAGATACTGTCATCACTGTACTGACCAGGTGCAGGAATGTAAGAACTGGAATTACGCGTCCCTCTCCTTTGTATCAGATGAGCCACGTGGTTAGACCGGATGGATGAGTTTAGACTCTATTCATTAAATAGGTTAAGGGTATGTGTGGGTGTAGTTAATTGTGGGAGGAGCTACAGTGCTATATAAGGAATGTACTCTATGTATTCAGTACTCAGACTTTGCTGTATTTTGGTGACGCTAGTCCCTCTGAGTCCCGATCGGTGATCCAATAAAGAATCTCTTCCTTCCTGAAGAAACCTGTGTCCATCTCTCTGTGCTTGGCTTCCGTCAGTTTCTCCGGTATCACTCTCCCTATATGTTATAAATACTGCCATCAATTACAGATTCCCCCTACTTTCTAACTTTGGAGTTCTCCTGCAGAGATTTCCTTTGCCTCTCCTTCATAAATCAGACTGTTTACTATAAATAGCTCCCATAAAATTCATCCTTCCATAATATTAGGGTAGTATGGCAAATCTCATGTTTGGGGTGCTTTGTTACTCTTGCGTTAGTGGCCAGTGTCATCACAGACAGAGTGCAGAATCTCTGCAAAAAATGTCCGGCATTGGCGTGGTGTTGTCCACCTCCGAAGAAACAAGGCCATAAAAATCTCTAGCAAAAACAAAGAATATGAGAAAGCTAAGAACAGGCTAAAGCTTAGAGAAACTCACTAGTTTGCTCTTTGGTAAATCCCTGCTCTGGTTTCAAAATAATCTTTGCTCACTTGTGCCATTACAGAGAGAACATATCTGAAGCATATCAGACTAATCCCACCCACATGGGCAGTAGAGAACCGAAATACCAGCAAGTTCACTCTGCACGAGAGATTCAGCAACCCCAGACGATCATTTCGGCCTTCTTTGGGCCTCGTCAGTGAGGTGTAGCTGATACCCCTCTAGACGCAGTGAGCACGGGGTCCACGTCTGGATTACCCTTTTAACTTGGGGAGAGCCAAGTTAATGCATTGAATAAGAGAACTCTATAATGAAATTTGCTCACCAGTTCAGTTTGTGATTACTACTATTGAATAGTACCTATTATAACAGTAACTACTGATCACATTTTAAAATGCACGATAGGTCGTGGGATCATTTCACAGGCAGAGGAGTCCAAAAACACTGGCCTCAGCCATAATGGGACAGCAGGACAAGTTTAAAATGTGATGGAAAAAACCTAGACTGGGAAAACTAATGGATGAAAAAAATGCTGTTACTAGTAATTGCCTCTTGTAATTTAAGCTATTAAGTAAATATTCAGTTTTTGTTGTTTTTCTAAATTCTGAGAATCTGCTGCTTTGAGCAAAAATAATGCAGAAATTTACTGAAATGCTGTAGACATTGACTTTTTAAGGGAAGTTATTATGTTTATTTTATTTTTTTATTTGATTGAGTTTAGACGCAGTCAGAGCAGAAAAGTTATTAAAATCTTATCATTTGCTTTGGTAGACAGAGCCTGGAATTTCAGGCACATTTCTATTGAATTCTGCCAGACTGAACACAATTTTAATAGAATATATTATAAGACGCTCTATGGCCCTTGGGTTGTCATGGGGACTGTAAAGATATTAGAATTACTATGCTATGTTTCATTGCACCATCTACTGTAGGCTCTCTGAACTAGCACTCCTCAATGGAGAAAAGGTTCCCAAAACAGATCTTTGGCTTTTAAGTCTGTGCATGAGGTAAAGGAAATATAGCCAAATAATGTAGTCTATATCGTATTGTATGCATCATATTAAAGGGACACTGTAGTCACCTGAACTACAGCTTAATGTAGTTGTTCTGGTGAGTATAGTCACTCTTTGCGGGCTTTTTAGTGTAAACACTGCCTTTTCAGATGGCCACAAGAGGTGCTTCCTGGGTCTGCATTGAGATGCTGAACTTTTGATTCAATGCATCTCTGTTGAGGAGATGATGAGTGGCCAGGGTGGCATTTGGCTGAGATCATCAAAATTGACAATCTTATCAATTCTGATGATGTCAGCCAAGGAGGAGGACCACTGCCGGCAGACTCGCGTTACACTGGAATAAAGGTGAGTTTTATTACCTTTTAAGGGGGATGGAGGGGGAGAAGCAGCAACCTAAATTGTGGTTTTAACACTATAGGGTCAGGAATGCAAATTTGTGTTCCTGACCCTATTGTGTCTATAGTGTTCCTTTAATTAAATATGGAAATACTGAAGATGCTATGCGCCTTCACATCGTCAATTAAAGGAACAACTTTTTTTTTTTTTTTGCAATTCAAATGAAAACCTTCAAAACAGCAGACTATGTCAGACTCCACAATTGGTGAAATAACTTGTCAGGTGTCTCTGCACTATTGGAGCTCTGCTAATCCCCAGGCAGGAGGTATATACATGTGGCTATCCTGTAATTGTTTAAATACAATACGGATACAATTAATTGAGGTAGTTTTACCTGTGACTGAAATACACACTTTATTCCACCTTTTCCTACCGTTATTCTTTTACAATTTTGAGTGTTTTAAGAGAAACTAAGTTTACATTTTAGACTTCCCTAATAACTATTTCTTATGGCAACCTTTCAACTAACTCACCCCCTCCCACCAAATAAGTAACGGTTGAAATGAAACTACTGAATAGAATTTTGAATAATCACCTATAACTTTTGTCATGAGATGCTCTGTTTTTTAAAAAATCTATACTATAATATATAATAATATTACATCACAGTTCTGTCCAGAGAAGACAGCTAGGACAAACATACACATGAAATAGAAATATTCTTTGTTACCCTATTCCCCCTTACCCTTTTGTTTTTTTTGCTTGACAAAGACCCAATTCTGGGTCAAAACGTTGCAGTGTTCTTTGAGTTCTAATAAATGTGCCGAAAAGCTATTGGAGTGCCTGGACTTTTCTCTTTTATTGGCATTACATCTGTAATAATAACTGGTCTCTGAATAACCATTGCAGTTATCTTTCATTAGGTCAAATCGCACATCCATATTTTTGAGGGGGATATTGTAAGTATATTGGCCAAGTGGAGAGGGCATGACCCAAGTGTGAGAAAATGGATATGCAGAGTGGAATGTTACCAGCTTAATGTTGTCATAAATAATTCAATCACTTGTGCAAGGAATTTCTATTAAGTAATGATCAATAAACATAAAAAAAAATATCCATTGGTTCAATGAAACAAGAAATGTCTACCAGGAAGCGTATAATAATTGCATTATTCATATAGTTATATGCTTGCAGTATATGCAGTGTAATACATTGAATTGAATGTATTAATCTACTTTCAGGACTGCATTACTGAACAATAGCTTCAGGGGAAGTCAGAGGTCAATAGAATCTGATGTAATAAATACCCAAACAAATTAAAATCTGAATTATTAATGATCAATCATTTTCATGATTTCGTTTTTCTTTAAGTAAGTTTCTTATGCTGAGAGTGTACATTGGGCTAATAACTAGTACGATAGATCTTGCTCAATTGCATTGGACGACTAACAAATGATATCAAGGCAATGCTGTCTTCAATTTTATCTAGCATGTTCTGGTGAATCTAGATTATATGATAGCCTTCCTGAGCTTTAGAGCTTTGCATGTTTGCGGGGGTGTACTAAAACGGTTGACTGCTAACCACAGGGTGGTGCCAGGGCACTCCCAGCACCATAACTACTATAGCTGTCTGTAATAGTTATCTTATTAAGGTATTTTTCCAATAATAAGTATTGTCCCTCAAAAAGCAGGGCACTTTGGGTGTCTACTTCAAAAATGTGCTAGCTCTGGTTTTAGAAGAACTGATAGAATTGTACTTTAGCAGAACTTAATCCATGCAAGTATCATTATTGTAGATTGAATTTAGTTTTTAAAATGCATGGGTATATAAGAAATATCTGAACTGTAAATGGAAAATTCAGTAGAGCTATTTATAAGTCTTGTGCCTCACAGCTTCTTACTTTGTTGCTATAAGGTCTATTTTTCTTCTTATACTTGCAGCAGTCAGTCGAGTGAAAGCATTTAGTGAGACATTAATATTGCTTTAATGGATATTTTGAAATTGTGTCCCGGAGTCCTACAGAATAGTTTGCCCCAAAGCTCATCCTCTAATCAATCATTTCCAAGACCCGCTTATGGTCCAGATTTAAAGAGGAAAAGAGAAAAGCTTGAGATTTTGAGTGCAATTTGCAAGTTTGGCGAAGGAGGGAGAATAAAAAGAACAGAGATTACCGGGAGGGTGGGTGAAGACAAGGATGTAAGACAGATCAATATGAAAGAACAAATTGTAATCTTTGAAGAGCTGACAGCACAATACTGAAGATTCTGTCTCTCTGCAACGACTTTTAATCTTGCCACTGACAAAACGAATTAAATAAAAAATACATTGCTTAACCCTTTTATTTCTCATATTAAAACAGAGGTTTTAGTTGACACTCTATAGCAGATGTAGGCAACCTTTTAGCAGCACTATGCCAAAATAGGATTGTGATGTCCCGTAGCGTGCCGGTATTATTTTTGTAAATTGAGGTGTGTATGTTGCCGTATTCTGCTTGTGTTATTTATACTGCAGTTGCTTTGTATCGTTGTATTTGTGCGTATATGAGCTATTATGTTTTATATGTTCATGAGTAGTGGTATCATGTATAATACCTATGAATGTGGGCTGTGTATGGGAGCTGCTTGTGGAATTGTGTGTCTGGATGGATATGTTACATTGTGTGTTTGGTAGTATGTGTATGTGTGGGACTGTTTGGAGTATTGTATGTGAAAGGCCTCATGTGGGGTTGTGTGCATGTATGTGAATTGTTAGTGGAGTTAAGTTTGTGGGGATTGTGTGTGTATGTGTATGTTTCTTTGTGGGCTGTTCGTATTATTTGTATGAGGGGAAGGTTATTCTGCATTTCTGTGTATATCTAGTAGTGTGGGTGGCTTCCCTGGTTCCACTGGGGACCAGGCTGGCCAGGTACAGGTCAAGAACAGGCGCTGCAACAGCAGCTGTAGGCTGCTCTACTACCGTGTGGATCCCCATTCACAAGTGCTGGGAGGAAGTGATCTGAGATCACTTTCTCTACGTTCTGCAATGCATACATTGAGGATTGTCCTTCACCACCTTTTTCTATTGGCAGATATCTGAAATTTCACTGGGACTCCTGATAGGCCAGAGCCTGTTTGGCTCTAGCAGCCTTGAGTGCGGTGCAAAAACACCTTGAGTGCCGTGCATGGCACATGTGCCATAGGTTGCCTAACCCTGCTCTATAGTAATAAGGTGATTTTGTTAATGCAGGTATCTCCAACACTCCTGCTCATCTCAGTGGGAATTCTTGGAAGAGATTGTCGCATAGTGTCAGTATATAAAGCCTTACAGAACGTCAGGAGAAATTGGTGAAATTATGGATTAGTGATTTCTTTGACAATTAGTACGACCTCAAGATATTAGCAACCAAGCCAGCTATTTGATAACACCATTGCAAGCTGTAGTTGTTCGTCGCTTCTAGTTTAATGTGGTCAACTTTTAACAGTTTCAAAGACCTTAAATGGTGGGGAGGGGGTCATCTCACTGTACACGAATCAGGATAACCAATATATTTAAGGAAAATTAGCCTCTTAATGAGAACTCTTAAATCTAACGCTACACAAAGAGATGAATGCACACGATACATTCTAAGATTATATATCTAATCTATTTGACTGACTATATACTACTCTGTCTATCTACCTATTGTTTCTGGTTAGCAGGCATTAAATGAATGTATTTAGTTTTTTTATTTTATTTTCAGTAATCATATACATTTGAAGTGTTTCCTATCCCCTTGATCAGGCATAGACAACCTTCGGCACTCCAGATATTTTGGTCTACACCTCCTATGATGCTTTGCCAGCATTATGGGTGTAAGAGCATTACGGGAGTGCCGAAGGTTGCCTACCCCTGCCCTAGATCATTATGTACCTTGTAAAAAAAAAAATAGAATGAAGGTCATTTTAAGGACATCTGATAAAGTACACATCCATTACAAATATCCTGTAAAATGTCATTGATGTCTTTCTTCCTATCTACTGAAGCCAACTAAGATATGCTGTTGCATTATTATGAGGTTGTCTGAGGATTATCTCTGTAGAACTAGGAATTCTCTTTTCCAGAGGCAAGATGAATGGGAATGTGCAAATTGAATGTTACATGCTTTTGTTTCTTCGCAAGAAATGCTTGTACATATATATAACTGCATAACCCAAAGACAAATGTCTCTTATTTTTATGTATTTCAGTATTATATTGTGATTGTTCTTCCTCTGATATCATTTGTTACTACTACCACAAAGCCTTTTTCAAAAGACCAGTCAGTGCAAGTGGTTTCATACATTTGTTGTAATTGCATAGCAGCACATCATGCAAGTTACAGTATGTATGCTCATGCTAAATAGGACGATTTTATGCTTGTATGATATATTTGTAATGGAAGTTAAATGATGTGTTTTAGAAAAGTGCCATCAACAATAAATGACGACAAGCTATTGGAAATGTAATAGGGGATAGAAGATATTAATCATTCCAACATCTATGTTTTGCTAGCAGAATGTCTTGCAGGAATGACTGCAAATGTTGAACACAAATGGTCTACTTCACGTGGGAGCCCATATCTAGCATTATCTCTAGTGGACATGTTGTACTCTGAACATAAAATGAAACATATGTATATAAAGGAACATTATAGTCACCAAAACAACTTTTGCGTAAATAAGCAATTTTGGTATATAGGTCATACCCCTGCAGTCTCACTGCTTAATTCTCTGCCATTTAGGATCTAAATCACTTTGTTTAGGCACACCTGCATTGTGTTCCTATAACTCCTAAAAGGCAGTAAACTGAGCAGTGAGACTTCAAAGGTATGGTCTATACACCAAAACTGTTTCATTAAGCTAAAGTTGTTTTGGTGATTGTAGTGCATGCTTAAAACAATGAATAAAATAATAATGATAATAATAATAATAATAATATGGCATATAATATTAAATGTGCATTGTTTTCAACAGAACATATTGATCACTTTGTCACTTGTTCCATGATATCATTTACATTTTTATGCATATATGAAAACATAACTACGGTGCTTGTGTCAAATAACCATCCCCCTTGCTCACAAGTGACCAATAACCAGCCTCTTCAGAATTATATAAAATTGTTAAGGATATTGTGCTACACACTGCTCACATGCACAGAATGTACATTTGGGTACCTTCTTTCAGCACTCTAACCAAATATGTTAACTTTTTCCATGAGTCCAGCTAAGATAGATAATCCAAGTGATCCTCAGACATAAGGTTCCATATAGAATATCTTGTACTCCAATATAATGTATAAAGGGCTTAAATTCCATGCTACTAGGTAAGATTTAAAGATACTTGCCAATACAAGTGTGTAGAATCCATGGCACACTCACCAGGCTTACATTTATACTTACAGTGATGCATTTTCACTTGCCAATGGCTAGTGTCAAGTGGTAATTTTGAGCTCTGAACATTATTATTATTATTGACCTTTATATAGTGAAAACTTATTCCGCAGCACTACAATAAAATGTTCTATATCAAAGTAATATGAAAGTAATAAAGTCAAAAAACTGTTGTAAAATACAATTATTATCAAAAAGAGTCCTGAAGTTATATCAAAGTAATATACTTACTGTTGAAGTGAGACGCAGTGCAGATGACAGCAATTTTATTATACCAAATATAAAATGGACGAGCGATCGACAAAGAGAAGTACACAGAGAAAGAAAGGGAATAAAATTAGAATTGTGAATCCAATTTAACAGAAAATCCAAATAATTTGTAAAAAGAAAAGAAATAGCTGTTGGAGATCAGTGATTCTGAAAATTAGCTTATTTTTATCCTCAGGAATTGGTTATGAGAGAAGGAATTTTACTAAGTCACATAGATAAATTAGTCTGCAGGGTTTAAAGGCAAAGCTAAATGCATTTGCATTATTTAAAGAAGATTTTCTCTGGAGATGTCAGTTTTCGTTTAGCTTCCATGGTTTAAGTCAAATAATTACCATATCCATTTTATTTAACTTAGAAGCAACTGTTATCTTTCACCAATTGTGCCCTCATTTATTTTTTTTATTGATATTAGTGGTAAAAATATGCTTTGATTAAAAAGATAGAAACATTTAATTTGCTTTTTGTTACAAAAATGCAAAACCTACACCCCTGGCGGCCATTTTAAGGTTAAGCAAGTGTAATATGGAAAACTAGATACATCAGTAGATAAGTCATTTCAAGGATAACAGTAACAGGAACCATAAAGTATCCTAACACAAGAATAGGATTTTGGGTTCCAGTGTCAAAGAAGGATCATGGAACTCTAAAAGAAAATATGGAAAAGCATATAAAAAATAAAAAGGGGAATGGAAGATTTTACTTACAAAGAAGGCTATAAAAACATTTAGATTTGCATTACTGGGAAAAATATGCAATGCTAGATTAAACCAAGATATTTATAAGGAATAATAATTAACTTTAGTCACTAGTGTATTATATATACATATTTATCTGTACAGGATAATTTAACCCCTTAAGAACAGAGGCGATTGTCCAATATCTGATCCACAACAAAACCTAGAATTTGCGCTGTGTTTCATCTGCCATAATCTAATGGGTTCTCTTTGAGGGCCAAAAACATATTATATATTGTTTTTAAAGGACAGATTTTCTGCTAATATCCTATATGTATACCTAACATAACATTAAGTATTAATAAAATGTTAAAAATGTGGAAAAGATAAAAAAATAAATCATATTTCTTTACATTTTGCTTATAATCATTGTTATTCATCAAGCGGAACTAAAGAAAAGATTAATGTATCAGTTCTGATTGTTTAATAGCTAGTATCAAAATGAATTTTTGGTAGTCAATGTTAACCATAAACAACCCACTCCAACTCTATACTAACCCTATGCTTACAGTAACTCTAACCATATACCTATCTTAACCCTACACTATCCCCAACCCTAAACCAACATTAACCCTTACCCAGGATTCATACTTACCCTAACACTATGCCTAATGCCAAACCTAGCCCTAACACTACGCTAAAAGAGTGGTCTCTGACTGCAATCTAGTGGTCGTCTTCAGCATGACAGGGAGATTGCCCTGTAATGCTGCTGCCCAACATGCTGTGATCGGTGTTGGGCAGCTGGCAAAACCCAGCACCAATCATAATTGGCAGAGGGGCATGCAAGCAGACCATGTCATGGTCTTTTCTGACCCTAGGGATCTCCTGTATATTGTCAAGCCTGGAATTACTGCGACTGAGTAAGATCACACTCAACCACAATGATTTAAAAGGATTTAAAGGGCTGTATACAGAGCAAATTTTGAGCTCCCCATACAGCCTATCAATTAGTCAGGTGAGTCTCAGATATTGATTGATATCTTGGTCTTCCTTGTGCGAGCACAGATATAACCCTGCTCACATCATGTTGCAGCCGTGGGAATTAAAATCCCCATTTAAAGAGCTGTGATACCACAGACATATATACACACACACACACACACACTCAATTGCCACTGCTACACACAAACACTACAACACGCACACACAAACTCTACTACACACAGGTGCACACACATACATTATGGTTTAAAACACACCCATTTACATACACATACATTGGTATACACACACAAACACATACATTTTAACTGATGTTATGAGAACTCACAGATATCTTTCACAAATTAACACTTAAGTTAAACTTATCTCACATTAGCTAATCAATACATTTTTAATAGGATGTGTGTGATATAGGAAACTATTGGACATCTCTCACTTTCTAAGCTATCCTTCAAAACACTAAAGGAAAATAGGGAACGTTTGTTGTGTACAAGGAAGCCCTGAAGACTTTCAAACTGCTTGTTTAGCAATGTTTCGTTTCTGGTACACAGGTAGAATATAAAAGATAGATTCATGTCTGAAAACTAAAATGACTTCCTTTCGCAGAACTAGGCAAGAAAATATAAAACAATGGAAACCTAATAAATGTGGTTGCTATTTCCATAAATATAGCATTTTACCATTCTAGTCTAGAGAGAGAGAGAGAGAGAGTGTGTGTGTGCGTGCGCGCACACATACCAAAAGAGTTCTGGTGGAGAAAAAAGTGTGGAGAAAAACACCTTCCACCAGAATCCCTTGCAGTAGTAAGGGCACTGTTAAAGTGAGATTTCTGTGGGAAAAGCAAGTCTTGTATGTACGTAGTGGGGAATCGCGATGCAGCCTAGAACAAAATCTAACCCCATTAACCCCCCAGTAACGACAGACCACTTAGTATGGATGAAACAGGCCACAGCATTTATTATCACAACAAATTACTGCATAACACATCCATAACTTTGTTTATTAAATCTCTTCTTTTCTGTAACCAAAACATTAGACATAAATAAGCATAAATTAACATATATACATATATAACTCCACCCATAGTGTTATACAGTGACCCAACCGTCCTTGCCAATAAAAACATGGAGTGGTTCCTAATCACCACTCCCTCTCACCTCCCCCCTCGTCATAAAAAATCCTTCCAATGCCTGCCATCAGCCGACCTTATCCACGCTCGATGGGCACGAGACCTCAGGCAACCTAAAGTTTAACCTTTGGAGCAGGGGAGGTTTGAGACCTTAAAAACTTGTTCATCTCATTCCATATACTTAAACGTAACCTCAAACTCAATTGGCAAGGACATACCCCCGGCTAGCTGCGACAAAATATACTATAGGGTGGACGGGAGGGAAGCTGTTTGCTGGCCCGAATCCCAAGTGGCACTGAGGTAAGACCTCCCCCACACTGTCTTACACAGAACATAATCACACCCACAGACTCTTCCCAACCAATCCCATGCATCTATCCCCACACTCCTACATGTGCCCTTGTCCGCTTAGCTGCGCTATCTCCCCAGGGCCTTATGGCTTGACTGGTGTGTGTATTTGTTTTTACCAATGTATTAACTATATATATGTATATATATTTAACAGTGAATTTGTGTACCTAGGCCAGGGCCGCCATCAGGGGGTGACAACCATAACAGTTGTCACGGGCCCGGCGGCCCTGGGGGGCCCGGGCCCCACGTGTGGGGGCCATCGGGTGGCCCACACACTTAGGGCCACCCGATGAGCCCCCTCCTTCAGGGGCCCGGTCAGCGCTGTGGCCGTTGTATAGCGCGACCGGGCCCCTTTAAAAAAAAAAAGAGCAGCCGCAGCAAGTGCTGCTGGGAGGAAGTAGTCACTTCCTCCCAGCTCACTCCGCGCGGGAGGAGCGCGCGCGCGGCAATGAGGGAGAGCCAGCCGACTACTCCCATCAGCCCCAGCCACCCTCCTGCAAAGAAAAGGTAAGAGACAGGAGGGTGGCTGGAAAATGAGCTGTGTGTGTGCATGTGTGTCTGTATGTATGTGTGTGTCTGTATGCATGCCTGTCTGTCTGTGTATGTATGCATGTATGTCTATGTATGTATGTCTGTATGCATGTATGTCTATGTATGTATGTATGTATGTCTGTCTGTATGCATGTATGTGTATGTCTGTCTGTCTGTATGCATGTATGTCTGTATGTGTATGTCTGTATGCATGTATGTCTATGTATGTCTGTCTGGATGCATGCATGTCTGTCTGTCTGTCTATCTGGATGCATGCATGTCTGTCTGTATGTATATGTCTGTCTGTCTGGATGCATGCATGTCTGTCTGTATGTATATGTCTGTCTGTCTGGATGCATGCATGTCTGTATGTCTATGTCTGTCTGTATGCATGTATGTCTGTGTGTCTGGATGCATGCATGTGTATGTATGTCTGTCTGTGTATGTATGTCTGTCTGCATGCATGTATGTCTGTCCGTATGTCTATGTATGTATGTATGTATGTATGCATGCATGTTTGTGTGTATGTCTATATATGTATGTCTGTATACATGTATGTCTGTATGTATGTGTATGTATGTATGTATGTATGTCTGGATGCATGTCTGTGTGTATGTCTATGTCTGTCTGACTGCATGCATGTCTGTCTGTCTATGTATGTTTGTGTATGTCTGTCTGTATGTATGTATATGTATGTATATATGTATGTCTGTATGTATGTCTGCATATCATTATGAACGTAGGTCTGTGTGTATGTGTGTATGGATGTCTGTATGCATGTATGTCTGTCAGTATATATGCATGTATGTCAGTCTGTATGTATGTATGTATGTCTGTATGCCATTATGAATGTATGTCTGTGTATGTCTGTATGCCATTATGAATGTATGTGTGTATGGATGTCAGTGTCTGTATGTATGAATATGTGTGTGTGTGTGTATGTATGTTGGTGTCTGTATGTATGTATGTGTCTTTATGTCCTCTTGCATGTGTGTCTGTATGTATGTTAGTATGTGTCTGTCTGTCACTATGTATGCCTGTGTGTATGTCTCAGTATGTGTGTGTCAGTATGTATGCCTGTATGCGTGTATGTCTGTTTCAGTATGTGTGTCTGTTAGTATGTATCTGTGTCCTTTTGTATCAGTGTGTGCGTTTGTGTCTGTGTGTGGACTCAGTGGGCGGTATTTGGAGGCGGGCCCCAGGGGGCCCAGACCCTGAACTGAGTTAGGGGCCCCAACATTTCTGGTGGTGGCCCTGACCTAGGCGTACTAATGCATGGCCTAACGCAAATCTTTTCTGTTTGGAATGTAACTATATGGTTAAATATATAAACCAACAATTTTCTACTTATGTGTTTAGCAGGTTATCACAAAAGAAAAAAAAAATTACGGAGCGAGAAAGAAAGTTGATCCACTGATTTTTTTTCTTTTCTTTCCCACTCAGTTATTTTGGGATAGATATTGCAGTTTTCGTCTGATTTCACCACAATAGGTTCTTTAGTAAATACACCCTTCACCTAGAGCCCTGTGCAGCCGTACAGTGTAAATCCCTAAGAGTTTGTGCAAATCCCTTCCCTTCCAAATAGTACCATTGTTTACTCAAGGTCGGTGATAGATGCACAATAAAATGTTTCCTCTGGAGACAGCAGAACTTTAAAATTGCTCTGGTGAATGGATGTAATGCACTGCAAAGCGTGTTTTCTTTATTTTTCCCTCGCAATCTCTTACATCTACTGTAGCCAACACTGAACAAACATAATAAATCCCAGAATCCCTAGAGGCAACAATACTTTTGTTCCTGAACAATGCATCAGGCCTCCTTCTCTAGGCCATTAACATATTTGTGCCTTTATTTCTCGCAAAAAGGACAATATGTATGGCTAATTTACTGTCCTCTGCTGTCAAAATTTTCCTTGTGGCATTTTCCATTTTATATATTTTGTGTATTTTTTCTCCTTCACCCCTGCGATATCCACTTGCATACATTTTGCTGTCTGAAATATTTGCTTAGCTGTTCAAAGAAATACTACTTTATGAACTGCTGTCAATGACATATGGCAGTAAGATATGAGGCAAATAAAAAAATTAATTGTATAATTCTAATTTTATTGAGTGAAACTCGATTAGTTTCTTTGTATCCTTCAGTGCATGACATGAATGTATCAGCCCGCCTGCCACTGAGAGGAATTAGGGCCGATGTCTGATACATGGCTTGAATGCATGTATTTAACATTAAGGATTCATTCTTTTTTTTGTTAATTACTTACTGCTTGTGTACTATGTTCAGGATTTGATTCATAAAAATTAGGATGTCTGTGAAACTTCAGCAAAAACATAGCCGATTTGTTTTTTTGCAGAAATTATTTTTAAAAGTTCCTTCACTGTAGACTGCCAAGCCCTTCCAATAGTCCGAATTTTAATCGGACAGTCCCTACTTTATATTCCTGCTCGATTTTGTTTCCTGGTGTCCTGCATACTGTCCTAGCACAGCACCAGCCTATTATTAGTGTGTCCTTCAATTATGGGCTCCACCGGTGACACAAGTTATGCCACTGGCAATTAACCCCGCCCCCCAGGCCTCCCACACTGTCCCAATCACATATCTCCCAACGTTGGATGATATTAACAAATTTTTGTAAAAAAATAAATGAATATTATTTTTTTTTTTTTTAAACCTACCTCCCAAACCTATATTTATCCTAACCTCCTCCCAATCGTTGTCGTTAATGATGCTGCTTAAAAAAAAAACTGCACGTACTCTGTAGCTATAAGAGATGGAGACACCGAAACAACTCTCAATGGAGGTGTTTTAAATGTTTTCTTAGATATTTTAGCTGCAGGAAATACCTATTTTTCTAAACCAGTTACTTATCACGTGCACTTTCTCAAATTAGTTTATGGAAGAAAAAAACAAATTCTGCATGAAATGTAGTTATATCTCACAACCATATCATGTGCATGTTTCTTACCAATCTGCATCTTATTAGCATAATTTGCAGCAGGCTAATCATTTTAGTATAACAAGTTTTATATAGCCCTGTTTTGTATTTCATAATGATAATGTTTAGCAATTTTGTAGATATGCTTTCAACAAGTTTGAAATCACAAAATATTACATTACTTAAAAGTTGATTATAGAGTTGTTAAAAACGTAGTTTTGTAAAGCATTGCATAACACATACAACAAAACGAAACTTTAGCTTAATGTAGCAGTTTTAGTGTATAGTTCATGTCCCTGCAGTCTCACTGTTTAATTCTCTACCTCTATATGTTTGCCTAGCATGATTGTTACTGCTTAACATACTTACCTTCTAAAAAAATAAAAAAAAAAGCCTGCAGTTCCTCTTGATATGTTGTGCTCTAACCCTAAACCTGTATAAACCGGTATTCCATCATTTTGCCATGCAACATATATGTCACTGTCATATGGTGTATATTTCACTGCACTACAAACAAAAGAATGAAAGTACACTCCCCTGCCCAATACAAATTAAGTAGAAATCATGGTTTATTAGATATACCCCAAATGAAAACGTGCATGCATTTAATTATGCATTTTAAAAACAAATTATCTTGGTAAATCTAAAAACAGCTAGTAAAACCCACAGTTCTCTTGTCCTGCTGCCTTTGTAAACCCTCCCCTTCTAACCCTGCCCTGACCTTCTGTGGCCATTCAATCACAGACTTCCCAATGCAGCTCAATGAGAAGTCTTTGCAAGGCAGTTGCTCTGAGCTATTGCTGCCTCTTGAGTTTAGCTCCACTGAGCTAACCAAACCAGGAAGTAACAGGTTGTGTTGTCGGATTGAAAGCCAAGGGAGTGTAACTAGGTTAATTGATCAGAATGTGTCAGTTTCTATTGAAATCTGCACTTTTTGCAAAATGAGAATTTGAGAATGAGAATGAGAATTCTTCACAAACGGAGATTTTCAGCAAGCTAAAGTGCCTTAGGGATCTGGGGGGTGTCCCTTTAAATCAATTCTGTTTTTGTTTATGCAGCCCTAGCCACACCTTAC
Organism: Pelobates fuscus; assembly: GCF_036172605.1. Classification (NCBI taxonomy): domain Eukaryota; kingdom Metazoa; phylum Chordata; class Amphibia; order Anura; family Pelobatidae; genus Pelobates; species Pelobates fuscus. Next base: position 87,101,139 of record NC_086326.1, on the reverse strand, counting down.
CTGGCGGTAACTCCATACCCTCACACCATGTCAGTTACCCAGACCTTTCTCCGTTCGCTATCCTTTCACTCCTCCAAAATGTATTCATTGCCAGCAAAAAGATTCCAGATATAAATCTTCCCTCCATACTGGTTTCCCATATTTACTTCCATCTCTGTTTCCCCTTCTCCCAAGATTTATATCACCCCACTTTTTTCACCTCAGTTGCCTGTGCTCCAATCCTCCATCTTACACTTGAATGGTCCCCCAACCCATATCACAGTTTATGATACTGGCAGATTTAATGTCCGCTTTGTGTATTTTACTGGCCCAGATGTCCAACTCTCTTCATTGCATTTACTATGCCCTACTAAATAAAACATTTTACATTATAAAACTGTACACCTGTCTTGCGTCTGCCATATGTGGTACCATTTTATATATAAAAAAAAAAGGTGGTAACTGTCAGTTTCTTTATGCTGTATGCAGTATTAAACATTATCCCATAAGAGTCTCTGCATGAGCCCAATTTTCCCTGAATTACCTGCGCCCAGGGCCGGATTAACATAGGGGCTGATGGAGCTGCAGCTCCAGGCCCAGGCCCATGGAATAGGCCCATTTAAAAAAAAAAAAAAAAAAATTTTTTTTTTTTTTTACTTTTTTTTTTTTTTCTTACACACTACTCTTAGGTTTGCCACCTGGCTGGTATTTTAATGGCACAGTCGGTATTTGAGGCTGCCTGGCACAGCCGGTATTGCAGTAATACCGGCAATACAAATGCAGGTCATTTTCTTAGTATAAATGGACATTACTCTGCAATACCAGCACCGGCCAGTAGGGGTCACTGTGTGTGGAGAGAGGCAGGGATAGGAAGTTACAGCATATCCCTGCCTCTCTCTACTACTCACTGATCCGTGGGGGAGCAGCTACACAGCACAGAGAGTCCAGACAGCAGCTGTACAGCTCAGGTAAGTGAGGGATAGGGTGAAAGGCTGCAGGGAGACATGGGGACACTAAGACACTAGAGGACACATGGGGACACATACACTAGGGTACACTGGGGACACTGAGATACTTGGGGACACTGGAAAACATGGTGACACTGAGACACTAGGGGGCACTGTGAGACATGGGGACGCTGAGACACATGGGGACAATGAGACATAGGGACATTGGGAGAAGCTGAGACATTGGGACGCGGAGATTCTAGGGACACAGTGTCCCCATGTCCCCCAGCCAGTGTCCCCATGGCTCTCAGTTTCCCCTAGTCTCCCAGTCTCTGTGTCCCCATATCTCTGTGTCCCTATTGACTCAGTGTCCCCATGTCTCCCAGTGTCCACAAGTCTCCCAGTGTCTGTGTCCACATGTCTTCCAGTGTCCCCATGTCTCCCATGTCTATGTCCACAAGTGTCCCCATGTCTCCTAGTGTCCCCAAGTGTCTGTCTCCCAGTCATAGTGTCCATAGTGTCCCAGTATCCCCTAGTCTCCCAGTGTCCCCTAGTCTCCCACTGTCTGTGTTCCCATGTCTCTCAGTGTCCCTAGTGTCTTAATTTCCCCAAATGTTTCAGTGTCCCCATGTCTCTGTGTCCCCATGTCTCTGCCCCCATGTCTGTATTCACATGTGTCCCCAGGTCTCTGTGTCCCCAGGTGACTGTGTCCCCATGTCTCACTGTGTCCCCTAGTATCCTAGTGACACACTGAGACATGGGGACAATGGGAGAAATGGGGACACAGACACTGGGAGACTAGGGGACTGGGCTACATGGGGACACTGACACTGTGATACATAGGGACACTGAGACACTGGGTGACTTGCGAGACTGGGAGACAGGGAGACACTGGGAGCAATTCCTCTATACAGCAGAATCAAACTGTGAGTAGTTTGTTGGTGATTTTACAGAATTTTCTCTTATGTCACTCCTTGTGATTTACATCATGTGATGTCACGCATAACTAATTAATTATACAAATGATTAAGGCTGGTATTTTTTTTCCAAGAAAGGTGGAAACCCTAACTACTCTTCACATACTCTTGCTTAAAGGAACACTATAGGGTCAGGAACACAATCATGTATTTCTGACCCTATAATGTAAAAACCACCATCTAGCCCCCCTGGCCCCTTCTTGCCTCCCTAAATATAGTAAAATCTTACTTGTATTCTGTAGTCTGCAGCTGCTGGCTCTGCCTCTGAACTGACTCTGTCTGCTGACAACATCAGAAGTGGTGGTCTGAGCAAATTGCAATGCTTCCCTGTAGGATTGGCTGAGACTGTCAACTAGGCAGATCAGGGGCAGAGCCAGCACAAGTCAAACATAGCCCTGGCCAATCAGCATCTCCTCATAAAGATAAATTGAATCAATGCATCTCTATGAGGAAAGTTCAGTGTCTGAATGCAGAGGGTGGAGACACTGAATGGCAGTGCTGCACACTAGGCAGTACTGCCCCAGGAAGCACCTCTACCCGCCATCTAAGGAGTGGCCAGTGGAGTTATTTTCTCTGAAAAGACATTGTTTACTGCAAAAAGCCTAAAGGGAATGATTCTACTTACCAGAACAAATACAATAATCTGTAGTTGTTCTGGTGACTATAGTGTCCCTTTAAGTTTGTTTAAGAGGGATGTATGGCAACAAAACTTGTATGGACTGGCTGACAATAAAATTAGGTAATTAGGTAATGCAGACTTTGGTTTCTCTAGCACTGTGACATATCCTCTTTCTTCTACACTCACTACACTCACCTTTACTCTGTCCCAGACTATATACCAGGAACGTCTGCCTGCTAATAAGATGATAAGGAGACAAGTGCACATGTGAGTGCTAGGGGACAGTCCTTAGAAAGCGTGGGGTAGGCGCATCATTTGATGCATTTATGTCAAGCTCTGGGTGCTGCCTGCCTAGTATGCCCTTAGTTGGACAGCATTCATGCCAGGCTGGCCTTCCAATTCTTTGGACAGACATGCCCCCTTTTTGGGCATGTTCACCCCTTTTGGCAGGTCTGGTCACGTGATTTGCGTCAGTGGCACACCCTTTTACCCTTCCCTTTGACTTCCTGCTTCACTGGACACTGCTGTTAGGGGTTCTGGATTTACTTGAAAGATGAAAGCATAAATTAGAGAGATATTGGCATAGAGTATGTGTTTTCATATAGCTGCATCCTTTGAGTTTCCCTCCAACGCCATCTCCATCAGATACATGACGCTTGGGAGGTATGTTTTAGTGTTTTTGGTCGATAAGATTCTGTAATTAGGCCCATCATAATTGTCAGCTCCAGGCCCTTTGGGCTCTTAATCTGGCCCTGCCTGCGCCGCAAGTTTTTAATTACCTCTGATTGTCAAGTGCAGGCTCTCTCGGTGAAGTGCCAGGCCTCTCTTTCATATTGTGGCACCTTCCTTACTGCGGTAGAAACATTGCTGTGATGTGCTCTGATGCATAATGACCAGACACAATCTGGGAAAGGCCGATAAGGACCTAATACACAAACATGAATAACCACAGGGATTTTCTATGCAGAACAGTTGCATGTGAAGCCAAGAGACTGGTCACAATTTGCAGTTGTGGAAAAATATGAGAAGTCGATGTCGAATTCATTTAGTTTATCCAATTCCTCAAGGAGAGTTATTACTAGTGGAGGAATAAATATTAAGTTTGATGAATACCAACAACACAATAGACGACGAGGAGTCGAGATATTTTTATTTTTTTGTTCTACCTTCGTGAGACTATGTTTTTCTTATTGATTTGAAGCATTACCAACCTATATCTCACAGACTAGAAGTTACAATGTAACTGTATCCTACAACACTTGCAGAATTATATTATCTTTTTTATCTCCATAAATATTTAGTACTTCTATGTTCCCTGTGCTGATATATGTGTTAATTTAGACACGGTCACATTTTATTTCTATTGCTTTGTGACTATTTCAGAGCTTGTTCAACAGGTTCGTTTATCAGTCTCTATTCTTTGCCCAAACTGGTTCTTTTCTACTCTCGAATCTGTCCATTCTGGATGCAAGAATTGCTCATCTAATGAATGAAGATTTATTGGGGTGGGATGAGAGGTTATAGCTTCCCCCCAGTCATTATTGTCTTTTCTGCATTATTTAAGGTATTTTCCTCCGTCATTGGGAGTAAGTTTGCTGTGTAGGATATTTTACTTGTGTATCAATAGAGGTTCACTCTCTGCATCATCATGAATAAGAGATGAGTGAATTGAACCATTTATCTAATTTCCTAAGCAATATATGCCAACTCCAGCAATTTGTTCATTCTGGGTTGGGTTAACTGTGCATAATGCATGTTAATGAAGTGAAGAGTTCAGAGATTCATAATAGATTTAGTGGTGCAGCTCTTGTAATGCTATTTGTAATCTTCACAGTGATTGTGTACAGTGGGGTTTGATGTATTGTCTCAATAAAGAGTCATCATATTTTCTTAGTAGAAATCTGCACTGCATTTCTACAATGATGTTGACATTTTAGTGATTAACGTAAAGGATACCGCACGCTCTTGGTTCCCAGCGTGCAACCAGGCATGAGATTGGCCAATCCTCACAATGTAATTTGCAGAAAATAAATGATTGTACAGGCACTCAAGGTAAATCCAAAGTGAGCAGGTTTATTGGAACAGATTAAAGCAGCGTTTTGGCCCACAACAGGGCCATTGTCTGCTTGACAAAGGCCCTGTTGTGGGCCGAAACAATGCTTTCATTTGCTCAAATAAGCCTGCTCACTTTAAATTTACCTTGAGACACTTGAGTTATGACGCTTTTGTTCACTGGATTCTGGAATCACTAAGTGTGGATTATTTATTTTAGACATATAGTAGTTATTAAACTGAATGTATAGAAAAACAGAAAATAAATCACAATTGATTTGATGACAACATTCAGAAGTCAATTATTTAATATTTAAAATGCATTTGATCTTAACACTTGCTCTTCAATTTATCTAACACAGTGTGGTGAAAGGTTCAACAAAGTGTTCTGTTCTCAAAAAGTGGTCTAATGTACTAGAAGTGATGCAGTCACCATGGAACCAGCAGGCACATTCTGTTGGTGACTCCCCCACCACCCTTTAAATTTTTGTCCCTGTTTTTGAAACAGAACACTTAGATAAATCTGTCCCAATGTAAACTTGGTTACAGGATTATTGGATAATATATTACTGGACGAGCCATCAGTGTTTGAGCAGGCATTTCTATGACATGGCAAATGCACCACTTGGGAGGGTCCAAAAAATCTGAGCAAAATAAAATACGATCATAATAATACGACCGTAATAATCATGCAAGTGTTTATGTTTGTGTAAAATGTAAATACCTTTTATTATAATGTAAATTACTTATTTTTCACGTAACTAACATGTTTATTTTTATTTTTCTTCTCTTTTACATGCTTCGTTACTGTCTGGTCAAAGGAAGTCGAGGTTAGTACTTGTTTTTTCCCTCTTCTATTTAATTTTTTTTCTGCAGCTTTATCCTTTTTTCAGAGCAGACTGGATTAGACCGCAATTATATTTTTGACATGCACTTAAATCAAAACTCCAAAGCGTTCAGTACATCGTTAAATTCCGACAGCAAGTGATCTTTAGCATCATGTCCTTCAGTTTTCCATTTCCTAAATATCAACCGGTAACGAGAGAGCGAGTGTTAGGAGGTTTAACACATATGAAATTTTCCAAAAAAGTATGGAAAAGAAACATTTCAAGAAAAAAAAAAGAAAAGAAAAAAAAAAACACAATATGTTAGTGTGCTTTAAACAGCAATGATGGTCTCTCCATGAATGAGGTTTTTGCCTAGATCAATAATAATCGCCCCACGAATAGGCTTACGGCAATAGTGCATAATTGTCCTGCTTCTTATGAGTAGGCCTGGTCCCCATGGGACGATTTTACTGCGTAACTCTGTGATCTATGGGCTCTTTTATATGTGCTATTGATTCTTTAGTGGTGGATTTCTTCTTCTTCTTTTTTTATGGTTTGGTCCTCGTGTTTTTCTAATAATTTCTTTTATATCAGATAAACGAGTGCTGCACTCTCTGCCTTATGTCTATGTATTTTGCTTTGTACTGGTACTTAAAGAAAAAAAAAATAAGAAAAAAAATTTGAGGCCCCACCATGGTGAAGCCTACAGTTCTTAAGATTAAATTAGTTCATTTATAGAGAAATATTTTTTATTTTATAAGCGATAGGACTGTCAGTAGATACATGGTCATCGGAAAAGGGAGCAAGAGAAACACTTAACACACCCACGCTTTCAATCAGCTTAGCTGGTATCAACCTCAGTACTGTTCATAGTTATGTTGACAAGACAATTTGAAGTAACTGAAGGAGGTAAATGCTTCTCTCTTAATCTAACATTTCTCAATGCATCATTCATGAGTGTTACAGACCTGAATGAAAGCTGACTTTGAATAGTGCATTGCAACATCAAGTTTTTTCAGGATGGAGTAGGTATATGTGAAAAAAGACAAAATATGAAATTCAGTGGTATTGTATATACAAACAATTGGTATTGATGGAGGAAAATATCCTACTTACGTCACCCAGAGTCCTGCTCTGGTATGAAGAACTTGAGGTGGAACAATCCCCACCTAGGGATAGATGCTGGAACAGGAAGGATGATGAGGGCTGTATGAAGGATGTATTCCACAGGTGATTATGTATAAAATAGTAAGTTTATTAAATAAAAAGCTGGAAACAACAGCTATATAATTAAAAACAAATAAACAAACTATGGACAAAATAAGTCCTCACTTTTTTCAAAAGTGACTTGCGCTTTTGCCCATTTGTACTCCCTTCACAAACATATACTGTACTGCACCATAATCTGTTTCTTGTGTTGTACTTATAGACTCATATACTAAGAATATAATCTGTATCGTATGTATATATAACCTTAAGCGCTGATCACCTCCTGTCTGTTATCATCACTATGCACTTCACAAGGGTGGAGAGAACCCCTTGTTGGTGATTTGCTGCTAATTATAGATATTGAGCACTTATACTCACCAGTTTTTCCAAGTTAAACATATGTGTATGTGCCTGTGTGTGTGTGTATGTGTACCTGTGTCAGTGTGTGTATCTGCCAATGTGTGTGAATATGTGTGTATGTGCCAGTTGGCGTATCTGTGTATCAAGGTGTGTATGTGTCACTATGTGTGTATATATGTGTGTCAGTGTCTGTGTGTCTGTCAATGTGTGTATGTGTATGTGTGTGTGGGTGTCAAGGTGTGTATCTGTCAGTATGTATATCTGTGTGTATGAGTGTATCTGTGTGCCACTATGTGCCAGTGTGTGTATCTGTGTGTCAGTGAGATACATACATACATACATACACACACTGACACACAGATACACACACTGGCACATACAAACACAGATACACACACCGGCACATACAAACACAGAAACACACACTTTTACACACAGATACACACACCTTGACACACAGATACATACACACACACACTGGCACATACAAACACAGAAACACACACTTTTACACACAGATACACACACCTTGACACACAGATACATACACACACACACCGGCACATACAAACACAGAAACACACACTTTTACACACAGATACACACACCTTGACACACAGATACATACACACACACACTGGCACATACAAACACACATACACATACCTTGACACACAGATACATACACACACACACAGATACACACTGTGGGTCAAGGTGTGTGAATCTGTGTCAAGGTGTGTATATTGATGTGCCACTATGTGCCAGTGTGTGTGTATCTGTGTGTCTGATGCATACACACTGACACATAGATACACACACCTTGACACACAGACACACACCGGCACATACTAACACAGATACACACTGTGTGCCAAGGTGTGTGTCTCTGTGTGCCACTATGTGCCAGTGTGTGTATCTGTGTGTCAGATACATACACACACAGACACACACTGAAACACAGATAAACACACTGGCACATATAAACACAGATACACACACCTTGATACAGACACACATCAGCACATACAAAAAAAGGTTTATGCAACGAGGAGGTTGATTATGATGTTAGTATGCCTCTGGCTCTGAACCCTGGATCTATGTCAAACCATTTTCGAGCAGTTAGACACAAAATTTGTGTTTACCACGCTCTACAAGTCCAGCCCCTGTCTTACCATATTGGTGAGAGCATCAGCTGACATGCTCATCCAATCGGTTCTATCCAACTTTAGACAAAATGGACACTTCTAATACGGAAGGGTATTTTTAGGGGTATGGGTAGCAGACTGGATTGGTTATGGTGTTTAAATTGTCCTTTCAATGGAGTGGTAAGTATAACTTTAGAGCTGAGTTTCTCAACCCAGTCCTCAAGTACAGACATGGTGCACATATTTCGGTATTCCCATTGGAATAGAATTAAAAATCCCTCAATACTGGACTAATGGTGTGTCTTCGGAACTGGGGTTGGAACCTCTGAGTTAAGAGTATCACTTCTCCAGTGCTTAATGCTTGGTATCAATCTACCATCAATGTCACAATGTAAAGATTAAGGCACATTGGCTACAGGGTCATTCATATTTTTTGTTACATGTCATTGGCTATAGGGCCATTCATATTTTGTTACATGGCATTGGCTATAGGGCCATTCATATTTTGTTACATGGCATTGGCTATAGGGCCATTCATATTTTGTTACATGGCATTGGCTATAGGGCCATTCATATTTTTGTTACATGTCATTGGCTATAGGGCCATTCATATTTTTGTTACATGCCATTGGCCATAGGGCATTCATATTTTTGTTACATGGCATTGGCTATAGGGCATTCATATTTTTGTTACATGCCATTGGCCATAGGGCATTCATATTTTTGTTACATGCCATTGGCTATAGGGCCATTCATATTTTTGTTACATGTCATTGGCTATAGGGCCATTCATATTTTTGTTACATGCCATTGGCCATAGGGCATTCATATTTTTGTTACATGGCATTGGCTATAGGGCATTCATATTTTTGTTACATGCCATTGGCTATAGGGCCATTCATATTTTTGTTACATGGCATTGGCTATAGGACCATTCATATTTTTGTTACATGCCATTGGCCATAGGGCATTCATATTTTTGTTACATGCCATTGGCTATAGGACCATTCATATTTTTGTTACATGTACTTGATACACAGAAGCACTATGCACTATATAAACCAATGGGTAATTGATCAATCTCAACAAGCAAGGGCTAAACAGTTACTGTAGTCAGGAACCAACAGGAACAATACAATGTAAATATATATTTTCTTATTGAAAAAGGGGTTAAATAATTGAATTTGAAACCTGTATTCAGATATATGAAACACACCATTGGATGCCATAACCAAGTTTTAATTGATTAGCAAAGCCAGTAATACTTTTAAATTAAAGGTATGCATTTTTGCGAGCGCTGCATGAGTACATCTTTTATGAGCGGTTATACTGACACCGTCTGGAGCTAGACAGGTCATTTAAAGACACACTTACTCTGTGACTACAAATAAAAAGTGCCCGGTTTAAAGTTATTGCTTACATAGTCCAGTAAAAAAAAAAATTTAAAAAAAAAATGGACAAAACTGGATAAAAAGTGTGTCTTGTAAATAACGTCCACACACAGTAACAAAATCAGTGCCATATGAAGAATAATAAGATTATATCAAAATTATTTCCAACACCTGCCAAGCTCCCCACCACCTACAATTTTGGTTTTATATCAGAGATAAAATTGAACTGTTTTTTTTTTATGGGTCCCTAGAGGGAACGAGAACAATATTTTTATGGATGGATGGGCTAACGCTATAACAGCTGTACTGTAGCGAATCAATAATTTATCGTACTCGAGAAGCTATGATCTTTCTGGTGTTTAAGTATGTTGTTACTGTAACAACAGACAAGTAAATATTAAACATTGCGTCATGTTATGGCATAACGGCAAGGAGCAGAGCTCTGGTGGAAAACAGTAATATTTTTTATATAAAGAAAAGTGTCTATTAATTTATAGCCACTCATAATTAATGTACATTTTTTGTATTGCACTAATATATATATATATTTTTTATTAAATAGACAGCAGTCATTATATGTCATAATTAAGTATGTTCACAAAATAAAATTATATTTTTTGCTTTGTAGATACTGTTATTATGGCTGAAGTTACCTCTCTGTATTTTACTCAAAAATAACCTTATAAGTTACATATCTGTGATACAATAACAGGGGAGGGGTGGCAGTGAATTCAAGGGGGGTCTCGTGCTCCCCTCCCCAGGTCATATACGGTACTTGGATTGTGGGTTGCAGCCTCACATGATTTTTCTAAGGATAAAATTAGAGGGAGGTGTGTTGGGCTTTCTTTGAGCACAGTACTGCAGAAGTGCAACAACATACATGCCCCCAGCTAGCAATGCATAGTATGGCTTTGTGCATGGGTTAATGACATACAATCTCAGCCTTGGAGTGATCTACTGTGATTTTTTCCCCAGTGGACTGCAGTGTCTTAGGTCACATTGCTAGACCATGATGAGTATATGTTTTTGTTGGAGGTGTTGTAGGGGTTTACAATTGACAGAAGGGTGCAATGAAACATTGTTTTTTGGCATTCACAACATATACAGACTGTCATTGGTGGCAAAGCAATCAAGGTAAACCAAGTCTGTGTTTCATAGGCATTTGCAGATCTCTGTAATTGCTACGTAGACTATACTAATGGAGGTTAGTTGAGGTCACACTGGAAATCCCTGCAACTTACAGCTATCTAACTTATATATTACATGTTTCATGTCAGTAGGACTGTCCACAGTGAAATCTGTGAGTTTAACATGCAAAAGGGCCATTCTTTTGGGCCAAAGTTTTTAGCCTTCTGAAATTCAGGATCTCTATACCAATATTTATAAGGTTAAAAAAGTTAGAAGGATCATGCTATAATGGCAATTTTTGCCTGTAGTGTTATGGCATAGCAAATGTCTTGCCTTTGTTCAGGAGTTATGGTAGAGGGTTTACCAATCACTGTTGTCTACAGGTTAAGCCTTTTGACTTTGGCTTTGCTTTGGTAGAACTTTGTTGAAGGCCAAGATTGAATAAGAGGCAGGAACTAGATGGCTTGCTGTAGGAATGGAGCACAGTCTGATGGACAGGGTCAGCAACTGGATACTCAAAACATACATCATGCTGGCAGGAATGAAACTGTTGTGGTAAGGAACATTTTTGTCAGCTACAGCCAGTGGTAGTCAACCTTTTTCTACCTACCGCCCACTAATGCATCTTTTTGGTTGAAAAAATTTCCTTACCGCCCACTAGTTTTCGCGCAAATGCAGAATATTTTTTAGAAAGGAGGGTGTTTTAAAAAAAATAAATGTACGTACATTTATCTTTTTATTTCTACTTAATGCAGGTTTATAAGGTTTTTAACTTTATAAAGTTTAATGAGAAAACAAAGTAAATTGAAATTACCTTTACTAGTGATTAATGAGCTCCTTGAGGTTGATGCTGCGAGACTAAATATTTGATATCTGGTTCGATTTTCGTAAGGAACAAACAAAGGTCTCTTTCAGTGATATTCAGACGACTTCTCTGTTTGCGCATAATATGATTTCTCATTTGTGCGTCAGCTCATCTCCTCTCCCTCCTCAATTCCCCACCCCACCCCACCTTTTTTTTCACCTTTTTTCTATTTTGTAACCTTCCTTGTAGCAATGCCCAGTAGGAAGGCTGAGCTAGCTAGCCCACTTACTATAGTCCACTATAACAGACAGGCACACATACAGACACACGACACACATACACAAATACAGACACATACAGACACACACACAAGACACACATACAGACACACATACAAAGACACATACAGACACACGACACACATATAGACACACATACATACACACACGACACATACATACACACACGACACATACATACACACACACACGACATACATACACACACACGACACACATACAGACACACACAAAGACACATACAGGAACACAGACAGACACACATACACATACCAACAGACAGTCACACATACATACAGACACACACAGACATGCACACACACATACAGACACACATACACACACAAGACATACATACAAAGACACACACACATTATATTTAAGTCACCCTCCTGTTTCCTACCTTTTAGATGCAGGAGGGTGACTTTCCCTGGGGTCCAATGGTGGCTCAGGTGGATGGGAGTCAGAGTTCCTACTCTGACTCCCTGGTCTTCCTCCCGCGCAGCTCTCAGTGTTAGCTGGGAGGAGTGACGTGCAGTCACTTCCTCCCAGCTCTGTGATGTCATCACAGGGGGCCCGGTTGCGCTGTTAAAGCGCCCAGCGCTGACCAGGCCCCCTCACAATCCACATCCATCGGGTGGCCCTGACAGCATGGGCCACCCGATGGACCCCTCCATATGCGGCCCGGGGCTGCAAATGGTCACGGCGGTACCCAGTCGCAGGGGTACCGCCGGCTCACACCCGCCCGCCCGGTCGTCAAAACCTGGAAATCCCTACCGCCCATCCGGAATCCTAAAACGCCCACTAGTGGGCGGTAGGGACCAGGTTGACGACCCATGAGCTACACAAACACTTCATGCTGACGGAGGTCAGATAGATAGTGAAAAATGAGCAACATTAGTAACTGGATCATTTGTATTTTTGTTACAGGCTCTTGATACATGGAGGCAGGGGCTTATTCATGCACTTTATAAATCCTAAATTACTGTAGTTGGGAGTAAGACAAATCAGCAACAGGAACAGGGAGCCTAAAAGGACAATGGACACATGATTTAAAATCCAACTTATCTGGAGAAGTGCCATCTAATTTATATGGACAGTGTTGGATGTCACACCCCGCTACTTATTGCCAATATGTATATCATAACCATCTACAATGTTTTTGCATGCAATGATATTGTAAGGTTCCTCAAACTTTGCAGCCAGCCATGCATGCCAGAATTGAGGTAGCGTAATGTGGATACATGCTGCCAGGGTGGCAAAGGAATAAGCTAAGAGCCAGGGAGCAGGAGACTTGAACAGTGGGACTAATGTTTCTTCTGTAATGCTCTTGAAAAACAGTACCTTTCTTAAGAGTCCACACTGGCTGCGTATGAGCTGATTTCCTATGTTGGAAGAAGTGGAGAGCACAAACAAGTGCAAAGATACATGCACCTGTGGGCTATGGTATCAATATATTTAACAAATGGAGCATGTATTCTAGGGCTGTAAAGCCTTTAAAGAACCACATTGTTTTGGTAGCATTGAGGGACAGTAGTTTAAAATTTGAAGATGCTAAAAAAAAAAGACGATAAACTACTTGAATATTTGGACAGATGTCCCTTACGAAAAGGTTTATATCTGTCTTTGGTTGGAGACATGTTATATTAAAATATTACAAGGCCTTTTCCAATGAACGTAACTTGGAGCAATATTGTGACATTAGTTGTGTATATTTATGCTGATCTATTTTCACCTCTTGTCTCCATTCCTGATCTCATTTTTGCTGTTCTAGTAATTCCACAAGCTGTTGAACATATTTTATTGAGCATCTGACATTTATTAAAAGTCATGTCTGCAGTGAGGAACATAAACTAGCCAAGGTTTGAATGTATGCTCAATCAAATTCAGCTTATGAGATTAAAAAGCAAACTGTTAAGTTAAAAAAATAGAATAAAAAAAACACACTCTAAAAGACAATGTTGAATAAAATACTCGCATCACTATTGTATACACACTATTATAAGACATATAGAATTTGGCCCTTGCAGAGATTAGATTTTGATTAAATGTTTTTCTTTTGAAGGTTGTGATTGTAGAATATGAAGAGTTTGCTATGTAAGTGCTTTTTAGTATTTACGCAGGTTTAAAGCTTTTCATAACCTGCCAGAACTTTTTTTTTATTCCTTGTAGATTTGTTCACTAGGCTGGGGTAATTAATTTGTCTTTGCCCTCAATTCATGTTATATTTTACACACAAGGCTCCTGCTGCTGAATTGAGATTCAACAATGAAATGGTACAATTTCGGATATATATTATGTTTTTATAATGCAGATTTGCACCAGTGGCAAAGTCATTTATGCAGTTATTCCTGGACTCTCTTCTTAGCAGAACAGGACAGACATGTCCTATTCTACCAAAGATTATTAATAGTTAAGCTACAGCTGAAATGAAATTAAACAGACTGTGAAATAAAGGAAGTTTAAACATTAGATCTCTATTTACAGGAATTGTGAAGGACAGTGTAGATCGCATGCACGAAGGTGCGATTAGGGCTGCATAAACAAACTGATTTGAATCCTAAATGACGGCGATTTTAGTAGACTGCAGGGGCATGATCTATACATCAAAACCACTCCATTAAGCTAAAGTTGTTTTAATGCTTATAGGATTCCTTTAATGCTTACACTACACTAGACTTCACTTGATTTGTGCATTATTACCCATTCATTATGGGTAATAAATATGTTTATAACATTATCATCCATGTAGTACACAATGCATAGATATATAAAGTAATATATATCTAGAATTGAAAATATTATTTACTTTATGTAAACTGCTTGCAAATACCCAATTTTTTGGAAGTCCTAGATTCCTAAAGGGACACTGTAGGCACCCAGACATCTTCAGCTAATTAAAGTGGTCTGGGTGCTCTGTCCCTCTTGCACTTAGTGCTGCAATGTAAAACATTGCTGTTAAAGAGAACTACAATGTTTACATTGCAGCTCTAAGTCTGCCCTCAGTGACTGTGTTTGAGACAGCCACTAGAAGGCTTCCGGAATCCAAACAGACTTTTGGTCCATTATCTGATGCTGTATGTCCTCACGGACCTCCAGCGTCAGATTTTCCCTATAGGAAAGCATTGAATAATGCTTTCCTATGAGGAGTTCTATTGCTCATGTGGCCATTGCCGCGAATGCGCATTAGGTCTCCCCCTGCGTGGGCGGAGTTTGACCCAGCGACGAGGGACATTGGTGCTTGATTCAGGTAAGTGGCTGAAGGTGTTTTACCTCTTTAGCCTTGCGGGAAGGAGGGGGTGGGACCTATTAAACCTATAGTGCCAGGAAACTGGTTTGTTTCAGAGTCCATCCACTTTGTAGGATATATGTTTCCTGGAATTTTTAGCAATTCAAGATTTAACGAGACACATGTAGCAATGAGGGTGCCGTAGGTAAAGTATCAAATTTTTAGATACTTGTGTGTTTCACGACTACTACGTAAGAACAACTTGCATTTTTGTTTTGCTTGAAGTAAATTGTGATACTTATTTGTGTTCATATAATGCTTGCAATTCAAGGTATTATAAAAAAAAAAATATCTGACAGACTGTGTTCCTTCATGTTATTCACACTTATTTTCATCTTTTACATATTTTCCATGTTTGTATTTGTGTGAATTGGATTGCTTTTTTTTTTTTTACACTCCTGGAATTACATTTTGGTGAAAATAAAAAATTACCATAATTTGAAAACTTTGCTTCTATTAGATGATCTATGCTGTTTTTGATAGTGGGGCATTATTGAATCTTGCGAGGAGACTGAGAATTGATTAGAATCATTTTATTACTATTTGATAAAGATAACGGAATTATTGATTCGTTGCCAGAGATCCTTCCACATGCATTTATTATAAGGATTTGAAGCCGAAGCCTGTGGAGCCCAGGTGAAATAAGGTGTAATCCAGGGCATATGGACAAGTTATAATGCATCAGTGTTTGGGAATATGAACAGGCTAATTGATTACTGGCACAAGACAGGGATTATATCGAAGACTTCCACCATTACCCACTGCAAGGAGAATCGATTGCTCTGCTAGAGGCTCATCAACAATCTATCATATTAGGTCAAGAGTTTCTACTGCAAATGTCAACAGTTACCACATACAAATTTAAAGAAGAGAGCTTTTACTGATGGTCTTATGGTATTTTACAGAGAAGTTTATTTCACTGGACTGAAAAAATACTAATTTATTATCCCTTAATACAAATCCCTCCATCTTCAGTTTGATGAAAAAAAGTCACTACAGTTGAGTACAGTCAAAAATAACCCAAAAATTCCCAAATGTATCCAACTAAGATGACTGATATTATTGTGATTAAGATTTTGCTAGTCAGTTGTCCACTATCGACACATCTATGTATAGTAGCTAAACCACATACAGCCCCTAATCTTATAATTATCTTTCTGTAAATCCCTTGTCTGGCAGTACAAGAAAATGCCAATGATTTAGTCGATGATAAGTAATGTCTGATTTTTGTTTTAGGATGACTATATCAAGAGTTGGGAGGATAACCAGCCAGGAGATGAAGGTGGGTCAGAGAATGTTCAGTCCAACGCAAGTTGTCCCCTTTGCATGGTTTGATGTTTCTTCATACAGAGTTCATTTCATAGTGAAGGCATTGTATATATAAAGTTATGTACCATGCAGAATACATTGACATTTATTATTTTTAAAGCATGTTAATTTAAATGTAAAATAAATGTAGGAAATAATTATTTACCAGCAGGAGTTTCTAGCCAACAAGGGAATGGAAATGAACGTGCACTACATGTTTGTTTTAACATGGGATTAAGTGATGATCTAATAAAAATGTTCAAAACATTTCACTGTCTAGCTGCGGTGAAATGCAACCACACAGACATTCACAATAAAAGTAACATTTATTAGCAATTTTATTATATTTGTCCTTGCAAAATAAACACAAATAGTGCAGATGAGTCAATATCCGAGAGGGCTACCATACAATAACTAGAAAAAGTATGAATGTAACAAAGGACGGTGAGATCAGAATCACTTACTAAGAAAGCCAGATAGTTCTTCTGGCTGGTGTCTGCAGTCTTTAGCCATGATACCAAAAAAAAAAAAAGTTGTTAATTCACAATCAAAAGGACTCAGTGACTTTGGTCGATTTCAAGAGATAGGGTGGAATTGCTGCCAGGATAAATTAATAGTCACCTCTAACATCTGTGATAGGATTGTAATAGAAATGAACCATCAAATGTGTTAAAAAAGGATCCGGAAAGTGCTCAATGGCCGTCTTAACTCCTTACTTCTATTGGAAAAATTACTTTTTCAATTCAATAATTTTTTTTTATTCTTCAACATATCCTCTAACCTTAATTGACTCAGCAGTTACTTTATCCATGACCTTCTCTCTCTGAAGCAAACTATCTATTGTCTGTATGAGTCTCTGATTCTGTACCTCACTATGCTTCCTTTATGACTCTCTGTACTATTCACTCACCTACATCTTATGGTAACTGCCAAATTCTCAGCTAGCTCTGAACACACTGTCTGAGAATTAATATAAATGTAATATTAATATAAATGAAATAACCATCTATTAAACCTGGCTATGAAATATTCATTTTGGTTTTCTTTCCGTCTAACTGCTACACATTAGTCTTCTATCTCTCTGTAAATCTGAAATGAATAATCACATTCTATTCTCTACTTCCCTAAGGAAGGAATGAACTTAAAAGGGACAAACATTTAGTGGTGGAAAAAAGGAAAAATTAAAGTAGACAGAAAAACTTTATTGAAATGAAATGTAATGCCTCGTTTCCACTGAGCAGATCGGTTCAGTTCGGTTCGGTACGGTTCGCTATTTTGGGTGTTTCCATTATGAAAGTAGTCCATACAAGCGAACCGTACCGTTCCATTCAGGCACCTGCTTCAGATGTAGGGCCATAGGAAATGGATCGGTTCGGTTAGGGCGGAGCTACTATACAATCCATTGATTGGTGGACAGGAAGAGCATTTTTTCTAAACCCCGCATGGCCCTGAAGGTCTGACTTGCAGTGGAAACACTCACCAGAATGGGCTGGTCTATTCTAAACCTTCCAAACTGTACCGACCCGAACCGATCCGCTCAGTGGAAACGAGGCATAAGTGTTCAAGTGTTTTGTGCAATTTGCGAACCTCAGACCGCACTCCCTATTAATATCTAGAGGTAAATATACCACAATACAGCATTGCATTCTTATGGCATCACAAAATGGAAAGCCTATTCCAAAACAAGATCACGTAGGTGCTGTTATCGTTGTGCCTGACTGGATAGATTCAGTTGGCTACATGCACTCAAAATCATTTTCAATGTAGATGTTTAAATGCACTAGTGACATCTAATAGTTAGTCCTGCATTATATTGTAGACTCCAGTTAGTTACTATGTGACGCTAGTGACATCCTAAAGTGTAATTATACAGTGTAACATGGAAAAAAGATGGCTCCATTTTCTGCAGATATGAACCACATATTCAATGCTGGAACAGGTTTAAAGTTAATTAGTTCAGCTAGCAGGGGTAGCTAAGAGTACCAGTGAGCATAAAGCCCAGCAGCTTAACCCACTTAAGGACCAAACTTCTGGAATAAAAGGGAATCATGACGTGTCACACATGTCATGTGTCCTTAAGGGGTTAATGTGTCTCATTTTATACTACGCACAGTTTCAGGAATACCCAATCCAAATTAGACATCAACACTTGGGAGCAACAAGCCTACAACAACTCCAATCTACAGCTAAAACAGTTTAACTGAAAGTCAGCCTTTAACCAAGGCTACTAGTTTATGACAAACACCAGGATCTGTTATCACGGGAGTGGTACCTATCAACCTCCTAACACATATTAAGCTTCTTGGTCTAAACAAATAAATCTCCACCCACACACAACTCTCTTAGTGTCATATTAAAAAGAAAAAACAACGGTCCAACGCGCATTTCAGTGTTTCAACTACTCCTCGTCAGGAACAGATTATAAAAGACCCACCCGTCCTTCGACATTTAAATACACCTGTTAACCAATTAATATCATCTCAATAATGTTTTTCTGTACATAGTTTTTTACTTTTATTTTTTTACTAATGGGTCAAGAACCCATTAGAAAGGCCCCGTCTGTCCCTCTGCATTTAAATACACCTGTTAACCAATTATTATTATCTCAATAAAGTATTCATTTGTTTGGCTTAAGCACAGATTCCCAAATTAAGGAGGGTGCAGTGTCAGTTATCCTAACGGATATATTTTTCTACGTTAACAACTATATTCAATTTGAAATGGACCAACCCAACCTAAATCCATTCATTTAGAATGTTATGACTTACTCCTTGCTAAATATAATAGAACAATGCTGCTTCGTATTTGTAGCTCTTTCACAAAGTTCAATGGGGTGGCTTTTATTACCTTTTTTTCATATGTTGTTTTTTTCTGGCAGACACTGTTTTTGTATTATGACAGACTTGTAATACCTTAATGCTTATCAGGGTTGCGATGGGAATGAACCCAAAATCTCAATGTATTCCCTATAATGAATGCCAGATGAAACGCATATCAAATTCTAATATGGCGGGGGTGTTGTTTTTTTTTCATTATTATGATCTCTTTTATGAATAGTGGTAAAAACAAAACCCTTTTCATGAAATGTTATCCATTCTAAAAAACAAAAATTTTTTTTTAAAAAGACTGACGTGGATGTCGCAATTATTATTGCGTTTATCCCAATGTTTATTTTTCGAAACCTAGTCACCAATTACCTGCAGAAATAAACACTTTTGTTGCCGTTTGAACATTAAGTGCACTTCTCAACTTGTAAATAAAATAGTAGGGCTCTCATTCTTGGTTGATTAATAGAGGCAGTTTTCGAGTGCCCCCCTCCCACCTCCCCTTTTAACCCTTTGCAGTAAATGTAATTGCTAGCCCTCAGAGCATAGGAGGAATTGCATGGCTTCAAGTTCAATCAGCTGAAGAAGAGTGGGAGAACACTAGCGGAATGTAAAGGCACTAATTAGTGACTCACAGTGTGAAGGTTTGAGGTGTTTTTAGAAGAAGAGTTGAAAGGGAAAGCTTGCTGAGACTGTAAATAAAATAAATTAAGCAAATTCACTGTTAAACGAACCCCATGGAAGCTTTCTACATGTAATGTCCTTTGTTAGGTTAATTATCTAAAAATGAAGGAAGAGATTATGTGTACAGCCAACAAATGGATGATATTGAAACTCAGCACGCAAGTGGTGTCCTGAAATGCCCAAGGTCTAATCATGGCCCACTTTTATCGTTGGCACTGAGCCTACTGTACGTTTAGGAGAGAAACACCATCAGAAATGACATAATTTGTGACAGTACCACATTACGGCTTCATAATTAAGGCTGATCACATAGTACGGTGTGGGGGGATTGTTGTGGGTGCCGGGTTAAGGCTGCAAGTTTGGGCTTAATTTTGTGACATGTAGTAACATGCTGGGTTTTGTAGCTGAATCAGTCAAACAGAACCAACGTTATATTAGGGAGTACCATCATGTTTGTGCTCTTCCTTTTATGAAAGAAACATGTCTCCTGATACATCAATGCTATTGGTATCCACCAAATTATTATTTATTGAACTGGTACCCACACATGTTTTAAGAGAATACTGCAACAACAACAAAACACGTGACTGTAGGATCAGAGTTTGTTTACAAAAAAAATGCATTATGCAGAAGATTCGTCAAAGCAAAATCAGGTACTCTATTGGGATAAACGGATAAACAAGGACCAATCACCATGGAAACCAATAGAATGTATCTCAACATTTAGCACTTTGTATCTAAAATAGCAGCACTTGTCTTGCTTTGATAAGTTTACTCCTAAAAAAGATAGATATTCCATGGATGGCTAGCAACATAACCAGTTATGTAAATGTTAAATTGTATGGCTTTCCAATTGTTCCACATTGCATAAAAGGCATACAAATATTCTGTTATTACAATATCTAAATGTTACATTTTCCTCAAGCTCTAGACACCACTAAGGACCCCTGCCAAAAAGTGAAATGTAGTCGACACAAGGTTTGCGTTGCCCACGGCTACCAAAAAGCCATGTGTATCAGTCGTAAGAAGCTGGAGCACAGGTGAGATTTAACATCCATTTAAGCATCACTTTCAAGGAAAATAAAGAGAGGCTAGTATTTATCCTAAATTAGTAGATGGTGGCTCTGTGAAGAAACAAAAGTATTATGGCTTGGGTAAATTCTGAACTATGCTCTGTGTTCTTAGTATGCAATTTTACTATAAGTGATTAACTTGTTCTTCAGTGCCACCAAATGACACAGGACTGAATATAATACCATTACTGGGCAAGTAGAAATTTGTAACCTTGTACATATGCGTACATTTGGATTTCAGTACTTAAAATGAGAGATGTTACCTAATAAGTGACAGACTTCACCACATATTATTTGGGCAGAATTTGCAGCACTGTGGGATTGAACATATGCATCAAAGGAGATGGTGAGGTCAAAAAAGTGATAGATATTGGGAAGTGGTAAGTTGAAGAGGATAGAGGACTCATTCAGTTCTAGAGCGTTAGAAATGTTGGGGCATCCATTAGAATATACATCAAGAAACCATTTTTAATGTGCTACATGAATGAGGGCATAATCTAGATGAGAGGTAGAGCTGGTTATCGTTGGCACATGAGCCTTATTGGATAGTACATTTTGGGTTGAAGAGAAGATGTGTGGCGGATGAAGGACCTTTCTTGCAGAACACAAATAGAAAATGAGAAGGAAAATGCCAAGTTGCCAGAAAAGAACAATTACGTTGTAATGGAGAGAACTCAATATGAGCTTTCTCACAAGTTAAATACCCATCGCACAGAGAATATTTAGAAGCCTTCGGTGTTTAATATTTTTAAAGGCACTGCAAAGGTACAGTAGAATCAGAGGAGTTCAGGGGTCAAAAATAAGGCGTCCAATGATGAGATAGTCATGAGAGAAGTGGAAGTTAATGAAGTATTCATACACAATTATTTTCAGTAAATTAGAGGCAAACAGGAGAAGTGAAATAACATGAAAAGGTGTACGTTAATAACATATTTCCATATTTTTTTATTTAGTAAATGAATCATCTACAGTATTCACAATAGCAATGTCAATTTTAACATTAACTGGGAGTGTTTGTGGAGATAAATGGAGGAGATATAATCTTTTCATGTTTAAAAGCAGAGTCCACCTCTTGAGCAGGGCTTTTTCAGTCATAATCTGAAAAGATAAGTGTTTGGTTGAATATTGGCTTGAACTGAACAGTGACATACACTCTATGACTGACTTTATAAGTTATTTTAAACATCAGGCTTACGATTCGTTTTGTCAAAGTTCAGAAGAAAGTACATGCATAACTGCTACACTCAGTGCTATTAAAACAACTAAACTCAATGTTTACAAAAATTAAATTTTGCATCATAAGATATTTCCCCTTGGATGACTCTTCAAGTTGTGAAAATTTGAAAATGATTTACAATCAAACAATCCAGTTTCATTGTAAAATTAGCTTGGGGATCCTTACTTCAATTTAATTTAATATGTACTTATATAATTCTGTAAAACAACTTAATTTTATTTTCTGCACACCATCAAAGGTGTCTGCTTTGCAGTGCATTAGGGTGGCAATGCTTCTACAGTAAACTGTCCGTTATGGACAATTGCCTGAATCTTGCCAAAAATAAATTCTTATGCCAACCATTGTTGGACAATTTAAAAAAATTTCGGGACCCAATATTGGGCATTAACCCCAAAAGTTAAAAACCTAAATTTTAGTTTCCTAAAATGACCCCAAGAGACAATATGATTGGCAGGAAGTTCTAAAAATAAAAACAATTTTTTTTGCTGTGGTCAGAAACATATTTGTGATGTAATGAAGCATTGGGGCTCTACATATAATTCTGTATATGTATGTATGTATATAGGAGTAGATACATATATTTATACATATCTGTATCCTATCACTCTTTTGGAAATTGCCCCTTTTTAATAAATTATTATAAGCTGTTTTTATCTCCGTACTTTTTGTATATACAAAATAAATAGATAAATGAATGTAATATGGAAGAAGATATTTACATGTGGCAAATACATCATTTAAGATTAAGATCTTAATAAATTCTTATATATATATATTCAAGACATGTCTTGTTCTGTATTTTTTTTTTATAGATGTTAAAAATATTGAAACACAGTTTTGTCTACATGCCTTTCTTTTTTTCCCCCATTCTCTTGAACAGAATTAAGCAACCTAATCTGAAATTACATGGAAGCAAAGATAACCTATGCAAGCCATGCGTGGTGACACAGTCTGCGTCAGTCTGTGGCTCTGATGGACACACATACAGTTCTGAGGTGAGCAATCAATAAAGACCGTATATCAGAAGAGTAGCAATTGGATCTAGGGGTCAAATAGTGGGCAGCTGTTTATCACATAAAGTGTACATATGTAATGAGATTATCATGGTATATTTTTACAGCTAACAACTGTGTTGTTTATGGCTGCAATTAGAATGTTTGAACACTCTAAACCTTAGAAGCTTCATACTCTGAACACTTGGTAACCATTTTTGTAGCTATGCCATTCTAGAATTTCTTTGGACTTTGGAAACCTTTGCTTCCAAAACCCATTGTGGCAAGGATTGTGCTGGGACATTCATTGGAGATTGTGGCACACAATAGAATCAAAAGCATCACTTATAGATTGTGTTTTATTCATGATGCAAAGTACCCTTTCTAGTTATTCCCAAAATATTTTAGTGGATCTAAGTCTGTAGAGGCTCTTGTACTTAAACTGAAGTCTCTGTAATGTTCTTTGAATCACACACACACACAAAATAAAAATCACCACCATATTTAACCCCTAGCAGCAGCCTGCACATTAGCACAACGCAGGGTGAATACAGAGATTCTCACCCTCCCACCTGTTGCAGGAGAACAGATATTTGTGACACCACATAAAATGTATACAAATCTTAATTTTTTGTGATTATATGCCCACAGTAGTATTTCCTTTGCGCCAAGCTAGCAAGAACAGAACCCAGCTGCTACTGTCTATCTTCTTCAAGGCTCTATGTGCACCATTGCAAGAGTGGTTCCGAATCGTTGACCACTGTTGGCCTGAACCAATGTGATTACTCTACTTTGACCTCTCTTAATAATACTTTGTCTACTGGATTCCTGCCAGTATTGTTGTGCCTTTCTGTATCAACTAGAGGCTGTAGTAAAAGAAAATCCCAGGAGGTCTGTAGTTTCTGAGATACTAGACTCGCCTATCAACTATTAAACCATACAGTTATAGTTGGTCTAGCAAGAAATAACACTTTTTTTTTTTTTGACAATCTTTATTTAGTATCTTTTTTTCATGTGTAATATAAGTAACAGTGAGAAGCTGTACAATGTGTCCTTTTCAACAACAGCATCTGTATTAAAGGAAAACTGTGCCGCTAAACTGTGCACTTCTAACAGTCGGTTTTACCCAATGTACCAGCCTGGATTCAGGCCTGCGACTGCGGCCTTGTCAGGTTGTTAGGCTATTCGTAAAGTGACCACTTCTGTTTTATTGTTTGTGGTCGCCTCCCCACCACATGTTCCCGTCTGCCTCTCAGCCCTCTGTGTTTGGCGTTAGTACGCCAGTTCTCCTTCTGTATGTTCAGCTGTGTCTCTCTATCTGCTGAGTATGCGGGGGTCCGGTGTTATCTCTCCCATTCTGGTACGCTTTCCCTGTTTTGGTGTAGATGGCTTAAGTTTCGTGTGTCTGTCTGGGTTTAACCAACTGTTGTGTGCTTCCCGTCCTATCCAGGACAGATCGTGTCCCTAATGTGGGCCTGTCCGCGTGAATAAATGGTCCTTCTACTGTCTGCGTTAGTCGTTGGGGGAACGGTTCAGGGTCCAGTCATGAGGCGGGGGGTGGGTGTTGTCGACATTGGGGGAGGGGGTAGGTGGGGAGGTTAGGTATGTGTGTTCCGGGCTTCTAAAGGGGCCCTGGGGTATCGCACTTGTGGTCGCTAATCTGTTGGCTAGGTATGTTGCCCATGCACACTGCTCATGCACACTGCTCCTGTCTTCCATGGAGGTCTGCCGTTAGAGTTTCCATTGAGTGTATTTCTTCCACCTTTGTCACCCATTGCTGGAGGGTGGGCGCCCCCTTCTGTTTCCACATCGCCGGAATGAGGGACTTGGCTGCATTGAGCAGTGGTAGCGTTAGGGACTTCTTATATGCCTTTATGGGAGTGGGGGTGTGGTGTAGTAATATCGTTAGGGGGTTTAGAGGTATCCCTGAGCCTGTGATTTTGTGTATCTCCCCCCCCCCCCCCCCCCCGATCTTCTCCCAGTATGGGAAATAGCACTTTTAACCATATTGACATGCTTTAATATTTCTCATTGCAACCCACGATTTACCGTTTGGCTATGTGTAAACTTAATAAACTGCCCGCTCTATGTTTGCTAGTGTTGATACAGATTCCCTGATTGGGGTCAAGGCTAGCATTTAGCTGTAGGTCACAGAGTTAAAATTGCATACTAATATTTCAAGTAAAA
The DNA here is from genome assembly GCF_036172605.1 of Pelobates fuscus. NCBI lineage: Eukaryota > Metazoa > Chordata > Amphibia > Anura > Pelobatidae > Pelobates > Pelobates fuscus. The sequence goes on along the minus strand of NC_086326.1, from coordinate 87,075,803 downwards.
ATATTTCTGTAGAAACACACTTATAATAACATTTGGACTTACAAAAAAGCTTATTTTTCTTTTCAACAAGTGTAAACTGGAACAACAAGCATGTCTCAGCAGCAAACAGCTAACCGTAAGGTGTCAAGGATCATGTCCATGCCCAACAGAACAGACTTCCACCACAACTGCTACAGACAGCGCCAAACAAGGTGAGAATGCACAGAACGTGACATAACATTTTCCATTGCAAATAGGCTCATGCTTCATTGGATCCAGCTGATACATATCATATACACCAACAGAGTTGAATTATTTATTTTCTGTGATTAGTTATATAATAAATATATGACATTGTAATATTTCTGATGGCCCTTCATAGGATTTATGGACAACCTATCATATTCCGCTGTCTTCTGTTAAGACTCCCCTTGACTTTATAGTATATCGTCTAGATTTATTGCTTCTAGCAATGTAAGTGTAAACACAGCTCGGCATTCTAGAAGAAGAAATAAAAACAGTAGAAAGATCACAATCTCAAGCTCTGTGGAGAAACAACTTTGTCTCACGATGACCCTGTGCAAAATCGTAAAATGTAGCCCACAGCTATCTATTTTTAGACAAAAAAAAATATCAATGTAAGGTATCAATGACCAAATATGGTAGTAAATAAAAATTTAAAAAAAAATCACAAAGTGCATAAAAGTTTCTCTTCATTGTAATTCAAATGATTTCGCCCTCAGCAACAGACTTTTCACTATTGGAGCCACTTTTTTAGGGTAAGCCCCAGGTAACTGATCGCTTTGCACTTTTGATAGATATGCTCTACCATGATGTCCTAGCTCATAAAGAGGTCTATTTAGGATAGCGTAGCAAGAACATGTCCCGAAGATTAGATCTTGTGCTGCTTAGCCATAGAATCTGGATCTAGTGGTAAGAAGGCAAAAATCTGGTTCTGACGACCCAGCTCAGGTAGCCAGCAAGCAAGGGTAATTGGTAGTCTTGGATTCAAGGTCCATGCCAGCAGGAGAGGTTCACCTGAGAAACTAGAGCACAGGTTAGGGCAAGCTGTGTGTAAAGTAAGGCCACAACTACCTTGAAAAACTGTTCTCCATAAACAAAACCCGCTTTCCCCCTTTCTTTTAGACACTTTAATACTAATAATAGATCACGTCTGTTCATTTAATAATTTTCTTTTTTCTTTTTTGTGCAAAATAATATTCCAATTAGCGATGGCAGAGAACTTAAAGAACTGGGAACCAATTAAACTACTTGATTATTCTCAGATTTTCCACTGAAAAAAACCCCAATGTAACCTTAAAAGAAAACCTTTTGTTTAATTACCCAAATATCAAAGATAGAAGCACTTGCAGGATGAGCTTATGAACATAGGCTGGCCTTACCCTCTTCAGCTTCAATACAGTGTGTTCTGCACAAATTCTAAATTCCTCATTAACCTAACAAATGACTGCAAGCTGCGGGAAAAGTAAACTACAAAGCAATAATAAATGGTTGCACTTTTCCTTTGTAGAAGATAATAAATAAAATAATGCCACGAATAGAGACATCAATTAACATCAGTTTATTTGTATAAGAGTAAAGTTTCTTAGAATGTGTGGAACACGTCTACTGTTTGTACCACGGAGTGGACCTCGTTGGATGTAACACTAGCAGAGCAAGTATTTTCTGTAGATCCTTTATTTCCTCATGGTATGATGTTAGAGGAAACCTCTTTTTTTTATATACAAAGCAAATTGAACCACTCTGTCATATACACAGTTACATAAATTATAACAATATCACTGCTATCCACTTATCATCAAACATAAAAGAAACTAAGAGAGCTGTCACTGTCCTGCATGAGATTCACTAAATGAACCTCATGTGCCTGTCTAGGTGGTGTAAGTTTGTCCTTAAAATATTTATGGATAGCAAAACAATTGAGGGATCCACACTTTCATCACCTGTAGACCTCGGTGCACTGTACCCAAGGCTGGCAAACCCCTAATTCCTCTCTTCAAGACCTTAAACACCTTGAGTGCTTGGACTACTTTGTGACATTTTCTTATAATAAATTATATTAAAAAATATACAAATGGACAAAGCAAACATAGAATATCAGTTTTGTATATACTTTTCTACTAAAATTTTATTTTTTCTCATTCCACAGTTTCATATTTTGCAAGTGAATTTTTGTTTAGAATATTTTTCTTTACTCTAATCTCTCTCACACACACACACACACACACGCACGCACACAAACTGACCTATACAGACACAGACAGATCCATACAGTCACACAATGACCCATACAGAGACAAACCTTTCCAATCAGACACACACTGTCCCATACCAACATGGACAGATCCATACCAACACAGACTGATCCATTTAAAATTCTGGTTCTTGCTTTCAAATCTCTACATAATGCTGCTCCCACCCATCAATCCTCCCTAATACACAAGTATGTCCCGTCTAGGCCCTTATGCTCTGCTGAAGACTTACGTCTATCTTCTGTCCGTACTCCCACCTCTGATGCTTGCTCTTCAAGACTTCTCGAGGGCTGCACTCGCTTCCCTCCTCCGGTAGATGCTCACCCAGTCTCCACTCCTTCAAAAAAATTATTTAATTAAAAACCCACTTCTTCATAAAAGCGTATTAATTAAACTGTTAATAGCTCCCGACTCTTGCAACTCATTAGTCTTATACTATGCTTACCTTTTGTGTCACTTTACCCCACTCTCTCTAGCATGTAAGCTCATTGAGCAGGGCCCTAAACCCCTCTGTTCCTGTGTGTCCAACTTGTCTGGTTACAACTACATGTTTGTTCATCCACCCACTGTAAAGCACTGTAAATTAGTTGGCGCTGTATAAATAACATATTAATAATACTGACACACACTGACCCATACAGACAGATCCATACAGACACACACACTGACCCATACAGACACACACAATTATCCAGACAGACACACACTGACCCAGACAGACACATACAGATCTATACAGACACACACTGAGCCATACAGACACACACTGACCCAGACAGACAGACACTGACCTTTTACCTTAATTTCACATATCAGTGCTGTTCATGTGTTTCAGGCATCTTCAGTGCGCCCAGTTACCTGGCGGTGGATCATTCTTCCTGTCTTAGCCCCACTGCTATGCTCCCATCCATTTCTCCTCACTTACAGGGCAAGGGGCGGGAGCGAGCTAATAATGCACCCTTGTGCTGCCAATAGATGTCTGATAGGAGGCCAGGCATTGCGAGCTGAGGTGAACCATGGATGCCGCCGGACCAGTGTTCTACCAGGCACTAGTCAGCAGGCATGTAAGTGCTCACTAGTGCCCGGTAACATGGCCGGCGGCCGCTCTAAATAATTAATTACAGCACGATAAGGGGGCGGCCAAACGAGCAGTGAAGCCACTACTGGAGCCCTAGGCGGCCGCCTAATTGGCCTATAGGCAGCACCGGTCCTGCTGGTGTCTGATTTGGGTGAGTGGAACATTCTATGATCATTCTGAAATTCTCCACAATAAGGAGAGGAGCAAACTTGTGGCAACTTGAGCATTAAAAGTTCCAATATTTGTAAGCTTCAACTGGTGTTTCTGAATATGATCTGAGCAGTATCCAAATCCGGCATTACATCGTACTTCTCTAAGCTTACTTTCTGTGTAATCATCTAACACATTTGTGGTTAAGATACCTCGAAAAAATTAGGTCAATTTAGTTTTTTATTGTTTGGAAATTGACATTTTTAATTTGAGCATTTGATGGTACCTACAAACCCAAGATATGTGCTCAAACAATCTACTAGAAATCACATTGTTGCAGTACACAGCGTGACAATTCATTATATTTGTTTGCCATAATTTTTTTCAGGAGAGGTCTGCACTGGTCAAGATTTGGCTGATCTTGGTGACCGTTTACGAGACTGGTTCCAGCTCCTTCATGAGAACTCCAAGCAAAACAATACAGCAAATGCTGGCTCCAAGGCAACAAATGGTATTATACATTTAATTCACAAATTATTATTACAGGCGTTTATATAGAGCAAAGTTATTCTGCAGTTCTTTACTAATTATTAAGGGGAAGTTTAAAAACAAATAAGACAAACTATTACAAGTTGTTACAGGAACAAACAAGTTTACATTCTACAGGAGCTGGGGTATAAAACACAATAGGTGTTATACCCCAAACACAAGGTGGGAATAAAGTGGTGTATAGACCCAATAATACAGTTAAAAGTATAGTATATAGTTTTAAGGAATAACAGTTAACCTGGGAACGCGTAGTCTGTTCTAAAGAGGTGGGTTTTAGGGACTTCTTAGAGGATCGAAATCTGGGGGATACTCTGATGGGGAGAGATGGGTTGTTCCATAGAAAAGGAGCCAGCAAGAAATCCTGTAATTGCCAGTTAGCAGTATGAATAAGTGAAGACATTTAGTGGGGATTAGAGTTGTTGAGAGCGGTGTAGGTAAGAATTAATAATGTGAATTGAATGCTATACCGTATAGGAAGCCAATGTAACAATTGACAGAGGTGACATAAGAGGAACTTCGGGAGAGAAAAATAAGCCTGGCAGCAACATTAATTATGCACTGTAGAGAGACAGTATGGTTCCTGGAAAGATGAATTAGGAGAGAATTACAGCGTTCGGCTTGAACCAACATCTTAGTAGCATCTTGTGTAAGAAAGGTGCAAATGCAGGCAATGTTTTTTTGGGGAATTGGCAGAATTTAGCACCAGACGGTTATGAGGTATAAAGGTAAGACCGGAATCAAAGATTTCACCAAGGCAGCGAGCTTGCGATGGGCTAATGCCATACCATTAACTTGCAGGGAGATTAAAAGTTATTCAGTTAATATAAAAAATTATATTCATTGAATATTTATTTACAGTGTGTGTATATAATGAATGCAGTGTGTGTGTGTATGAATGCAGTGTGTGTGTATGAGTGCAGTGTGTGTGTATGAGTGCAGTGTGTGTGTATGAGTGCAGTGTGTGTATGAATGCAGTGTGTGTGTATGAGTGCAGTGTGTGTATGAATGCAGTGTGTGTGTATGAATGCAGTGTGTGTGTATGAGTGCAGTGTGTGTGTATGAGTGCAGTGTGTGTGTATGAGTGCAGTGTGTGTGTATGAATGCAGTGTGTGTGTATGAATGCAGTGTGTGTGTGTTTTGCAGAACCTTGGTGGGGGGTGGGCATTTTTTTTTTATTATTATTTTAATAATTTTTTTGTTAAATTATTATTATTTTTTTATTATTATTATTATTTATATTTGTATTATTTTTTTTGTCCCCCCTCCCTGCTTGATACATGGCAGGTAGGGGGGCTCTCACTCCCTGGTGGGTGGTCCAGTGGCATTGGCAGTTCAGTGGAGGGGGCTGGCAGGAAGCACTTACCTCTCCTGCAGCTCCTGTCAGCTCCCTCCTCCTCCGCGCCGGTCCAGTCAGCTCCCCTGTCAGCTCACAGTGTAAGTCTCGCGAGAGCCGCACTATGACCCCGCGGCTCTCGCGAGACTTACACTGGGAGCTGACAGAGGTGCTGACCGGACCTGCGCAGAGGAGAAGAGAGCTGACAGGAGCTGCAGGAGAGGTAAGTAAACGCACACAGCCCCCCAAAAATTGTGCTGAAAAACTCGACTTATACTCGAGTATATACGGTACATCTAAATGAATACAAAAGAGAGGCAACTGGAGACTCGTTCTAGGGCAGTGGAAGAGAGATAAGGGGAGGTGACGTGTATGGGTGTATATATAGGCGATAGTGGAATCCAAAATAATTAATAGGTTTGCCAAGAAAGGCAGTATTATTATTATTGCCATTTATTTAGCCCAGCTTATTCCACAGCACTTTACAATATTATAAAGAGCGAAATCTAACGATAAACAAGACAATTACAAAATGTTACAGGAACAATAGGTTGATGAGGAAACTGCTCAAATGAGCTTACAATCTAGAGAATGAAGTGAAAATAGAATGGGTCCAAGGACAGAGCCTTTTTTATTCCATCTGAGACAGGGGGAGGGGAGGAGATACTGAAGGATAAGTGGGAGAGAGAGGACGAGAACCATGAAAGGCCAAGGGTGTAAAGCAGGACAGCGGTGGGAGTGGTGAAAGGGGGAAAGCCAGTGATTCAACTAGTATCACTGTCTTTGCCCAAAGTGGAGAACCCACACAGAAAGGGGGCTGGTCCACCGGTAGAATGGACAGGTCAGCCTGGTGTTAATGTAGCCAGGCTTCCTGACACTCAAGAAGGCTGGCCCAACAAAGTAGCACCATGCAGGAAGCATCCAATGATGCGTGTTTGAGACAGTTCCCTGATGTCCCCAAAAGCAGGGTGAAAAAATAAAGTTGGGAAATTTTTTACATTTTTTGGAAAACTTGAAGAACAGTGTTGTTCTGCACAATAATTTTAGTTCTTTGGTTATACCTAAAAAAAAATGAATTTGAAAAAAATGGGACATGCCTATTTTGTTTGTATATTGCATTTTACAGCAGACTGGTGGCTACGTTATCCTAGTCTAACTGCTTCCTGGTTTTTGACCATTATTTGAATGCTAGCTGTATGAGAAGTAAAGTGCTGAACACTCACTTGAGTATGAGAGCATGTTATGACCGTAATATAGATTCACAGTCTATAAATAGCAGATATACAGAAACATGTGGCAGCATACCCCCAACCGAGAGAGCATTTAATTTTGAGTCAACACTATGTATGTCAAGTCACAAAGTGAGAGGCAGCAAACGCCGGCTAACAGACACTACGAGATAATTTCTTTCTGCTGCTCAATTCAATTAAAATATGACAATGTGTATTTATATCAAAACAATTAAAAAGGCACTGTGATACACCAATCAGAAAAAGGAAAAACATATTTATATGCAAAATACCTCAACACATTTTGTGCATAATGCATTTGTTCACAGATCTGAAAAGTACATGTATTAATAGCATATGATATTGACTAAGAAAAAGATTGAAAACATAGCAAGTTACAAAAAACAAAGTACAAAGAAACACAGTATTTACAATGAATATTATGTATAAAGATCTTTTAAGTTGGACACAAAGTAACTCACATATAGTTTGTCAATTTATTGATTCTAATAATGCTAACACTGGGAAGCATGAAGTTTAGAATAGACAAAGAAGACTTATAGGAAAACTCCACATACCATAACAACTACAGCTCACTGGTAGTCCCCCATTGTAAGGTGTCAGATCATATTTTGAATGATTTGATATCTTACCTGGAGTACGCCAGGTACTGTTGCTCACCTCCGCTATCATTTCCGGAGAGCTGGATGTCCCTCGGCAGGAACATTCATTAGCTCTCCTGAGCTTGGCTCTCTAGTGGCTCTCTGGAGATGATAGTGGAGGTGCTCGCGACATCCTTTGGACTGCAGGTCAGAAGTCAACCATTGGAAAATGATTTGGCTGCTTACAGTGGGGAGTGGTGGGGCCCTAGGTTTCCTATGGCACAAAATCCACTACAGCAAGCCTTTAAACCTGGAAGAAGTGAGAACTAGGGACAAGATTTGACTGTGAAGAGGTGAAATGGAAATGTGTAAACTAGAAAAACAGTCTTTACTAGATCTGTGAGCACTTTAAATGGTTAAGGTGCGTCCAGCTTGATGGAGCGTTGTACATAATAATAATTGTAAATAATGTATGGTCTTTTTTGACTGTTTTGTGTTTTAGTATTTTGCTTAGACACTTTTACATGCTATTAACATGATCCACAGTAGGATTTTTTGAGCTTCCTTGTTGATTATCTCATCTCTCTGTGAGAGTGTTTGATAAATACTAGTGGTTGTCTGGTATGTGTTTTAAATTTATGATTAACCTGTGTCCTACTTACTAAGAAGTTTGATACGGGATGCAGCTCCTTTTTGCAATGTCTTTAGTGTTTTTCTGCTTGAGATCTCAAGCCTTCTAGTGGAAACGTTGTCACCTATAGTATTGCCACACAGAAGGAACAGCCATTCATTGGAAGGTGCACCAGACCAATTTGCTCTGTATCAACTGTATTCTGAAAAATCAGAATAGAGCATTAATTTATACGATCAGTTAGATTTAATTTCGTCCTTTATTTCTTCTCTAAAATGAGGAGCAATATCGGTGGTAATATCTTGCATAAACAGCCAAAACATTTACATCGGAATTTAAACTTGTCACCCTTTCATTTGAAAACCAGACCAATGTATGTAGACAATGTATGTAGACTAGAACAGAAGGGTTTTTCGAATTCAATTTGAACGACCAAAATACATAAATGATAATTAGTTTGCTTTAAGACCAGTCAGAAATAACGTCCTTGTGTTCCTGTCTTACTAAACATGGTGTAGACATATGTATAATGAGCTGTGGCTGTCAATACAAAGATTTAGATGAAGCATCTGGTCTGAAAGCTAGAAGCAGCTTTACTGGAATGAAGTCCAATAATTTATTGGAATCTCTAACATGCTCCCCTCAAAAAAACGTTGTTACTTAATTAGCACCTCGTTAGCAAAGCAAAACATTTTAGAAGTTAATTATCACATTTTCCTGGCATGTCATTGGTACAATGCTGCAGCCTGGTGCGTTTAATACATAGAAAGACATGGGTCTGGCCATGAAATTATCATGCAGAGCGTAAACCTCTGATCTTTACAATATAGTATTTTACAGATGCTGGGATGCTGTGAGAAAACAGGCACTAATCTCTGGGAAAAATTATAATCTTTTGCAAATTCAGGGCAGAAATGACTACAACAGTTGCTTTATTTGTCATGTTTATTATTTTTTTTTTCCTGTTTTTCAATGCAATCTGTGTACTTGGTTGACCTGATTTAACTCAGTCACAAGGTTAAATGATCTATTCAGTTAATGAGAAATGCTCTTAAAGCGAGAGGTATGTTCATAAGTAGCTTTAGCCACTAATGACTAATGCCTAACAACCTTATATTGAACAGTAAGGTTATAAAATAACCTTGAATCAACTGTGTCTGTATGAATCATTGAAGACTTGTCTATATCCTCAAGCAGCTATGTAACAAAGATAAGGTGCAGTTAAGGAAGCAGGGTTGGATGACCACTTTTGTATAAAGTAGTCCACAATAGAAAAGGAAGCCACACTCATAAAACCGTAAAAGAATCTCTTGAGCATGGGCTGGCAAACCCTCAATGTCTTATGGTCAGAAGAAAAAGGTGGTCAGGCACTGCATCAATTCAAGCAGCTTTATTGGACATGACAGACATCGAAACATTTCAGCCCAAACAGGGCCTTTGTCAAGCTTGACAAAGCTCTGTTGCGGGCTGAAACATTGCAGTGATGCAAAAAATATTAAGCTATAGATTTCATACATATGGCTATATACCGTATTAATTAAGTAACACAAGGGATTTAGCCATAGCCTACATAAGGTCTAGATCAGGGGAAGGGAACATTCGGCATTCCAGAGGATGTGGACTATATCTCCCACAGACATAATGATGGTAAAGCATGATGTAGATGTAGTTCACAACATCTGGAGTGCGGTAGTTTCCTACCCTTGACCTAGACCTTATATGGGCTATAGCTAATAATTATTATGGTACATAGATGTATGTCTGAAAATTTGTTAACCCTTTTTCTTCATAACTAAAATGTTTCATAACTTTTATTAATTTTGTGTGCATGTCTCTGCACCTTTTCTAGTGCCATAATATCCCTTTTTAGAACAGGTTCTCAAATTTGTAAAGCATATTCAAGGTGTGGTCTCACCAGTGATTTATAAAGAGGCTACATTATATTCTCATTCCAAGAATTAATGCCCCTTTTTATATATGACAATACTTTACTGGCCTTAGCCACTGCTGATTGACATTGCACATTGTTGACTGGTTTGTTGTCTATCACAATTCCCAAATCATTCTCGTGTTTTTATTCTCCTTAACTCACTAACATTTACGGTGTAAGTTGCTTGTGCATTTGTAGTGAACCGCTTGGTATCCTGCCTGGGTACCTCCGCCAAACACGCTCCCTAGCTATCGCCAGGACACTATTAACACTTCAGCCTCTAGCCGCTGCAGTTTTGCCCGGGTCTCACCGTCGCTTCCCACCCTGAAACAGGGTCCTGGATCCGGCTTCTAGTGAATAAAGCTCTCCTGCAGAGAGTATAGCTGTATAATTGGTACACCCAGTCGAGACGGAGTGAAGGGTGTAAAGGAATTGGTTTATTATGGCTAAGTTGCCTGCTTTTATACACAGCCCCCAGCATGGGGTCTCAAATTCAATGCAAGCCAAGCCCCTCCCATAAATCTCTGTGCCTGGGAGACAATTGCTTTAAAGGCCAGTAAGCTAAGGCAAGCAAACATAAAAATATCCCAAAACATCATAAAAACATACAATAACCCCACAAATACATATTTATATAGCCCTGATATGAGCGCCCAAGTTCTCCTAATAGCGCTCAGATCCATGCAGTGTAGGGGCAACGCCACCGTGTTAAAGTTCTGACTGGCCGCACACGTGGTCCTCTGCTCAAAACAGTTCCAGGGCGTTTGGTGCTTTGGCCGATAAACTTTTGGGAGCTTTTGGGGTACTCCGCTGGCTCTTAGGTAGTATTTGTGCCCCTTGGTCTCAGGCACCTTCCCTCTAAAAATCGCTCTGCTAGCAGGGAATACTTTAAATGCCAGACCAAGTAGTCTGGGAGCTACACTGTCACCTCATGCCAAATTTAGTTCCATGACGATCGCGGCTAAGTACTGCTGAGGATAATGCGTGGGTTTCTTCATGCGATCGGACACCAGGGAGATCGTGTTCGGTTCCATTCAAATTAAGAAAAAGTGCCAAACCAGGGGCACCCAGGGAAAGCTGCTAATGCTGACTGGGGAGTTTTAACTCCCAAACAGGGTCTTTGGATACGCCCTATAGTCCTCGGGCAGGAGGATAGCTAGCAGGCTCCTCCAGGAGCTCGTGGCATAGGTACGTTTGCCAAAGCATTTTTTACCCTGAAGTGCATAACTTTGCATTTTTCTACATTAAATGTCATCTGCCATTTGAGTGCCCAGTCTCTCAGTCTATCTAAATCCCTTTGCAGCAAAGTAATATCCTGCTCACATTGTATTATTTTAGAATTTACACAGAGTTGTGTGTCATCTGCAAATACTGAAACATGACTTTCAATGCGTATTTCAAGATAATTTATAAACATGTTAAATAAAAGCAGTTCCAGAACAGAACCCTGAGGGACACTACTTACCACTTTTGTCCAGTTTGAAAATTTACCATTAATGATAACTCTCTGTACTCCTTTTTTCTATTTTATGCCAATGTTCTACCCAAGAACAAGAATTTTCATCTAGACCAATTTCTTTGAGTTTGAACACTAACCTATTGTATGGAACCATATCAAATGCCTTTGCAAAATCCAAGTAGATCACATCCACTGCAACACCCTGATCTATACTTCTGCTTACTTCTTCGTAGAATGCAAATAAATTTGTTTGACATGACTCATGTTTCATAAAACCATGCAGATTTTTGCTAATAATGTTCTTCTTAATGAAATCCTGAATGTTATCCCGTAATAACCCTTCAAATACTTTAACAGCCACAGAGGTTAAGCTCACAGTTCTGTTATTTCCAGCCAAATATTTTGAACCTTGTTTGAATATAGGAACCACATCTGCCTTCCTCCAATCCTCCAGTATGATTCCTCAAAGCTTAATGATTTTGGCATCATGTATGGCATCAAATTACTAATATATACTAATAATGAATTCTGTAGTGGTTCCAGCTTGTTCCAAACAAAGAATGTCCACCAAAATAACATGGGAAACCTAATTTTGGGTTCAGACTCAATACCAAGAGTTTATGAACCATTGCACAAGTTTAATCAATATAGTATTTTGAGACAATATTTAATTAATTGCCTTTAGACTACCAAATCAGGTATGATATCGTACCAATGAGAATTTAATTATTTAATTCATCTTTTTTGCACAGTGTTGGACAAGACTCTTGTGGCCAGCTGCAAAGACTCCATTGGGTGGATGTTTTCTAAACTGGACTCCAACGCCGACCTCTTTCTGGACCAAGCCGAATTGGCAGCTATTAATCTGGATAAATATGAGATTTGTATCCGGCCTTTCTTCAACTCCTGTGACACCTATAGGGATGGAAGAGTATCCACTGCTGAGTGGTGCTTCTGTTTTTGGAGAGAGAGTAAGTGAACAACCTAACGACCATTAAAAATAAACCTTTATGCCTAGCCCTAAAATTAATCTATTATCATGAAGATTGTCTACACTTTGTTTCTCACTTGTAATGGTAAAATGAAAGGTATAAGACATAGCGTAACATAATGGGGGAGATGTGTATATATAATTGTGGTATTTCTGGCACTTGGGACTCATTTTGTCTTATTTTTGTATTTGTGTCTGAATTTGCTTACTAGTCATTGGAGGAACTACTGCAGTCGCATCTGCGACCGGGCCCATCACTCCAGGGGGCCCGGACCCACGCAAACTGGGTGTCCGACGACTATGTTACGTGGCCCTGGTCCGCGAGATATAACCGCCAGGGCCGAAAGTTCAGGGGCCCATCGGGTAGCCCATGATTTTAGGGCCACTGGATGGCAATGAAGTTCCAGGGGGCCCTGTCAGCGCTTTAACAGCGTGACCGGGCCCCCTGTGATGAGATCAGACGCAGGGAGGAAGTGACAGCCCTGGCCACTTCCTCCCAGCAATCACTGTGCTGCAAGGGAGGAGAGGAGGGAGTCAGAGTGAGAACTCTGACTCCAATCAGCATGAGCCACTGGACCCAAGGGAAAGTCACCCTCCTGCATCTAAAAGGTGGGAAACAGGACGGTGACTAAAACATTTTGCATGTATGTGTGTTAGTGTATGTGTGTCTGTATGTAAATGTGTGTATGTTTGTATGTATGTGTATGTGTGTTTGTATGTCTCTGTGTGTATCTGTATATATGTGTGCCTGTATCGTATGTGTGTGTCTGCATGTTTGTCTTCGTGTGTGTGTGTGTGTGTGTGGAGGGGGACATATGGGAAGGGGGGGTACGTGTATGTATGTGTGTGTACATGTGTGTCTGTATGTATGTGTGAATGTGTTTGTATGTGTGTGTCTCTGTATGTGTGTGTCTGCATGTGTATCTGTTTGTCTGCATGTGTGTGGGGGGGTGTCGTATGGGAGGGGGGTTTGACATATGGGGGTGGGGGGTAGATATATGGGGGTGAGGGCCCAGGGCAATTTTCGTACCAGGGCCACGTGGTTTCTTGTTACGCCTCTGTTACTAGTATATAAAATGACCTGTCACATTGCTGAAACCTATGTTCACCAAAGAATCACACACATATTTGCACAAAATATCTATGAAGAAATGTTACTTAGAGGTGTGAAACACATTTGGTGTTTTGTGGTCCTGTACCCTTCTAACTGTACCCAGTTTTCTGTATTTAAAGATTCCAGAAATACCAGCATGATTCTGTGTAGCAATTTATATAGTTACATAGTAATCTAGGTTGAAAAAAGATTAAAGTTCAACCTCTAAAAAGCATCTTTTATGCTGTTGAGTTAAATAAAGACCAAAAAAAAATAAGAATGTTAAAGCGATGGCTAGTTTTTTCACAAAAAAAGGTTTTGTCTTGGATATTCAACCTGTTCACATACATGTTGATTATTCTATTTTGCAATAAAACATCCAGGCCTTCCCCCCCCACAAAATAGCTACAGAATTTGATAAGACATCATTTTTCTTACGATAAAGAACCTTTGCCTCTCCTTTAAGTGAAAATGCCTTTGTTCCTGTTTCAATAATTATTCTCTGTTTTTTTTTGAATAATTATTCTCTGTTTTATTCCTGCTAAAAAACAGGTTAGCACCTAGCGATTTGTAGTGACCCTGTATAAATTTGTATAGTGCTATCATATCCCCTCTGAGATGCATTTTTTCTAAAGAAAACAAACGCGTTTTTTTCTCACCTTTTTTCAATAACCAATATTTATAATCATATTTATTAATTATGTAATACCTTAGTTCTGCAATATCTTTCTTTAAAACAGATGCCGAAATTTGTAATACACATTCAAGATGGGGTCTTTCCATTGATTTATAAAGATTGAATCAATGTGATCAATACCCTTTTCATACAATGCCGCACCTTACTAGCTTTTGCAATGGCAGACCGACATTGCACACGGCTGCCTAGTTTGTTATCCTTCCTTAATTGTTCCCAAAGTCCTTTTCATTTAATTTTATCCCTAACACAACCCCATTTACAGTTATCTGTATTAAATCTCACCTGCTACTTGGCTGCCCTGTCCCACAATTGATCCAAATCCTTGTAGAGAGGTTATATCATGTTTAGACTGTATTATCTTACCTACCTAGTCTGGGGTCATATGGAAACACCGACAAATGACTTTCAATGCCCACTTCGATATCATTTATAATCAGTATAAAGAGAAATGGACAAAGGGCAGAACCCTGAGGCACTCCACTTACTACTTTTGTCCAGTTTGAAAATGTTCCACTTTTTGTTTTAACTTTATAAGGGCTGTCTCGTACTCCTAATTACTACTACAGCTATACAGCTAATGCTAGTGGTTAGGGTGCCATGGACACCATTCTGCTCAGCATCTTATCCTGCCACATTCTCTGCTGTTCAGATTATGGAAAATGTATATTTCTGCATTAACAGGTGCAGTAACATCCAACCTGGGGGTAATAATAGCCTAAGAGGACACGGCCGACCTGCCCCTCCTGTGCTCTCAGCCTATAATTGCTTTCCACCTTGGATGGAATGATAAAGCAGAAGTGTAGTTTGTAATGTGACCTCTCCCGTGGAAGGAAAGAATTGCTCTTTATACATAACATCTACACAGAGAATGGAGAAAAAATGGTTCAGCCTGAAGAGGGTTTGTGTTTCAAAACTGACAAACAATGGATTTACGAACCTGGACATACTTTCCAACAAGTCAGTTATGTTTCCTGCTCAGATATTTACCCAAATATTTTCAATTCCCAACAATATACAATTAAATGAATTTAATGGAATGGCAGAGACTTGAAAACAGATTTGAAAAGTTAGACAAAATGAGCCAAGCTGTGACTATAACAGAGTTGGGGAATTTTTCCAAATTTGGACATTTTTGCTTACATTTTGCACTTCAGTTTTCAATTCACTGTAACTCTGTGCTTAGTGAATGACCCCCTTCATGCCCTTGAAATTGCGCTATTGATGTTTTGATCTTTCACTTTCATTTGCTTACCCTCTGAATCTTCCTATGCGAGACCTTGTTTTGCAGAACAGCAGCACACCAGCAAAAGCCTAATTAGATTATGAACTGTATAAGCTCAATGCTCATGGGGCTATCGAATGCATGAATGTATAGATGTGCGTTCAGGGGGATGGTCTCTCCCCCAGCTACTCCGCTGTATGTGTCAGAAAATTATCTGTAGAGGATAGTGATCTACAGAAAGAACCTTAGGGCTGTGTGCTCATAAGAGAAAGCCAACATCATGCCTTTAGAAAAAATACATGTATGCACTGCTATTAGTATAGTAATATGAAAGTATCACACTTTGAATGACAAATACAAATTGGATTGGATTTCAAAAGGACAGCCTAATGATGGCAAACATGTATTAAATAAATACAAATATTTCTTCATTGCCCATTTAACCCTTTCATAAAAAGTATAACTAATATTTTATGCACTTTATTTTTTTTAAATTCTTTTTATTGGATAAATGGTACAGAATTATCATTATAAAACATTTCACATAGGAAACAAGTTGTAAAAGGAGAAACTAAAAAGAGAGTAGATTAATCGTAGAAAAGCAATTTGTGGGCCAACAGGTAGGGGGGCAAGCTAGAGGGTTGAAAAGGAACGCAAGAGTGCAGGCTGAGCACATGTGTCTTATACAGGTTTACATACCAGTGACATTTTGGGTAGCAGACACTGTTTTAAGAGATAAGGTTGGAATATTGGCCTGTTTCATGACTGATGACTTACTGTTTACGGTTCTTCTTTAGAGCCCCCATGCCTTGCAGAGCTTGAGAAGGTTCAGATTCAAGAAGCTGCTAAGAAGAAACCAGGTGAGTTTATTCAATGTATTTTCAGATGCTTTTCTCGCTCCTTGCACAGTGCAGAGTAACCTCAGGGCATCCAGTCCATGCTCAGAGAGCTTCAGGAGTATAGCACTGGCTATACTAAGTGGGGCTGACCAGTTAGGCTGCAGACATCCCAACTTGGAAAAATGCATTTGAGGGAGGTGGTTCTTCACCATCTACAGTGCCGCCCACCTCGTGCATGCACACGCACGCACGCACCCCCCACACCACAGACACAATCAGCCCGCAAACATGTATGAACACCTTGACACTCAGATACTCGCACACACACACTCAGATACACATACTGACACACACTCAGATATACATGGACATACAGATACACACTGACACACACACTCAGATACACACTGGCACATACACACACTGACACAAACACTCTGATACACACTGACACACAGACACAAACTGACACAGATACAAACACCAACACACCCTGCACATACACTCAGATACACACACTGACACTGACACACAGATAAACACACTGGCACATACACTCAGATACACATTGACACACAGATACACACACTGACACAAACTCTTAGATATACACACTAACAGAAACACTCCGATAAACACTGACACACATATATTTTATATATATTTTCAGCTACCCTCATGTTACCTTACTTTCTGACTGAGGCTGATGGGAATGAGCATGCAGTAGCAGTATATTCCAGCCTCTCCTCTGCCCCCATGCTGCCTGTACAGCTGCTGACTCCATGCTGCCTCCTTTCTCCATTCCTCCTGTGCGGCTCTCTCTGCAGCAGGGAGGAAGTGACAGGCTGTCATCACTTCCTCCCTGCCGGCTGATTCTGTGGTCGGCTCTTAAAGTGTCGGCACCCACCGGATCTGCTTAGTGAATTTTAGGAAGGGTTGCACAAATAATCTATAATATCCTGAAACACCAACACACACAATCTGATATATATATTGTATGTTAGATTGTGTGTGTAATTTCCGGGTTATTAAACATGTTCTGCAGGTGTCAGGGAGCTGCATGAAAAATGAGGGAGTTGGGATGTCTGAGGCTGATACGCCCACTAATGGGGCAAGCCATCTTCATCGTAGCTGCCCCCTTTATAGTCCCTTCACCCTCAGTCTCAGATCCCATACTTGCTTTGAAATACATGTTTTGCAGTTATGTTTTTAAGACTCCATAAACAAGGATTAAATATGCCGGCTTTATCTCAATAAACTGGTTATAGTGTTTGGAGTCATCTGGTATCGTCATTTCATTCAGCATTAAACAGTTTTTAATGATTTCATGTTTTAATGCTAAACGAGAGTCCCCGGCAGCTTATCCTTCTGTGCTGCTTTGGCTAATGAGGCAGTATGAGTTCAAGCTGCAGCTTTGACAGGCTGAGTGTCAGCTGACTGCTTTTAGCCTATCGAAGCTCCAGCTGGCGGTATGAATGTATATGACAACAAGGAAATGTGTAATCTCATTAACCACACCTACAGTAGAGGCTGGACTGTGGGTGGACAGGGACCCTTATTTAGTGTTAACCTGCTCTAAAGTGGTTTAACACTAAATGGAGGGACAGTGCCAGGGGATTCCAGGCACTATAACTAATTCACAGAGTTGAAATGGTCATAGGGAGAACAGTGTCCCTTTAAGCTCCTGGTCAGCCAAACTACTTACAGTTTTGTTTTTCTTTTACTTTGGATAGGTTGTTTTTGTATATTTTTTTAAAGGGATACGCCAAGCATTTTAACTCCAGTGATTTGAAGTGGTCATGGTGCCTGGAGTCTGTATGTTGAGCATTTCATAGTAAAACACCGCACATACAGAGTTCAACCCCTGTGCTGTTGAAAGTGTAACACCACCTCTGGTGGCGTCATTAGTGTGTGTGTGGCAGCAGGCATCAATTTTCTCACAAAGGTCATGGATCTGTTTACTGCCTTAGATAAAAATGTGTGTTAATCAAGTAAAACGCTAAACTACTAGTCTGTATCGATACACACTTGCATTTTACCACTATTCTTTTTCAATAGTTGTAGAACATACACATTCTTGCTGGTTTGACAGCATATTTGTGTTGCAGGTGTGTTTATCCCCAGCTGTGATGAAGATGGATATTACAGAAAGATGCAGTGCGATCAGGCCAGTAAAGAATGCTGGTGTGTGGATCAGCATGGTGTAGAGTTAACTGGAACACGGATACATGGAAATCCAGACTGCGGTAAGATGTAGACAGTGAATTTTATAAAGATAACTCGTTTATAAAGGATTCCAAACAATCCACTTTTGAATCAGGGTGCTTTCTCCTCTACTGCATAGCGGATCAGATCTTATTTGTCTAGGGTCTCACAAAAACCTGTTTGCAAACTGTAAACTAGAGCATTAATCAGTTAGTACAATAGTCCACTGCTTCCCTGTAAAAAAAAATATATTTAGAAAACTGTATGCACAGAAAATAACAGGAGGTATTTGGGTTTCTTGAGGTTGCACTTTAGAATTAACCCCAGAAAAGCGAAAATAAAACAATATCCTACAATAAGGCACTCCATCAAAAAGGAACAATAAACTGGAGTAAATCAATTCATTGACTAGGGATAGAGAGATACACAAGGATGGTGAGGATAGAGAGACACCAAGGAGATGAGGTAATATAGAGAGCCAAGTTGATTGATGGGAGATAAGGAAAAGAGACTGGAATTAAGATAAGGCTTAGAATAGTGAAAGGGTTAAAGGGTGGCATTGAGAATGTGTTAATAGTGAGCTCAGGGTTGGTGTAATACTATTTTGTGCCCTAGGAAAGAACATCTACTTGCACCACCCCAACAACAAAAATTTTAAAGTCAACTTTATGTGTCTCTTTCTCCACCAACTACTTTGTGTCTCTTTTCCCATTTTCCAGCCCCTCTGTGTGTCTTCCCCCCCATGCTTTCATGGTCTCTCCCCTACTGTGCCTACTAAACTCTCTCCATGTAGCTTAGCCAAGTGGATCTTGTGGAGAATCTTCTGTTTCCTATACCTAGTCTGACAGGAAGTTGTTCATTCCTCGCAGTTAGCACTTCCTGTCAATCTGGGTAGAACAGTGTTCCCCAACCCAGTCCTCGGGGACCACCAACAGTCCAGGATTTATGTATTTCCCTGTTTTATTCCAATAGAGATACTGACAAAACCTGGACTGCGTAGGGGAACACTGGGGTAGAGGATACAGAAGATCCTCGACTGCAGTACGCTCGGCCACGCTACATGGAGTGAGGGCAGGAAGGGAGTGCTGTGTGCTCCCTGCCTGCTGGTCACCCGGAGACTGCACCCCACCGGCCGGTGCACCCTAGTTGGCTGCCTAATTTCCCTAATGGGTGTACCTGCCCTAGGTAAAGCCCTTAGGAAGTGGTCAGATGTTTGCTTTGGGCTGCAGTCCTAGGATGTTTTGTAAATTAGCAATGTCTTTCCTGCCAGTAACCTATACCAGTAACCTATTGAAATAAATATTAAAGAATTTTGTCATTTTAACACATTATGTGTTGAAATGAAATATTTCTAGTATATTGTACTAAGACAAATGGGACATAATATTTACCGTATATACTCGAGTATAAGCCGACCCGAATATAAGCCGAGGCCCCTAATTTTATCCCAAAAAACTGGGAAAACTTATTGACTCGAGTATAAGACTAGGGTGGGAAATGCAGCAGCTACTGGTAAATTTCTAAATAAAATTAGATCCTAAAAAAAATATATTAATTGAATATTTATTTACAGTGTGTGTATAATGAATGCAGTGTGTGCGTGTGTGTGTGTATGAGTGCAGTGTGTGTGTGCATGAATGCAGTGTGTGTGTGTATGAATGCAGTGTGTGAATGCAGTGTGTGCAGGGCCGGTGCAAGGATATTTGCCGCCGTAGGCAAAACATTTTTTGCCGCCCCCTCCTCCTCCCTCAGTGGTCCTTACCTCCCCACCCCCGTGTTCCTTCACCCCCCCCCAGTGGTCCTGACTCACCCCTCCCCTAGTGGTCCTTACCCTCCCCTCCCCTAGTGGTCCTTACTTCCCCCTCCCCTCCCATAGTGGTCCTTATCCCACCCCCTCCCTCCCATAGTGGTCCTTATCCCCCTTCTCCCTCCCATAGTGTTCCTTATCCCCCCCATGCCTCCCATAGTGGTCCATATACCCCCCCTCCCTCCCATAGTGGTCCTTATCCCACCCCCTCCCATCCATAGTGGTCCTTATCCCCCCCCTCCCTCCCATAGTGGTCCTTATCCCCCCCCTCCCTCCCATAGTGGTCCTTATCCCCCCCTCCCTCCCATAGTGGTCCTTATCCCCCCCTCCCTCCCATAGTGGTCCTTATCCCCCCCCTCCCTCCCATAGTGGTCCTTATCCCCCCCTCCCTCCCATAGTGGTCCTTATCCCCCCCTCCCTCCCATAGTGGTCCTTATCCCCCCCCCTCCCTCCCATAGTGGTCCTTATCCCCCCCTCCCTCCCATAGTGGTCCTTATCCCCCCCCTCCCTCCCATAGTGGTCCTTATCCCCCCCTCCCTCCCATAGTGGTCCTTAACCCACCCCCACCCTCCCATAGTGGTCCTTATACCCCCCCCTCCCATAATGGTCCTTATATCCCCCCCCTCCCATAGTGGTCCTTATACCCCCCCCCCCCTCCCATTATGGTCCTTATACCCCCCCTCCCATTATGGTCCTTATACCCCTTTTTTTTTTATTACTATTTTTTTTATTATTATTTATTTCTTCTTATTTTATTTATATTTTTTTTTTTTCGTCCCCCCTCCCTGCTTGATACATGGCAGGGAGAGGGGCTCTCCTTCCCTGGTGGTCCAGTGGCAGTTCAGTGGGGGGGAGAGGGGGGCTGGCAGAGCTGTAACTTACCTGTTCTGCAGCTCCTGTCAGCTCTCTCCTCCTCTGCGCCGTCCGTTCTGCTCTTCTGTCAGCTCACATTGTAAGTCTCGCGAGAGCCGCGGCTCTCGCGAGACTTACACTGGGAGCTGACCGAGGTGCTGACCGGACGGCGCAGAGGAGGAGAGAGCTGACAGGAGCTGCAGGAGAGGTAAGTTACAGCTCTGCCAGCCCCCCTCTCCCCCCAGTCTGTATTATGGCAATGTAAATTGCCATAATACAGACTCTGACTCGAGTATAAGCCGAGTTGGGGTTTTTCAGCCCAAAAAATGGGCTGAAAAACTCGGCTTATACTCGAGTATATACGGTAATTTCACATTAATTTGATACTTTGATTTGTCACTATAAAAACATAAATGTATATGTAGGTTTTTCTACTTGCAAACAGTACAAGCTGAGAGATGTCAAGAGATGTAAATCTGCTCTATTTGTTACTTAGAACAACATGTTCCCTTTGGATATTTAATGGTCCAGTGATCATGGTTTATTATTCCACATATTTCCCAGCTTTCTAAATAGCCAGCCATGGGCAATGTTTGCTGAAAACCTGCAGAGATACCAGTACACCGCAAAAAACATGCTGACCTTAATGAGACACACTGCAGCAATATTCAACTCTCAAACTGTTTTACATTTAGGAACACGATCAAGATTTATGGAGCATTTTTTTTCTTGTAATTCCCCTGTTTCCTTTATGTTACTTTGTGTACTACTCCAAAAATAATTTGCAAAGAAAAGTATCACGTCAATATAAATATACATTACGGGTACAATCCTAAAAGAGATAATCCCCTCCCAGTACTAAAATGTAAAGTGTATAAATCACAAATGGATGCACATCAATGCTATTCACTTAGCAAAAACATAATCGCCTCACTTTTAATACACATAATTATCATAAGAAAATACAAAAGTTCTTTAGCCTGTTAACTTTTGTCTTTTTTTGTGATAATTATGTGTTTGTTTGTTTGTTTTTTGAGGCAATACAATTTTACATGAATAGCACTAGTGTGCATCCTTTTGTAATTGATGTACTTCAATAAGCTTAGTCATGTCTACAAATGCTTGCAGTTTAGGTAATAAGATCCATGAACTTGTGGCAATAATGGCAACTGATAATGTAGATTTAGTGGTTGTTACTGAGACATGGTATAATGAGAACAATGACTGGGACGTAGCAATACCAGTTCACTTTTCATATAGAAAAGACGGAGAATGCAAAGAAGGGTTGCCCTGCATTTGAATGATAGCATAAAATCTAATAAAAGTTAGTGAGGCGAATATAGATTTTGTTTGGGTTACGTTAGAATTTGGAAATCTCAAAGGAACTCGTGTAGGTGTGATTTACAGGCATCCTGGACAAAAAAGAAGAGTTAGATAATCTACTAGTTGAGGAAATAGCTAAAATGACTATGAAGGGGGAAGTTATCATGGGTGACTTTAATCTTCCTGATGTGAATTGGAAAACCAAAACAGCTGCTTATGCCAGGAGCACACATATTCTAAACTCCCTCCTGGAATTGTCTCTAAAACAAGTCATTGAGAAACCAACTCGTAAGGAGGCCATACTAGATTTATTGTTAACAAATGGAGATTTAGGATCTTACTAGGATATTACTGTAGGTAAAAGTTTAGGATCCAGTGATCACCAGTCAGTGTGGTTTAATATAAGAACAGTGACTGAGTCACATCACACAAAAACAAAAGTTTTAGACTTTAGAAAAACTTACTTTTTTTAAATTAGAATATGCGTAAAGGAGTCAGACTGGAACAGTTTAAATGGAGTCCAGGAGTAAAGGGATTATTTAAAAGTTGCACTACTGAAAGCAACAGAAAATTAAATTAGGCTTGTCCGGAAGAGCAGAAAAATTAAGAAACCACTGTGGTAATCCGCAGAAGTGGCCAAAATAGTAAAAAACAAGAAGTTAGCATTTAGTAATTATTTAAAAAAAAAAAACAGAGTGAGGAAGACAGACAGATCTATAAGATTAGGCCGAAAGAGGCTAAGAAAGTTATAAGAGCCTCCAAAACACACACAGAAGAGAAAATAACATAATCAGTAAATAAAGGGGGACAAAACATTTTTAGATACATAAGTAAGAAAAGGAAAGTAAAACAAGGATTAGGTAGATTAAAAACAAAAGAAGGACGGTATGTAGATACAGATGAAAATGAAGGAGAGGGACTTCAGTTAAGAAAAAGGAAAAAGGAAAAATTTGTCATTTGTTACATGTGAGTTTACAGAGGAAGAGGTTCTATTTCAACTGTCAAAAGTAAAGACAAATAAGTCAATGGACCTGATGCAATAAACCCAAAGTTATTAAAAGAGCTTAGTGGTGTACTAGCAAAACCATTAATGGATTTATTTAACCAATCATTGTTAACTGGAGGAGTTCCATTGGAAATTAGCAAATGTTGTACCCATTCAGAAGAAAGGTAGTAGTGAGGAGTCGGGCAACTACAGGCCAGTAAACCTTACTTCAGTAGTGTGGAAAGTGATGGAAACCATGTTAAAGTATAGGATTGTTGAACATCTAAAATCACATGGATTTCAAGATCAGAGACAACATGGGTTTACTTCAGGGAGATCATGCGAAACTAATCTTATTGATTTTTTTGATTGGGTAACTAAAATAATAGAACAGGGTGGTGCAGTAAATATTGCTTACCTAGATTTCAGTAAGGCTTTTGACACTGTTCAACATAGAAGGCTCATCAGCATTCCTTAAGTATGGATTCCAATATTGTTGAATTGGTTAGGCAGTGGCTAAATGACAGGCAACAAAAGGTTGTAGTCAACAGAGTATATTCTAAGAAAAGTCTAATTACCAGTGGGGTACCTCAGGGATCTGCACTTGGACCTATTCTCTTTAATATTTTTATTATATATATTGCAGAAGGTCTTGATGGTATGTCTTTTTGCTGATAATACTAAAATTTGCAACAGGGTTAATGTTCCAGGAGGGAAAAGCCAAATGGCAAATGATTTAGATAAATTAGACAAATGGTCAGAGCTGTGGCAACTGACCTTTAATGTGGATAAGTGCAAGGTAATGCATCTTGGGCAGAGTATAGAATATTTGATACCCTACTAACCTCAACATCTGAGGAAAGGGATTTAGGAGTAATTATTTTAGATTACTTAAAGGTAGGCAGACAATGTAATAGAGCAGCAGGAAATGCTAGCAGAATGCTTGGTTGTATAGGGAGAGATATTAGCAGTAGAAAAAAGGAAGTGCTTATGCCATTGTACAGAACACTGGTGATACCTCACTACGCAGTGCTGGAGACCAGTGGCGTACATACCGGGGTCGCGGCTGCAACCGGGCCCGGCCTCCCTGCAACTCGGTATGTATGCCAATGTGGCCAGCCTCTTCTTTTGGGGGGCCCAGGAGCCGGCCACCTCAGGGCCCCCCCGAGGCTGGCCCTGCTGTCACCGGGCAGGCGTGCGCGCGAGGGAGCACTCTCCCCTGAGTGCTCTCTTCCCAGCTCCCTCGCACACCGCACTGATACCGGAGCCGGAATATGACGTCATCTTCCGGCATCAGTACGCGGCGCATGAGGGAGCTGTGCAGGAAGCACTCAGGGGACAGTGCTCCCTCGCGCACCCGCCAGCCAGCCCGCCCACCCAGGAGCACCACTGAACCCCAGGGAATCCCTCAGCTCTCCCAAAGGTAAGGAGGCTGGGGGATTAATTTTTTTTTAAAAAACGTGTTAGAGAGTGTGTTAGTGTGTGTGTTAGAGTGTGTGTGTGTGTTAGAGTGTGTGTGTGTGTTAGTATTAGAGTGTGTGTGAGTGTTAGAGTGTGTGTGTGTGTCAGTGAGTGTGTTAGTGTTAAAGTGTGTCAGTGAGTGTGTTAGTTTGTGTGCGTCTGTTAGTGAGTGTGTGTTTTGTGAGTGTCTGTCAGTGAGTGTGTATGTATGTCTATCACTGAGTGTGTGTCTGTCAGTAAATGTGTGTCTGTTAGCTAGTGTGTATGTGTCTGTTCGTGAGAGTGTGTGTGTGTCTTAAGCACTTACCTTTCTCCAGCGCCGGACTCCCTTGGCACTGGGGATCTCTCCGCCCCGACCCGCCTCTCAGCTCCGAATGTGCATGCGTGGCAAGATCCGCGCGCACATTCAAACCGCCCATAGGAAAGCATTACTCAATGCTTTCCTATGGACGTTCAGCGTCTTCTCACTGTGATTTTCACAGTGAGAATCGCGGAAGCTCCTCTAGCGGCTGTCAATGAGACAGCCACTAGAGGCTGGATTAACCCTCAGTGAAACATAGCAGTTTTCTCTGAAACTGCTATGTTTTCAGCTGCAGGGTTAAAACTAGAGGGACCCGGCACCCAGACCACTTTATTGAGCTGATGTGATCTGGGCGTCTGTAGTGGTCCTTTAAGTGTATGTGTATTTGCTTGCACTGGCGTACATACCGCGACCAGGTGCCCACCGCCATGTGTTGCTGCCCCAGCCCACCCAGAGTAAGCGCGTGGGGGGGGGGGCACGGATCAGTTTTCGTACCGGGGCCCCATGGGTTGTGTGTACGCCACTGCTGGAGACCATATCTTCAGAAGGAAATTGATACTTTAGAAAGAGTTTAGAGAAGGACTACTAAGCTGGTTCATGGATTGCAGGAAAAAACTTACCAGGAAAGGTTACAAGATCTTAACATGTATAGCTTAGAGGAAAGACGAGACGGGGGATATGATAAAAACATTTAAATACATAAAGGGAATCAGCACAGTAAAGGAGGAGACTATATTTAAAAGAAGAAAAACTACCACAACAAGAAGACATAGTCTTAAATTAGAGAGGCAAATGTTTAAAAATAATATCAGCAAGTATTACTTAACCGAGAGGGTAGTGGATGCATGGAATAGCCTTCCAGCTGAAGGGGTAGAGGTTAACACAGTAAAGGAGTTTAAGCATGCGTGGGATAGGTATAAGGCTATCCTAACTATAAGATAAGGCTAGGGACTAATGAAAGTGTTTAGAAAATTGGGCAGACCAGATGGGCAGAATGGTTCTTATCTGCCGTCACATTCCATGTGACTTCTACCACATAAAGGGTTACTCTAACCCTTTTCCTATCATTGCCTAATTTTCTTCATAGTGACCTATTGGGAATTAGTTAATAGGTCACCCACCCCCTTATTACTTGCTAAAATCACTGTAAAATAAAATCTGACCTCAAATCCAAAGCCAGACGAGGGTATTATTTTTGTCTAACATCTAATAAAATTTCTGCTTCTAATGCTAATATTTTAGTAATTGTCTTATTTTTGAAAAAAAATCATGTTTTTCTAAGCTAGCTATGGATATCATTTGGATATCATTTGTTTTTTTAAATTAAATATATAAATTAAAATAATGTGTCAGTTTAGGATTTAATAGGAATTCATGCCACCTGTTCATCTCTATGAGTTATTATTTATAAAGCGCCAACAAATTCTATAGCACTGTACAATGGGTGGACTAACAGACACAGAATCGTAACCAGACAAGTTGGACCCAGGAACAGAGTGGTTGAGGGCCCTGCTCAATGAGCTTACATGCTAGAGGGAGTGGGATTTAGTAACACAAAAGGTAAGATAAGGGTACAGAGCAGTGGTTCCCAACCTTTTTTGGACCAATGCACACTTTAAACGAGCTAAAAATGTATAAAGCACACCAAATTTTATTTTTACCATCACAAGCAGCCATGGCACCCTGGTTGAAAACCACTGTTCTAGAGTAATAGCATGATTAACTACAGATGTAGTGAATACAAAGTGTCTTCAACACGTACACACTCTTACAGTGTCTAACACCTGATTGTGTCAGTACTACTCAAACTTCATATAACACTTACTGCTACACAGTGCTTGAGAGATTGACATCAATGTATTGATTAAAAGTTTATAATTTACTTGAAGAGGACCATGCCACCCATACATTTTATGGTTGAGAGATCCTCTTAACAACTTTGTCACTATAATGAGAGTTATAGTGATGGTGTATCTCACCATAAAATGTAACTAGCAATAAAACTCACACATGTGAATAGTTCTAAAATTAAATGAACTATATCAATCTTCTTTCCTTTCTTTTGCTTTTGCCAGATGACATGGTTGGATTTTCTGGGGATTTCGGAAGTGGCGTTGGCTGGGAAGACGAAGAGGAAAAAGAGACAGAGGATGCCGGTGAAGAGGCAGAGGAAGAAGAAGGAGAGACAGGAGACGATGGTGGCTATATCTGGTAGAAACGAAGTAGCACAGTCCTGCCTGGGTCTCGCAGCTCATATGGAAGACTGCAGTTAATAGTAATCAGACACCACAGTGATCAGGAAACACAGCTGAATGTACATTATATTTCGAAAGAATTTATGTGTGTGTGTGAGCATGCAAGTATGTCTGTCGATTGACTGCTTTGAGATCACAGCCCATTTCCCTTCATAATAAACTAATTGCGATGTTCTACAGCAGAAAGACAAAACATGTTTATTACTTTCATCACAAGATATGAAGATGTTGGCATTTAACTTTAGAACATAATACTTTTCGACTCTGGAATTAAGCACACAAGACACTTCTGACCTGGGGAAGAAATAGAGGAGTATAAAATAAACATATGCTAGTTTAAAAATAAAATGCCAGTACAAGAAAATCAGTGTTAATGAAGCAAACCGGGAGGGGAAGAAATGTATTGCTATGTAAATATTCAGAAAGTTAATGATACATCAGCGGCAGATGGTGCTCTTTAATATGCTATGAAAAGCATATAGCAAGTTGCTAAGAATATTTAGTCCCATTTATTTGAATGGAACTAACCTTTCCACCAGTTTAAGAAATGCTTGGCACTGCATAGTGAAGAACAAAGGAATTTTTATAGGAAGCGTTTATTTGACATCTGTGCATCTTGTGAATGACTGTGGGTATCAGCAAAAAATGCTTTGTTATCTGTTTTAATATTGCCGTTGATGTCCTTGACTCCTGGGCACCTAATTAAAGTTTATGGCTTCCCCCTTCTTTCTGGCAAAGTGTGCAGCTTTGTAATACAAATCTCATTAAGTCGTAGGTGTGCATTATTATGCATGGAATCGAAACATTGCAAACAATTATTACTAAGGGATTTCCGTGCGACTTCCAGCTTTAAAACTGCTGACTGCAGCCGTCAATCAATATATCAATGCTAAATATCTTTGATAGAGAACTAGCTAGCCTACTGTTTTACATTCATTAATAACTGTCGCATTGCTCTGGTTAAGTGTATTGAGAGTTGTAGTTTGACACTTTGGGACTTCCAGATTGGTATTATTGCTTTACAATCTCTCTGCTTGCTCTGTCGTAAAAATATATGTTTTTGCTTCCATGATTAGCCATTTATATGTCTAGTATGTGGACATGCTGCTGTATAACTACATCTCCCATACTGCCAAAAAAGAAGCATCATGGGAGTTGTAGTTTTGCAATAGTTGGGTAGTTACTGGACACCGCTGGATTATGACTTTTTAAGTAGTGACCCAAAGTGGATTTATTTACTGTATGTGTGGATGACAAGGTCCCTTGAATTGAAGTATTGCAATCTGACCTTTATATTGTGCTAGGAAAATCAGCAGGAAATTTACAAATTAAATGCTATATTTCTATAGTCGTCGTCACCCACCCAACATCTCATATGTGCAGTGAGACTTATTTTATGATTTTGAGTACAGTCCAGTGTTTTTTTTAGTTAGGACCACATATCAACTACAAACAACGGAAGACTACTTACTGAGCAATTCATGTGAGATAAGAGGTGCAACCAGGTCAGAGTCCTCATTGCTCATAGTTTAAATAAAGCAGTACCAAGTACACTGTGTGTGAGATTGTTCTGCCATACACATTTTGTGAATGAGCCTTTTCCTAAATGTTTTGTGATTTTGCCTTGGTGCCCTAGAAGCCCACTGGATACTGACCTGCTGGATGGTATGTTGACAGTACACTAGCACGTAATGGGCTGTATAGGGCATAGCCAAGTAATTTTTAATAATATATCTACATATGTTTTTATTGCCAGAAGCTCCAAGTAATATCCTAAAGATAATGCACGCAAATCTTTACTGTTATCGTTTTTGTTTTAGTAAACAATCCACTCTTTTGGATTGTATCATTTGTGCATCAATATTGTTTTAATTATCCAACACCAGCTAGCTTCTGCACTTGTTGGGCTTTATTTACTAAAGAGCATGTTGTGGTGCGTTGAGAACAGAAGGGCAAGATAGGTCAACATGGTGAAGTTGAGTTGGAGATTTTAGCCATCATGGTCGATCTCACGGTCATTGTATGGCAAATAAGCCCTTATCTGTTTTGGACGCTGCCCCCATGTAGCTCAGTCACCAATAAATAAATAACATGTCAAGAATCATTAAAAGTTGGAAGATTATTCAAACTATTCCAAGTTAAGGCAAAGAGAGTTCTTAATCAAAGGTTCATATTCGCGCACTACTGAAAAAAATCTTAATTGATTTCTGTGGGAATTTCCTTTTCTTTTAAATATATTTGGCCAGCTGTGTCTGCAATATATTAACGAGATAATCAGCCCACTATAGTATGACTTGCATATCTGTTGCCACCATTGATGCATTAGTTAGCCTAAAGCAAAGCCTCGTGGGAGATTTACCTTGTATTTTTTTTGTATAATATTTATTGATCATTTTCACAGTACATGACAATAAAAAGAAACAAAACAATACCCAGAACTATACATATGGATAAAATAAAAAATAAAAAAACGACTCGAGACGTGCAAACAGCTTAAACGAGTGAATGTGGAGTTTAGAAAATTAAATTAGCAGCCCATCACTTAAATAACACACAGATAAACCAGAATAAAGGTACATACAAGAAAGACGAGGTACAGTTTGCACTGTTATGAAAAATGGGTGCGGATATGATATAAGCTGTATTATATTTACCATTGTGGAGATGTGTTTCCATTTTTCTTCTTTCATATATCCAGTTTATATCAGATCTTGGCCATGGCCAGTTTGAGCCAATCACATGCATTTGTGACATTACGGGGAGCAAGCCAATGATCTCTATTATGTCAAGTAAACTGCATGTGATTTCGAAGAGCTTGACTACTGCACTGTGTCACTGTGTATCAAGCCTATATATATTTTTTGTAATTATCATGGGTCACCACATATTAAACATATCCCTAAATTTTAAATTACTTACCACCCCGGGAGATAGTTGCAATGTCTGAGCTTTGAGGATTACTTTGTGATTACAAAAGGAAAATCTAATTGTTTAATGGAATAAGGTACAGTACAAGAAATAGAGTTGTTACAATTGAACAATACATGTAATGGTAACGATCCTCTCTAATGAATAAAAATCTGCATCATTAGTACACTGATACATTAAATCAGTGTACTAATATATATATATATATATATATATATATATATATTTATTCCATCACAAATGAAAAAGGTCAACGACGTTTCAGTTCCAATATGGAAATTTCTTCAGGACAATAAAATACTGAGAAGGTGATACTGTTTAAATTTACTTAAACAAAAAAAAAAAAAAAAAAACTTACAAATGGAGAATATAAACAGAAAATGAAGCATGTTTATGGAACAATTTACAATTGCTACAAGGCCATTCATTTTCTGATAAAAAGAAAGAAATGCACTAATACCATAATACCATAGTAGGTTATTTGCCATATAAATGTGTCTAAATCTAAACATTAAATGCCACATAGAGTATCTAAGATTCAGTTACAGAGCAAAAGTGTGAGAATGTACAATGAGAATGAGATAATTCCCTCACTGTAGTGCGCTAGAATATGTTGTTGCAAGTACAAGTTGACCATTATCTTCTTTTTATCAGGACATACAAGTCTTTAAACGCTCTACTACCACTTCATACTCAGTTGTATTGTTTTTTGCTCAACAGTAGTGCACATACCACAACTACCCATCAAAAATGGACATCATGTTTCAGTAAAATGCTTTTTAACCCCTTAAGGACACATGACATGTGTGACATGTCATGACTCCCTTTTATTCCAGAAGTTTGGTCCTTAAGGGGTTTAAACATACATGGAGATAAGATGTTATGTAATAAAGACATGTGGATGTTTATGTTATGTACGTATGGTTGCTTGAGTCTTTACAATACACCCTTCAGTTCCTACTAATTAAACATTGTTGTATTGGTTTTTCCCCCCCATCAATATTGTGTTATAGAATGAGAATCAAGAATATTTTGTTAAAGACGTTTTCTGAAAATCTTCATAAATCTTTGATTGCAGAGACTTTTATTATGTGGCGCTAGTTCTTCTGGCCAAGAATGAACAAGATTATACTGAACTAGAAGGCTGAACACAGAACACATTGTTTTATGGTCTAAAATGAATATCTTAACTATTATGTCTGTCTGACCTACATTTTAAAGTGTATTGACCTGTTGACATATAAAGGTATGTCCCTAATGGTTGCTGAACAATTGCATGCATGTATTCATATATGCCTTTGATATACTTATGTATTTTGAAGGTCGTGAACTCATTTCTTGAATTCTGTGCTTAAAACTAACTCAAGTCCATAATTGAACAAACTGCTTAGTCTGAAATATAATGTCTTATCCTGTGCAATAACTTTGAATTTAGATTACAAACCATGTGCAAGTGCTAGGACTTAAGTTTGTATATTTATTAAGTGCTAACATTGTATCAATCAGTAATTTTAGATGTTTAAAAATATTTTAAAAAAAGTGTTAGAATGTATACGTACAAATAGGGCGCCACATTGAAATTTGAACGACTCCTGCTCGCCAATGTAGATCACAACAGTTCTGGCGACCCTCACTGTGTCTTTAACTGCCTATTACTTATGATCCAGTGAAATAAACACGCAAAAGGTGAAATACATATTTTTAAGAAAAGGAAATAAAACATCCTAAAAAAATAAAGTTCAGAGTGTTGTGATTGACTTGGGGCGGGGGGAATAAAATCTTGCTTTTTTTACTCGGTCATTATCAAAAAGTTAGTAAAGAAAGTTCATAGTAAGAGATCAAATATTAAAAATTTTATGAAAAAAGTATATTCACTGCATGATTAGAAACAGTATGGTTGATTTGATATGTACCTTGGTTTTTACAGAAGATAACTAACCACTTTCAGTCCTATTTGTTAAATTGTGTATTGTGAAGAATTTAAAGTTTTAGGCCGAGACTAGACTTGGAGATTTGTTTCATTATGTTGCGTCAATTTGGGCAGACTGGGTAATTTTTGGAATTCCTGAACTGTGAGCTGAAATTTAACTGGATCATAAAGTAAACAGAATGTGCAATAGTGAATTTTTGATCCTAAATTTTACCCATGGTGCTTTATGGCAAATAAGATGATTGATGGATAGTGGACAGCCGCTAAAAACTTTGCCAAACATCACTGAGATCCCTTTGGTGGTTCTGGAACGCCATTCAAATGAAGTTTTGACTGGTCGGCCATGAGGTGTCCCAAAACAGTTCCAGAGAAAACAAGGCAACGACCGGTCATCT
Source organism: Pelobates fuscus (assembly GCF_036172605.1). Classification (NCBI taxonomy): domain Eukaryota; kingdom Metazoa; phylum Chordata; class Amphibia; order Anura; family Pelobatidae; genus Pelobates; species Pelobates fuscus. The sequence goes on along the minus strand of NC_086326.1, from coordinate 87,043,306 downwards.
TTCGGGGGTTCTCGGACAAACATTGACGAATGCTCCCCCTGGCTGGTAGGGTACAAATGCTACTTCTGTTCGGTAGTTTATGCCTCCCGAACGCCATTCTCCTAATGGTTCGGGAAGTTGGATGGGCAGCGGTACCAGTTTCCCAGGTGTTCGCGGGGATGCGTATCCAAAATTAGTTCCACGCCATTGACGACCATGTGTGTTCGGTTATATGAATGGCGGCCACACAGGGAAAGCACTTGAACTAACAACCAATTTGTGGTTAACAGCCTGGGGTGGTCGGTGATTATGAAGGGGCGAACAACGGGCCACACAGCGAGGGGGTTCAGTAAAGTTCTCCATTCCGCTACATGAACAATAAAGGGACAAAAAGGATACACAGGAAAAGGAAAAAAAAAAGACCTCTATACTTATATATTTAGGTATTATCTATTTCATAAATATATAATAAACAAATAGATGTATTCATTTTTTTACTGCTCACCCCCGGCTTTTCCTGTATTGGTTACTTTTTCTCACTTGACCTGTGAAACAGATGGTGGGAAAATGCTCCTATTAGAGTACTGCAAAATATATAAATATTTATACTATGTATATATTTGGAAGTCCTCTGATTTTAATGCCCATTTGGTTCACCTCATTCATTTTCCAAACAGGTTTTTTCTTTACCAACATTCTGCCAAACCACCCTGGACAGATTGCAATGATCTAACAAAAGTAGTAATAAAAGCTGATCCTTTTTTTTTTTTTCATGATAAAACTTTGTTTCCGAATAAATCATGAGATTATGTCCTTTGTGGCAAAATTGGAATTAGAAACTGCACTGCAGTTAGGAGAACCTCTTTAATCCAATTTTAATTTTAACTTTATATTATTATTTATATTATTATTTATAAAGCACCAACAAATTCCATAGCGCTGTACAATAGGTGTACTAGCAGACATGTATTTGCAACAAGACGAGCTGGACAGACCGGAACAGAGAGTGCTGAGGGCCCTGCTCAAACAAGCTTACATTCTGTGATACCTAAAAGGTGAGATTAAATTACTTAGTCTTAAATATGCTCTAACTCATTATGGATAGAAAGTAAATATAATACTTTACCCACTACTTTACCCACTAAGTGTAAGGTTAAGATTCATTCATTGCCGCTTGCTATGAAAAAACACTCCTCTTTCTTTAGTTGTGGTGATTGCCAAGTCCCTCACTGGCAAAAGTTAATTTCCTTTTATTTGCACCTCAGTCAGTTAGGATCAGATGCACCCTCCTGCCCTCAAGCTGTCTGTCTATGAATTGTATCTCCCATTCAGGGCCGGCCTTAGGGGTGTGCGAGCTGTGCGGCCGCACAGGGCGCCCTTGAGCAGGGGGCGCCCTGCGGCCGCATAGCTCACACGGCAGGGACATTTTAGCTGCGAGGCAAACAAGGCATTTGCCTTGGGCGCCATTTTCCAGGGGGTCGTCAAAAAAAGCCGCCCCCAAATGCCCAAGGCAAATGTCTTGTTAGCCTTGTGGCTAACAGACATGCTGGGCGGTCGGGCGGCGCTGGTGGGCGGCTGGCGAGGGAGCACTTCCTCTGAGCTGTCTGCTCAGCTCCCTCACGCGGCGCAGAGTGAGGCTGGGAGCCGGAATATGATGTCATATTCCGGCTCCCAGCCTCACTCTGAGGTGCGCGAGGGAGCTGAGCAGACAGCTCAGAGAAAGTGCTCCCTCGCTAGCCGCCCGCCAGCCAGCCAGTGCCGCTCGCCCAGCAGCCACTGGACCAGCAGGGAGGAAGAGAGGTAAGGAGGCTGGGGGGGGTGTGTTTAAATACATTTTTAAAAAGGTGTTAATGTGGGTGAGTGTGTGTGTCTGTTAGTGTGTGTCTGTGACTGTTAGTGTGTGTCTGTGACTGTTAGTGTGTGTGTCTGTTAGTGTGTGTCTGTGACTGTTAGTGTGTGTGTCTGTTAGTGTGTTTGCCTGTGAGTGTGTGTGTCTGTTAGTGAGTGTGTGTGTGTCTGACTGTGTGTGTATGGCTGTCTGCCTGTGTGTGTGTGTGTGACTGTCTGCATGTGCGTGTGTGTGTGTGGCTGTCTGCCAGTGTGTGTTTGACTGTTTGTCTGTGTGTGTGACACTGTGTGTGTGGCTGTTTGCCTCTGTGTGTTTGGCTGTTTGCCTCTGTGTGTTTGTGTGTGGCTGTCTGTGTGTGACTGCCAGCCTGTGTGTGTGGCTGTCTGCCTGTGTGTGTTTGTGTGTGTGTGTGTGTGGCTGTCTGCCTGTGTGTGTGTTTGTGTGTGTGACTGCCTATGTGTTACTGTCTGGGCAGACTAGATGGGCCGAATGGTTCTTATCTGCCGTCACATTCTATGTCTGTGTTTGTGTGTGTTTGTGTGGCTGTCTGTGTATGACTGCCTGAGTGTGTCTGTGTGTGTGTGTGTGTATGGCTGTCTGCCTGTGTGTGTGACAGGGTGTGTGGGAAGGGGGAAGGAGTGGGGGAGGGGGGGACGGGAAGGGGGGGGGGGGCGCTGTGAAGATTTTTCGCACAGGGCGCCCAAATGCCTAAGGCCGGCCCTGCTCCCATTATCTTGGGAGGGTAGAGATCCTCCGCTCCTACATTGTTGATGTAATCCCTGCTCACATATCTCTAAGCAGTTCCTAGTACTACCTGTAGGGGCGCTGCAGACTAAGCAGTAATTGTAATTTAACTCTTAAAGACATCTAAACTATGTCATATACATGACCTGCCTTCTTAGGGCATCAATTTTATGGTTTTATTGCCACCGTAAGTAAATACATTCCTTGACTTGAATCTTCAGACACTATATAAACAAATCTGGTTGGTATATCCTCATGTCTGAGATGATCTCCCCAAATTAATGGTTTTGGAATTGGTGTTCGTAAGGTGCATGTTTTAAAAATGAACTTTTTTACCTTATAGTATAAGTGAACAACATGGCTCCTGGCATCCATGTTGTATTATAGTTCTGAATATGAGTTAATGATCCATAGTTCTCATTTGATACGATCAGTATGCACGACATGAAAAAACTTTCTACTTTCTACACGATCCTGTATTTTCATCTTTATTCAAATCTATATAGCTGATCACTTGGAAAATGCGCTGACGGCATCAAAGCACAATAATTGATTAGCTAAGAGATCCTGGTTGGCACTGTTTTTTTTATCCCTTCAAACCAGGAATATCCGAGCATTCTCTAAATTGCTATTTATAAGTTCCAATGAGGTTCTGTTTAATTGATTGTGAGTGAAAAATAGGTTATTTTGCTGCACTACCAGCAATATTCCCTGTGTAGGACAGACAGCAGCATACCAAAATACTGCTTGCAAATAATGCACATGTATAGAAACAAAGTCAACAACAAAAATATTCTTATAGAGGTCTAATAGATACAGGAAATATTTTAGTTGTCTTTCAATACAAAAATCGAACAAGTTTTTATATGTTCTTTTTGTTATATTCGGTCGCTTACAAAAGTTACATAGTAATACAGGTTGCAAAAGAGACTTTTAAGGAATGCAAACATTCCAAGCACCATAACCACTAGAACAGCTTACTTCAGTGGTTATAGTGCCAGGAATACTCTGGCCCCCTTCCAGGCTAAGTAGTCAAACTGTTTGACTGCCAAGTGCTGGTTACTGGTTGCCTATTGCTCTGGAGCCCTGGAGCGCCTACAAGGATAAAACATAGTCATATTTCACTATATTGAATTTCAGCAATATTATTGCCATATAGTTGATCATATGCCAATATTTTTATTTAAGGTTATCATACCTTTTATTTTCAATCTACCTCACACACTTACCTCATCTTCCATATTTTATCTTTGCAATTAAATGTTCACAAATTTAAAAATACATAAACAAAGAAACATACATACACATAAATACAGAAACAGAATTTCAATTTTAAATGTAGGGGAAAAGAGGGATATGGCAAGAGGAATATGCATGTATGAGATAGATGGTTGATATTAGGAGAGGGACACATTTTGGGCTAGTGGAGGATATAGGGAGAGAGACACACGTGGGGGGAAGCGGGTATGGTGAAAGGGACACAAATGGGGGATATGAAGAGAGGGGCACAAATGGGGGAAGTGGGATATGAGTGGTGGAAGGGGGATATGAGGAGAAGGACAGAAGTGGTGAAAGGAGGATATTGTAAGAGGAACACAAATGGGTGTAGAAGGGATATATGGAGAGGGGCACAAGTGGAGAGGGGGGATATGGGAAGAGGGACACAAGTGTGGAAAGGAGGTGGATATTGGGAGTGTGATACAAGTGTGGAATGAAGGGGGTATAGATAGAGGGATGTTACAGGGGAAGTAACAGGAACAAACCGCAGAAGCCACACATAGAAATATGGACACAGGTCTTCAGAAAGTAAAAGGTCTTTATTCACATACCGATCGGGTCTCAGATGAACTCCTGTTACAAAAATATCTGAGAGACAGAAAGCATTGTGTACAGGACTTTTGTTAACAGCATATCCCCTCCCATACAGTATAACCCCTCCTATATTCCTCAGACCAATCAGCACACAGGATATTCAGGATCTCCTTATATGGCAGACCACATGGCTTGTTGAAGACAAAGGAATTTTCTATCCACTTCCACACATGCTCAGTATACTGATGACTCATCCAACTGTTTGTAACCAGATACTAATTAGCATATTCCATGTGGAGATTTCGGCCTACTAAATTTTGACCATGCTGGATTCCCATCACAGGGACACAAGGAGGAAACTGATGACATGGACACATGCATAGAAAGAGAGGCTATGGGGAGAGACAAGTAGGGTAGGAAGAGAATGTGGAGAGAGGGATTTGAGTGGGATAAGGGGGATATGAGTAAACATAAATGTAGGAAGGAGGGGGATATGGTCACAAGAGATATGGGGGAGGAACACAAGTATGGAGAAAAATATAGCCATTAAGTGTGCAGTTCAATAAGCACTCATTTAAAAGGCAACTCACTATTTCTAATAAAATTAGCTGCATGGAGTCCTATAGAACCCATTTACTTTTGTGAATGTGGGGCTGATATGCGTTCGAGTGCTAGAGTAGGGGTAAGCACTCCAGGTGTTGTGAACTACACCCCCACTTGATGATTTGCCTGCATTATGACTGTAACTGCCAAAGGTTGCCTATGACTGGGCTAGAGGAATTGAATCCTGGTGTTTCTAAAAAGAAGATCATCCTATTCCCTCCTCTGCAACTGCTGAAGTGATGAAGAATTTTACTTCTTCGTTATCAGCTCTGGCTGGGCTATAGCAGGATGTGGCCACACAAGATTCCTTCAACCCTTCTGTGAGATATTGGTGGCATGGGCGGTTTAATGGTGCTTCAGAAATCGCTGCAATGTTACAGCATAAAGACAAAAAATAGGGATGCAGACAAAATGTAAGCAAAAATATTTATTTTTTTGCATAAGTAATATAAAAAATGCTAATACCATGTGACAGATGTTCCAAAAAGTATTATATACATACATTTACAGTCTTGAGAAAAAGAAAGTACACCCTCTTTGAATTCTATGGTTTTACATATCAGGACCTAATAACAATCCTCTGTTCCTTAGCAGGTCTTAAAATTAGGTAAATGCAACCTCAGATGAACAACAACACATGACACCGTATCATGATTTATTTAACAAAAATGTAACCAAAATGGAGAAACCATGTGTGAAATGCTAAGTACACCTCATGGTTAAATTACGATTGCAAGTATTTAGCCGCAAATACTTGAAGTAATCATTTTCTGTATTAGTTTATTAGTCTCTCACATTGTTGCGGAGGAATTTTTGCCCACTCTTCTTTACAACGTTGCATCAGCTCATTGAGGTTTTCTGGCATTTATTTACGCATGGCTCTCTTAACCCCTTAAGGACAGACGACGGATATATTACGGCATGATTCCCTTTTATTCCAGAAGTTGTGTCATTAAGGGGTTAAGGTCCCGCCACAGCCTTTGCAACACATTGATTCTTTTCTTTTTCAGGCATTCTGTGTTAGACTTGCTGGTGTGCTTGGGATCATTTTCCGGTTGCATGACCCAATTTTTATACTTTAGGTGTCAGACAGATGACCTCACATTTGACTGTAGAATACTTTGGTATACAGAGGAGTTCATAGTTGACTCAATGACTGCAAGTTTCCCAGGTCCTGTGGCTACAAAACAAGCCCAAATCATCACACCTGATCACCGTGCTTGACAGTTGGTATGAGGTGTTTGTGCTGATACCGGTGTTCAGTTTTTGCCAAATATGGCGCTGTGCATTATGCCCAAACATCTCCACTTTGGTCTTGTCTGTCCATAGGACATTGTTCCAGAAGTCTTGTGGTTTTTCCAGATGCAACTTTGCAAACCTAAGCTGTGCTGCCATGTTCTTTTTAGAGAGAAGAAACTTTTTTCTGGCAACCCTACCAAACAAACCATACTTGTTCAGTCTTTTTCTAATTGTACTCTCATGAACTTTAACATTTAACATGCTAAATGAAGCCTATTGAGTCCGAGATGTTACTCTATCATTGCACAATCTGACCTGGAGGTAGATTTGCTGGGATGTCCACTCTTGAGAAGATTGGCAACTGTCTTGAATGTTTTCCACTTTTGAATAATCGTTCTCACTTTAGAATGATGGACTTTAAATTGTTTGGAAATTGCCTTTATAATCCTTGCTAGTTTGATGGGCAGCAACAATTGCTTCTCTAAGATCATTGCTGATGTCTTTCTTCCTTGGCATTGTGTTAACACACACCTGAATACTCTAGACCACCAAACTGTCAAAACCTTGGCTTTTATAAAGGTGGTCACATTTGATGATGATGAGTGAATCAAGGACATTTGGATTAGCAGCACATATCTGCTACTTAGCCTTTTAAGTCCTATGGAGGCAGTAAGAGTGCACTTAGCTTTTCACACATAGCTTCTCCATTTTAAATTTATTTTTGTTAAATAAATCATGACACAGTGTAATATGTAATGTAGTGTTGTTGTTTATCTGAGGTTGTATTTAACTAATTAAGACCTGCTAAGAAAAAGGTAAATGTTATTATGTCCTTATATGTAAAAACCATAAAATTCAAAGAAGCTGTACTTTCTTTCCCCATGACTGTGTATATATATATATATATAAGGAGATAAACTTGGCACTCACCCTTTTTAAAATACTATTTCCCAATGTTCTTGCCTGGGTGCTGACCTCAGCGTCCATGTAAATATTCCAATGTAATAAGGTGCACTCACAGGACTTTTTTTCAAAGACTTACTTTATTTTTAAGAAGTGAATTCCATGTGAAAATATCAAATCGACGTTTCGACCCCTATAGGGTCTTTTTCAAGATCAATCTTACAGTGTACAACCATGCATATATATAGGTATTTACTAATAATCACTTACCTAAACGGTGTGTGTGACCAAAGCTCCCGCTCGAAAATCCGAAACCCGGAAGTGATTCAGTGCCACCACGTGACTGCGTGTGATGACGCATGTGCGTCGTTGCCAAGCAACGAATCTAAACAGAACATAGCCTCCATGGAGGATTACTATAATGCATTATCTGAACTGTCCTCCATGGGGAAGCAGGGATGGACCTTGCCAATTACTATTGGCAGGTACCACTCAGTCACTGGCACTTAGGTACACGATCGAGCCCCCCTAGAGCTGCTCGCAGCCCGCGGAATAGATATTCCATTGGAGGCTATGTTCTGTTTAGATTCGTTGCTTGGCAACGACGCACATGCGTCATCACACGCAGTCACGTGGTGGCACTGAATCACTTCCGGGTTTCGGATTTTCGAGCGGGAGCTTTGGTCACACACACCGTTTAGGTAAGTGATTATTAGTAAATACCTATATATATGCATGGTTGTACACTGTAAGATTGATCTTGAAAAAGACCCTATAGGGGTCGAAACGTCGATTTGATATTTTCACATGGAATTCACTTCTTAAAAATAAAGTAAGTCTTTGAAAAAAAGTCCTGTGAGTGCACCTTATTACATTGGAATATTTACATGGACGCTGAGGTCAGCACCCAGGCAAGAACATTGGGAAATAGTATTTTAAAAAGGGTGAGTGCCAAGTTTATCTCCTTATTTATGCATGGTATTGCGTTGTACCATCTTGTGCACCCCCAGCAGAGTTAATATATTTTTTGTCACATTCACTAAACGGTGATTTTAGTGACTATCTTTTCAAGATTGTTTAACATGGAGGAGTTCTTATCCAGAGCTGGAGCTTTGGCAGAGACTGCAGAAACCCTTACTATCACAGATATACAGGCACAAGCAGTATTATGGCCTTCCACTGCAAGTGAATTATCCCATACCAACACCGCTAAGGATCTTTACAATGATTTAATAAAATTAAAGAGACGGGAGGTGGATCTCGATTTACATGGCATTTTCATCTCCGATTACTATAGAGCCAAAAGGATCCCGAGAGGATTTAGAGTAAGAAACGCACCAACTATAGGTAGACAGAATCCAGAATTCTGCAAGAAATGGATGAATATTGCGAACAAATGTTCTTTGGACTGGATGGTTATAGTGGTGGAGGAGGTTGGTAAAGAATTAATTGGGGTGAAGCATTCCATTCAGGAGTTCGAGATCTCTAATGTATTACCCTTACAATCTTCAGCAGCCACCACACAAATGTTAAAACTACAGGAAGACATTAATAAATACAAAAATGAACTTATTAGGTTTAAAAAACAAAAATTGGCCAAAGTTAACCATGATTATCAATACCACCAAGTCTATAGGTGGCTCAGTGGCACACAGTCTTCAAATAGAGATCAAGTTCCCAGATACAGATATCGGATCAAGAAACCTTCGTTCCAAACGGTTGATATTAGTTCAGGAGAGTCGGCATCGGATGCTGAAACTAGAGAGGACAAAAATCATGGAAGATCAGAACCTTTTTTAGAAAGAGACCCGGCTCCACAAGAATCACCAGGGACATCCCGAATGGATACCAGAGGTATAAAAAGAACAGAATTCCACGGAGAGGACAGAAGGGGAGACAGACACATAAGTTCCAAGGGCAAACCTCCCATACGGAAGAGGTAACTAATGTCTTTAACCTTTCTCAAAAAATTCTGAAAGCTGACCATTACTCTGCACTCACAAAAGGATTAACATTTGTACCGGTATCCAAACCAGAGCCGTTTAAAATGGAAGTAGAGATGTACAAATTACAACGAACCCTCATTAATAATGAACACCGAAAGGATATCCGATCAGATAATTCAACAAATCCATTTAAACCGAAATACATCAAAGAGGTAAAAACGACAAATAACTCAATCAAAACCTTTATGCAAACATTAAAGAAAGATGCTGAAAATATTACCAAGAAACCCCTGGATCACAGACAAAATCTAACAAAAGGGGAATGGGAGGCAATTATGGATCTAAAACATGATTCGAATATAATCATTCGACCGGCGGATAAGGGTGGAGCGATTGTTATAATGTCATACCATCAATACAGGACAGAAATTATGCGCCAATTATCCGACATCACCACTTACCAAAGACTCACGTTCGATCCTACCATTAAGTTTCAAAAGAGGATCATGGAGCATATCACGATGGGACTACAGCTGGGATATTTGGATATGTCTACATCTAAGTACTTATTTGTGGACCACCCAATATATCCTGTACTTTACACCATCCCAAAAATTCACAAAGATAGCATCAACCCCCCAGGAAGACCCATCGTCTCAGCCAGAGGGAGTTTGTTAGAACCAATAGCAAAGTATGTGGATTTTCACATCAAAGACAGTGTTAAAGAACTACCGACGTGCATTCGTGACACCAGAGATCTACTTAATAGATTGGAAGGGATCTTGCTGGAGGATCCAGATGATATAATTTTGGCCACTTTAGATGTACAAAGTTTGTACACTATCATACCCCATGAGGGGGGTATAAAAGCACTCAGAGAAATACTCGTAACATCAGAAAAATATCACGGACCACCAATTGAATATCTTTTAGAATTCTTAAGTATTGCACTCACCTGCAATTACTTTAAATTCGAAGATTTATTTTACTTACAACTGACTGGAACTGCAATGGGGGCGGCTATGGCACCCTCGTATGCCAATGCCTATATGTCCCAATTTGAACATCAACATATTTTGCATCAATCTTCGAACAAGATCTTAGCCTATTATCGATTTGTCGACGATGTACTGATGATATGGAAGGGCTCGTCTAAGGAATTGGAAGAGACGGTAGCTGATATCAATCAGTTATCGTCACCAGTTAAATTCACACTGACATATAGTGATGAAGCAATTCCCTTCCTAGATGTCACTATATATAAAGAGGGGAATAAATTTGGATATTCACTCCATCGTAAGAAAACCGACAGAAACACACTACTCTCCAACACCAGTTATCATCCGAAACATTTCAAAGACTCCTTACCCATATCCCAATATATGCGGGTCCTTAGGTACAACAGCGATGAAAAGAACCGAGAGAAACAACTGAACGACATGACCCATAGATTTCAAGAAAGAGGCTACCAGTCAAATACACTTGAGAAAGCTAAAAGTCGGGCATTTGAAAAATGGATACAGGAGACTAATGAAATACAAGGGGAAGTTAGCAACGACATGCCCACAATGTACTTACCACTCACTTACCATACTGGATCTACTCAAATCCGGCAATCTATAGAAAAACATTGGGATATACTGGAATCTGACAAACAACTACCTGTCATATTTAACAAGAAACCCCTTATCAGTTACAAAAGAAACAGAAATTTACGTGACATCTTAATTCGGAATGACCCTGTACAAAGCTATAAGAAAAATGTCATACGAAAGAAATTGGGATGCTACAGATGCAGTGGGTGTGTCACGTGCAGCCACATGAACTCTGGCAATTCCTTTGCCCACCCACATAGCGGTAAAAGAATTAAAATTCCACACTACATCACGTGCACTACAGACCACGTCATCTACTTAATAACCTGTCCATGTGGATTATCCTATGTAGGGAAGACAGATCTTACCCTACGAGATCGCATCCGAGGCCACAGATCGGGCATTATGACAGCCTTCAGGGATCAAAAGACGGATAAACCGGTAGCCAAACACTACCTTGCAGCATCACACAGACTTCCAACACTCAGATTCATGGCGATAGATCATGTGCCACCCTTACCTCGGGGAGGAGACAGATCTAAAATATTGCTTCAAAGAGAAGCATACTGGATCTTTACTTTGGACACTGTCACACCCCGTGGCTTGAATGAATATAACACATACTCTATGTTTTTGTGAAATAGAAATTTATATTTGGAAATGTTTCGGTATTCTAGTTGGGAGACACTTTGGTCATCAAATAACCGTAATTTCTGGTAGTTATGTTTGTAAATATGCTTCTCCCAGAATAATTGTTTGGTTATTTTAAGTACTAAAATTAAACTATAGGTAATCCATTCATTAGACATTTTACAGTGTCCAGTATAGATTGATTGGGTCTAGGTTTTTACCTTCAACAGGTTCATAATAGCAAGGCATCATGGCCTTATACTAGCTATTAGTAAACATTCTGCAGTATGTTATGTGCATATTTTGTCCATAAGTTTGGATGGACATGATTATATGTTGTAAATATGGTTTATTTGAAAAAAATACATTAAGTTGGTATATTATAGAGTAGCACGTATTATATGCTCCACTTATATAGTATGATACAATACACATGGGCTCTAATTACATTAGTTTTGTCCCTAATATCTTTTATAAGATTTTATTATGTTCTGAACTATGTTTAGCAGGACTGTCCGAGGAGGATTGGGTAGGATGGTGTTATTTGTAATTTTGCATGTTTTAGCACTAGCACTTTCACTATGTTTCACGTGTGGGGTCACTTTTTTCATAGCCCACGTCTAATTCTCGGACAGTTCAGATAATGCATTATAGTAATCCTCCATGGGGAAGCAGGGATGGACCTTGCCAATTACTATTGGCAGGTACCACTCAGTCACTGGCACTTAGGTACACGATCGAGCCCCCCTAGAGCTGCTCGCAGCCCGCGGAAAGATATTCCATTGGAGGCTATGTTCTGTTTAGATTCGTTGCTTGGCAACGACGCACATGCGTCATCACACGCAGTCACGTGGTGGCACTGAATCACTTCCGGGTTTCGGATTTTCGAGCGGGAGCTTTGGTCACACACACCGTTTAGGTAAGTGATTATTAGTAAATACCTATATATATGCATGGTTGTACACTGTAAGATTGATCTTGAAAAAGACCCTATAGGGGTCGAAACGTCGATTTGATATTTTCACATGGAATTCACTTCTTAAAAATAAAGTAAGTCTTTGAAAAAAAGTCCTGTGAGTGCACCTTATTACATTGGAATATATATATATATATATATATATATATATATATATATATATAGTGCACACAAAGGTCTTCCATAATAGTGATATTTATTCAAATGCAAAAATGTATGTCTGCCTTGATCGACCCGTTCGTGGCTTTTTCAATATCAATAATACAGTGATGCGTACACTAATAAATAGCTAACAGTGAAAAGAAACTTACCAATCCAGTGCGGGTGGCTCTAGATCCCATCTAAACCCAGAAGTGCACAAGCGGGACATGTGACCAACGTGAGAAACATGATGACGTGTAGCAGCCTCATACTGCATATGTGGTTGCTAGATGATGAATCCACAGAACAAAAGTGATTGCCTAATCCCCAGTGCATAAAATAAAATAAATATGGAGGATGTGCTGATTGAAAAGGTTAACGGCAGGCTGAGGTGTTCATCCCTAGTGAAAGTGTCACCAAATAAAAAATAATCAGTCACAAGCTAGTAAAAAGCTGTGACTACACTACAACAAAATCGTGAGGGTGACGGGGAATCCCAGAGTCTGCAACATATTAACAAGGAAACACCAGTGTAATACCTTCACATAAAGTCCCCAATGGTGTAAACCTGTATCCACAGATGCAGTAACCATACTAACCAATATATGAGCGTAATTCTAAATAAATGAAAAAAAGTCAATCTTTAGCAAATATGGTTGCTTAGTTCCGATCTGATAACACATTTGCACATATACAATATATGCCTATATAATGCTGATTTCAACAATTATAATAGAATTAAAAACATATAATTCATAATAAGGTATTAAGCTAAATAAAAAAAAAAAACACTATCCTAAATCTTACATGAAAATAGAATAAGTGATGCATTCATTTAAAGTCCTTTCGTTCCAACTGTGTCCAAATGATGGATCCAAAAAGCTTCTATTTGACGGAGTAATTTGGATCTGTCTCCTCCAACTGGCAAAAGGTAGGATGTGGTTGATGGCCATAAATCGCAGGGCGGGAAGTCTGTGTTGGGCTGATGGAATATGTTTGGACACAGGTTTATTCGTATGCTGATCTCTGAAGGCAGTTGTAATCCCTGAACAGCGTCCTCTAATGTGGTCCCTCAGCGTTAGGTCTGTCTTTCCGACATACGAACGTCCACAAGAACAGGAACTTTAAAAGGGAATTAGATGACCCTGTTGGGGATTACAACTGCCTTCAGAGACTAACATACGGATAAACCTGTGACCAAACATTTTCTCTCAGCCCAACACAGACTTCCCATTGACCACATCCCACCATATAATATATATAAGGATATACAGTTGTAATCAAAATTATTCAACCCTCATTTAAAATCAGGTTTATTGTCAACATTTACAGACCTTTAGCTGTTTGCAATGAACAAATCAGACAAACGTAATTGAAATAGCACAACACGAATGCTTCAAGTGGTTTCCCCAAATTCAACTGAAAATGCAACTTATGTTGACTTGTGGCAGTGTAGGACAATATGAGCATGATGTATAGAACTTAAAAACACATCAAGGAAGGACAATATGCAAATAAAAGTGAAAATGTACCACTCTGGCAGAAAAGGAAACAAATTAACACAACATTGCAGCATAACAGCACTTACAAATGAGATAGCAGCAACCAATAAAATAATGTGATACAAGACAAAACAAAATGAACAGTTCGCTAATTGAAATATGAAGCTGTCTATTAATGTGCCAATAATTCATCATAGCCAAATTATGTAATTATCTACCACCACACTGCATCACAACCATATATTTGTACAGGTAACAAGGAAATGAAATGCTAAATTAACATGTCGGTGAGAAGTGTCAGAGAAGAAAGCTTGACAAAATCCAGAACGACAGTATTAACAGCGTTATAGAGGCATATCCACTACAACAAACTGTCATTAAATTACTTAGACCACAACTCTAAACACAAAAAACACATCCTTATGCCAATTGTTGTTGCATACGTTTCTGAATATAGTTGTCCAATAAGCGTCTGAGGTCCATATTAAAATGCACCCTGGTTAGCTATGCCATTAATTTAATATAAACAGCTAATAATAGGGAACAGTAAAGCCAGAAAGTGAGCAAGGAGGTACAAACTGTATAAACACAAATAACAAATGTCTCAAAGGATTTTATAGAAAATAAGTAACATTACAATACTTTTTGATTGCCAGCTGGAAATTGAGTTGAGAATGTTACTAAACAGTCACCTGCCACTACTATTAAAATTACTGTAATAACAGCAATGAACAATAACCTACAATAAAATATACGACGGACCGCCTGGGTGCGTCCACCAATCGCTGCTTCCTAGCAACACTGAGTACTCCTAAGCACTCCACCATACACCATAACCACCGTAAACCCCCAGCCAGCGTTACAGCTTGGTTGGGGTCTTGCTGTACCCCACCCACCCTGGACCCAAGGCCAGGATTCAACTTCTTACAAGAGCAAGTGTTGTAATCCAAGGGAGTATAGTGATTATAGCAAGCCCTAGAGTAAATATAGCTGTCCCCTCCAGACGAGGCTCTATGTTGAGGGTGAAGAGGAACTGTTTAATGGAGGCCACAACTGGCCTTATATGCAGGTCCCCATGCAAAGGGTTTACTATAACATATGACAGGGGCATTCCCCACTGGACCTGAGAGGGGACTATGGCAAAGTACACACTGTAATTACATTGGCTCTCAGGTCCAGGACACTCCCACTCAAAACAGGGTAATCCCTCCCCTGTGCCGGAGAGATAAATGAGTCAGCTGAGTCTATGCCCCTCGTTTGGGAGCTTGCTCCCACTGAACGTCCTTCAATTCCCACACGTTTTACCAAACTTCGATGGAAGTGGAAGTTCTAGCGGTGCATTTGAGTTATCCACTCGACGGCCAAACACAGCTCTATGCATTTGCGGCTAAAGATGGCCGCTGCCACGTGTTCGGCAATACGAACGATGACCACCCAGCCGATCACCAATTAAGTTGGGGTTTAGAGGTGTTAATAGGGTTAATGAGCTGCACATTCCACTTATGGGTGGTCCAACTGTTCGGGAGTTTGTTCGGTAGCTGAACAGAATAAGTACAATCCATTCGGGACATCTCATGTACCGAACATGGTGATTTAAAAGGCACGGACAGAGCCTTTGAACAGTTCTAAACCAGGAGCCATAGTCTGAGGTAAGAGACTGGCCAGCAGGCCCCTCAGTAGAATAATAAAGCCTTAAAGGAACATTCTAGTGTTACGAATACGAACATGTATTTCTAATGCTTGATTGTTATACTAAATAGTTAATTATGCAGCCACCACCCCAGAAGTTATGAAATGAGGCAAGTAAAAGTCTTTATTTTCCCCAGCATGCCAGTCTTGTCAGCCAACCTCTCCTCTGCTGGCTGAGCCCAGCAATACTGATGAGCCAGTCCAGTGCTTCCCATTGGGTGGCTAGTGCGTATGAGTGTCAATTGCTTCACTGCGCTAGTCAGCATCTCCTCATAGAGATGTATTAACTTAATGCATCTCTATGGGGAGCATTTAAAGTTATCATGCAAATTGTGCAGATGCCGAGCATCAGTTCTGCAATCTTTGCAGGATCCTAACCAGAAAGTCCCTCGTGTGGCTGAGCCAGCAGGGACAATCTCTTTGCCCTAGAACTACTACATCAAGCTGTAGTGGTTCTGGTGCCTAGAGTGACGCTTTAATTGGAGGCAGATGTATTTATGTGCCCCACTGGCATTTGATTGCCCAAATTTAAATCTATGGCTGAAAGGATGAACATCGTAGAACTCCAATAATATTTATTCTAGGATTTTTCTGATTGACTTCCATGTATGGAAAAATGGATGAACATTTTAGGGTCATCATTTTTAATTTAGGAAAAAAAAAGTATGTAATTCTCCCAGTTAACAGCTTTTGGCAATGTACGTATAATATACATTATTCTACAATCTTCTACTTTTCAAAGGTTAGGAAAATTTCCCCAACTAATAATTTTTATAGGTTAAAATGGTAGGTAGAGATACAATACATTTTCTAGGGGTTTGAGAACACTGGTCACTCAAGTAGGAGGTCCTGAACATCTTAAATATATATAGAAATATATAAACCGTAAACTTCAGCATGACAGAAAATGGTTTGCCCAAATATATTTTGGGTTTCATTTATTTAGTCCCTCACCTGAGGCATTGGGTGAGGAGTTGATTTAGAAAGAGGCGAGGAGCAGAGCTTCTATTTTTAAATAAACAAATTATAATAAGGGATCTGGTATGACATCAAATCTGAGCAAGGTACTTTTGGAAAACCCCAAGTTTATAATCAAGATGCAGAACCCAAGTCCATTGTGGAACCTTAACTACTTTGATTTACATGACCTGGATGGCACATCACAACTATCTTTGCAGAGGACCCCTACTATTCATCGTATTGCAGATTTATTACTGTAGCATCCTTGGTCATTTGGGAGCCTGGACAATGGTTACTGGATTTGCCTTTCTACTGCAGGCTTTGCTTTTTACAGTTTGGTGTTATGGACTAGTGAAGGGATTTGCTGCAACCTTAGTGGTTTTGTTTTGGAAGATGTCAGGATAATATCTCGTTTTTATTCATTTTACAATTGTTTTTATCAGCCTTGTGTTTATATTAAATAAATTCCATTGTGATCATTTCAGATACCGATTTTCTATTTGTTTCTTGTGTTTGTATTATATTTTATTTTGTTGTATTATTTTCTCATCAAATGGATACACCTTTACAATAGGATTGTTGTGAATTACTTTTGAATCATCTTTGTGTTATTCATAATACAATTCATATTGTATTTCTATTGCCCTATGTTGCATGACTATTTCTTGTGCAATTTAAAGGTAGGGAGGAATTTATTCTTTACATGAATCCTGGTGATTTCAATAGTCTTGCAGATTGTAGATATCTTACATTATATGATTATTATTATTTTGAGGTGGGGGAGAAAAAGAGGGATTATGTACAGTTTCAAGCAGTGTTTTAGGTTTTAAATTGTTAAGCATTGTTACTCATCATGTCTGTGTGCTTTATATCAATTCTTGTAATGCAGAAAATATTCAGAGATATAAAGAGAGCATTATTCCGATAATGTTTGGAGCTGTCAATGATTGAGTTGGATCGGGGTTTCCTTGACAGCAAGTTTGCTTTCATAGTGGCCAGGGGACATTGTTAGTGAGCTCTTGGTGTATGACTGAAAGTTTTAGAAAAAAAACATGAAGAACAAATGGACAAGACCAAAGAGAAGAGTGCATGGAGGAGGAAGAACAAGACGCAATGTTAAAGCAGTGATTATACAATGCAGCATTCTCTCTATACCACACTCAAACACCCAGGGAATGACTCACAAAGTCTTCCATGAAATGATCAAATCCACCTTAAATCGGAGAACATTACACAGAGAGCAGGGGCAGTTTGTTAGAGATTGGGGAGATGTAACAAATCTGTGGGTGTTTATTACGCACCTTACAATGTTTATATCTGCTGGCATGTCCTGTTTATTCCATCAATTTGAGAAGGAATAAAATAAACATGAAATGTTTAAAGGAAAACTGTCAATTATTTTTATTATTTAAAATATAAAATATTATAAAAGGTCGCTAGCACTCATTTCATTTTTTTATATATATTACAAATGCGTAAATACCTATTCTAGTTTACCCTTCTTTAGGAGGACAGTCCCCTATGGTTGGAGCACTGATTACAAGCAAAAACCATGATAGTAATTAAAGGAACATGCCATGCATGCTGTAGTGGTTATGGTGGCAGGAGTAGCCTGGAGCAGCTACGATAGAAAGGTGTCAGAAAACATAGTGCATCGAAGTCCAGCCGAATGACCACTGCCTACCACCAAAAGTGCCTTCATTAAGGACATGAGCATCAGAACTGGACCATGGAGCAACGAATGAAAGTTGCCTGGTCTGATGAACCATGTTTTCTTTTCCATCAGGTGGATGGAGGGAGCATGTGCGCCATTTACCTGGGGATGACAGTGGCTTGACAAAGAACCATATGGGTCAAAACATTTCTGGTTTCACTGTGTTCCAAATAAATATACCCTTTTGAGCATTGGAGTGCCCTTTTGAGCATTGGACATCTATCTTCTACATGCTCCCTGATGGTAGGGGCTCTCCGCAGGATAATGCACTCTGCCACAATGCAAAAATTGCTCAGGAATGGTTTGAGGAACATGACAAAGTTCAAGGTGTTGCTTTGACCTTTCAAGTTCCCCAAATCTCAATCCAATTGAACATCTGTAGGATGTGCAGGAACAACAAACTCAATCCATGGAGGCCCCGGCAACTTGCAGGACTTAACGAATCTACTGTTAATGTCTTGGTGCCAGATACCACAGGAAATGTTCAGAGGTCTTGTGGAGTTTTTTTGGCAGTACAAGGAGAACCTACATGATACTAGGCAGGTTTTTAATTTTGTGGTTGATCAGTGTATACTCACAAGTGTAAAAACACTGATCCTACTATGTGAACTGTGAAAATATTTCATACTTGTCCACTACTTCCCAAACTATTTCTATACATCAGAAACATGTTTCTATAAGTACAGAACACAACATCTTGGTTTATGAGATAAAATCAAGCTATCCCCATTTTTACCCCTACCGTACATGCATAACTTATCCAGAGAAGGACAATCTTATGCCGAATATTAGATCTGGTTAGAAAATTCTACCTAAATGATAACAATATAAAAAGACAAAATACAGAAGATGCAACAACAACAAAAAAAAATGTTGGACTTCTCCAGCTTTGGATCTAACTAATAATATACACTAATCATTTACTGCACCAGCCAAGCAATCCAATGTGACATCCACATAGAATGAGAAAGCTTTCCCCATCGTGGTACCTCTGACTTCCTAACCCGACTAAACCTACCCAAGCTCCATACAACAGCTACTGCGGAACTCTCAACACCGATCACCACGGACGAAATTAACCTAGCCATATCCTCCCTAAAAAGTAACAAAGCCCCAGGCCCAGACGGATATGAGGGGAGCTACAATAAAACCTTCCGAGAGGAACTGCTCCCGCACATGGAAACCCTATTTCAGGACCTAATGCATGGAGCAGCCCCCGCTAAAGACATGACACAGGCACACATTATACTCCTGCCCAAACCAGACAAAGATCACACCCAACCGGAGGCCTATAGACCAATATCGCTCATCAATCATGACAGCAAAATACTGGCCAAGATATTGTCAACTCGACTCAACCCGTACCTGACACAATTGGTCCACGCAGACCAGGTAGGGTTCATCCCCAACAGACAACTATTCGAAAATACCAGACGAAACATAGACACAATCTGGACACTTACCACAGCCAAAACGCCGTCCTTAATTCTCTCCCTAGACGCTGAAAAAGCGTTTGACCGGGTGAGTTGGCCTTACATGTTCACGCTATTGGAACACATAAACATACCCCTCTCATACATTACAGCAGTGCGAGCTCTATACACAAATGTCACCGCACAAATAAAGATATCAGGAGCCCACAGTCCACACTTCGATATACGCAATGGCACCCGTCAAGGATGCCCGCTCTCTCCACTACTGTTTGTGCTCACACTAGAACCCCTCCTCCAGGCAATTAGGGAACACCCTGAAATAACAGGAGCTATGATTGGGAACCAAGAATTCCTGGTCTCGGGGTACGCCAACGATGTACTCCTCACCATGACTGACCCCATTCCCTCCATGCAAGCGCTACTGCCCCTCCTCCGGACATACGGCGAGTTATCAGGATATAAAGTTAACATGGAAAAATCCAGCGCTCTCCCGTTACACCTTACACAATCGACCATTCATCAAATTATGGTAGAGCACCACATCCGCATTTCACCCACCTCACTCACGTACCTCGGTATAAAACTACCGGCGGACCCCACAGTGCTCCACAACCTAAACTATACTCCGCTTATAGCCAAACTCATAGCAGATATAGAGACCTGGACGGAAAAAACAATATCGTGGATCGGGAGGATACATTCGATCAAGATGAATGTCCTACCCCGTATCCTGTTTCTATTCCAAGCTCTGCCCACACCAGTCACGAAACAAGACCTAATACCACTCCAGTGGACAATAGACCGCTTCATATGGCAAAACAGGAGGCACAGAGTAGCCCGCAACATACTCTATCGCCCCAAAACGAGAGGAGGCCTAGGCCTCCCCCACCTCTACTTTTACTATTTAGCAGCCCAAATGACACAAATAGCGATGTGGCATACCCCCCCAGACACTAGAAGATGGGTTGACCTGGAATCGTTACTCATGCAGTCAGATCTCCCTCAATTCTACATTTGGACACCCAGGGAACTCAAGGCACTTCCAAGAACATCATGCCCAGCCATCACTAACTCTATTCAATTGTGGGACAAAATAGCCATAAAATACGGATTCACTTCCGCCACCTCCCCCCTCACCCCCATACTAAGAAACAGGGCCTTTGCCCCGGGTATGCGACCGTGGGACTTTAAAGGCCTTGAGAGAGCGGGTCTACAAAGGGTCCACCAACTGTACGTTGGAGATACAATAGGTCCCTTTGCGGACCTACAAACCAGAACTACCCTAACCCCAGCAGACTTTTTTGGGTACATTCAACTGAGGAACTACGCCAACCTAGGGACCGTGAAAACAGCCGCCAAAACCAAGCAGACCTTCTTTGAAAGAATCTGCCACGCAGAACGATACCAACGGGGTATGATCTCTCAGTTATACTCCCACCTCTGCTCCTCTACCCAAGAATGGGGACCCCTCCACTACACTGACAAATGGGAATCAGATTTAGGGGAAACCTTAGAAGGCACCGACTGGCAGGACATATGGGAGGCAAACACTAAAACCTCAATATGCGTTACGATGCAGGAACAGTCCTATAAAACAATGTTCCGGTGGTACACCACCCCGGTGCAACTGTACCACATGAACAAGATACCCAATGATCTCTGCTGGCGCAACTGCGGAGAAAAAGGGACTTATATTCACATGTGGTGGAGTTGCCCCAAAATTAAACCTTACTGGAAGGCAATCCAATCATTAATCTCCCAAGTTATGGATAGACACATCACGATAGACCCATGGACGTTCCTCCTGGCCAGGCCGGTAGAGGACTGGCCCATATCAGACCTACGCCTGCTTAACAAACTCACCCTAGCAGCCAGAAGGGCCTTGGCCCAAACGTGGTTAAGGCCAGACGTCCCCCCGGTGTCCGCAGTTATTAACAAGATCAAGGACTGTCACCTCATGGACGAACTTACGGCCAGAGTTCGTGGCTCCACCAAAGCCTTTACCAAGATCTGGGAACCCTGGGAAAATTACATTAACAGTTGAGTCCTATAACCAGACCAGACGTACTCCTATACAAGAACGGACAACCAGGATGCTTCCCCCCCCCCCCCTCCCCTCCACCCACCACTGGTCCGGGTTTACCGGTACCCCGGCCCATGATCACCTTCTATGTTTACAAAGTTAAGTCTATGTTTTATTTTTCTTATTTTCTTGATTGTACTATGTTTTAAAAACAAAAAACCTGACAGAAAGAAACAGTACAAGTTGAAAGCTTACATAGTGGCATCTATACCTAACAACATACTCTCTGCTTTCTGTATTAATGCGAAACCATTGTAAAATACAAATCATGGCTTCTGCGTAAGCCTATGTACTGCTCATATACCTGTTTCTCCTTTTCTGTCATTGAAAATAAAGAATTACAAAAAAAAAAAAAAAAAAAGAATGAGAAAGCTTTATAAGGAAACAAAGGCTGACAATGCTGTCCAAGGTGCTGAAAGTGGTGATAAACTATTCAAAGCTGACATACCGTATATACTCGTGTATAAGCCGACTTTTTCAGCACATTTTTTATGCTGAAAAAGCTCCCCTCGGCTTATACTCGAGTGAGTTTCACCGGGACTAAATGCATGTTCTCCAGCCAGCTCCCCCTCACACGGCGCAGAGTTCCCGCAGTCCCCAATCCATGTCCTATGTGTAACAGACACTCCCACAGCAGCTCGATTCACTCCTTGCTCTGATCACAAGTTGGTTCCCCATGGAGGAGTCTGCAGCCAGTGTTCTATCAGATTTTCTCCTACCTGTACTTCTGCGCCTGTGCGGTGCGGTACACCCCCTCCCCCAGCTGGGTATAGCATTTTGACAAGGTATTTGAATCTGCTAGAACACCGGCTCGGGCAAAGCCACCTCTGGCTCCAGGAGTGCTGGCAAAGGGAGCTGCGATGGAGGAGTCGCCAGCCCCAGCTCGGGTTGCCTTGGGCTACCAGTATGTGGCCACAACTCGCCCACCCGCCTGATACCGCAGTCTGAGTACAAGTTGGAGGACTTTGATACTGTAGCTACTGTGGGTGAGTCCTGATCTGGCTTCCCAATCACACTGTCACTTATCATTATAAGAAAAAGACAAGTTTGGGCAAACCAAGTGACTGAGCATGATGGTCATTGCATTCCATATTCTGGTTTACTGATTCTTTTCTTAGCATTCTGGATAGGCTTGGCTGTCCAGCTTGCTGAGAATCCTGTGACGTGTAGTCTTTAACATCTGTAACAGCAAGAGAACCCTAGTCAGATACAGCTGTATTGTACAAAGGTTTGTGAACTACAAGCATCAAATAAGGATGGGATCCACAACCTGAACATGGTTAGACATGTAGCCCACAATGACTTACGTTCCAGCTTCTTGTAATCTACCAGTGTGGTCAGTGACATATGATGTAGCATGCTGAACTCCCCAAGGCTTATATTAGCACAGCTGTAGGGACCTCAAAACAATCAAAGTTAATATTGCCTATTTTTATTTTTGAAATTTACCAGTAGCTGCTGCATTTCCCACCCTAGGCTTATACTCGAGTCAAAAATTTCCAATTTTTTTTGTGGTAAAATTAGGTGTCTCCCCTTATATTCGGGTCGGCTTATACTCGAGTATATACGGTATATGAAAACATGAATTCTATATAAACTACTACTAATAAACCAGACATATAAACTACTACTATAAACCAGACAAAAAGGGCAATTACAAAAAATCTTTGAGTATTAAACCTTAAGAATAAATTCTATTTATGCAGTCCTAAAGAAGTTAGTTATACAGTTGTAAAGAAGAGTGGGACAAAATTCCTACGTAACAATTAAGGCTGATAAAGTCGTGCCAATAACAATTACTTCACGTTATTGCTGCTAGAGGTGGTTCTACAAGCTACTGAATTATAAAGTATACTTTGTTTTTCTCACATGGCTTCTCCATTTTGGCTTTATTTTGATTAAATAAATAATTTTCTCTCCAAACTAACAAGCTGCTAAAACTTCAGCATTTATAGAGGTTGTCACACTTCCTGGTGATCAATTAATCGAGGGTATTTGATTAGCAGCACTTGACTGCTACTTAACCTCTTAATTTCTATGGAAGCAGTAAGGGTATACTTAGTTTTTCACACACGGCCTCTCCATGTTGTATTTACCTAATTTTAGGACCTGCAAAGAAACAGATGATTGTTATGTCCTGATATGTAAAATTATACAATTCAAAGAGGGTGTACTTTCTTTTCCCCATGACTGAATATAGTTTCCTACTCCCAGCCCATTACCTCAAAGGGCATCTTAGTTTGTTAAAATGTTCATATTACTTTTGTCTTTCTTTTTTGTTTCAAGTTGATCTGGTGGGTGTCCATTCTACTTTTCTCCCTAATTGGGGACAACATCCCCATATTCAGATTTACCCCTTCTTGAGTGGTTTCCACTACCCTCTAACACAAAATTCTTGCAAGTTACTTACGTGAAAATATACTCTTACAATGTTAGGGGTTTAACCCTCTTTTTTTTTTTTTTTTTTTTTTTTAAAAAGCTCTTTTATGTAAGAAGCCCAGAAAGCACGTAGACATTATCTGCATTAAGGAAACACATTTCATGAACAATTAACCAAAATTCTATAAGACCTACTGATTATCCCTTTCAAGTCCATGCAACACCAACACTAAAAACATGGTTGTTTCTATCCTGATTAGTAGGCACGTAGCCTTTTCCCTTACAACAAAGATAGTGGACCCTGAGGGGAGATACATATTATTAGTTTGCACTATTTTTTATTTTTACTTTAAAAACATTTTTTTTTTTAGATATTTTTGCAGTGCATAGTTATACAGTCAGGCTTGTCATGCCTCAACGGCAAGTAACAAGCACAACAGTTCACAGAACAAGTGTTTTGTAGGACAGTAATGAAAATAAATATGCACAATTTTATATTATAACATAGGCAAGCAGAATATGTCAGCATTAAACAATGAAGGAATTCAAGCTTAGATAACGGACTATATGAGTCTGCAAAATTCTATAATTGAAGTATTCAGAAAAACATGCTGAGTGTATCTGCCTAGATTAAATTCTGAGGCTACCTACGAGATCAGGCAACTCTAGACAGCTAGTCATTTACAAGGGGTGTGAACCACTGGGTTAAGGATCATATTGGTACAGCTGCACCATAAAATAGAAAGAACGAGCAAGATTAAATAAAAGGCAAAATTATATGCTATATCTATATAAGATTTAGATATGCTGTGGTGTGCCAAGCTATGTTTATAGGCAGGATCTATGGGTATGTTATTGCCTTATGTAGCTGGTCAACTGGGCAACTCTCAATTGGGCAATACCCAAGTCTGGGAAGCAAGAGGTTATGACATGACGTAGGATGGTCCGAGGGATGGCAACAACCCTGGTGTGATGGGAGGTGACTCTTCTGCTCCAGGCCGGGTTATAGGCCCGCATTGTAGGTCCATGGACTTGTGAGCTTACAGAGTCAAAGTCATTCCCAAGTGGGGACAAACAGAGAGTTCCAGTTTTGCAAAGCTGCTGTTGGCGTTAAAGGACCACTCTAGGCACCCAGACCACTTCAGCTTAATGAAGTGGTCTGGGTGCCAGGTCCTTCTAGGGTTAACCCATTTTTTCATAAACATAGCAGTTTCAGAGAAACTGCTATGTTTGTGAATGGGTTAAGCCTTCCCCTATTTCCTCTAGTGGCTGTCTCACTGATAGCCGCTAGAGGCGCTTGCGTGATTCTCACTGTGAAAATCACAGTGAGAGCACGCAAGCGTCCATAGGAAAGCATTATGAATGCTTTCCTTTGTGACCTGCTGAATGTGCGCGCAGCTCTTGCCGCGCGTGCGCATTCAGCCGACGGGGAGGAGAAGAGGAGGATCGGAGGAGGAGAGCTCTCCGCCCACCGCTGGAAAAAGGTAAGTTTTTACCCCTCTCCCCTTTCCAGAGCCGGGCGGGAGTGGGTCCCTGAGGGTGGGGGCACCCTCAGGGCACTCTAGTGCCAAGAAAACGAGTATGTTTTCCTGGCACTAGAGTGGTCCTTTAATCCTCCTTCTGCGTGGACGATGCTTTGTGGTCTTATCTCTTTTGGCCCTCAGTCCGGGTGGGCTAATAGCCATGGGTATATGCGCTCGTAAATGTTACACACCCGAAGAAGGCCTGCGTACTGCCTGGGTCTCGCTCATGTCTCTCTCCTGCAGATAATGATGCGACTTGGTTGCCGAGGTATAAAGAGCTCCTCCAGCCCCATGAAGTGCTCAGTAGTGTCCAGAGGTTCTCTCTCGGGGTACAGGGGCCTGGAAATAGCAAGCTGCACAGATTGCATAGGCCTGAGACCATGAGGGTGACGATCCGTCGGTATCTTGAGAGAGCAGGCTGCGGTTGGAGTATCCACAGGGGGGGGGGGGGGAGGGGGTAGGAGTGAGCTTGTTACGCACGGGACATCTAGGACTGGGGAAATCGACTGCCTTCCCCAAGCTCAGTATTGTGCAGGCCGCAACGTGCAGTCGCAGTCTTCCGGAAGCGAGTGAGGTGTTGGCTTGTTCACCACAGCACCCCAATCCAAGGTAGGATGCGATGGGACTGGTTGCTGATCAGGAACTGGGAGTATAACCCAAAATTCATCAGGTTTAGCGGGAGCTCGTGGGACACACTTCTAGCCAAGTCGAAGATCAGGCTCTGCCCCCCAGTTTGCACTATTAATAACATTACATACACTATTGTAAATGTATATGCCCCATATGTCAACCAACAAAACTTTTTTCCCCACAATATTTTTCAAACTTGTTCACCTATGACTGTACTTCTTACCTATGAACTCTCTGTCAAACCTGCATAAATGTCTCCAAACTTACAGTACACACTCATTTTACAAACTAAATACTCATAAAATACAGGCACTGGGTATGGAGATCCTGGAGACAACACTGGAACGGCTTAAAAAACCTTTAACATTGATGGGAGGAACAACTTACATTCCTGGGTATACATTTCACAAAAAAACTCTCAGATTTATATACACAAAAATATGTCAAACTACAGAAAGAAATGTCCTTGATCTTAAAAACTCGAGGAAAAGCTTATATCCTGGACGGGGCTTAATGCAGCCTTAAAATTTGTCCTTTTACCTAAACTCCAGTATTTATTTTGCAACTTGCAAATACAGACTCTGAAGGATTTTTTCTTAAGAATTCAGAGGGAATTGTGTAAAACACATCCAGTACGTGATATCTGAAGTGGTCAGTAGTCTTTTCGTAACTCTCAGTATTTGTTATATTGTTTTTCAAAGGCCATTTGCAAGATGCAGCAATCCTTTTAAGTCACTGCGGCAGACAGCAATCGATTGTGGGCTGAAATAAATGCCAGTGAGCAAGCAAGGTGAATTTAAACATTTTTTTTTTTTTTTTAAAGGGTGTATTGTTAACTAATAATAAATAATTAAGGAGCTCTGAACATTTGTTAGGAAGGAGGTAAAAGAACAATGTCAAACACATGTCAAATGGTAGCAAAATGATGTCCCTAACCGCTTGAAAATAACTTAAATAAATCTGGAATATTAGTGGACATACTGTTACATATAAAAAGGTAGCGATGTATAGCATTGCTTGTAAAGTAAAGTTAAATAATAATCAGATTTGATCCAACTAGCGGTGTGACCAAGGAAACATAATGCTAGCAGCACTGCCACGCACATTACACTTTTTTCGTTAGCTCACAGGCTAATTTCTCATCCTTTTAGGTTTAGTTTTAGGTCTATTGTAGTTATTTGTCTGCAAAACACACAATTTTTAAACTTTTATGCTCTTTACTATGCTGATTTTCTTAGCAATATATGAAGTAATAAAATACTTGTAGCATTTGTGTTTTTCAGAGTTGCCATATGGTAGGGTCATTTTGGGCTCTGCTTATCCCCATGATGGGATATAGATCCAATAATATGTGCAGTGAGGCACATCCAGCTGGCACCGGCAAGGTATCTCCACCTCAGGTTCTGATTCTCAGAAATACGAAGTACTAAGGCCTCGATTTATTAAGCTTTCCAAATTATACGGTTAGAAAAACCTTCCAAATGATTTAGCTACAGAAGTCACCATTACAGTCTATAGAAAAATGTTTGTAGATAAATCATGTGGAAACTTTTTCATAAATTGGAAATGGTCTTTAGTATAGCTGGTAGAGCTGATCACTTCTGGTGGCTATAACAAAGTAACCAAAAAGCTGGGGACATTGTTCTTAATATGCTGGTATTTAGGCAGCAAAACCTAATTTATCGTTCAAGTGGAATCTGAGAGGATGCATGACAACATATAAAGAATCCATAGAGAGTATGTAATGAAACCATATAGAACACACACATTGTGTGTGTATATATATATATATACATATATATATATATATATATATATAAATATAAAGGCAATTTTGCCTGGATTTGTGGGAGGTGCTGGTTTGCTACCCCTAGCCTACTTAAGGCACTCCCCTTACCTTGCTCCTTACCGTTCGAGGTCAGCGTTAAATGAGGATCCACTTCCGGGTTCTCTCAGACGCCATCTTGGTTTTCTTACCCACGAGTTTCTCCGCGGCAAGCTGAGTCCAGGAATCCTCTTGCAGGCCTTTTCCGTCCGTCCAGCTTCTTACGGGTCTTCGTCGTAGATCGCGTCCCAGGGACTCCTAAACCGTAAGTTAGACCTACCTGTCACGCCAGGATCGGTTCCCACGGCGCACAGTACAGCGCGGGTCCTCGCTTTACGGTTTTCTCTGCACAGTCGCATTACACAGCCTTTCTCGCGGCTTCATTTCGTACAAATTGTTTGGCTAAATCATGCGTATTAAGAGAAGCGATCATTTCCCTTGCTTCATTTAACGATTATCATTTCGGTTGTGTTTTCCGTTCGGCACTTATTCATGTTATATTCATGCACGATTGATGTTCGCATTAAAATGCATACGTTTAAGCTATTCGTGCTAACTTCTGGTTCCCTTCATACTAGATTCGGTTATTCTGCTATGTATTCACATAGATCTGTTTCGTGAGTTACATTTCATCATTTCATGTATATACATTCGGTTAAATAGTTGCTTGTTTTAATAGACAGACCATTTTCATTGCTATTTAAAGGTATCACTTATTACATCAAGGGCATGAAACCAGCTAACATTTCTGTATGGATCATTGGACTCCCACGCTTCCAGGAGTTTTCATAAATTATCCATTTCATTACAAATGGACTTAGCCTACGTTACAGGCCTCATTTCTTTGTTGTTAACCATGACACATAAGGCTATAATTCCTTTTCATGCATACTCTGGTTGAATCACACGTACTGATCCAACCAATCATACGTTTCCTGCACAGTAATATATATATATATATATATATATATATATATATCTTACATTTTATGTTTCCCTTACACACCATTATTATATAACACATATGTTGTTTGTACATAGGCCACGGCCTCCCTCAGATGTCTTATTAAAGCCATGACATCATATTCTGAGTAACACATTTCTATTCCCATGGTATATCACAACATTTTATTTTCAATCATACTCCAGCAAACCATAAAAACATTGCCGCTACAGGCTACAAGTCTGTTTTCTTTCCAACAATCCACACTCATCATACTACTCTCTTTTACCCATTTCAGGCTGTCAAGCTTATATATATTTGCTCCACACGTTTTTTCCTGTAAATTTGTCATACTACCAGGTACGTACACCTGCTCATATGGTATTCTACCATACATTAAATTTCTTCCCCCTAGGTTAGAGTACTGGCAATAGGGTCACAGGCTTCCCAATAGGTATTTACCGCGTCTTGGCAGTCGCCATCAGTTAGTGGTCCCGCGAGGCCAACACCCCGCCTCAACGTTTCAGAGGCAAACACCCATCGGGCCACACGTTAGCTAGCCGCCTCGCATGTTGCATAGAGAGGGCCTCACCTGTCACTTCCTTCCCCTGTTTTCTGTCTTACAGTCACCGAGAGGCCTAAAACTCCTGCCACTACGACGAGTGACCTCAATAACCCCTTGCGCCAACGCATAGATAAAGCCTCTCAAGCCGCTTGGCAATTAGCAGGGCCTCATCTGTCACCAAACAAGTATAATGTTTCGCCATCCGGCCTAGCTAGCCTGCCAGTACAATTTGGTGGTTTCATATACTAATTAATTGTTTTGTTTATAGTATGTCTCAGGAAGGGGTAGAGGATTTCTCCCTGCCTAGCACCCCGGCTAGAGCTGTCACTCCCACACAAGGAGGAGAGCTAGCTAGTCCAGCATCGATCAGATCCTGGATGATCCCGCATATAACCACGGAATTGAGGAGATGACAAATCCCCTACCCCGCTACAGCAAGGAAAGCAGAACTTTTCAAACTGCTACGTACATCTACAAATAACATGGATGCTGGGGAAGGACCTAGCCAGTCCAACCCAGGAGACATACATGCCATGTTGTCCTCACTCATGGCGTCCATGAGCAAGGTCACCTCCAGGCTGGAGAAACTTGAGTCGGTCACCACGGTCACCCTTACTCTAGCAGGGCCACCCACTG
Source organism: Pelobates fuscus (assembly GCF_036172605.1). Classification (NCBI taxonomy): domain Eukaryota; kingdom Metazoa; phylum Chordata; class Amphibia; order Anura; family Pelobatidae; genus Pelobates; species Pelobates fuscus. Next base: position 87,013,007 of record NC_086326.1, on the reverse strand, counting down.
CTGCTTCACAAGCACCAGCCGACTTGCCATTAGTTGCTCCAGCCATCACCCTGGATGACCAGGAAGTTAGCCCGGCTCATATGATACCTGAGCACATAAAAAGGGATATCCTGGTAAAGACGTCAACCTGGCTTCCCTGTTGATTGCCTCCCAGGATATTGTTGAGAATAAGACGTATGCTTATGATGATGTATCTGTTATCAGATCTAGGGATGCCCGCCTGAACAGAAAACTGACTATCCCTGAATTTGTACTAGCCTTTGGTATTTACAGGGATGTCATCTGTGCAGTCTATCCCAACAGAAGAGAGGAGTTTGATCTCTATATGCACAAGCTGGTAGACCTGGGCAACAAATATGGTGTTTCAGCCTTCTATGACTACCATAGGTCTTTTTCTGCAAAAGTGCCTGGAGCCTTCTCCCAGTACGGAACACGGTCCAACTGGGGAAGGATTGATACCGTAATTTTTTGCAGACACTTTGCAGGTCTAAGAACACCGGCTTGTGCATACTGCTCCTCCACAGCCCATACTACAAATTTTTGTCCCAACACAGCGGACGAACATGCCTCCACGCAAGGAGCTAGTTCCTCTGGTGCTCCAGAGAAGTTGTCAAGAGACAAACTGGGACGCCCAATCAAGTTTCTGGGCAAGTCCCAGATATGCGATAATTTCAATGTTGGGTCTTGTAATTATAGTGGATGTAGACTATTGCATGTCTGTTCAAAATGGTTTAGGGCCCATGCAAAGACCATGTGTCCAAATAAAATGTATTCCAAGCCTTACCTAACGTCCATTAATATGCCAGTATTTACTGCATTTATGTCTCAGCACCCATCTAGACACCTAGTAGACTTTCTTATCTCTGGTTTAACAGAAGGCTTCCATACAGGTATCCTACACATACCAGCCGGTACTCTGGAATGCCCTAATCTACAATCCGCACAACACAACCCCACAGCGGTTGACACCCTCATAGCCCAAGAAGTGGCTGAGGGCTTCGTATTGGGGCCTTTCAAAACTCCCCCATTCATAGAATGGCGCACTAACCCCATTGGTATTGTCACAGGGAAATCTTCCCAAAAACAGAGACTCATCATTGATTTATCGGCACCCCACTCATCGGCCAACCCCAGTCTTAACTCCCTCATACCCTCTGAGGCATTCTCCCTGCAGTACACCACCATAGATCACGCCATTACCGCTATCATACAAGCAGGGGTTGGAGCCTGGCTTAGTATGAACGACATTACTAACGCCTTTAAATTACTACCAATCCACCCCACACTGTGGCACCTGCATGGCATCAAGTGGACCGGGAATTACTATTTTTTCTCCCGGTTAACTTTTGGGTCCAAAAGTAGCCCAACAATTTTCGACACATTTGCCGAAGCACTGTGCTGGTTACTATTGAACATAGCCAGATGCCCTACGGTATTACATTACCTGGACGATTTCCTACTGGTCGAGGAGAATACTTCCCCTCCTACTAATCTCAAAGCTACCACTAAGCTATTTGAGCAACTAGGTGTACCTACAGCCCCTAAGAAAACAGAGGGGCCAGACACGGTTTTTACTTTTCTAGGTATCCAACTAGACTCCGCCACAATGCAAGCGAGCCTACCACACGATAAGATAGAGAATATTCTCACTTACATAAACAGCTACCTTCAGCTCGGTACTTGCAACAAGCTACAGTCCCTGCTGGGATCACTAAATTTTGCTATGCTCATCATACCTCAAGGCCGCTCCTGTATATCCCGACTATTGCACCTTTTCCCACTTTTCCTACATGACACGCACAGGTTGTCCTTAGATACCCAAGCTACGGCAGATCTAAACATGTGGAAGAGATTTTTAACCACTTGGAATGGTAAAAGTATGTTCCTCCCTCAATTGACTGACTCATCTCCTACCATTTGATCTACCACTGGTTTTGCAGCAATTTTTGGGAACGAATGGCTTTGGAGCAGCTGGCCTTCAGCAGTTCAGGATTTGGAAGCTTTTTCCACTACCTCAGCTCTTTTTGAGATCTATCCCATTGTGGCGGCTGCCGTAGCATGGGGTCATTTATGGGCTAATATGCCAGTGCGTTGTTACTCAGACAACCAGGCAACCTGTCACATCATCAACAAAGATTGTTCCAAATCCCTTACGATCATGAGATTTCTGAGGAAACTCACTTGGTTGGCAGCTTGTCATAATTTTTTCCTATGTTGTTTCCATGTTCCAGGTGTATGTAACACAGCAATTGTAACACAGCAATTTGTCTCGCTTTAAATTTCAGGCGTTTCATCAAGCACTCCCGTCAGCTGCGCCCACAGCCACCATCACAACATTTCAACAACTCATACTGGACTAGAAACTATCATGCAGCATAGCAGGACATTGTCCCAATTGGCACTTTCAAACAATACACACAAAACATACAACAGGGCTTTCACACTATTCAAAAGATTCCTTCTGGAACATAACATCATGCAACCATTTGTTATGACATCTTTTTGGGGATTTGCTTCTTTTTGCCACCTTAAACTTAAAATGTCATATAACACCATCAAACTCTATCTCCCTGGCATTCAACACCACAGGCTAATCCTACACCCAAATAACAGTTTCATGGCCTCTCACCAGATTAAGACCATACTCAGAGGTATTCAGAAATCAGAACCCACACATACAGCCCAGAGGCTACCCATAGATAACCATATCTTCAAAGCATTGTCTAACCTGCTTGACTTAAAACCGTTTGACACCAATACAAATTCTATCATCAAAACAGCAATATACATAGCTTTCTATGGATTTCTAAGACCTAGAGAATTCACTACAACCACCACGACCCAAACTACTCCTTTCCTCCTCTATTCCCATTTGACAAAACATATGGATCATTACATCCTGACTTTACCTCACTCCAAAACCAGTCAGCACATACCCGTAAACATTCCATACTATCCCACGCACAACAGATGGTGTCCTGTCAGGGTTCTTGATGCATACATACAGCATCATAACTTACTGCCCTCACAACCATTACTACAGCTACAAGGTTCAGTACTCACCACTACAACCTTCATGACCTACGTCAGGTCCTTGCTCACACAACTGGGCCTCAACGCAGCCAACTACTCAGGGCACTCCTTTCGTATAGGAGCCGCGTCCACAGCCTCCAGTGACAACATCCCAACTCATGTTATCAAAACACTGGGGCGCTGGAAGTTATCCGCTTACTCACGGTACATACCGAACCCAGTACAAGAATTAAGGGATGCTTTCAAAAACATGTCTGGTTGATAAATGTATCTGTATTGGTTGTCTGTAATAAATTTGATTACTTAATTTTTGCCCTCTTCTTTCTCAGGCCTACCTCATCGTCGGTTCCGGCACACCCCAACCGACTTGCTCTTTTTATTATCCTACATTTATTTATGGTATTTCACACTGTACTATCACAAGCACCTAACACAAGTATTAAGTCAATTTTGCCTGGATTTGTGGGAGGTGCTGGTTTGCTACCCCTAGCCTACTTAAGGCACTCCCCTTACCTTGCTCCTTACCGTTCGAGGTCAGGGTTGAATGACCCTCCCACCACACCACATTTTAACATTTATTTATTTCTATCTTTCTTTCCCTGGGTAGGCCCTCTTCTTTCTCAGGCCTACCTCATTGTCGGTTCCGGCACACCACAACCGACTTGCTCTTTTTATTATCCTACATTTATTCATGGTATTTCACACTGTACTATCATAAGCACCTAACACAAATATATATATATATATATATATATATATATATATATATATATATATATATATATATATATCAATAACAACATTTTTATAGTACTTTTTCTCTGAGCGAATCCAGCGGTTTTGTAAGCATACATACAGTATAGGGCAGGCATAGGCAACCTTCGGCACTCCAGATGTTTTGGACTACACCTCCCATGATGCTTTGCTAGCATTATGGGTGTAAGAGCACTATGAGGGATGTAGTCCACAACATCTGGAGTGCCAAAGGTTGCCTATCCTTGGTATAGGGAGATTAGAAAGATAATAAAAGGAAATAGAATATATCTTTGAGTGCAAAACTGATCAATTCCTGACAACGGAATACTTAAAGGGACACTATAGTCACCAAAACAACTTTAGCTTAATGAAGCAGTTTGGGTGTATTGATCATGCCACTACAGTCTCACTGCTCAATCCTCTGCCATTTAGGACTTAAACCACTTTTGTTCCTGTTTATTCAACCCTGATCACACCTTCCACACACTGCATGAAAAAAAAAAAGGTTTCACCTTCACAAATTGTATCTCCTGTTCTCTGAACATAGAGGAGTCTCTTGCAGGGTCAAGTAAGATAATAACAGAGCAGGAGAAAATAATTATAAATTAAACATAATGTGCAATTAAGGAAGTATAAACATTAGCTGACTCTTTACAGGTAGTGTTTAGGATGGCTGTGCAAGTCACATACAGGGAGGTGTGGCTATGGCTGCATAAAAAGTTATTGAACTCCTAAATTGCAGAGAATTTAGCAGTGAAACTGCAGTGGCATGATCTATACATCAAAACTGCTTCATTAAGCCAAGTTGTTTTGGTGACTATAGCGTGCCTTTAAAAGTAAAAGTGAGTGTAGAGCCTTTATTATTTTTATTTTTTCACCAATAATACTGCCTCTCTAAACAAATGAGGCAGTTTCGTAGGAGCACCTTAACCAGCAAGATAAAGTATGTGAGCTTTCTGACTAAACATACCAAGATGGACTGCAGGGTGTCAGAAACTTTTTCTTGACTCCTTTTTTCGTACTCAATATTTGAGTAGCTGATTGATGTATGAGATACAGAAGATTCACCAGACATGATTTCTGCTAACCCAATTCACAACACACAGCGTGGCTGACATAAAACCGGCAGGGAGCTCTGGAATCAAGTTCAATTCAGGTGCATTAGCCAAGCTGGGTGGATGTTTTAGGACTTGGGTAAAACTGCATGATCCTCTGGCGAGGGAATTAGATGAATTGTAAGAGCCATATAAGAGTAAAATTGTCTCACTCTCTGTCAGCATTAAGCCACAGGGAACTAGCTTCTTCCAGGAACACAGTTTGATCAAAAGTTATTTCAGACATAATACAAAAAATGTGGAGTGAGATTTTACAACATGCATTGAAGGTTATCTAATATTTATACAGTTCATCTGCCAAAGGGTGTACAAGGTAAAATCATTTTGTCCTATATATGTAATTTCTTTGGTCAAGGACTGATGTATTTTTTTTTTTTTTTTTTATATGTTCACTGCTATACTAACTGTTAACGCATCCCTAAAGACAACTCAAAGCTACATCTCCAATCAAAAATATATGTTATATACACTGCTGGAGCCTTGCACTCACTATATCAGTACCCTGGTACAATTAGTGTTGCCACCACTCTTGGAAAAAAAATACAGACCATGCTAATTTCATAATTAATTATATATGCCAGTCACCGGATATGAATCAACGGACCAGCAACAAGATGTCTGCATCACAGACAATATATACAAATATACATAGTTAATTCACTAAACACAAAATTGTAATGGATTACAATTCGAAATGCAAAATGTAGGTTTAAATAGCCAAGCTGCGCTTAGGCTGAATTGGAGAATGTTATCAAATCAATGTCTTTTGTCCATAATTTACGATTAATATTGCAGAATTCACTACATGTCACAGTTTAATGAATACACCTCTGCAGTTAATTCCCTAAACTAAAGAATTTAGTGCAGAGAATTGGAAACCAAACTATAAAGTTACATAAATATAAACACACTATATTAAAAATACAAGGTAAATGTAATTGAAAATAAAAAATAAAACAGCTGCTATACACATAAAAATGTTTTACCTTAAAATCTTTAACATTCAACAGTATTATTAAAATAAGTGAAAGCGCTCTAGTTTGAATACCCAGAATTGGTTATCAATATATGTAGTATGAAATACAGACACCTCTATATGCAATGTTATAATGATGGATAAAGCCACTTATATAAGTAATTGACTGCATATAAAATTATTGGGTATGCAATTTCATATAACCGTTGGACTCTGCAGCAGTTATAACGGTTATATGAAATTGCATACCCAATAATTTTATATGCAGTCAATTACTCATATAAGTGGCTTTATCCATTATTATAATATTGCATATAGAGGTGTCTGTATTTCACACTACATATATTGATAACCAATTATGGGTTTTCAAACTAGAGCGCTTTCACTTATTTTAATAATACTATAAAGTTACATAGTGGATTTGGAAAAATTCTACAGGTCTGCTGTAGTCCCAGAAAGTATGTTTTTGATGTTAATTTGTGTAATTTGTGTATTTAAGCATGTAGGGGGGTATTTGTTATAGGCATGATGTAGAATTATTAAAAATCTTTATTGAACTTGTATTGAATTATTGTACTAACTCCATTTTAACCTTACACTGTGACAGACCCTCCATTTTGTCCTCATTACCTGACAGATCCTCCATCTTAAACTACATTACATGACAGAATTTCCCAGCAACATTTAATACAATGAACAGAGACTGTATTTTCTATAAAGACATAGCTGACTCCGGAATTATTGAATCTCCTGTAACATGCAACAAAGTATAACCAAAGCCAGAGCCAAGGCCACGAGAACACTGTACTAATGAAATGTTCTATTCATAAAAGAACCTTGCACCTGACCACAAGATTGACATCACTGACTGTAAAATGACGCTCAAGCCCCCCTTTCCACCGAGTAAACCTCATGCTGGGAAAGATGGCGCCTGAGCCTTCTGTCCACACCCGTGTCCAGAACAATACCACCTCCCGGTGGGAGGACACCTAGCTAGTCACTCAAATCCCTGAGCCAATTAATAATATTGATGGGTGGACACTGATATAGTCACATAACATTTAATCCAATTAATGATGTTTATTTGTTATTATCTGATATTCAATGATGATGTCATTTTGCCTTTAAAAGGGTCTGCATAACCGTTTTCCAACCAGATGCCATTAAATTTTCTGAAGTGCTTTTAACCTGAACTCCATGTGTCAGTGTGAACTTACTTCTGCGTATACGCAATTTAATCATCTCAGATTTGGACAGGAACAGATAGACATTTAGACATATTTGTTTATTTCTAAATTAATCAACATCAGGCACACTACGGACACAAAGCAACTAAAGCTTAGTGAAGAGCTTTATGTTTCTGGAGTTTGTCACCCCAAAAAAATAAAAGTTTATAAAAATGATGCTTTTAATAGAAATCGGCACTTTTACAAGAGGACGCCAAACACCTCTCGGGTGGTCGCTCATACAGCCAATACGTTTTCTTCTGCTTCCATTAACTCGACAGATCACACCTGATTTCCCCCCTTCTCAATGAGCAATCTTAGAGCTCATTAAGAAGCAAGTCTGCAGCTGTGCAGAAAAAAAAATATATATATATATATATATATATTATATGTGTGGAGGTATACCAGAAAGCCAAAACAGCAGGTAAGTGAATAGTAACTGAACAAAAAAGAAAAATTAAATGGCAGCACACCGGAAGGTATGGGGCTCCCTCAAAACCCCTGGAAGAATGGCATAACAGAAACAAACAAAACAAAAAAATGTGCTGTGCCTAATAATGTAGTGATAAGTTTAGATCTGCAAAAAAACAGTGTAACAATTAGAACAATAGTATAAATGATAGGAAACAATATATGCCAATAACACAATAAAATAATAAATACACATTTACAATAGTAATATTAGTAATAAGGAGAAAAAAAAATCAGATATATTTAAAATGATGGTAAAAATAGTTGCAAAATTGTAGATTATGCTAGCTTTAGTGTACCTATAATCTTAATTTTATTAATGACAGGAGGCGAGTATTTGCTTAAGTCTCTCTTTACTAGAACTCCACAGCAGCACAGAAAACAACCAATCAGAAAAAAGTTAGGTACTATAAAACTCCCCTACCCATGCATCATTTCCTCTTTCAAGCTGCGACAAAACAGAATAAAAGGCAGAGAACATCATGGGGAAGAAACGAAGTCCTAGATACGATGAATATAACGATGTCCACCATCCAAGTGTAACCGTCAAACTAGATAGTGTAGATGGACTGTAAACTGAAACGAGAGAAAAACAGAATCGAACAGGTTGATTATCCAATGAAATGTACTCTGAATAAACATGTAGGTACCCAATGTAGCAACCAAATTAACCTAATATGTAAATATCCCAACCCTACTTATGGAACAAAACACAGACATAAGCAACAAGCGACAGGTAGCAGAGACAACAAACAGAGTTGCATACGTACCTGATAATCTAAACTATAACATTAAACAAGGGAGGGACAAGAATGGGTGGGATATACTCGCCTCCTGTCATTAATAAAATTAAGATTATAGGTACACTAAAGCTAGCATAATCTACAATTTTATAACATGACAGGAGGCTTCGTATTTGCTGTTTCAACGCTCAGTTCACCAATCCAACGCTGTTTGTGTCGCTGGTATCTATTCCAGGAAATATCAGAGTAATCCTAATTGGGCATTCCAAATACGATAAATGACAGCCGACGGGTCAAAGAAGATGCCAACCGACGAAGCATCTCAAATCCGGAAAAAAGCACCATCCGCCGGTAAATCCATTGTACGTGGTGTTGCAACCTGTTTCCTAGAAGTCGGTCCATGAGTTGGCAAGCTGACCTATTAGCCACATTCCTGTAGTTGTATAATTTCGAAATCCAATCTAGGACTTAGGGTCGCGAGAAGAAAACTGACACCAAGTCTCAACTCATGATCCGTAAGGCGGCTCCTCCGATCGTGCCAGGGCCATTCGGCGATGCGGCCTTGCAGGTAGATCTCCAATCTCAAGGAATGCACCTAAGACCACCACCAAAATTGCAATAGAAAAACCGAGGAGGATCTTCCGTTCCTTCCTGTCCTACCCGGTGAGATGTCTCATCCGAGCATAAATTCATAATGCAGGCAAGAGTGTGGCCAAACCAGCCGTACTCTAAGTGATACCAATATTCCAAATGGACTGTGTAATCCTCGGACGCAGTAGAGAAAAGACTCCAAAGGACGTCCATTCAAGGTTCCGAACTGAACTGGTGTGGAGGAAACGGTGGTCGACTACTCTGGGAATAGTGAATCCCAGAATCTTCGAAGGAATGGGAAAGGCAAGCCGGAACGCAGATTTCCATCCAGAGATGCCTTCGTCCAAGAGTGAGAGATGTCTGTGTAGGAGTCGGGGCACACCAAGCACCTCCATAAAGTCTCGTAGGTCTCCTCGACGGTAGTTGAAAAATAGGTTAGCGCGAATCCAACAAAACGGCTCCCGTGAGGGATAAGTAGAGCCTAAACGGAGGGTCCTCTATCTCCGAACCATGTTCACCAGGCACGCGCTCCAAGGAGACGGGGCAGCCTGCCATCTATCCCAAGGTCATAATGACCGGGGAAGTCAAGGCAACCGGGGTTTCTGGTCTTACCATGTGATCCATACGTACGGTTTTACCTTCAGACCGGGTAATAGGCCTTCCATAATCCAGTTACCCGAGCAAGGCAGTGCTCGTTTTCTCCATGAAGGTCACCGTAACTCCTGACATCTTGACATGGGAGAAACTGTTCGTAATGGTCTGGATATCCAAAAACAGAAAGCAATCTCTGTATTAAATGGTGGAGAATATGCCAAAACCTGCACTCTCAGAATACCGGAGGGCCATCCGTTAGCCGCACCCTCTCCAGGAGTGCGTGTAAATAAGTGGGAGACTCCCCCCGTTATACCTCTGAGTATTTCTTGCGTGTTACAGCGGTCCGGATCCAGTAGATCCATTACAGGAGATAGAATAGAGGTATTTAGTCTAAACATGCAATTCTTGCATGACCAGGCAGTCCTCTAGGACGAAGTCAGTAGCGTGGATGTCAGCTCCAATTGAACGCAGGAGGGACGCCCCTCTATGTAGTCATTAATGTCTTGCACAGGTACAAGCCTGTGCGATGAACAGATGGCCGGTACTGTAGAGCGTCGAGTGTATGAGAGAGCCACGCTCTCTACTACTGTGATCGCATACCGTGAGAGCGTCCGGCTGCTAGCCTGAGCGGGCCGTGCCCGTTAGTAACCAACAGCAGAGTCTACATCCGAGACCGGTTCCCACTATGAGAATGGGTCCTCCCAATCTGTCCTCTGTATCCAGCCCAGTATCTGGTTGAGGACGAGTGAGGGGTTGCGCCCTCTAATAACAAATCATTATCCGGCTCTGCATGAGAGGGTTCGCCCTATGTTCCTGAAAATAAATATATACTCGGAGAGAGGTGATGGAGGGCCGCACCCTCCCGTGGTGCAAACTAGAGTCCCTAGAGATTCAGGGTGACCAAACTGTAGGGCGCACCAAATATTAATGTCAGCATAAGGCTGAGGGCAATCTTCGGAAACAACGATGGAAAACTATCAACCGACTAACTGGATCCCGTGCGCGCGCGGGGTCCAGGTAGACCATTGGTAGTCTGAGGAAAGCTGGAGACGTTCTCCGCGATCCACGAGTGCCCGGGAGGCCGGAGGAGGTCAAGTCAGGCCTCACGACGCCCCGAGCGAAAGGAAAAGGAAGTCATGAAAAACAAAAAAGCAACAATCAATGTAGATAAGGGAAAAATACACCAATTCTATCCGGATAGAAGGCAAACAGCAGGCCGGGAGGTAAGAAAAGTAAGTTCCACCGGACAGGGCCAGGAGCCAACCCAACGCAGGAAAAAACTACTGAACCTATAAGGTTCCGGGGGGCAGATACGGAGTAGCTGGCAAAGACAAGGAAAACACACTGCTTTCTCCTGTAGGAGTCTGAGTACCGGTCCTTGCCTGTGCGAAGTTCTCCTTGGAGATGTGCCGTCGCCGGTTTGGAGTAAACCGTGGATGTGTCCGGGGTCTTCATAAGAAACTCTGTCCTTCAGGCATGAGGTTAAGGGCCTTCACCCTTCCCACCATATTCAGATGGCCGTATACTGGTGTCCTCTCGAACACTATGGCCGTATACTGATTTCCTCAGTGATATTACCCCAGGCCTGCGGCCAAGAGGGGGTTCGGTACCAATAGTGTAGGCCCGTCAGTAGGGCACAGGCCCAGCAGGCCAAACGAATGGACACAGAACGGTTAGTCAAGCAAATAGTCACAGACATAGCAGGCCATTCAAGTAGGCACCTACATAGCAGGCCATTCAGACCTAGCAGGCCGTTTTAAAGGGCACAGACATAGTAGGCTGTCCTTATGGGCACAGACATTGCAGGCCGTTCTTACGGGCGCAGACATAGCAGGCCGTTTTTACGGGCGCAGACATAGCAGGCCGTTCTTATGGGCGCAGACATAGCAGGCCGTTCTTATGGGCGCAGACATAGCAGGCCGTTCTTATGGGCACAGACATAGCAGGCCGTTCTTATGGGCACAGACATAGCAGGCCGTTCTTATGGGCACAGACATAGTAGGCCGTTCTTATGGGCACAGACATAGCAGGCCATTCTTATGGGCACAGACATAGCAGGCCATTCTTATGGGCACAGACATAGCAGGCCATTCTTATGGGCACAGACATAGCAGGCCAATCTTATGGGCACAGACATAGCAGGCCATTCAATAGGTTGTGTATTACCACAATATTATTATTAACATGTATTTATATAGCGCCTTCCAATTCCGTTGCGCTTTACAGTGGTTATTGAATGAGTAACGGGGACCTCTGAGTTCGGGTAGAGGTCCCTAAAAATTGTAGATCCTCAGGGGATCTTGTGACATAGGACCCTTAGACAATCAACCCTTTTAGACAGCGTAATGCTGTGTGAGTAACTTGAACTGGGACTGGAAGTCCCTAAGTGCCCGGCAGTCAAATAGTGGTATTCCAGCTGTATTGGGTACAAGCGGAAGTAGTCCAGTGACCATCATGTCCATGAATGTAAGGTACACTGAGCGCTACTGTCCATGAACTGTGGATAGGTATGCACATGCGCACACGGATCTATTTGAAATATCTTAGCATATTATAGATTACCATCCGCACACCACGTGAAGGGGAATGTAATCACGGACACCTCAAGGAGTAGGGTTAAACAACAGCCAACATAATTAGTTCCCCCAAGAACCTGATAAATTGTACCGTATCGGTGTAGACTGGTCTCCATACCAGCTAGAGTCAGAGCCAAGTCTGTTAACTATATATATGCCATGGACAGAGAATACATACCAGAGTAGTCCCATCTGAAAGAAAATATATATACTGACAAGCGAATGAATCCCAGAGCTAACTGTAGGATGTAGGATGTACACCCCTGTACAGAGCCTGTATAACTGAGTTTATAAATACTCGAAATTCACAGCAATCTGTGATATACCCTGACAGTAGATCAAACAAAATTAGCGATATGCACTGTCCGCAAAAACCCGCAGCGATCTGAGGTATACACTGTCAGCAAACACACAGCAACCTGAGATATACACTGTCAGCCAAACAAAATCTTTGAAATACACTGTCCGTAACAACACATAGCAACCTGTGATATACACTGTCAGCAAAAAACCACAGTATTCTGTGATATACAGTAATCTGATATACACTAGACAGTAAAATCACAGTACACTTAGGTAAATTAGGTCAATCAAACTCACAGCAATCCTGACATGTAACAAAAAATCGTATATGCAAATATATACACCCACACATACATGGATAGTAATCCATAGGAGAATGTCACTCAGACTGTCCCTTAATAGAAGGTTCAAGTTCAAAACGGTCACTATAGTGAAACTAAACTGACATGCAGTCAAAGGCCTGTATACAGCTCCAAGTGCAGAAGGTAAGCACTGAGCTGGGTGGAGGCAGACCTCCAAAGAGTAATGTACCGACACGGGAGGGGGCCGCGGGCGGTCGCACTCACCCCCGGTCGCACTCTCTCCCGCCCGGTCGGACACACGCCGGCCACGGGCGGAGGCGTCCGCGGCGAGGCGGCCATTTGGGCGCACGCGAGTACCCCGCGACCGAAAAGGCACATGGGACCGCCGGAGTTGAACTCCACGGTCCCCGAGCTCGGGGGTCGAAGGAGGCAGAAGTAGTCAGCCTCCTGAAGCCCCAGAGCGGCAGGCACACCGCGGGATTAATGCGGAAAAACAAAATAGCATGAAAAACGCATGAACACAGAAATGGGAAACGGACAGGGGGCACAAGTCCAAAGAAAAAACAGTAAGGACCCCAAAGACCCCCACAAATATAGGAAAAAATACATTGATAGAATGAAATTACACAGGGCATAGACAAAACTGAATACATAAGAAAAAATCTCTCAAGGGAAAAATAAATAAATTACTGACTATATATATACAAATATAGCTAAATCCCACAAAGGCAATCTACAATATAGAATATAAAATACTGAAAATAAGCAATAAAACCCCCAAAGCCACCCACTATGAGCAGGAGACAGTGGTACTCTGACCTGTACTGATGCGGAGCAGCAAAGAAAGAAGAAAAAGGTGCATGGGGAGGAGTTTTATAGTACCTAACTTTTTTCTGATTGGTTGTTTTCTGTGCTGCTGTGGAGTTCTAGTAAAGAGAGACTTAAGCAAATACGAAGCCTCCTGTCATGTTATAAAATTAGTATTTTCCCTTAGGGAGACCAAGATGAAACTTCTTGTTGTGGCTTGAATCCATGGGTAAACATGAAAGAAAATAGAGATGGAGAGGATCCAATATTGCAGTATGTCAACTTAAATAGGACACACACAACACATAGGTGCATGATTGCCAACTCACATGAGGTGGAGCTATGACCAACTCCATTATGTACAGCTTACAGTGGTGTAAATGGATGTGTAGGTGTATTTATTGTGGCCTTCAGTAACAAGGTAGCAACAATGGTAGTGACCATGGCGACCATAACATTAGAAAAGAGACTGCATAGTGGAGGTATATCTATTAAATTGTGAGGGAATAATCAACTTTTCCTTTAACTCAGTGATGTATTTTTTAACGGATGGCATTTTTCAACTCCTCTACACTCCTCACTCCCTTTATCTCACCTCACCAAACTCAACCCCAGAGATACCCCACCTGTATCTCTCATATTTAGTGAATAACCCCCTGTGTATTTGTTTTGAATATGTTTATTATCACATCATAACTACCATTTCACACTTGGTTTCGTTTTTAAGCGGGTAATCGCCTACGCAGAGGCGCTGTTATCAGTTACATAGGTCGGAATGCCATCTTTTTGCCTACGCAGAAGCAAGTTAATCATGACGTTTATAATACATGTCTGAACAAAGTGATGCATAGTGCATAGTACATTTTACATTTTACACATTACACTTAACTAACGACTGCTTACTACCAGAAATTGAAGCATAGTTATTGAGTGTGTTGTTTATGTGTCTAACATGTTTGTACTAGCCATGATATGTTATAAATGTATTTTGCATCCGGACTATGAATGCTAATACTAAGCGCTATCTATGTGATGCATGGAACGTTCCTTTGGGTTTTTGCTAGTTTGTGTATGAACCTCCAATTGTAGTAGTAGATACACAAGTGGCTAGAACTTGCGACACAGTAATATTTCCATGCGGCTACCGCCGGGTTATGATCATACTATGAACCCATTCATATGGCCGTATTTAAGAGACACAGCATTAAAATTTGTGTACTATGTGCTTAAAGAGTGCACTGTGTTCCCAGATGAGGGAGCATATTTATGGTCCACATCTATTCTCAGTTATATGATAAAGTAAGTAACGGTTATAAATCTACGAAATTATAGCTTAAACATGTTGCTGAGGCTTTTCAGGCCTCTAGAACCATCAGGCAGAAGCCCGGAGCATAACATAGGTAAGATATGGTGCTGCTTACTGTACAGCTTTATTTGGTGCTTCTCGAATAAACAAATGGTCGGCATTTTGCGAATTTGGTTGCTTTCGCTGAGGCGAATTTGTCGCGGCCTGTTTAGCTCAGCCTTTTGGAGTACTGTGTGGTTCACTCTTTAATAATCTGTGGTGCCTATGTGTTTTGGTTAGGGCTGTGGGTGAGCAGTTGCGTGCTCCGGCCCTTTGCTTACCGCCCTAAGTTCTAGTGTGTCGTGCGGCTATTTGCTTGTGTGTATTGATGTTGTATTGGCTTTGTACATGTCGTGGCCATCCCCTTTGCTAGTAATGGTGGAGCCGTTTGCGGTAGGTCTGTGTCTCCTCTATTGCATGTGTCTATGGTTGTACCTGTGTTGTGTTGCTTTACTCCTGAGCTCTGTGTGTCTGCCTCTAGTGTTGCATCTTTGTGGTTCATGTTTCGGTGTTCCTGAATCGTTTTCTGTGCATGCCGTTCATGTGGTCGTAATGTTGTCATGTCTATGTGGATTCACTTGTGTTCATGGCTGTGGAGCTGTCCTGTGGTGTTTGGGGTGGATCATATAGGTCTGTGTTTGGACTGTGGGTGTGTGTGGTGCTCGGTTTATGTGATTTTGCAACTCCTGTCTGTTTCTGTCTGGCTTCAGTGGCTGTCGGCTCTATGTTGTAACTGTCCTTGTGTTTGTAGTGGGTCTGATTTCGGGTAGCGCAGTTTGAAGTCACAGCGTTTTTGATGTGTTCGTGGGAGTGTGCCCTCCGGTCGGACGTGTTTTTTTCGCATGTGCTCGGCTGCTTGTATGTGGTGTGTGTTCACATGTGTATGTACGTGGTGGCGGGTCGTGTCCTGTCTGTGTGTATGTGGGTAGTATGAGGGGGTGATTCTATCCGCTGTCGCCGCCCCCCATCTCTTTATGTTGGTGCTGTAGTTATTTTGGTCCAATACTCTCCTCCTCCGCCTAGTGTGTCGCCATGCGGTTCTGAAAAGTTAGTCTAATCCAGTGAAACCAGCGCTTGGTATAGCGATCTCTGAGGTTCGGAGTGGTTGCCTTCACGTCTTCGAATTTCCTGGTTGCTTCTACCTCTTCCACCCATCTTGCGATGGAGGGTGTGGTGGCCTGCTTCCAGTATATTGGGACCGTCGCTTTGGCCGCGTTTAAGAGCCTAGGGATGACAGATTTACTGTATGTCGGTATAGACATATCTGTGAGATGTAGGAGGAATGTTGCTGGGGATCTTGGAAGCATTTCGTCCGTCACTTCATGTATGACCTCTCTATTTGTGTTCCAGAATGGTCGGAGACGTGGGCATGCCCACCAGGTGTGTATGAATGTGCCTCTCTCATATCCGTATCTCCAACACGTGTCTGGGATTTCCGGATTCCTGGCGTGGAGCGCCGTCAGTGTCAAGTACCATCTGGTGTATATTTTGTACGAGTTTTCTTGCAGTCTTGCTGAGCTAGGCGTTTTTTGTATCAGGGTGATGCTTTTGTCCCAGTCCGCTTCCGTCATGGGTTCTTCTAGGTCTTCCTCCCAGTTTATCATGCAGGGGGGTGCCATTAGGTACCTTCCCGTGACCAGGCCTCCTCGGAGTTTAGGCAGGGTTAGTTGAGCATGCGCTATGCGTGGGGATTTGCCTTTCGATATAATCTTGCGGACCTCTGCCCGTAGTGTCTTGAAGAAGGTTTGTGGGGCTAGTATCGGCACAGTTTGGAACACGAAGAGAAGTTTCGGTAGTAGCGTCATCTTGACGGCATTTACTCTTCCTAACCACGACGCATAGAGAGAGCTCCATTTATTTAGTTCCTCCGTTGCTTTTTTTAGTATAGGGAGATAGTTGTGGGTGTAAAGGTCTGCTGGGTTGGGTGTGAGCCATACCCCTAGGTATCGCATGCGTTGGTCGCACCAGCGGTATGGGTGTTGTCTTTGGAGTGTTCGTTTTTGGGCATGGTCGATGGTGAGGTTGAGGATCTCCGACTTAGTGTAATTTATTTGAAGGTTGGAGATCAGCCCGTATTCCTCGAACTCTGCCTGTATCGATGGCAAGGTGGTCTCTGGGTGTGTGACCACAAACAGCAGGTCGTCCGCATATGCTAGCGTTTTGTGTTGTGTCGTTCCAACTGTGAGGCCCTGTATGTTTATGTTCTGTCTGATCCTCCGCAGGAACGGCTCCAGCGTCAATGCGAAGATCAGGGGCGAGAGTGGACACCCTTGTCTGGTGTCAGCGGGTTCGTCAGTGCTCCGTTTATCCGTATTTGTGCCGTTGGGCAGGTGTAGAGAGCCTGTACCCATGTAAGGTAGTTAGGTCCCATCCCGAAGGCCTGGACGGTCGCGAACATCATATCCCAGTCTACCCTGTTGAACGCCTTTTCCGCGTCTGTCGACAGAAGGAGGGTCCGTGTCTTGTGTGCTCTAGCCTGTGCGATGATGTTCAGGGCTCTGATGGTGTTGTCCCTCACCTCCCTGCCTGGGATAAACCCTGTCTGGTCCGGGTGGATTGAGTCTGGCAGCAGCGGCGCTAGTCACGTTGCCAGAATGCTCGCCAGAAGTTTGATGTCCGTATTAAGCACTGAAATCAGGCGGTAGTTTGGGCACAATGTCGGGTCTTTGCCCTCCTTTGGGAGCAGGGTAATGTTCGCCGAGGTAAACTGGGCCGTCGGTGCAGCTCCGTCCTGGATGGAATTCAGGGCTTTTAGTAGTTTCGGTTGAACCACTTGCGTGAAGACTTTGTAGTATTGGAGGGGCAGTCCATCTGGCCCCGGTGCCTTGCCCGTTTTAGCTTTCTTGATGGCGCATGTCAACTCTTCGGGTGTTATAGGCGCTTCTAGTGCTTCTCTGTCTGCTTCCATTATGGTATGTTCGCTGAGTCCAAGTACTTGCGTATGTCTGCTGTTTTATGAAGTCTCTGGTCGTCCTGTGCTTCCTTGCGGAGGTGGTAGAGGTCTTGGTAATACCGTTGGAACTCTGTTGCTATTTGGTTCGGGAGGTGTCTGATTTGTTGCTGTGCGTTTTTTATCTTCGGTATATACAGTTGTGTTCTACGTTGCTTCAGGAGGTTGGCTAGCAGTCTCCCGCATTTATCTCCGTGTTCGTGTATCATGTGTCTGTAGTGTTGGTATGAGCGTTGGATCTTTCTGTTAAGGTGCGTAGTTAGCTGGTTACGTTTGTCGGTTAGCTCTCTGTATATCGTCGTTTCTAGGGTTCGTTTATGTCTGGCTTCCAGGATCACAATTTCTCCGCTGAGCTTGGTTATTTCCTGTACTGCCGTCTTTTTGCGGGTCGCACATATTGCCAGCAGGTCATTGGTGTCACATCCTCTGTTTCGTTATCTTGGAAGTAGTCCCGTATAATTTGGCCTATTTTGTCAGTCACTAGCACATCCGATAGGATTGATTCGTTCAGTCTCCAGGACATCTGTCTGGGCCTAAATAACGGTGATTTCATCTGTATGCGGATCGGGCAGTGGTCCGACCACGTCATTGGCAAGATTTCTGCTGCCTTGAGTAGGGCCAAGTTGTGGTGTGCTATTAAGAAGTAGTCTAGCCTCGTGTAAGTTGAGTGTGTCTGTGAGTAGAAGGTATAGTCCCGTGTCATTGGGTTTAGCGCTCGCCAGCAGTCTGCCAATTGGTGTTGGTGTAGTAGGCGGAGTGTGTTCGCATGTCTATTTTGCGGGGTTGTGCCGAGCGTGGATGTGGTATATTGATCTGGGTGCAGAGCCAGGTTCAGATCAGATCAGTGTCCCCTGTGTTGGTACTCTTATCAATGGTATAGGAGTCCCCATGCCCTTGCCTCGGCTGTGCGGTACTGTGGTCTTTTACTGCTTCCTCTGCGCTTGGCCCTGGTGCCATTCACGGTGGCGCTGGGGCTGGGGCCGTTGCTGGTCTGTGTTGGGTCTGCGTGGTTGTTGTTGTTGCGGGCCCGGTGGTTGTTGGAGGAATGATCGTGCCAGCCAATCTGGCACCTGTTGTGGTGGGAGGCCTAGGGTGTGAAGAAATCTTTGGACATCATCTGGCTTCCGTATTGTCAGTTGGTCTTGTCCGTGTCTGGCTGTGAGGGAGAACGGGTATCCCCAGCGGTACGGTATGTTGGCTTGTTGCAGCGCCGACGTCACCGGTCGTAGGGCCCTCCTGGCCTGCAAGGTGTAGCGTGACAGGTCTTGGTAGAAAGATACGGTCTGACCTTCCATGCAGACCGACCCCATGCATCTGGCTGTGCGTAGTATTTCTTCTTTTAGGTGGTAGTTTTCCAGACAGCATATTATATTTCTCGGTTGTTCTTCTCGTGCTGGTACGGGTTTCAGCGCCCTGTGTGCGCGGATCAGGCCAATTCTGGGTACGTGTTGGTCCCTTAATACCTGGGTAAAGATCTGTCGCAATGTTTCTGGTATGTTTTCAGAATGGCCCCCTTCACGCACTCCGCGGACGTGCAGGTTCATCCTGCAGCCGCGGTTGTCTAAATCATCAACCCATGTGGTAAGGTAGGCTATGTCGGCATCTTGTTTTGTGACCATCGTGTTTGTGAGTTCCAAATCCATCCTGAGCACCCTTGTTTCAGTCTCCGCTACTGCCATGCGGGCCTCTACGTTTGCCACATCTGCACGCAGCTAGGCCACCTCCTCACGGGCCACGCGGCCCAATCTGTCAGAGAGGGATTCAAAATCAGTTTTGGTGAGGAGATTGGGCAGAATATCTCACCACTCACCCTCTTGTGGTTGCTGTGGGTCCGGTGTAGGAGATGGGGCCGGGGAGAATACAGCCGGCGTGGATGGGAGGGACTCAAGCTGCAGGCTTGCGCCCTCCATTTCCCTCTGCGGGGACTGAGCGCGGCTTGCGGCGTGGAGGAAGGCTCGGATCGATTGATCCCCTCCATGTCCCGCGGGTCTTGGGGTGCCGCCGGGGTCTGTCAGCCGCCTTGTGCGACCCATCTGCTGTGTGTAGGTGAGCTGGGCTTGTGTTAGGCTATTGTGATCGCGGGTGCCACGAGGAGCTTCAGAGTTAGGCGGCCATCACCATCGGCTGCCTGACATGCCCCCCTCTCCCCCCTGTGTATTTGTATATATTGTCTATGATGCAGATAGGGATGTGATGCAGGGTGCATTGATTGACCACTCTGAAGAGCAGTCCAAACTCCCCAAAATAGAGAGCAATCCCTTTATCCCTTTATTTATTTTTTTATTCTTTATTTTTTTATTCAGCATGTTAGCAGGACAAAAAAAAACATTCAAGATACCCATGAGACATGTAAATTCAAGCAATCAAGGCAATATGCGGTCTAAAAGAGGTAAACATCCCAAATTAGTTTTTATAACAAAAATGAAAAGAAAACAGAAAAAAACACCTTAAATCCTGATTACAAGGCCCAGCTTGTACATGGGTTTCCCATAGGGCACAAGTTTGTGCTCTATGGGTTGATACCTTGTGTGTGAAGAGAAGTACCTTCAGTACACCCCAATGATAGAATATATCTCTGGTACAGAGCTGTTGTAGCAGAGGCTGTAGAGTCTCTCTCCAGGGGAGTGTATTGCGGTTTCGGACTGGGTACACGGATAGCAAGGAGTCCTCAAAGAGTAAGGGGTTTTCCCACAGACGCAATGAGCAGGGCCCAAGAGGTTCGCTGATATCACGGCTATTTGGGCCTTTATCGGGTTTAGATTTTTTTTTCCTGCCCATGTTTCACCCCAGCAGGGATGTAAGATGAGTGACCTTGTAATTGCTCGATTCCCACCACAAAAATTCCAATTTATGCAAAGTAGCAAGGAGCTCAGAGTTTTGTCTCTATCCCTCTTCCCCCCCCAGCATTTTCCAATTTCCAAATTACTCATATGTCACTACTTATGAGTTACATACTATAATGTCATATTCTGTGATGTCATGCATATATAATTAATTATGTTTATTATTTTTCCCCACAGCAAAGGTGGAAACCCTAGATAAAAGACAATTGTTCATGGAATGCAATCACATTTGTACTCTGCTTTTTGTTTAACACATAAGCAGAGAAAAGTATATAGTAGATCAGCATTTTGAGTCTGCTCAATATAGATGGAATATAAGACATCACTTATATCTTAAGTAATCAGAGAGCACTGGAGGTTGTCACCTATGCAAAACAATCCTTTTTTTTATTATTCATTTTCATCTGTCAAATGAGATCACACGAGTAGATGCAGTAATTATTTGATTTTGTGATCCATTTCTTCATGAATGTTAAAATAAATATTAGATGGAATACTGTCAGGGCATCACACTGCTCAAAAGACATCAGTGAGAACATTAAAGTGGACTCTCTGTGTGTTAAAGGCAGCCTTCCATTCACCAACTCCTTTCATCTTACACAATTGTGATATTGTTTTGTGAAGTAGTACAGATTGTCATGAAGCTGAAATGCAGGAGCTTATTTTTTTGTCCATTTGTTTTCTCCTTCCTGTTCTAAGCAGGATCTTAGGGAATCGTCTCTCATCTTGACCAAAAAAACCCCCCCAAAAAAAACCCACATCTGCAGATGATAGAAGAATCTCTTTAATGTTCAGGTCTATATCCTTTGTTTGATGGGAGGAATAATGACTAGAAGGTTCCTCGGGAGATGTTTCAGGTTGTAAATCAATATTACAATCACGGCTGAAGTATGTTTGTCTTCTTTTAGCCGAAGACATAGATTTGAGCATTTTGTTTAGCTTATATCACTATGTAATTCTTCCAACATATCACAACAATGATGTGGAAACAGTGGCCTAGGTGCCTTTGTGGGACGTTCAAGCACAACAAAAACAGATTATAATTGTAGACAATTATAATGGCAATTACCATCCCATGAAATAATCTTATTTGAAATTTGAAAAAACAACATGATAATAAAATTACAAAATTCATTATCATGTACCCTGATTGACTAGTGAATGGCTTTACATTTCTAAAGGTTTACTCAACTACATTGTCACCTGGCCTGAGGGGAGATAACCTAAAGTCCTAAATGACATATTTTTATACTTTTCCATACTACGTTATCAGCTTATTTTTACGTGTTATTATATTAACCCCTTAAGGACACATGACGTGTGTGACACGTCATGATTCCATTTTATTCCAGAAGTTTGGTCCTTAAGGGGTTAAGAAACACTTATTTTTGTTTGTATGTTAAATAGAAAATACATAGCAACATTGATAAAGAAACCTGCAGGTAGACCACCGATGCTTAAAGGACCACTATAGTGCCAGGAAAACATACTTGTTTTCCTGGCACTATAGTGCCCTGAGGGTGCCCCTACCTTCAGGGTACCCCTCCCGCCGGGCTGGATGTAGAGGAAGGGGTTAAACTTACCTCTTTCTCCAGTGCCGGGCGGGGAGCTCTCCTCCTCCTCTTTGGCTGAATGCGCATGCGCGGCAAGAGCTGCGTGCGCATTCAGCCAGTCTCATAGGAAAGCATTTCCTATGGACGCTTTCCTATGGACGCCGGCGTCTTCTCACTGTGATTTTCACAGCGAGAAGCACGCAATCGCCTCTAGCCGCTGTCAATGAGACAGCCACTAGAAGCTGGATTAACCCAAATATAAACATAGCAGTTTCTCTGAAACTGCTATGTTTATAGAAAAAAGGGTAAAACCTAGATGGGCCAGGCACCCAGACCACTTCATTAAGCTGAAGTGGTCTAGGTGCCTATAGTGGTCCTTTAAGAAGCCGTGAGACATTTTCAGTAAACATCAAGGAATATACATCATGGATGATAACGTATGTTTGAATGTAAAGTTTTGACAGGAAACATACAGGGCCAGCAGCCCTATTATTACTGTTTGAGAGAAAAAAAATGAATGATAGAATTCCCTATATACTGTGGCTTTCTAGTATGTTGCATCAAGAATTCAAATAAATTAATGTGACCAGGACAACAAGGGAAGCAAAATCAATGTTTAAATATGAGAAAAGAGCAGCCAAGTTGGTCTCAAGCCTAAACAGCTCGGGAGATTTAGTGACATGAAAGTAACAAGGTTTTTGAGTCTGATGTCTCAATCTTAATAAATGACTGATTTGTCCTAGCTGTTAGCTTACATACCAGTGCAAGCTAAACACTGCCAAGTTCCAGCTGTATGTCTAGTACTGTAAATCTGTTCAATGAAATGTGGGAAACCAGCAGGAAAAACTCAGTTGGTCACAGCTTCTAAACCCCTGCGGCTATGACAGTTTGTCAGGTCCTAGATTCTCTGCTCTGATGACATAAGGAAGTAAGCTCTGCTTGGCTGCTACTTGCCATCGAAGGACCAAAGCTCAATACGCCGAACATAAATATCCACACGCATTTTATTTGCCTTGAGGACAAATACTCTTCCAAGAGGACTGTGACTAATAAGGGATTATGTCAACTCTGATAGCATCAATCAGGGCAATATCACACACGTAGCTTTAATTTTCAATGCAAACCCAATCAGTATGTGTACCGGTAGTGAGACACCCACGCTTGGACAATACACACAATTATATTAAAAACAAAAATTTGCTGATGATATGACAAATTATTAATAACCATATCTGAAAATTATTTTAAATGTGCAAGATTCCTTTGAAAACTGAGCATATTCTAGAATGGCAGATGGTTCTGATCACAAACCTTACTGATGTTTTAAAAGTCCCCTCATGGCAGGGAAATAATAATCACTTGTGGGGCAGGTACCTGCAAGCTCTGGCTTGAAATTCATAATTTTCCTAAGTAAATTATATATTAGCAATAAGTAGAAAGGAAAAGGAATAAATGTGTTCTATATATAATTAATCACGATACATAGCTGAGTTAATCACACAAGTTACAAAGACTTATTTAACCCCTTAAGGACACATGACATGTGTGACATGTCATTATTCCCTTTTATTCCAGAAGTTTGGTCCTTAAGGGGTTAAAGTGCCTCTCTGGACATCATATTAACTTAATCTCAATTAGGTTTTGAGGATGACATGAGGTCCAAGACGCTGTCTTATCTTAAGGGGCTAAACCGTTTATGAATAGTTTTGCCCAAACGTTCAAAGATAGAGCCTGTTGACTCCTCCCAGAAATTTCTTGTGATGATCCAAAGTTTCCATCAGGAGGCTTCAGACCAGGCAATGCTGATTTTCATACTACTGTTTGGAACTGTTACATGAGTACATCAAATATAGTATTGGTGCTCTACAGAAAGGGAGTCAGGCATCTCTCAACTCAGTATAAATAAAAAAAAAAGGTAGGTTAGCGCTAATAATATAGTGGACAGGCAGCGACATTATAGAGGGTAACCCTCTAACCTTTTATATGAGAGATATACAGTAAGGAAAAAGAAAGGTTGCGCCAACAAATAAAATAAAAAAATAAAAAATTGTAATTAAAAATTAAAAAAATTCTAAAATAAGTGAAAAAATGTAAGTTCCAATAAATATCAGAAGGTAAAATGGATATAGTCTCTAATTCCGCTGTGGGGGTATCTTCTCTTGTAGTAGTAGTTCACACCGTCTCGTGATATGGAAAACACAAGAAGAGAGGACCAATCGTGCGGAGTGTATACAATTAATGTAACAATAATATAAATATATATGTTACACTCACATTTGGATGAGCTATGGCCAGCTCAGGGCTTTTAAGCATACAGCGGAATAATCCCCGCTTACAGGATATGTTGGTGCTTGTCCTCCAGGGGGTTTGTCCTATTCTCAGGAGAAGAAAGAGATACAAACAGCAAATAGTGCTCTCTGATGATATTATGAGGTAGTGAATAAAATAAAATAAAATATACTCACAAGTAAAGTGCAGGTCACACTGCACTTTAGAAATAGCGTTGGTGGTATAATCCCCACCTCAGGATAAGTAGTATAAATTGCCAGGAAAAATAAAATTAGTAATAGTAATAGTGTGTAAAAAATGATAGTGGTACAGATATATAACCAAAAAGCATTTATTTTATAAATAACACAATATAAATAACCATTAACGCGTTTCACCACTGGGGCTTTATCAAAATGGAATAACATATAACCTGGCACAAAAAGAGTATATATAGGTACACTAGTACTTTTAAAAAAATGGCGCCAAAATGACATCATTAATTGGTGGCCAATCAAAATCATACATTGTCCATGTACAAAATCAAATTTAAAATTATAATTAAAACAATAAACAGAAGTATGTATCTTTTATAGACTGTATATCCCAATCTTTTGGGATAGATTAAACTAAAAAACGAGGTTCCAAACCCTAATTTGGACTTTGTAATAAAAATGACGCGTCACGTGACTCGCACAGCACTATGGGAAATGTAGTGCGCGAGTCACGTGATCGGTGTCTGATGAGTGTGTGTAGATAGGGAGGGAACAGGAGGGTTGGCCGTATGCTAAGTGAAGTAGTGCAGCCGTCCTATTTACTTGTGAGTATATTTTATTTTATTTTATTCACTACCTCATAATATCATCAGAGAGCACTATTTGCTGTTTTTATCTCTTTCTTCTCCTGAGAATTGGACAAACCCCCTGGAGGACAAGCACCAACATATCCTGTAAGCGGGGATTATTCCGCTGTATGCTTAAAAACCCTGAGCTGGCCATAGCTCATCCAAATGTGAGTGTAACATATATATTTATATAATAGTTACATTAATTGTATACACTCCGCACGATTGGTCCTCTCTTCTTGTGTTTTCCATATCACGAGACGGTGTGAACTACTACAACAAGAGAAGATACCCCCACAGCGGAATTAGTGACTATATCCATTTTACCTTCTGATATTTATTGGAACTTAAATTTTTTCACTTATTTTTTAATTTTTTTTAATTTTTAATTACTATTTTTTATTTTTTTATTTTATTTTTTGGCGCAACCTTTCTTTTTCCTTACTGTATATCTCTCAACTCAACCTCAACTCAAGGAGCGAAAGGTTGAAATGAAAAATCAGATTGAATGGGGATCTCCGAGACTAGAGAGGACCATAAAGTAATCTCCTTTTTCATTAACCTCTGTGCAAGTGAAATATTAGCATAACAAGTAGGATCTGCATATCGTTTTCATTAATGGAGATGGGGCAAAACTAGTTATAATGTTTAGTCAGAGGATATATGCAAAATAATTAACTGAAATAATTTATACTTCCAACTACCAGAATAAAGAGTTTCCATAAATACAGAGTATGTATTGGTCTCAATGTAGAGAGGACTCTAATGTAACATCAAGTGCAATATAGTCCTGGTCCCTACAAATGTCATTAGGGGACAAGCAAGGTTGGGGGGAGATATGAGAAAATTAATTTTGTATTTTTTTGTTTTTATTATTTATTTATTTTCAATAAACTTAAAGAGATACTCCAACCACCATGACCACTTATGCTTCAGACTTCTGAGCGTCTGAAGTTGTCATGGTGGTAGGAGTATGTATGTGCAACATTTCTGCTTGAAACACTGTGCTTACAGAGTGTACATCTGCAACTCTGTTCCGTGGTGCCTCATATAAATTTGAACAAAAAAACAGAATATGTGAATGCGCAAAAGCTTAGGAAAAACTTAGTTGCTTGCCCTTCAGTTATTCCCCTCACTGGTCTCCACATGTTTTTGCTCACTTGTGCCATTACAAAGAGCACTCCTTGGTTCAGTTCTTATGGCAGTTCCTGATGGCAGTGGCCTCTTTCATCAGGATAATGGACCCTGCAAAAATAGCTCAGGAATGGTGTGAGGAACATGACAAAGTGTTGTCTTCGCCTTAAAATTCCCCAGATCTCAATCCGATTGAGCAACTGTGGGATGTGCTGGAATAACAAATTCAATCCATGGAGGCCCCACCTCGCAATTTACAGGAATTAAAGAATCTGCTACTAATTTAATGGTGCCAGATACTACAGAATACGTTCAGAGGTCTTGTTGAGTCCATGCATCAATGCATCAGAGTTGTTTTGGCAGTATGACAGGGGTACCTACACAATATTTAAGTAGGTGGTTTTAATATTGTGACTGATCAATGTAATTATAAATTATATATATACACATACATACACACACACACACACACACAAAACATAAATAATACACAATCCAGCGCACTCGCTTGATCACTTAATGCTTTCAAATCTCACAAATAGTAATAGTTTTATTTAAAAACACCTAATCTAGGCAAAAAATAATTGGGGGTTTAGTTACATTATATGATCATATATTGCATAAGCTTGCCACAACGTCAATGTACCCCATTCTTGACAGGTTCTAGCCTTGACCTGCAGAGAGTCCCAGGAGGAAGTAGTTCCCAAGTAAGTGAATTAATCTCATAAGGGCAGGCATTAGGCTGCTAGAGTAGGACCTGCCAAGAATGGGGTACATTTACATTATGGCAGGCTTATGCAATATATGATCATATAATGTAACTAAACCCCCATTATTTTTTTTTGCCTAGGAAAGGTGTTTTTAAATAAAACTATTACAATCTGTGAGATTCTAAATAATTGTTTAGTGAATAAGCGAGTGCGCTGGATTCTGTATTTTGTATGTTGTATATATTGGACCCAGCAGCACCCTATCATTTATACACACACACACACACGACAAACCATTAGCAGATGGTTTGCTACTTCTATTGGGGGGTACCATGGCACTGGCATCACTACTAGAAGCTTCTAATCACCCTGATTTGTTTCACTGGTCACTGCCTCTTACAAACGCCCACCAGCATCATGATTCACGGTAGGCTGATGTTGGGGTATGCATGACAGTGTGCTAATGGGTTTATGCTGCTTGGAGTATTCATTTAACAAGAAGAATGCATGCCTGTATGCTGCACACAAAAACATAGAGCGCATAGTGTCCTTTAGGAAAGTGCTTTGGTAAAGGTTGGATTTTATCACCAGAGATACGTTTATATCTGATAATTGGATTGCAGTTTACTCATAGACTTCAATGGGGCCATTGCTTTTCAATTCCAAAGATAAATATTTGTGTTGTAGAGTCATGTCCGTTATCTGGTGGGCTGTGCAAAGCAATTGGAAATAAAAAAGAAATAGAGGAAAAAAGAGGTCCATGAAAAAGTGTTATATACTATATTACTGTATGAAGAATGGGTCACTGAGCTAATTTTAATATTAAAAAATGCTGTTATCATGGATAAGATTTTTAAAAAAATTAGTGTACAATCTTTAGTAAATTGAATAATGGGAGAGCCTGTGCTTCAGATGCACCCACATTGATTGCTAATCATTCTCATTATTTATTACAAAAAAATAAATAAAAGGAATTAATCAGTTAATAATTAGATGCAACATGTGGCGAATTATTAACTAAGATCTGAATCTAATCTGGTATAGATCGCAGGATTAATCTGGTACAACCCACAGGAATTTGGAGGAAAACACCCAGACATCATTCTGAACAATTTTAATCTCAGACTATCGCCACACAGTTTTCATATGTACATGAAAGTAACCTGGATTGAAACTCCTCCGGATACTACTGAATGTTTTAAGCTCTCAACTAAATGTTTTAAAGGCAGAACTATATAGGATGGAAACACTATGTTTCTATGTTTCTAAGTAACACGTAACTAAGCAAAGGAAAATAATGGAAACATGAAACTAAGGGTTTGGAAAAAGTCGCAAGATTCTTCAAGATGCTGATCATTGTGTGAGATAGTTAAAGGGACACTATAGTCACCCAGACCACTTCAGCTCAATGAAGTCGTCTGGGTGCCAGGTCCCTCAGGTTTTTACCCTTCAGATGTAAACATAGCAGTTTCAGAGAATTATTTTTAATTTCAGAGTGTTTCTTTGGCTTTTCTCGAAGGATTGATGGCTAGGACAGAGTCTGAGTGGGCAAGGGAGGACATTTCCTGATAGTGATGAAGCCCTACAAAACTCGTTTAAACAAGAGTTGTCAACAGAGGGCAAGTGAAGGTCAGTGGCAATGTAGAGAAGACAGAAAGGGTGTTCTTTGAAATGACAGGAAATATAGTATTTGGAGGTTGCGAAGAGCTTTGTACATGATTTTACCTTGATACAAACAGGGGCACAGTGTAAGGATTGATATACAGGATGATTGTAAAATGAGCAATGGGTAAGAAAGATTAAATACAGATTCGTTCATTATTGATTGTAATTTAGGTAATTTTGGTTTGCGAGAGACTGATGCAGAGTAAGTTGAGTAGGGAGATCTAAGTAGCAGAGATAGGAGATGATAAATGCATGCTTAAGTATCTTTAAACTATTTCATGTAGCCAAAATGCACACTGCAGGAATGCACGTTTCTCAGGATACATTTTTCCTTTTGTTCCTCCTCACTAAATATTATATTGGACATGTTAACAAACCAGTACAAAAAAAAGTAAAGCATCTAAAATAAACATCACCATAGAGCTTCTAAAGAAGAATAACTCTTGTATTGAATAAAATGCATGTCAAAGGGGATCACTGTAGGAAACTGCTAACTTATTTTCCTTTAAAGTGGTGTCCCTAGGTGTAGGATAATTTTGTTTTTAGGTAAAGTGGTTGCCTGTTGTGCTTGTTAGAATATTTACAAAATGATAAATCTTGACCGCATTTTTGTCATTAGTGATTTCAATACAGGGGTAGGCAACCTTTTAGTACTACTGTGCCAAATTAACATTTAGAAGTCTCGTGTTAAGCCAATCCTCTTTTTTAAAATTGATGTGTGTGTGTTGCCGTATTGTGCTGTGTTATTTTAAGGTGCTGGCGTAGCTTTGTTACGTTGTACTTGTGCATATGTGGCTTGTTATATTATTATTACGAATATTATTATTGGTATTTATATAGCACCAACTAATTCTGCAGCGCTTTACAATATTATGAAATGGGGGTAAATTTACAA
This sequence comes from Pelobates fuscus, assembly GCF_036172605.1. Classification (NCBI taxonomy): domain Eukaryota; kingdom Metazoa; phylum Chordata; class Amphibia; order Anura; family Pelobatidae; genus Pelobates; species Pelobates fuscus. The sequence goes on along the minus strand of NC_086326.1, from coordinate 86,983,307 downwards.
TAAATTAGACAATTACACAGTGACACAATAACAATAGGTAGATGAGGGCCCTGCTCAAAGAGCTTACATTGTACAGTATACGTTCATGAGTAGTTTGTGATTTTGTGTATGATACCAATGGGCTGTGCATGTGAGAGGCTGCTTGTGGGGTTGTGTGTGTGTGGATTTTCAGTGTTCTTGTGATGATGTGGAGATTGTCTGTGGGCTGCTTGTGGAATTGTGTGTCTGGATGATATTTCACATTGTGTGTTTGGTGTGTGTGTATGTGTGGGTCTGCTTGGGGTATTGCACGTGAGAGGCTACTTGTGGGGTTGTGTGTGTGTGGATTTTCAGTGTTCTTGTGATGATGTGGAGATTGTGTGTGGGCTGTTTGTATTATTTGTATGAGGGTGCAGCTTCTTCTGCAGCTCTGTGTATATCTAGCAATGTGGTTGGCTTCCCTGAGGTCCAGTGGGGAATGGGCTGGCCAGATAAAGGTCAACAGCAGGAGCTGCAATCGCTTCTGTGGGCTGCCATTCACAAGTGGTGGGTTGAAGTGATCTGAGATGCAATAAGTGCCGCAACGCATACATTGAGACTTGCCCCTCATCACTCAGTTTGCTCTAAGGACTCCTGATAGGCCAGAGCCTGTTTAGCTCTAACAGCCTTGAGTGCCGTGCAAAGACACTTCGAGCGCCATGCATGGCACACGTGGCAGATGTTGCTGACCCCTGCAATAGAACAACCCACGAGCTTGTGAAATTGACCAGTTTCTGTGAAATCATTTTATCTGTGACCAGTGGGAACACGTTTAATGTTTAGGTACTGAATCAGCCACCTCCTGCTTTTTCTCATTTCACCTTAATCATGTCCCTAATTGCTTCTCCAGAACTAAATTCACAATTATGTGATTGTCTGCAACATATGATAGAATAAGCAGCATTTAATCTTCCTGTAACGATCACCAGAAAAAAAACAATTGTCCCTTTGTAAGGCAATGTATGTGACCCCTTGTATTTGATACATAACTGGTTATGTCGTCTTCCACTCATTAGTAAACTAAATGGTACACAAATGCATGCTTTTTTGGCTCATTAATATTGCATAGGTGAACATGGTCCCAAACAAATAACCCCAGAATTCATTAATGTGTTGAAATTCAGTAAATTTAGTTCTAAAAACCAATGTAAGGTTAGAAATGCAATGAACATCAGAACAAAGGAAACTGCATGGAAATTATACAATAAGATTGATTGCAAATTGGAGAAATGCAACAATCTGGTTTCTTTACCAGTCTGCTACACAAGCTCTTAAATCAAAAACTCCATATCTAAAAAGAATGTCAGATAAAAACAACAAAAAAGAATGGGTGATTTAAAAAAAAAAATAATATTATTATTAGTTAAATGAAGCCCAAAAGTAAGTTACCAGAGGCAGCTGATAGAACAGAAAGTCCTATAATATACTAGCCAGTTGTCAGGCATGAACTGATTAGCAATGTAGGACTTGTAGGCAGATAATGAGCTGAAAATTGAGATTTAACAATTAAAAGTCTCAACTGCTTAAACGAGAGGCTATTGTCATGACACCTGATGCGCGTCATTCTGGCATCAGTTTTGATGCAGACTACTCAAATTTGCAGTCCAATTATACCCCTTGATGCCTGTGTAATTTTTTTATGCCAGGCTCATCTGCATCTATCAAGCAATATCTATCGAGTAATACAAGTCAAGCACGTTTTGGAGCTATTTTTTACGCAGACCAAGACTAGAGAAATATAATGCTACTCTGATCACTCCTTTTTGCCTTGTCGTGGTCTCTGTTACCCGAGAGTGCATTTTGACCTGTGTAGTGTGACTTGGTTATTGACTCCGCTTTGATGACTATTCTGACCTCTGAAATCCATGACTTTGGTTCTGTTTCACAGTTCTCCTGATTCCCTGAACTCCTGGACTTCAGTCCGTCCTTGCATACTCTACGCTTGCAGACTTTCATACATTAAGCTTGGCCACTCTAAGGGCCAGTAATATGTCTTTCTTGAAATATAGCATGTTCGTAGCCCTGAGGTTAGCCTTGACACCTATGCTGATCAGCCAAACCATTAAAACCACTTGTACTGGCAAAACAGCTCTGATACACAGAGGCATGGACTCCACAATACCCTAAATGAGTCCTGTGGTATCTGGCACCAAAACATTAGCAGTACATCTTTTAAGTCTAGTAAGTTGTGAGGTGGGGCCCTCCATGGATCAGGTTTGTTGATTCAGTACTTCCCACAGGTGCGCAATCAAATTGAGATCTGGGGAATTTGGAGGTCAAGGCGGCCGCCCAAGGTGGCATGGGAGCCGGCCACCAGTAGTGGCGTGGGAGCCGGCTGCCTGCGGGAGCAATGTAGACGGCATGCAAGGAAGCATTAATATACCTGCAGCTCCTCTCTGCTCCCTCGCGGAGTTTCTTACCTTTTTCTGGAGGCTGGCTTCTCTGGGGTCCAGTGGGTTGGCTGGGAGTTAAGCTCTCACTCTCTCCCGCCCTGGCCCTCTCCGGAACAGCTGGTCCTCCTTCCTCCCACGCGGCTCCTGTTTCTGTGGGAGGAAGTGACGCGCGGCTGTCACTTTATCCCAGCTGGCTGCCGAAAAGCAAGGGGCCCGGTCACGCTGCTAAAGCGCCCTACCATGCCCCTGCTGACACAGGCCCACTGGGTGGCCCTAAGTGCATGGGCCAACCGATGGGCCCCCATAGTGTGCGGGCCGGCTGCCCACAACAATTTATTTTGGGATCGGCGACCCCAAAAGACATTGTTGCGGGCAGAGGACAAATGGGGCAGCTGCCTTGGGACCCCCCGCAGTGACAGGGCCCGGTGCAGCTGCTCCATTTGCCCCACGTTAAAGACGGCCCTGGTTAAAATTAAACCATGACAAACAGAAGTACTTGTTATAATTGGATGTCTTGCAAGGGCAACTAAGCTGCATCAATCTAATAAATGTGGCCTGGAACATAGAGGTTCAAAATAGCAAACCCTTATATATGTAAGAAATGATGGCGTAATGCTTGATCACAAACTTTCCCTGAAATGTCAAATATCAGCCACATTCCAATTGGCATTCTTTCAGCTGAAACATATTGACAGAATCAAAAAGTGGATCACAGAGGATCTTCTCAGAGTGATACACACAGTGGAAGTATCCCGTCTGAAATACAATGCACTTTACTATGCTTTACCAGGGAAGTCACTGCATTACCTACATGTGGTACAAAATACAGCAGCAAGGCTGCTTACTGACAAGTCACCCAACCTCAATTCCCTACACTGGTATTTTATATTTTTGAATAAGTTCTTCAAATGATTTAATATTTTAGATAAACGTTTAAACTTATTTTATAGTTTTTGAAAAAAATATTTTAATATTTCATATGTCAATACATATTTTATATACGATATGTATATTTTGATATTTTAATATTTTTAAATACTAAAAAATATTTCAAAAGTTTATCCAAAAATATGAAATTTGAAAAGCTTATCCACAAATATTAAATTAATGCATTATTTAAAATTGGCTTCCAGTCTAGTAAAGCACTGCGTGATCATGGATCCTGCTGCTTAAAAGAACTTGTGGTGACCTGTGCCCAACATGCACTCTTCGGTCAAGTGATCTGAGCGTAAAGATACCAAGAATTCATCATGGAGTGAATAAATTGAGTGAAAAAGCCTTTAGCTTTATCTCTGTGGAACCATCTCATCAGCAGAACTGTAAAAAAAATGGAAAAGAAAACAAAACTCAAGGCCTACCTTTTTTATTTTTACACAAGTTTTTCCAAGGTCGACATTTCTAACTCTTAAGTGCCAATTATGTATATATGTAATTACATGACCCACCATTGTGATATGCTAAAAGAGCTAAACTGGCTATCGCTGGAATCCAGATGCACCTTTCATCTTTCCAGCCTTGTGTTTAAGAGATTTTCTGCGAAGCTCCCACCCTACCTGAGCAGAATGCTCTCCCCAGCAGTTTCCTCATCATATAACCTCCGATCCAACACCAGCATTTTATTTAGTCTACCTCAATACAAAAAGAAAGTGGCTCAATCCTCCTTTTCCTACAGAGCACCGCAATTATCAAACATCCTCCCGCACACTTTCAAATCTTATCCAGGCATTAAGTCCTTTAAGAGATCCCCTTCTACATATCTCAAAACAGAATGGACGTGTCATGGTTGATTATATAATTTTTACCTGTTCTATGTTAAATTTTGTATATATGTTGTGTATTAATATTGTCTTTCTATTTTATTGTACCCTATTGTAAAGATGCAATGTTTTGTGGACCCAGGACATACTTGAAAACGAGAGAAATCTCAATGTATCCTTCCTGGTAAAATATTTTATACATAAATAAATATATGAAAAAAAGTGTTTTGGGTTCTGCCAGGAGAACAAAAAAGCTATATAAGTTGTTGTTGTGATTGATTGTATGATTAAAGGAAAATTCCAAGCACATTTCAAATGCGCTGTAGTGATTAAGGCATCAGCAGCAACCTGGCTCCCCTCATTGCAGTAGTCAAACCATTTTGGAACATTTTGACATCTTGCCTAGTGTGTGCACCATGCCCACCTCCACTACTGCAGATAGAGAGTTGGGAGCATGTTCTTTGGAACTTCCATCAGCTCTCCCGAACTAAGCAATGCAACGCACTGACTGACAGCATCTGTGGGTCTCTCTTAGACATGGAGCTAAGACCTGCATTGCTGGGCTTAGCTCAAACTGACATCACTTGGTTATCTGGCGGTTGTAGTTGAGGCAGGCAGGGGCGGACTGAGAGCCTTTGGGGCCCCCGGGCAAAATTAGATCCCAGGCCCTTTGAATGCACAAATATATGTGCATTAAATAAATGTTAAAGGATCACTATAGTGTCAGGAAAACAAAGCGGTTTTCCTGACACTATAGTGCCCTAAGGGTGCCCCCACCCTCAGGGTCCCCCTCACGTGGCTAGTCACATCCTCCCTCTCTCTGTTACTAGTCACCCCCTCCCTCACTCTGTCACTAGAGTGAGGGGGTGACTAGTGACAGAGTGAGGGAGGGAGGGGGTGACACAGTGACAGAGGGAGGGATGGGGTGACTAGTGACAGAGGGAGGGGTGGGGTGACTAGTGACAGAGGGAGGGAGGGGTGACTAATGACAGAGGGAGGGGGTAACACAATTACAGAGGGAGGGGGCGACACAATGACTGAGGGAGGGAGGGGGTGACACAGGGAGGGGTGACTAGTGACACAGTGACAGAGGGAGGGTGGGGGTGACACAGGGAGTGATTAGTGACACAGTGACGGAGGGAGGGGTGACTAGTGGCAGTGAGGGAGGTGGTGACACAGTGACGGTTGACTAGTGACAGAGGGAGGGGTGACAAGTGACAGAGGGAGGGAGGGGTGACAGAGAGAAGGGGTGACTAGTTACAGAGGGAGGGGGTGACTAGTGACAGAGGGAGGGGGTGACACAGTGACAGAGGGAGGGGTGACTAGTGATAGAGGGAGGGGGTGACTAGTGACAGAGGGAGGGAGGGGTGACAGTGACAGAGAAAGGGGGTGACTAGTGACAGAGGGAGGGAGGGCTGACTAGTGACAGAGGGAGGGGGTGACTAGTGAGAGAGGGATGGTGGGGGTGACACAGTGACAGAGGGATGGGGTGACAGACACATTGACAGAGGGAGGGGGTGACAGTGGGAGGGGGGTGACACATTGACAGAGGGAGGGGGTGACTAGTGACAGAGGGAGGGGGGTGACAGTGACAAAGAGAGGTTGGTGACAGTGACAGAGGGAGGGGGGTGACAGAGGGAGGGGGTGACTAGTGACAGAGGGAGGGGGTGACACAGTGACAGAGGGAGGGAGGAATGACTAGTGACAGAGGGAGGGGGTGACTAGTGACAGAGAAAGGGGGTGAGTAGTGACAGAGTGGGGGGGTGACTAGTGACAGAGGGAGGGAGGGGTGACAGTGACAGAGAGAAGGGGTGACAGTGACAGAGGGAGGGGGTGACACATTGACAGAGGGAGGGGGTGACTAGTGGCAGAGGGAGGTGGGACTAGTGGCAGAGGGAGGGGGTGACAGACACATTGATAGAGGGAGGGGGTGACAGTGACAGGGGGTGACACATTGACAGAGGGAGGGGGTGACTAGTGACAGAGGGAGGGGGTGACTAGTGACAGAGGGAGGATGGTGACAGTGACAAAGAGAGGGTGGTGACAGTGACAAAGAGAGGGTGGTGACAGTGACAGAGGGAGGGGGTGACAGTGACAGAGGGAGGGGTGACAGTGACAGAGGGAGGGGGTGACAGTGACAAAGGGAGGGGGTGACAGTGACAGAGGGAGGGGGTGACAGTGACAGAGGGAGGGGGTGACAGTGACAGAGGGAGGGGGGTGACAGTGACAGAGGGAGGGGGTGACAGTGACAGAGGGAGGTGGTGACAGTGGGAGGGGTGACACATTGACAGAGAGAGAGAGGGTGAGTAGTGACACAGTGGGGGGGGAGGTAAGGGGGGTAAGTAGTACCTACCTTTCTTTCTGCTCCCTCTGGTCTCCCTGGCTGCTGCTCCTTCCCCTGCTGATCGGGCTCTGTGTGAGAGGAGAGTACAGGAAGTGAGGTCACTTCCTGGCCCCGCCTCTTCTCATCACACAGAGCCGCACGGGACAGGGAGAAGGAGACCTGGCAGAGAGCTGGTGAAGCTGCCAGGTCTCACGTGAGGGTAAGGGGGGCGAGATTTAAAGAGCGGTAGGTTGCTGGGGCCCTGCGCTGCATCAGGGGCCCCAGCAACCTATTAAAGGAAATTATTTTTTATTTGTTTTTGCCATTCCAGTTGGAGAGATCTCTGATCTCTCCAGCTGGAGCATGGCTGTGCGGCCGGGCCCCTGGCTGCCTCGGGCCCTCGGTCCATGACCGATGTGCCCGAGTGGTCAGTCCGCCCCTGGAGGCAGGGAGTTGCACCAAGCTGACCCTAGGTAAAAATTCACACTGTTCTAAAATAGTTTGACTACTTCTGGGGAAGGTAGGGGAACGGCAGGGCACTCCTTTCACCATAACAACTACTGAGCGTTGGAGTGTTTCTTTACCTGAGACAAAAGTTAAACCCAGTTTTTAATAGATAAAGATTTCCAAATTCAGCAGCACTGCTGGAAGAAACAATTAAGACATTTGTGGATTGTGATAGTGTTCAAAATTAGCATGCAATACTGGCTGAAGTTCAGAAACTGCCGATAGACAAAAACAAGCAAAGAATTGTGATTGAGGTCTTTGTTTGAAATAGAAGCAGTAGCAACTACACTGGAGCATCAGAGATTATTGAAGCTTGTGACAAATTTTATTTCTAATGTCAAATTATTTCCACGCTATTTTAATGCACATATGTTATATTTAAAAACAAAAAAGAATTCTGGACGAGCTATCAATATCTTCAATCCTGATTAACATTACATTTAACTAACTTGATTCTTTAAGGGATGTGTTGTAACAGATCAATTAAGTATTTCAATTAGGTTAAAGAAAAGTAAATGTCTACTGAGAAAAAGGAGTGGTATATCCATTGATGGGCATTCCTCTGTCAACTGCAGAGAACAGAGGAATGGTATTATAAACTAATGGGCAGTAGGCATCGACTGGGAAAGCAACAGACACAACATCAACAGGCGAGCAACAGACATACAGTGAATGTTATGTTTGGATCACTCATATACAAACATACAACCAGTAAGCAAAGGCAGTGTGGGAAAGAGAGAGGAGAGAAAATAAGAGTGGCTTTGCTCCGATCCAACAACTTTAACCCCTTAAGGACGAAGCCAATTGTACAAGTTCTAATCAAAACAAAACCTGGGATTTTAGCTACATGTCTGTTCAATCATAATTTACCTCTTTCATATTAAAGGAGCACTATAGTGCCAGGAAAACAAACTTGTTTTCCTGGCACTATAGGGTCATTAGGTTGTCCCCACCCTCAGGGCCCCCCTCCTGCTGGACTAAATGGGTTAAAACCCTTTCAGCCACTTACCACTTACCTTACTCTTGCCTGCCTTTCCGCTCCACTGGCCACTCTTCTCTATGTTGGCTTTTGAGGGGGCCCTGGCTGTGAGGGTAATCAGAACCCGTTAGCCACTACCCTAGCGCAAGGCTCTGTGTAAGCAGAAAAATACTACTATCTCCCCTCCAGATGAACAGGTTTGTCCTGTCCTGAATGACACGCGTAAGGCTGTCAATGATGACACGCTACCATCACGCAAGAGAGCCCCAGACCGGGCAAAATCGACCCGTCGACCCATCGACCCGATTCGTCAATCGGACCAAAGCATGGAGGAGGACTATGAGAATCCTTATATGGATCATTGTAGTGATGACGGTTGACTCGGATGAGAAACCATCCGCTTTGGCCGAAAAGGCTAAGGCTCAGGGCTCTGAGCCTTCTAAAGCGAGCAAGGGCAGCGGTCTCCAGGACCCACAGGGTAATCCCTTGTTTGACCCAGTTGATCTGCGCCACCCTCGTTCAGCATTGTGGGAGCATCCTGGGCATATTGCACAATATCTTGCACTTAGAGTGCGTAAGCCATTGTCTAAGGAGGGTCGAAGCAAGCTTAGAGCTGAATGCTCGTGACCCATTCTACCAGATCTGGTGGCTAAAACCCCTTATGTTAACCCGCAGCTCGTTCAGTTCCTGAACAAGTCGGGATGGAAACCAAGGAAATGCCTTGATTTCTCACTTAAATATTGCCAAGACAAATTCTTAGATAACCTGGGCCCTATTGCCAAGCTTCACTGGCTTGTTGAGTCCGCCCCAATCGGGCGAGATGGCCAATCATTTCGAGGTGGCAAAGGGTTGGTTGCAACGTTTCGTTTGCATGGTGGGAAACGTGAATACAACGATGTTCACCGAACGCCGCAAGGCAATCCTATTAAAAATGAAGCCCAAACTGGCCAGTATGGCAACCAATGAGCCGGGACCAGCTGTTAAGGGCCTTCTTTTTGGAGAATCCTTTAACAAGGGTTTAGGGCTGTACGTTAAAATATTTACAGCACTTGACAAGGCACAAACTTCTCTGAAAAGAGTGTTTGCACCTAAGGTTTTTGGAGAGGCTGGAGGAGGTAGGAGCCATCTGTCCATTCATGGATTTCAGGGCTCGTTCCGAGCCGGCAGACCTATACAGGAGCGTAATTATACCCCGTTCTTCCCTTCTCGAGGACGTCCCTGGAGGTCCCGTGGACTGTGGGGGTCAGTCTCCAGCAGAAGATCACCTTATGGTGAGTACCCCTTATTCCCATGTAAAAGTGGAGGGAAGACTGGCACTGTTTTACCAGGCATGGAATGTGATAACCTCAGATGGAGTTAGTCTCTCATCCCGTACAGTTGCTTCCTCCTCGGGAGATGATCATGCCCGCCGACCATCAAACCTTAATTTCGCCAGAAATTGCAGAGCTGGCGTCAAAAAATGGCATTCAGCAAATCCCTTGGGACACAGCGGGTTTCGTGAGCAACTTGTTTCTAGTCCCAAAAAAAGAGGTGGAGTACAACCAGTCATCAATCTCCGTCCTCTAAATGCATTCCTCCAATACCACCATTTCAAGATGGAGGGTATTCATTGCCTTCGGGACAACCTGTTACCGTCGGATTGGATGCTCAAGCAGGATTTACGAGATACGTACCTGACAATCGTTGTCGCAGAGGATCATTAGAATTTCCTTTAGTTTCAATAGCGAAATGGAGGTTTGCATTGTAACCACAGCTGGTCCCCTTATTTACCACTATATCGTCTTAAAGCACAGAACTTAGCAGGTCTAACCATACAGATATCGTTAGCCATAATATTATATAGTTAGTACGAGATCCTCTAAAATATATAAATAATTGAGAATACAATATAAAATAAGGATTATCTTGGAAGCAATAAAGTTTTGCCTTTGAGATATTTTCTTAAATAAAAATATAAATATAGACATATAAAATCCATTCCGATAATTTACAGCAGAGTTTATAAGATTAAACTATATGCTTGCAATATCTTAATGTAGATCTTAATTAACAAGATTAACATTAACCCTCCTGAACATCATGTCAACCTCTCTGTCATTATAAGATGGAGCAGTGTGTGTCTCCAAATCTCTCCTCTCTGTGTTAACATTTAAAAGGTACACATATTTATACCTTGGGTGTCTTCATTTTAGGGTTACAGTAGTTAATATATGAAAAAGTTACTTATTTTACTTTATTAATTTTAAGACCTCCCTTAATTTGGCAAAAATACAAGTCATTAATGGTAAATTTGCAGGCTGGACAAAAGTGGTAAGTGGTGTCCCTCAGGGTTCTGTTTTAGGGACACTTCTTTTTAACAGATTTATAAATGATCTTGAAATGGGCATTGAAAGCCATGTTTCGGTGTTTGCAGATGACACAAAACTCTGTAAATTAATAAAATGTGAGCAGGATATTGCTTTGCTGCAGAGGAATTTGGATAGATTGGGGGATTGTGCACTAACATGGCAGATGAACTTTAACGTAGAGAAATGCAAAGTTATGCACTTCGGGGTCAAGAATGCACAAGCAACTTACACCCTAAATGGTAGTGAATTATGGATATCCACACACGAGAAGGATTTGGGAATTGTTATAGACAACAAATTAGGCAGCAATATGCAATGTCAATCTGCAGTTGGTAAGGCCAGTAAGGTTTCGTCATGTATAAATAGGGGCATAAATTCTCGGGATGAAAATAATTTTGACTCTTTATAAATCGCTGGTAAGACCACACCTTGAATATGCTGTGCAATTTTGGGCACCTGTTTTAAAGAAGTATATGATGGCACTAGAAAAAGTGCAGAGACGAGCTACAAAATCGATAAAAGGAATGGAGCATTTTAGTTACGAAGAAAGGTTTTAAAAAATTAAATCTCTTTAATTTGGAAAAACGGAGCCTCAGAGGGGATATGATAACATTATACAAATATATTCGGGGCCAGTACAAACCATTATCTAGAAATCTATTCATAAACAGGGCTATACATAGGACACGAGGTCACGCACTTAGGCTGGAAGAAAGGAGATTTCATCTAAGGCAAAGAAAAGGTTTTTTTACAGTAAGAGTAATAAGGATATGGAATTCTCTGCCTGAAGAGGTGGTTTTATCAGAGTCCATAGAGATGTTTAAACCGAAATTGGATAAATACTTGCAAAAACATAACATACAGGGATATAATTTCTAATTAGTGGGGTAATAGCTGCTTGATCCAAGGAGACATCTGACTGCTATTTTGGGGTCAAGAAGGATTTTTTTCCTAGTTTATTGCAAAACACTACAGACTAGTTTTTTTTTTTGCCTTCTTTTGGATAAACAGCAAAAACATGTGTGGAAGGTTGAACTTGATGGACGCAAGTCTCTTTTCAGCTTTGTAACTATGTAACAAGGCCAGAACTAAAACAAAAGGGTGCACACGTCATGGAAAATTCCCTGACTTAGGACTTAAAGTTTGAACATCTTTATTTATTTAGGGTTACCGCAGTATATTATGTACTGAAAGAGTCGTAGCATAGCCTTGAAGCTTGTGTCTGTTCTGCAAGGAGTCAGGAGCCGACCCGCTGGGGCATCCGTCCCCTCCACACGCGGAAGCCAAAATGGCGCCAACCACGAGGTCGTGGCCATTTATAGCTCTGCCCCTAAAGGACGTCACGATGTCGACGCACACATACGTTCTGGGGTCAGAGGCCAAGGTCTGATCAATCACAGCCCAAGGAAGGGTATTTAAACCCCTGAATTTCCCTAGCTCATTGCCCTGTCGTGGTTTCTGTCTCTGGTTCCCGAGAGTGCGTTTTCTTGACCTTGTTATTGATATTCCCGGTATTCTAACTGATCTCTATTTTGATCTCTGGTTTCCCTGACTTGGCTTTATTATCGATCTTGTGTATTTCTGGCTTTCTTGACCTAGGCTTTCCCTTGACCATTCTCGTCTTTCAATGTATTAATCCAGCCATTCTAAGGACCGGTTTACGTTGTCTATTTTTCTATTCTCTCTCCCTTTGTCTTGTGCCTTCCTTTACTCCCACCTTGTTTGATTGCTATCTTCTGTCCTATTGTGTTTAATACCCCACCTCCTCTAGAATGTAAGATCATTTGAGCAGGGTCCTCTTCAACCTCTTGTTCCTGTAAGTTTCTGTATTAGTCTAATTTATTGTTTAAATCTTCCCCTCCTATAATATTGTAAAGTGCTACAGAATTTATTGGCGCTATATAAATGTGAATGATAAATAAATAATACTAGCAGCCCTAATTTGGCAGAAAGCTGTGGAATGTGGTGTAAGGCAATATGACTTGTGGGATCACAATGTAAGTGTGCATATGTATATTTATAATTTATATAAGATACCTTGACATTTGGGTTCATGTACCGTGAGCCCCAAATCCTACTTTCTACAGAAAAATATAATGAAAAATGTATTAGGGTTCCCATGAATGGTTTTCATGAGTCCCCAGGGATTAAGGAGTATCAGGTAACCAAAATATATCAGGAGGGACACTAAAACAAGGTGACACCAATCACTGCCACCTAAGTGTATTAAAACACACAAATAGTTAAAGTAAATCGCAGTATACCTGCCTTTCTGGATATGTTGTATGGCATTGTAGAGCCTTGGGCAGATTCAAAGCACAATTTCACAGTGCAGGCCAAATAGAGGGTTAAAGAAATCGAGTTTAGATTAAATTCCATTGATAAATATAGTAGAGTGCATGCACTGAGCAATATCTACTACGTGTCATAAGAGGATATCACAATCTCTATACATCTGGCCAAAAAAAAGGTAAAGGTATCTTATATCATAAAAGTGTGCGCTCCACTGTGAAATGCACACGTACATAGAACCGGCCAGCATCGCGGGTGTGTACTACAGCTGGAATGCATCTAAATAATATAAAGCAAATTCTTCAACAAATAGGCAAAAAGGGGGATACAAAAAAAGATTTGTTTATTTTATTATCAAAACCATTAGAAAAGTCCATAATTATATAAAATGTATAAATGACAAAAATAATGCTTCTTGTTTTGCTTTAGTTTTTCCTTCTTTCAATTAAATGTTTACGTTAAAACAAAAATGAGAAATGGGTACTTCTTTTAACTGAAATAATCTTAAAGCTTTAAAGTTTATACCAGTTAATTGAAAAAGAGTCCAATGAATTTATAATTTAGGAAGTTTAAAATAAAGATTACATTTATTGATCTTCCAGTTTTAATATTATTTAATTTAGATATTGATCTTACAGGTTCTATATATTTAAATAAGTAGGTGCACAGATTTTTATATTGCCTAGAATATACTGTTTTTATATACAAGATTGTATCTTGTTTCTGAGTTTCAGGTCCCCGACTGATATAATCTGATTTAGGTTTAAAGCCTCTACCTCATAACTGGTATAAATGTAAATCTTGTTTCCAGGATTCACGAAGCAGTCATAACTGTTAAAGTTACCTCGTAGCGGTTACCACTTTCTGTGACTCCTTGTTGGATCCCTGTGCTATATGTTAGTAATGCTGAAGTTGAGGCAAGCAGGACCTCGGTATACCAGTAGAGCATTGGATTGGCTGAGATTGTCAAGGAGGCGTGGTGGGGCCAAATGCCACCCTGGCCAACCAATGCATCTTTATGAGGAAAGCTCAGCGTCTCCATGCAGAGCATGGAGACACTGAACTGCCCCAGGAAGCACCTTCTGTGGCCATCTAAGAAATGGCCACTGGAGGTTTCCCTAGGCTTTAATGTAAACACTGCCTTTAATGAAGCAGTTTTAGTGTATATATAATGCCCCTGTAGCCTCACTGCTTAATTCTCTGAGATTTAGCAGTCAAATCACTGCACAATTATCTGCCATTTAGGAGTAAATAACTTTCTTTTGCAGCCCTATCCACACCCCCTGCATGTGTCGTACACAGTCTACCTATACATTTCCTGTAAAGAAAACAAAGTTTTAAACTTTCTTTATTGCACTTTCTTTATTGTGCCTAATTCAGAATTCCCTCTTTTCTACAGGAGCCTTGTGTATGTGATTCAAGTTCAATTGACAGGGCAAGAGATAAGAATTTCTAAAGTAAATGCACTATGTTGATTAAAAATCTAAGCTTTTTTTTTTTTTTTTTTAAAGCAGTCTGTGTCAGTTACAGCCAGGGAGGTGTAGCTAGGCCGCCATAAACAGAAACATAAATTAATTTAACTCCTAAATGGCAGAGAACTGAGCAGTGAGGTGATGATTACTACGATCTATACACCAGAACTGCTTAATTAAACTACTGCTTAGTTAAAGGATCACTATAGTGTCAGGAAAACAAAGCGGTTTTCCTGACACTATAGTGCCCTGAGGATGCCCCCACCCTCAGGGTCCCCCTCCAGTGGCGGTGAAGGGGCTGTAACCCCTTCAGTTACTTACCTTAATCCAGCACCGGGCTCCCTCGGCGCTGGTGATCTCTCCTCCCCGTCCGACGTCACTGCAGCCGAATGCGCATGTGCAGCCGAATGCACATGCGCAGCCGAATGCGCATGTGTCACGTTCACAGTAAATGATGTGGAACACAACTGCAGAATTCTTAGGACTTTGATCTTTTATTAAGACACTTAGATGGAACTGAGACTTCAGTTCCAGAATTACAGTTACTTTTTTTTTAAAATAATAAACGGTTTGTTTCATTTAGCATTGACAAGGTTCAGAATTCATTAGAGTCCGTTATTCTTGTTAACAGTTCAAATTATAAGAGATTAAATACATTGGAATTATCAGTAGCAAGAATGGTGCAGCAAAACTTAATTAGTACTTGATTTGAGGAAAGCTGTAGCAGGATTGCTGGACAACTTGATAGCAGACTTTAGTAAGTTGAAATAAATCTTTAGCATTGTTAGCTCTTAACTCAGAGACTGTAAGTTACTTAACTTATAGAAGAAGAGGGATTGTGTCCCCAGCTCTCCTCAGAGGCGGTTGCTTCAGTGAATGGTTGCCGAGAGTGCTGGCAGGGCCGGCCTTAGGCTTTTGGGCGCCCTGTGCAAAAAATCTTCACAGCGCCCCCCCCTCCCTCCCTCCCCCACTCCTTACCCCTTCCCACACACCCTGTCACACACACACACACAGGCAGACAGCCACACACAAACACACAGGCAGACAGCCACACACACACACACACGCAGACAGCCACACACACACACACACACGCAGACAGTCACACACACACACACACGCAGACAGTCACACACACACGCAGACAGACACACACACACACACACACAAACAGTCACACACACACACAGGCAGACAGCCACACACACACAGTCAGACACACACACTCACAGACATACACTAACAGACACACACACACACTAACATACACAGACACACACACTAACAGACACACACTAACATACTAACATACACACACACACTAACATACACACACACACACACTAACATACACACACACACACTAACAGACACACTAACAGACACACACACACACACTAACAGACACACACACTCACCCACATTAACACATTTTTTAAAATGTATTTAGAAACCCCCCCCAGCCTCCTTACCTTTGGGAATGCTGGGGGGGGTCTCTTCCTCCCTGGTGGTCCAGTGGATGCTGGGCGATCGGGCGGGCGGCGCTGGCGGGCGGCTGGCAAGGGAGCACTTCCTCTGAGCTGTCTGCTCAGCTCCCTCGCGCGCCGCACAGTGGGGCTGGGAGCCGGAATATGACGTCATATTCCGGCTCCGCCTCCCAGCCTCACTGTGCGGCGCGCGAGGGAGCTGAGCATACAGCTCAGAGGAAGTGCTCCCTCGCCAGCCGCCCGCCAGCGCCGCCCGACCGCCCAGCAGCCCGGCATGTCTGTTAGCCGCAAGGCTAACAAGACATTTGCCTTGGGCCGCCCCCTGGAAAATGCCGCCCAAGGCAAATGCCTTGTTAGCATTGCGGCTAACAGACATGCCGTGTGAGCTATGCGGCCGCAGGGCGCCCCCTGCACCATGGCGCCCTGTGCGGCCGCACAGATCGCACACCCCTAAGGCCGGCCCTGAGTGCTGGTAGCAGTCTGTGATGAGGAGAGATGATGGGGGCTTGAATAATCCTCCAGTCCGGTCTAGTAGCGAGTGGTCGTCTCAGCGAGGTATGTGAGCCGGTGAGTTTGGCGCGGTACGCGTTTCAATAATCCAGCGTCTATCAGCTGGTGCGGTCGCATTAAATAGCAGACCGCGGCAATGGGGGTGTGACTAAGCTCCGTCAAACCCGGAAGTATGAGGAGACATCGGGAGGCTTAAGGCCTGACAGCATGCATCTGAAGGGTTAAAACCTGAGGGACCTGGCACCCAGACCACTTCATTGAGCTGAAGTGGTCTGGGTGACTATAGTGTTCCTTTAAGCTAGAATTTGTTGCTGAGAGAATCCCTTTAAGGTTAAAAAGTTATAGGAGCTGCTAATTATAGGACATAACCAAAATTGGAAAATTATCCAACTCTTTATTTTTCCAGTTTTTATGTTTTAGCCAAGAACTTGCTCCTGGGTTTTTGAATATAGCCCTTAGTTATGATCACATAGGTCTCTTCCCTCCTCCCTTTATTACAGGCACCATCTATCATCAGGATCCTACGCTTCTCCTTAAATGGAAGTAATGTTTCTTCCCTCACCTGCATGGAGAGATAATGAGATCCCATTACAAACCATTTTATATTCACACATTCCATAGGAACATCATCTCACAGCAGCTCAACATTCTCAAACACAGATTCTTTATTCAAACAGGGCACTTTTTTTTTTTTTTTATTGCATATATTAATGCTTGGGAACCGTTCTCACCTTTAACCCCCCAAAAAACTTTATTAACATAAAATGGTACTTTCAGTATGAATGTGATTTATGCTGGAAGCAATGTACCATGTCTGTAATCCTTCTCTGCATTACAGTTTAATAATGAAGGTTAAAGGCAATTACGTTAATAAGTTAAATTACTGAGTTACTGTGGGTACATTGAAATGCCATTTTGAATTATAATGAAAATCTAGTCATTCTTCAATTCTTGTTTGCAAGCATCTCCCTACTTGCAGACTTTTCATCTTTCCAATTAGCAGATTTATAAAACCATATCCTGCAGATCAATTGCCTCCTATACCACTGAAATAATTATTTGCACCCATTTAGAATGTATTTTCTCTCTCTTCAAAAATTCCTGCCCCAACCAGACAAATTCCATCCGCCATACGTACAATGCCCCATTCTCATTCTAACTCTCAAAAATATGTTATCATTTTTACTCTGTCCCTAGGTACATTTTATATGATACTCATTCAAGTTTTAATTATAGATTGTAATCTTGTTTGGGCAGGGCCCTCTTCTCCTACTGTTCCAGTATAGCAATCGCATTTTGTTAGAATGTACTGTTTGTTTTGTTTACCTATTGTACACTGCTGAATAATATGTTGGCGCTATATGAATAATTGCAATAAGGTTTTTATTAGGAGAAAAAGAACGCACAATGCATTGTGAACATGTATATATTTGTAACAAATGTTACAGAAAGGCACTAGGTTAATAATGTTAGGGTAAATAATATTGTACATTTTTCATACAGTAATTACGGTACTATACTACTTTTTTTTTTAATTATCAATTTCTAGTTTACATTGATTTAAGCAGCTAATGAAATTATGTTACTATTCATTCTGCTTCTGCTTTTTAAAAAAAATAAATTCTAAGGATGAAAGGCTAAGCTGAATGTGCAATCATTAACCCCTTAAGGACCGAACTTCTGGAATAAAATGGAATCATGACATGTCACACATGTCATGTGTCCTTAAGGGGTTAAAAAAGTTCTAAAGTTGGTGCATAAACTAAAATATTTATATTTAAACCGCTCGATAACTTTCCATTAAATTATATACTCCCTGCTTAGTTCCCTTGTGTCTCACCATCATCCCTTAGAATGAAGATATAATATTTAGAGTTTATAGATATACGGTAATACATTAAACTCTTTAATGGTCAGTTTACATCTTCTGCTTGTGTCTATCTGCCAGCTACCATGCCATCATTCTTTGACTTCTTGTTAATTTACCATCTTCTATCTCTCGTTTTCAATGTATAATATGGTACCAGCTTAGACAAATATTATGAACATCCCTAATTGTTAAAGGGACACTATAGACACCCACACTATTTAAGCTCATTGAAGGGGTCTGGGTGCAATGTCCCTATCCCCTTAGTCTTTCAATGTATATATTTGCAGTTTGAGAAATTTTAATAATTACATTCCAGGTCTAAGACTGCCTCTAATGGTTGTCAGACAGTCACTAGAGGCACTTCCTGCTTGCTAGGCGCATAACTGATGCTAGATGTCTTCACTCTCTGCATGAGGACATCGAGCATCAGTTAAAGGAAAACTCCAGTGCCAGGAAAACAATGTGTTTTCCTGGCACTGCAGGTACCCTCTCCCTCCCACCTCCCATCCCAGGTAGCTTAAGGGGTGAAAACCCCTTCAGCTCACTTACCTGAGACCCCGCCGATGTCCCTCGCCAGTGGTTTCGGGTCGGCGTCGCTCCTCCCAGTAATCATGTCAGCCGGTGGGCGAGACTGATCCCACCCACCGGCTGAGGAAACCTAATGCACATTGCACAATGCACAAAGATTTTCAATGCTTTCCTATGAGGAAATGAGCAACGCTGGAGGTCCTCACACAGTGTGAGGACGTCCAGCGACGCTCTAGCAAAGAAAATCTTTGCTATGAATCAGGAAGTGCCCTCTAATGGCTGTCTAGTAGACAGCTACTAGAGGTGGAGTTAACCCTGCAATGTAATTATTGCAGTTTATAAAAAACTGCAATAATTACAGTTGCAGGGTTAAGAGTAGTGGGAGTTGGCACCCAGACCACTCCAATGGGCAGAAGTGGTCTGGGTGTCTGGAGTATCCCTTTAAATCTCGTCAGGAAAGCACTGAAGCAAAGCTTTCCTATGAGAAGGGCCTAATATTCTTGCGGTGCTTGCTGAGCATACACATTATGCCCTCCCTCTCGTTGGAGGACGTCAGAGGAGGCGAAGCGTGACCCAGCACTGAGGGAGATCAGTGATGGAATTGGGTAGGTACAGAAGTTTTTGTTTTTTTAAATAACCTTTTCTGTTCCAGGGAGAGGGGAGGAGCCAGTCGGGTTTGAGGTAGGGGGGCCCCAAAGGTAACTATAGCGGTATAGTACGAGGAACACAGATTTGTACTCCTAACACTATAGAATCCCTTTACGCAGTAAAGCATGAACACACACACATGCTATCTTGTTTTTTTTCCAGTGTTTACATCTTGAAAAATCCTATTAGCAATCTAGCCATGGCTCTTACCTAGAATTTATTTTCTACCTTTATTGTCAAAAACCTACAGTCACTCACAATAACAATATTTCCGCTGCCCTAAGCACATGAGAGAACATCCCCAGCACTTCAGACAACTCAAATAAAATCCATAGTCTCTCCCTTGACACGGTTGGTTTTGAGAAAGAACTCCCTGCAGAGTCATGATGTCTTTTTTTTTCCCTTCTCATTCTAATCTCAAAATTCCCAAATTACAATATATCACTTTACCTACCAAATCTTTATGACATGCGCTGAATATTCACATTTTGAGAAAGGAATGTCTCATTACACATTCATTCTTGGAAGCTTGTCAACAAGTTGACTTAAACACAGTGATGTATGTATCGCGAGGCAAACAAGGCATTTGCCTTGTGCGGCACTTTGCAAGGGACGGCAGGGGGCCGCCCCCAAATGCCCAGGCAGATCCCTTGTTTGCCTTGAGTCCGGGGGGCTAAAGAGCTGGTCACTTTTGAGCCCCCCTGAGGCGGGCGGGGGGCAGCGAGAGAGCATGCTCACCTGAGCTCTTCCTGCTCAGCTCCCTTGCGAGTCGCTTAATGAAGCCGGAATATGATGTCACTACGGCTCCCGGCATCACTAAGCGGCGAGGGAGCTCTGATTTTCCTGCTCAGCTGCCTCGCCACCTACTCAGCCTGTCTGCCCCCTGCCTGCCCGTGCAGCAGCCTCACTCGACCGCAGGTAAGTAATCCACTCCAGCTCTCCTAGGGAGACTGGGTGGATTTAAATTTAAAAAATAATAATTTGTGAGTGTTGGAGGAAATGTGTGTCTGTGAGTGAATGTGTGTGTGTCTAAGTTAATGTGCGTGTGTGTGTCTGTAAGTGTGTGTCTGTGAGTGAATGTGTCTGTGTGTCTGTCAGTGAGAGTGTATGTGTTGGTGAGTGAGTGTGTATGTGTCGGTCTGTTAGTGCGTGCGTCTGTCAGTGTGTGCGTCTGTCAGAGTGTCAAATCAGTGAGTGTGTGTGTGTGTGTGTATGTCATTGTATATGAGAGTGTGTGTCTATCCTGAATGTTTTTTTTTTACAAAATGCTTGGCGTCATTATGTTGTCTACTACAATGGTAATAAAAGTCATTAAAATCATAGAACGACATTACATTAAACAACTGAAAATCTGGATCTACGAAACAATATGTAGTCTATCCACTAAACAGCAAGTTCTGGTCAGATGAGAAAAAACTTGAACAATTTAGGGCAGTACAATCTGCCATTTCTGCTATTCATAGGTAAGATCAAAACTAATGAATGATTTTACTTACTCCACCGAATAGAAAAACACCTGTTATTTCATCAACATGTGTATGAATGGAACACTGCAAAATGTAGTTGCTGGGATGCAAGAACACTTAGGTCACATGATGAGTTAGCAGGTAATGTTAACGTAGAAAATGACACAATCAGTAGGTTTGTTCACAAAACAAGCTAAAAATCAACTGATGGCTTGAACTTAGTACAGCTTGGCGTAATGTCATTATTATATTACGATTTGTTATTTCTTTACCATAGGTTGGGTTAGGCACTAACATATCAGTTCTAATTAAGTCTAAAGATTTCTCAAGAAAGCGAAGGGTACAAAAACAATAATTTATTATGTCCCTCACTTTTCTTGCTGATCTCGAACTAAAAAAAAAAAAAAAATTGAAAAAAAAAATCAGCTTTTATTGACAAAAACAAATCTTTAACATTGTCCTATCCACATCTTACAATATCCTTTAAATTATCCTCAAACTTTACATACTTTTAAAAGTACTGTGTATTGTGGTAGTTCAGAATTACACAAAGTTTTTTGGGGTTTTTTCTGTAGTCGAAATACAGTGTGCTCTTTAAGAATCTGTAAATAGAATTAAAAAGATTTATTTAAAACGAATAACACCATGAATCATTTTATGAAAATAAGGGCTATAAATACTACAGTGAAATCAATTTATTTTGCTGTTCTTTTAGCTGGGTGAAGGGCTAGCTTAATTTGCCCATAACACACATCCAGTATCTCCGCTACCTGGAGACTCTGCATTCGGGTTGCCATAGAAACTGGATACTATCTTAACCCTTAGAGGGGTGATCAGACCAAGATGGCCTCCCTTTCACAATAATAAAAATAAAATAAAAAAAAGGTCATGTTTATACTGTGTTTTATGTTTGCCACCTATGCTGTAAACATCATTAGCGTCTTCATGCTGATTGGGGACTATAAATGCTGTGGCTGTGATTGATATACACTAAGAATTCCTTATGATTGAGAAATGTTAAAATTGAAAATATAATATAAAAACAATAGCAAGGCTACGGTGACCATGATGATCCCAAATGAATTCGGTCACCCTCTTTTTCTCAATTACCTTACTTGCAATTTACATATAAATATCCTTTTGCGTCTTTTTAAATTAGTATGAAATTATTTTGCTCATGCAATTTATCCTGTTTTCTAGAATGTTAACAAATATATGAGAAATGTTTGCTTTAAGGTTAAAACAAGTGTGCCCCCTGGTGGCAAATCGTAGATAATGAGTGAGTGTGCTTAATATTGTATGTTTTATATTAGCTAGTATTGCAAGTATTAACAGAAGATGTCTCAATAACATAATTTATATGTTAAATTATACCATGAAAATGTATGTTATAAATGTAGTTGCCAACAAGTACAGGTTTACTTGTATGTAATATTTTAATCGGATAGGTGCCCAATCCTTGGGCCCATCATAATGTCTATCTAAAACTAATAAAAGAATGAGTAGATGGCCAAGCCTCTGGTCTGAAAGTTTCTTCCTATACTTCATAATAAAATGTAAAAAAAAAAAAAAAAAAAAAAATCAGAAGTTATTTTTTTTATTTTGTGAATGTGTTGCCATTAGCATGAGATACATTTATTGTTTGTTTTCTGTGTATTAGAACTTACTGCTTTTATTTTGGGAGATTTGTTTTCTACAGGCAGAAAATGGTGATGTGTAGCAATTGCTTTATCTTTAAAAGACAGCTGCAATTTAAGTATAACTTTGTTGGTATTTTTTGGATAGTTACTTTCCTAAATCAGTTGAAGTAAAGTGGAAGTACAAAAACATGCTGGAAGCATCCGAAGTTGAGATTCTAGTCCCAAGTAGCAATACCTTATACACAGGGCCAACACAAGATTATTTTGCTTCCTATGCCAGCTACATGCACCCTCTCCCGCCCCCCCCCCCCCATCCAAAACATCAATTATCAACTTTGTGTGTCTTTCTACCTCAACTCCTCTGTTTTTTTTTTACTCTTCAGCCCCTCTGTTTGTCTCTTCCCCCCACCCCCCCAACACCTTTGTGGGTCTTTTACCCCCTCCAGCCACTATGTGAGTCTTTAACCCCAGCCCCTTTCTGTGTCTCTTTCTCCCTGCAGTTATTTTGTGTCTTTGTCCCCTTATGAAGCCCCTGTGTCCCCTTTACCCACAGCCCCTTTGCGTCTCTTTCTCCCCCCAGCCCCTTTGCGCCTTTCTCCCCCAGCCCCATTTGCGTCTTTCTCCCCCCAGCCCCATTTGCGTCTTTCTCCCCCCAGCCCCATTTGCGTCTCTTTCTCTCCCCAGCCCCATTTGCGTCTTTCTCCCCCAGCCCCATTTGCGTCTCTTTCTCCCCCCAGCCCCATTTGCGACTATTTCTCCCCCCAGCCCCATTTGCGTCTCTTTCTCCCCCCAGCCCCATTTGCGTCTCTTTCTCCCCCAGCCCCTTTGCGTCTCTCTCCCCCGCAGCCCCTTTGCGTCTCTCTCCCCCGCAGCCCCTTTGCGTCTCTCTCCCCCGCAGCCCCTTTGCGTCTCTCTCCCCCGCAGCCCCTTTGCGTCTCTCTCCCCCGCAGCCCCTTTGCGTCTCTCTCCCCCGCAGCCCCTTTGTGTCTCTCTCCCCCGCAGCCCCTTTGTGTCTCTCTCCCCCGCAGCCCCTTTGTGTCTCTCTCCCCCGCAGCCCCTTTGTGTCTCTCTCCCCCGCAGCCCCTTTGTGTCTCTCTCCCCCGCAGCCCCTTTGTGTCTCTCTCCCCCGCAGCCCCATTGTTTCTCTCTCCCCCGCAGCCCCTTTGTGTCTCTCTCCCCCCCAGCCCCTTTGTGTCTCTCTCCACCGCAGCCCCTTTGTGTCTCTCTCCCCCCAGCCCCTTTGTGTCCTGCTTTCTACCCCCAGCCCCTTTGTGTCCTGCTTTCTACCCTCAGCTCATTGTCTCTCTATCTTTCTCCCCAGCCTCTTTGTGTCTCTTTCTCCCCAACTCCTTTGTGTCTCTTTCTCCCCAACTTCTTTGTGTCTCTCACTCTCTCCCAGCCCCTTTGTGTCTTTTCCTCCCGCCCAGCCCCTTTGTGTCTTTTCCTCTCGCCCAGCCCCTTTGTGTCTTTTCCTCCCGCCCAGACCCTTGTGTCTTTTCATCCCGCCCAGCCCCTTGTGTCTTTTCATCCTGCCCAGCCCCTTGTGTCTTTTCCTCCCGCCCAGCCCCTTTGTGTCTTTTCCTCTCGCCCAGCCCCAGTGTCTCTTTCAACCCCCAGCCCCTTTGTGTCTCTGTGAGTGTTGCTTTCTCCCTAAGGCCCTTTGAGTGTCTCCCCCCCCCCCCCAATGTGGGTCTCTATTCTCACCCCAGTTCTTCTGCACGTCTCTGTGTCCCCCCCCCCCAAGCCCCTCTACATGGCTTTCATACTCTGTGCATCGCTTTGTCCTCCCTGCCCTTCTGCACCTCTCTGCCCCCCCCCAGTCCTCTGCGTGCCTCTAACTTCCCCCCTCAGCCCTCTATGTGCCTCTTCCTGGCTCCTTAGAGGTACCTTTTCTCCCCCCACCTCAGGCCTCTGTGTGCCTTCCCCCCCCCCCCCCCCCCCGTGCCAGATCACCCTATCTCCATGTAGCGTGGCAGAGCCGCGGACAGCGGTGGAGAAACTTCTGTTTCCTCTATCAGGTCTGGCAGAAAGCTGTTCAGTGCTCTCAGTGAGACCGGGTAGAGGATAGAGAAGCTCCTCTACCGCAGTACATAGCTTGGTCAAGCTACATGTAGTGACCGTCAGGAGGGTAGTGCTGTGCAGTATGCTCCTCTCCTGCCAGCCACCTGGACCTTGCGCCCCCCAGGCTTAGTTGACTGCCTAATTTGCCTAGTGGTCGAGCTGGTCCTGCTAATACAAGATTCATGATGAACCATATTAAAGCAGTAGGTTATGATCCCCTTTGGCAATTGCATAGTTGCCAATGTTTGATAAAGGATTTCAGGAACATTTTGGTTTAAGCAAAATGTCTCCTGGACTTTTACATCTAATTTTCAGTGAATATTTGGTGCAAGTTATTAAATCGGTCAAGTTTTTTTAAAATCAGTTGCTTTTCTACCCTGTCATTTTTGAATATATGCAAAAAAAATTTCAGCAGCTTGACGAATTTAGCAATCTCTTTGACACTCTTTTCGACAGAAAAGTGTTCTGCTTCACTTCCTTTTCTTCACAGTTAAAATGTGGCACACTTTAAATTAATGATCAAAATAATGACAGAATGTAGCCTTCATTTTCAGAACGCTTTAATAAGCACCATTGTGGCAAGTATGCAAGCTAGGGGATGTAAGCCACACTAAACAATGCTTTCTACAGATCCATCCATTTTGTTCCACCCCAAAACATCCACAAATAGTTAATCTCCTCAGAGACACATGTTCCTATCCAGTACATTCCACCACAACCACCATATCCCTCCCATAGCTAAAATCTGTGAAACTGCAGGAAATGCATCCAGCGGCTGTCTGCAAGACAGCCACAAGAAGCAGTGTAATCCCCTGCAATGGTAACATTGCAGGTTCTCTAAAACTGCACCCAGACCACTTCAATGAGATGAAGTGGTCTGGGTGCCTACTGTGCCCCTTTAACAATCCTTTAATTACGCTCTACTTTTTGCTTTGTACATTGTAACATTCTTTCAGTTTCAAGTAATTCAAGAAAATACATGACAAAATATTATCAATTAAAATACACATTTCTACCAAGAGTATTTAGATATTTACCTGGTACTGTATATGCATATAAATATTGATTCCAGCATGAAATTTAACACAAGGAAATACCCTAAGCAATGTCCCAAATCCCCATGCACATTTAAAGAACAGGAGGTTTTTAATACCACTCCAACAGCCATTACCTGCCCCATCAAGGCAAACAATCTTAAGGGAGTCCTAACCCAACAATTCACCTTGCCACTTTCAGATCAAAGGCAAAATCTCTAATGAGACAGAGAGGGGTATTTTTTTTTTATAAATCCCTACACAGTTATTAATAGGGAAGACATGGGGTGGATGTAAGCACTGTAACATGGCTGTGTAATACAAAAGCAATTACAAACACACAAAATTAAGCCCTGTGTTCAAACTCCCACTATCCACGGGCGGCAGTAATGGCTACGGTATACATCAGCCCAATTACAAACACACAAAACTAAGGCCATGTGATACAAAAGCAAATACAGGGAGGTTATTTTTGATTCGTGTTTCTGCCCTATTAGGCTTGTGAAAACTCTGGTAAATTAGTACTGTTGTTTATTATTTATTTACCTTTGTATTGTCATTTTTGTAATTTTGTGGGCTATACATATTTAACCAATTATTGGTTCATTAAATAATTGTACATACCGTATATACTCGAGTATAAGCCGACCAGAATATAAGCCGAGGCCCCTAATTTTATCCCAAAAAACTGGGAAAACTTATTGACTCGAGTATAAGACTAGGGTGGGAAATGCAGCAGCTACTGGTAAATTTCTAAATAAAATTAGATCCTAAAAAAAATATTAATTGAATATTTATTTACAGTGTGTGTATAATGAATGCAGTGTGTGCGTATGTGTGTGTGTATGAGTGCAGTGTGTGTGTATGAATGCAGTGTGTGAATGCAGTGTGTGCAGGGCCGGTGCAAGGATATTTGCCGCCGTAGGCAAAAAAAATTTTGCCCCCCCCCCCCCCCATATGTCCTGACTTCCCCTCCTCCTCCCTCAGTGGTCCTTACCTCCCCACCCCCGTGTTCCTTCACCCCCCCCCCCCAGTGGTCCTGACTCACCCCTCCCCTAGTGGTCCTTACCCTCCCCTCCCCTAGTGGTCCTTACTTCCCCCTCCCCTCCCATAGTGGTCCTTATCCCACCCCCTCCCTCTCATAGTGGTCCTTATCCCCCTTCTCCCTCCCATAGTGTTCCTTATCACCCCCCATCCCTCCCATAGTGGTCCATATACCCCCCCTCCCTCCCATAGTGGTCCTTATACCCCCCCTCCCTCCCATAGTGGTCCTTATACCCCCCCTCCCTCCCATAGTGGTCCTTATCCCACCCCCTCCCATAGTGGTCCTTATACCCCCCTCCCTCCAATAGTGGTCCTTATCCCCCCCCTCCCTCCCATAGTGGTCCTTATCCCCCCCCTCCCTCCCATAGTGGTCCTTATCCCCCCCCTCCCTCCCATAGAGGTCCTTATCCCCCCCCTCCCTCCCATAGAGGTCCTTATACCCCCCTCCCTCCCATAGTGGTCCTTATCCCCCCCCTCCCATAGTGGTCCTTATCCCCCCCCCTCCCTCCCATAGTGGTCGTTATACCCCCCCTCCCTCCCATAGCGGTCCTTATACCCCCCTCCCTCCCATAGTGGTCCTTAACCCACCCCCTCCCTCCCATAGTGGTCCTTATACCCCCCCCCCCCTCCCATAGTGGTCCTTATACCCCCCCCCCTCCCATAGTGGTCCTTATACCCCCTTTTTTTTGTTATTATTATTTTTTTTTATTATTATTATTTTTTTATTATTATTTCTTATTTTATTTATATATTTTTTTTTCGTCCCCCCTCCCTGCTTGATTATATGGCAGGGAGGGGGGCTCTCCTTCCCTGGTGGTCCAGTGGCAGTTCAGTGGAGGGGAGAGGGGGGCTGGCAGAGCTGTAACTTACCTGTCCTGCAGCTCCTGTCAGCTCTCTCCTCCTCTGCGCCGTCCGTTCTGCTCTTCTGTCAGCTTACACTGTAAGTCTCGCGAGAGCCGCGGCTCTCGCGAGATTTACACTGGGAGCTGACCGAGGTGCTGACCGGACGGCGCAGAGGAGGAGAGAGCTGACAGGAGCTGCAGAACAGGTAAGTTACAGCTCTGCCAGCCCCCCTCTCCCCCCAGTCTGTATCATGGCAATGCAAATTGCCATAATACAGACCTTGACTCGAGTATAAGCCGAGTTGGGGTTTTTCAGCCCAAAAAATGGGCTGAAAAACTCGGCTTATACTCGAGTATATACGGTACTTTATTGATTTTGGCGTGCATTCTCTTTTATACAATATTGATGTTTATATTTGTACTGGAGTGAGTACTGGTGAGGAATAGCACCCATGTTGATATTATTTGTTGTAATATAGTCTCTCCATACTTTGTTATTGTATGACAAAATCAAATACAAACACACAAAATCAGTCTCACTAAGTGGGAGTATGGAAAAATAACACTTTCTGTCACATTAGAGAATTTGGGTTTTAGTTGAAAGTAGCAAGGTGAATTTTTTTTTAAAGTAGGACTTGCCTGGACAGGGCATGGCAGCTTGCACTTTAATGGCCATTGGAGTGATACTAAAACAACTCAAGATATTTAAATGTGCATAAGGATTTGGGATCTTGTTGCATAATATTATCTGTGTCCAAGCTCACAAATGGAATATCATGATCTGCGAGCACTGTTGATATTATTGGTGTGGAAAGTTACCCTCTCTTATATGGAGACTATTCACCTCCATCTTTTTTCACAAGTTGTCTAAGGGACGGACAATGGAGCACATGGGATCTCTAGTTCCCCTTCAACACAGGGCACTGTGCCTCATGATATGACACTTTGTTTTCCAACTTATCCAGATACACTTGGTGTTATAACAGCCATTAAATACAAGCTAATGCTCAAAATATGAGGGACAGCAGTTTATCTTCTTTTCAGAACTTAGCTGAGCTACTCTACTGTGGAGATATGTTACTAAACAGCTTCAGAATTCTTAATCATGTCTTCATCATATAAAGCAGGAGACATCAAAGTATTTGTTTTAATGCAAAGCCGTCTTAGTGTACAGATTATGCTCCTGCAGTCTCCCTGCTCAATTCTCTGCCATTTAGAAGTTAAATCACTTTGTTTATGCATACCTAGTTACACCTCCCTGCATGTAACATGCACAGTCTTCCTAAATAGTGATGTCCCGAACGGTTCGCTGGCGAATAGTTCCTGGCGAACATAGCTTGTTCGCGTTCACCACGGACGGCGAACATATGCGATGTTCGGTCCGCCCCCTATTCGTCATCATTGAGTAAACTTTGACCCTGTACCTCACAGTCAGCAGACACATTCCAGCCAATCAGCAACAGACCCTCTCTCCCAGACCCTCCCACCTCCTGGACAGCATCCATTTTAGATTCATTCTGAAGCTGCATTATTTTTTTTTTTTAGACAGAAGTGTGTTATATTTGAGCATGCTAGGCTGAACGTGCGTATATCATGGCTAGTTGCACTGAGGGTATGAGTATATAGCAGTACATTGTTGTGAAAGATGGCTGTCATGTTTAGGGTGTAGCTTGCACGTTATCAACTGTATATTTATATCAGCAGCTCCACCACTTGTTATAAATCAAGTGTGAGTCGCCCCATGAGATGAGACTAGTGAATAACATAATACATGAACGGTTAAGGTAAAGGCATGTAAGGAACTACGACAATAAACTCTTTAGGAGGTGAAATAATTACATGTTTAAACGCTTGCTACTTTACGATTAGTAAAGGTGCAGAGAGCAGTTCATGTGATCAAAGGCATGGTGTGGAGGATCGGCTATAGTGGGACATGCTTGGCAGGCTGCTGTTTACTGCTTGTGCTCATCCGATCCCTTTTGGGCGCCAGGTGCAGACCCTGGGAGTCCCTGATACCTGGAACAACAAAGGCAAGTCTCTGGCTGAGTGCCGGGTTCGCGGCTTGAGGTGGTGGAAGCTTGTTTTGTCGGGTGGCCGGATCTGTCCCGGTGGTGCTTCACATCCGGTGCGGGATTGTGGTGGCTTAAGGTGGAGGCAAGTGCTTGACGTGGGGTAGGCTCTGCATTTCTGTTTGTGCCTCCGGTCCCGTCTTCGACGCCTTTTGCGTTGGTGGATTTTAATGGGGACTTAGCTGTGGTGGAGCTTGTTGGGGCTGTGGTGGAGCTTGTTGGGGCTTCCTGCTTGTTATTTGCTTCCAAAATTGATTAAAGAGTCTGTACAGCTTAGACTCAATATCCTGCCATGCTTTGCTGGTACCAGGAGGACACGCGGCTGCCGCCATATTGGGAGAGTCGCAGATGAGTATGTCAGCCTGGGCGGCTGTGCTCTGTGCGTCCATTAGCTCCAGACAGCCTCTCAGGGGTGGACCGGGATAACCCCCACCGGTCCGAGGGGGGATAACGGAGCTCCTGCCGGGAAGTAGCTGCTCCTGGGCATCCCAGGATCGGGAGATCGGCCGCCGCTCCCGCCCGGTGAGCACCAGGCCACACTTGCCACGCGGAGGTAAGACTCTGTCGAGTTGCTGACCGCTATTAAGCATGTCGGGTCGGTCAGGTAGGAGCAACATTGCTGGGTCATCCCCTTCTGGGGTGAAATTCGCTTGTTGATAGCTGCTTAAAGTGAGATATTGAGGGAGCTCACACGAAGTGCGCCTTTCCTCCATGACAGCTAGGCCCTGCCCCCCAGAAGCTGCATTCTTAGTGAGAGGAGGGACAGTGTAGCTGCTGCTGATTTAAATCGATAGCTAGGCTAGTGTATTCAGTGTCCACTACAGTACTGAAGGACTCATCTGATCTCTGCTCTAAGGACAGCACCACAAAAAGCCCTTTTTAGGGCTAGAACATCAGTCTGCTTTTTTTTTCCCCTGTGTAATCTAATTGCAGTTGCCTGCCTGCCTGCCAGCGTGTGTGTCAGGCTCACAGCGTATACTGTGCCCACTTGGCCAGTGCCACCACTCATATCTGGTGTCACAATAGCTTGCATTTAAAAAAAAAAACTTTTTTGACTGTAATATAATAGCAGTCAGTTTCCTTCACACGTGTGCGTTTCAGGGCCTGCCAGGGCACAGTGTCACACCAGTGCAACTCATATCTGGTGTAACAGTAGTGTACATTTAAAAATAAAATACAGGGGGCTTGTTGTCACCTTTCGGGGACCCTTGGTGTTGTACGTGGCTGGGTGGAGGAAGAGACCTTCAATGACATCAGTGAGTACAAGGAACGGGACATGGCTAGCTTGGTATCCAACCTTGTGCAAATGGTGAGTTTGCGGTTGTGCAAATGGACTGTTTGCGGTGCGTTAAACGGGGAGTTTGGTCTGTCACTGTGAAGCGGGCGTAACCCTTACACTACCTGATCGATACAACATCATACCTGAAACCTTAAAGCACGTTATTCCAAACAATTTAGGAATGTTAGGTGATTTATGCACTTATGGATTAAAACCAGACTCTGCATCAACTATGTAATTTTCCATGGAAGTTTTGCCATGGATCCCCCTCCGGCATGCCACAGTCCAGGTGTTAGTCCCCTTGAAACAGCTTTTCCATCACTATTGTGGCCAGAAAGAGTCCCTGTGGGTTTTAAAATTCGCCTGCCTATTAAAGTCTATGGCGGTTCGCCCGTTCGCGAACATTTGCGGAAGTTCGCGTTCGCCATTTGCGAACGGAAAATGTTATGTTCGCGACATCACTATTCCTAAACACTTCCTAGAGATCTGATATTTACACTTCCTTTATTGCACAGTCTGTTACCTTTGGAATTTCTTCTTATATCCTGTACTGTTCATAGCTTCCTAAGCCTTGCAGGAGCCTCCTGTATTTGATTAAAGTTCAATTTAGAGAGCAGGACATAAAAACTTCTAAAGTAAGTTAACATTTGATTGAAAACTACACCTGTTTTTAAACCAGGCAGTGTCAGTCACAGCCAGGGGAGGTGTGGTTAGCGCTGCATGGACAGAAAAAGTGGTTCAACTCCTAAATGGCAGAGAATTTAACGGTGAGACTTCAGAGGTATAATCTATACACCAAACTTTTTCATTAAGCTGAAGTTGCTTTGGTGACCGTAGTGTCCCTTTAAGTACTAGATAAGCTGTTACTTTTTATGGCCTCCATCTGTTTCCGATTCTGTAATGAACCCCAGCAAGATGTGTGCAGAAGGTTGGTGCAGAATGTGCTTGAGGATCAGACACTCTATGCAAGAATTATACAACTAGAATACTAGAGAAGCCACTTACCTTTATGCCAATGCTACGCAACCTTATCTGTGGTACCAACCATTCCCTCGAAAGAGTCAATGCAGTCCGGCAATCTCACAACATTTCTTTGTGCTGAAATTCAGAGCAGTGGCATCTTTGGGCTGAGCCTCTATAGTGGGTAAAAAAGGTTATCTGCTCTAAATGTACCAGGACTGTACTAAGCAGGCTCCAGGAAATAACCTAATAAGTTTAGAGTAAAAATCGAGCAAACCCTGTGGGTCCATCATCTCCCAACCTCCTGTTTTATAATGGTATCAGTGACTCTTATATGACAAGCCACCCACTAGTTCTAGGATCACTGAGGGATCACTAAGTCTGCAGTAGGAGCAAAAGGAATCAGAGACATTTTTAAGTAAATGCTGACAATACTTTAACCCCTTAAGGACATGTGTGACATGTCATGATTCCCTTTTATTCCAGAAGTTTGGTCCTTTACGCGTTAAAGGGACACTCCATTAGCAAAACACATACAAAAAAGAATGTATTTCTTTGTTAGATGCCTGTTTAGTAGATATACCTCAATTGAAAACATTCATGAGCCTAATTAAGCTTTTTTTCTTTAAGGGTATATCTAAAAAACAAACAAAAAAAACAGCTTGCAAAACCTGTAGAGTTGCCTTCTTTGCAAGCCTTCCCCAACCCAGACTTTCTGTGGTTGTCCAATCACAGACTTCCAAATGCAGCTCAAGGAGTAGTCTTTGCAAGACAGGTGCTCTAGGAGATTGACCACCACTCTAATTGAGTTCCACTGAGCTAACTGTTTGTCTGATTGACAGACAGGTGTGTGTGTGACAATGTTTAACTTATAAAATGGACTCCGCAAGTTTTTTTTTTAGTTTTTTTCAATCCATGTATATTTTTTATTTATATCTTGTTAAATATATGACCAGAGGGAACATAAAAGGATACTGCATGGTTTTAAGAGAAGGACCACTGAGCTGAGAAATGCACCTTTGAACAATCCAGTTTCGCGATCATAGGCTGCATTATACTGTATATCTGCAGGGGTTATAGCTTGATTCCTACAAGCTCACCACAATCACTGGGTGATACCGCAAGGGCTTACACAACATTTTCTCTGCTCAGCAAATCAAGTTGGGAACAGGGAGCTCTTGATCTTTAAAATTGTTCCTAAAGAATGGCAACCTTTGCTGGTAGGTGCTTCAAAGCCATTTGCAGTATTTTATTTTTTACAGGTCACAAGAACCTCCAATACCTGGAACACACTAAATGTCTGGCTTCCACACAAACCCCCCCCCCCCCCCCCCCCCCAAAAAAAACCCTCTACTTTAGTATACATATCCTAATTAAATGGACAATTCACTGCTTAGAGTTCATATAAGCAGCCCTGAAAGTTATATTAATCTAAAGTCAGCTTTCAATTGTAGCATAACATACCGTATCTTAAGACAAAGCAAAATTTTAAAAAAAACATCACCATTAGACTGAATACAGCATTGAACCATACATCAAACGTAACATATATAAGCATAACCGATTTTATCCACATATCCCAGAGAGAGCATATGATATAAATTAAAATAAATTAATATATGTGAGATGAATGTTAGGGAATTGCCATCTTTCACGCTGGAACATCCCACAAAGGAGAAGCATGAGCAAACACGTTGAAGAATTATTTCACCATAATCGTCATATAGTCACAGACTCAAATACAGAATAAAGTGCAAGAACTCTGGATAGCATCACCCAATACTTCCTTCTATCCATGAGACTGTGTTCTCAAAAAAATAAATAAAAAATAAATGCTCTATTGAACAAGACTGATTATTCAGACTAGACATCCATCTATTTGACCCTGCAATGCTCCAGGAGTTTCAAAGAAAAACTAAAGGACTCCAGACCACTTCATCTTAGAGTAGTTGTCTGGGTGCAGTGATCCTTTAATTTTAACCCTGCAATGTAAAACATTGCCTTCTAGTATGGCAATGTTTTGTTGCAGGGTTAAACGTGCCTCTTTTCTTGACAGCCAACACAGTCTCTTCTCTGTGAGTACCAAGTCAAATTTAGAGTAGCATTTATTTGGCTCTGCACAGGGATTTGCTGCGCATTTGCACTAGTTTCTCAATGCTTCCCTGGAAACGTTTCCAATTATTTTTCAGTCACGTCTGTAGTTTCTTCTGTGTGGTATAGCAATGATTTAGAAAGGAAACCTGTAGTGCTATTTACTCAATAAGGAACTTGGATCATATTGAATGCCAGTTACGCCACATATTACTTATAACATCCTGTGATATTATAGGTTTCTTTTCTTTTTTTTTTTTAGCATCTAGAATCTAGCATCTAGAAATCGCTTAAAATCTTAAGAGTCTGATAAAACAACCATTTTAGGTAGAGAATTACATCTTTATTGCCATTACTGTAAACAACTATTTCCTTCATTGCAACTCAAATCTTACACACCTCACGCAGTTGTTTAAGGCCTTCTAATATTGCATATTATATGCAGATTTTGTAAAGCTCTAAATATATATATATATATCTCAAAAAATTTAAATTCTTTATTTACACACCTTGAGTATGTCGCCAGTAGGTCAGAGCCTATAAGCAGTCCAGTTCTATACATACAAAAGTCGGTTTCAGCACCTATGCATCCAGAGCACAGAGTTTGTCAATAATTAAGGGCAAATGTTGTTAAATATTTAGGTTTGCAGAGGTATCTACTGTAGAGCCATATCACTGTGCGTCCACTCCGCATGGCGGCCGAGCTCCGCCCTCAGCTCTAAATATTTTAATTAAAAGTTTTGTGTATCCCTTATTTGCACAATCTTATCTCTGCTTTAAAACTTAAACATAGGCATTATGCAATTGTATGTGATTGGTCTGATAAATAAAAAAAAAAAGCTGTAAGACAATAGAGGATTAAGTAGTGGTGGATTAAATTGTAAATAAATGTCATTTTGTAGAGTAATGTCTAAATGTAAACACATCTAGAAACACTACATATTTTGCAGAACAGGGTACCAAAAAAAAAATACAAACACATTTCTATGGTGGAAAAAAATGATTTGCCATAGGAGGTTTTCATAGAGAATAATAAATAAAGCACAATTTATGGATCACATTTAAAGAGACACACTGCACTGGTCAGCTGATGCTCTAAGCAAATCAGCAGCCCTTTTTTTATTGATGGGGAGCTACTGATTGGCTTAGAGCATTAGCTGATCGCACAAGACAAATCAGTGGCACTCCTGCCCTGCTACACTCTGCCCTTCCTGAAAGTAAATTTCAGAAGTCGGATGCTGCCGTTCAAAACTTAAATTTGCCTACAAAGCTACCATACAAGCTGTAAGGCACCTACTTTGTGTTCTCTGCTGGTGCTGCAAATACCCACCTGTCTTATACCTACAGGTGCATACTCAACTGAATTCCAATTAACGGCTGCCATGATATGGGAGTTTTGATGCCTCTAAGATAACTCCATCAATAATCTATTCCAAAAGAAACAAGTAAAGAGTAATAGAATTTGAGGGGTATGTAAATATGGAAACATCATGGCAAGTGCTTATAAAAGCAAAGAGAACTGGACTGTTGCAAAATGCATAGCTGAGGTTGCAACAGTTTATCAATTAAACACAGTGAATTCTATTCTTCATATATAGTTGTACAAAAAACACAAACTCTAACTAAAACACAGATTTCAGTCACATTGTTAAAAGGAAACCAGTCGTACACAAGGCAGTTGAAGCTTATTTTAATATAGTAAGAGTACAAGAACGATTGTTACCAAGTGTGCGCATATCATACAAAAAACAAAGGATTAGTTACTTATTGTTTTTCCACTTTCGCTATGGTAAGTCGGAAGTTCCTGCTAGAATCTTCTGTTAGCCCTCCTGAGCCAACCCCTGCAGTGCAGTGTCAGCTTACTAACATAGCATCAGCTGATCGCTCTCAGCCAATAAACTCAGCCCTGCAACACTGGGCTTACCTCGGCAGGGAGCTTCCAACTCTAACAGAGGCAGGGACCAGCAGACCCCAGTAGGAAATCAAACTGTTTAACTACTTACATTGTGGGGAACTAGAGTACTCCAGGCAGCATAACCGCTACAGTGCTCTGTAGTGATTTTGGTACCTGGAGTGTTCCTTTAAGGTTTACAATTGAATTGAGTTTCAGATTATAGAGTATATCCACACATTTGAACAGAAAATTCACTAAAAACAAATTACTCCTTTACTCCATTACTTTGACTCCTTAATTTAAGATACCTACGACCAAATTATATTATATGCAAGTCATGGCCAAAATTGTGGAAACCTATTGGGGAGACAACATTTTCAATGTTTAATGCGTATACTATCAGTCTTCTTTAGAATAATCAGAAAATACTAAATAGTAAAGTTGGTAAAACACAGAACAAAGGGTGCTACAATCACCGTGTGTATCACTCGGAACACACAGAAAATAGTGAAGTATACAATAAATAATGGTGAGAGCACACTGTAAATTAAATGTTACCACAAATGGCACATACAATAGATGAATCTAAAAACAAAAAGGGACATGCACATAGGGTAATGGAGTTAAAACTGGATAATTGATCAAATCAATGTTGGATCCACTCACATGGTTCTGAGCCACTCCACCAGCTGGCTCAGACTAAAAAGCTGAATAGCATAAGGAATGGTGGATCTGGATACTCAGGTTCACAGCTTAGCCTTTTTCTTAAGGTGCAGCCCAAAGGAAACTCCAATAGATGTATAAAATCACAGGCTTTATTTAACAAACTGCCAGAATACCTTACAATAAAATAAAACATAGTCCACCTCCGCTTGACGCGTTCGGCTGGTTTGCCTTTTTCAAAAGTGGTTCCGAAATTTTAATTTAATTTACAGTTTACTCTCACCACTATTTATTGTATACTTCTTTAGAATAATGCCATAACATGACATATCACTAGACAGATATTTGAATACACAATGTAATGCAACAAATGTGTTGAATTATCTTTATTCTAAATAACCAGTAATAGAAAACACAATTGCCTTATATAACATGAAGTGAATGTCCTTAACCCCTTAAGGACACATGACATGTGTGACATGTCCTGATTCCCTTTTATTCCAGAGGTTTGGTCCTTAAGGGGTTAAAGGACCACTGTAGGCACCCAGACCACTTCAGCTCAATGAAGTAGTCTGGGTGCCAGGTCTCCCTAGTTTTAACCCTAGGCAGCCACTGATAGCCACTAGAGGCCGCTTCCGTGATTACACTGAATTAATCGCACTTATCTGACTGAGCCCAGCGTCAGATAAGATCCCCATAGGAAAGCTTTGGGTAATGCTTTCCTATGGGCGAGCTTGAATGCGCGCACGCGCCACTGGCTGCACATGTCATGTGCATTCGGCTCCACTCGGGAGCTGAAGTCGGCAGGGGAGGAGAGGTCACCAGCGCCGAGGGAGCCCGGCAATGGATTAAGGTAAGTGGCTGAGGGAGGGGGCCCTGAGGGTGGGGGGCTCTCCAAGAGTCTATAGTGCCTGGAAAACAGGTTTTCCTGGCACTATAGGATCCCTTTAACTTAAAACAGACCAATGAGACGGATCGGCAATCAGGTGTTACTATGAGACAGCATGAAACAAAGAAGGTATTAGTACTAGTCAGTTCCCAAATTCATGTATTAATTAGAGCAAATAAGAGGACTCCTATTCGTTTGTGTTAGTGTCATTACATTGGCCAATATTTTTTCCCCTAGAAAGCAATGTAAAATAACATTGCATAAAGAAAGCAACCCTTATGAGGAAATCTAACCTAAGATGTGCAAGAGGAGGTATCTGTCAATTCAATTCAAAACCAAATTAGCAAATAACGAAAAGGTACACAGCACAAGGTAGTGATAGAATAATTAAGATACTGTGTTTAAAGTGGCAAAAGAAAATTAGCTGAGTTAATTAAAAATGAATTGTCGCAATGTGGTTTGAAGATGAGTGCTAGAACTTTTAGAGGCAGAGACAAATACTTAAAGTTCTAGAATTCCAAGGAGAAAAGGATTTCTACATCCGAAGAAGGAAGAGATTAGAATGCACTAAATGGATGTCAATTTGTCTGAGGAACAATGGGATAGGGTCACCTGGAGTGAAGAGACAATAATATTGATAATTAGTAGTGAAGGAATAAAGTATGTAAGAAGAAAAATTGGAGAGGATTTGCCCTCTGAATGCATTACAGCTGTCATAAAGCACCCAGTTAGCGTCATCACCTTGGGTGTCATGACAGCCAATGTTGTGGACAGATTTTGTGTGATTGATGGTACTCTAAATGGCAAAAATACATTTGTGATCTAATTGAGCCCAATGATAGAGGAAATCACACAATATTTAACATTCTAACACCTGATTCACTCCATGGGACGCCATTTTATAGCTGTAATTGCGGCACAATGTTTCCCAACTCTGTACTAAATAGTAAGCAGGTATGAAATATGATTTACCATGGTTTTTTTTGTATAACTTCTTTTAAAATTGCAATTTGTTTTAAATAAAGTGGTTGCATTACATTCTGAATAAATAAATATAATTTTATAGTAGTATTCAAAAAAAGACAGGTGTTATGAGCCATCAAACCTCAGAAATTCACATTTTCCAAACAGTTTTTAAAAATGTGGGTACTAATATATCATTAGAATTACAGTATTACAATTTACCGTACATTCCGGCATGTAAGTCGACATATTAAAGCGGCACTGTCATGCCGAACTTACCTTTCCTCAATCTCTTCCTCTTCTCCCCCTCTCTCGGGATCTGTTATTCTTTTCTTCCTGTCTCCTTTAGTTTTCTTTAAAACCATAAGACAAAGTAGGGACTCTTTGTCTTATGGGATTCCTCCGCTTGACCAGCTCTGACCAGCGGAGGAGCAAAGTGTGCTTCATTTCCGCTGGTCAGAGCAATTTTCCCATGATCCCTAGCTTTCCTCCCTGTTCCCACAATGCTTCCTGTCAGTATTGCCAAACGTCCTGTCACTTAGACAGAACGCCGGCAAAACTGCCGAATTGCATCCTAACAGAATTCTCCATTGGTGTTAGGATGCAATTCGGTACTTTGTTTGTATCGGAATTTCATTCTAATGAATGAAACTCCGATCCTATTCATTGCCGCGGCTGCATCTTGCAGCCGCTTAGTAGATAACTCCCTAATTCCCACGGTATCAGGGAGCTATCTACTAAAAGGCTGAAAGACCTGAATTGGTCTTTCAGCCAACTTTACTAATACTAAGTAAAGATTACTTAGTATTAGTAAATAATATGCCCCTACTCGCTATACCGCGAGTAGGGGCATGTCTAGTAAGCAGTGAGCAGCCTGTGGCTGCTCACTGTAAAAAACAAAAAACAAAAAAAACAATAAACACCCCCCCTCCCCTGCGCGGGGTTAAAGATTGGGGGGGGGGGACCTACTGCCCGGCCCCCACCCCTGCGCGGTGGGTGGGGGCCCTAATAAAACAATAAGGGGGGGGGGACCTACTGCCCCCCCCCCGGCCCCCACCCCTGCGCGGTGGGTGGGGGCCCTAATAAAACAATAAGGGGGGGGGGACCTACTGTCCTCCCCCCCGGCCCCCACCCCTGCGCGGTGGGTGGGGGCCTTAATAAAACAATAAGGGGGGGGGACCTACTGTCCTCCCCCCCGGCCCCCACCCCTGAGCGGTGGGTGGGGGCCCTAATAAAACAATAAGGGGGGGGGACCTACTGTCCTCCCCCCCGGCCCCCACCCCTGAGCGGTGGGTGGGGGCCCTAATAAAACAATAAGGGGGGGGGACCTACTGTCCCCCCCCCCCGGCCCCCACCCCTGAGCGGTGGGTGGGGGCCCTAATAAAACAATAAGGGGGGGGACCTATTGTCCTCCCCCCCGGCCCCCACCCCTGAGCGGTGGGTGGGGGCCCTAATAAAAACAATAAGGGGGGGGGACCTATTGTCCTCCCCCCCTGGCCCCCACCCCTGCGCGGTGGGTGGGGGCCCTAATAAAAACAATAAGGGGGGGGGGACCTACTGTCCTCCCCCCCGGCCCCCACCCCTGAGCGGTGGGTGGGGGCCCTAATAAAACAATAAGGGGGGGGGACCTACTGTCCTCCCCCCCTAGCCCCCACCCCTGCGCGGTGGGTGGGGGCCCTAAATGAACCCCCCCCCCCATCAAGGTGACTAGGGGTCCCAAGCCCCTAGTCACCCCCCACCCAAAACATTCTATCCCCTACCTACCCCCCTCACCCTAAAAATAGTGAGGGGGGAATAAAATAACTAACCTGTAAAAAAAAAAAAATTAAACTTACCATTTGACGTCTTCTTTTTTCTAAATTCTTCTTACTTCAGCCCCCCAAAAGGCCAAATAAAAATCCATAAACCCGTCGCACTTTTAAAAAAAAAACAAAAAAAACCGAGCGCAAACAAAAATTAATCCATCTTCACCCATGGAGGGCACGCCGTGTACTGAGCTCCGCAGGGCGGGTCAAGGCTTATAAAGCCTTGCCCCGCCCTGCAATTAGGCTTAGAACACAATGATTGGTTGGTTTAAGCCAATCACAGTGCTCTGTGTCATTTTACAAGCGTGGGAAAATTCCAAAGAACTTTCCCACGCTTGTAAAATGACACAGAGCACTGTGATTGGATGGATTTCAAACCATCCAATCACAGTGCTCTGTGTCATTTTACAAGCGTGGGAAAGTTCTTTGGAATTTTCCCACGCTTGTAAAATGACACAGAGCACTGTGATTGGATGGCTTGAAAACCATCCAATCACAGTGATCTGTCATTTTACAAGCGTGGGAAAGTTCTTTTGAATTTTCCCACGCTGTGTAAAATGACACAGAGCACTCTGATTGGTTTAAACCAACCAATCATTGTGTTCTAAGCCTAATTGCAGGGCGGGGCAAGGCTTTATAAGCCTTGACCCGCCCTGCGGAGCTCAGTACGCGGCGTGCCCTCCATGGGTGAAGATGGATTAATTTTTGTTTGCGCTCGTTTTTTTTTTTTTTTTTTTTTTAAAGTGCGACGGGTTTATGGATTTTTATTTGGCCTTTTGGGGGGCTGAAGTAAGAAGAATTTAGAAAAAAGAAGACGTCAAATGGTAAGTTTATTTTATTTTTTTTTTTACAGGTTAGTTATTTTATTCCCCCCTCACTATTTTTAGGGTGAGGGGGGTAGGTAGGGGATAGAATGTTTTGGGTGGGGGGTGACTAGGGGCTTGGGACCCCTAGTCACCTTGATGGGGGGGGGGGGGTCCATTTAGGGCCCCCACCCACCGCGCAAGGGTGGGGGCCAGGGGGGGAGGACAGTAGGTCCCCCCCCCTTATTGTTTTATTAGGGCCCCCACCCACCGCGCAGGGGGGGAGGACAGTAGGTCCCCCCCCCTTATTGTTTTATTAGGGCCCCCACCCACCGCTCAGGGGTGGGGGCCAGGGGGGGAGGACAATAGGTCCCCCCCCCTTATTGTTTTATTAGGGCCCCAACCCACCAAGCAGGGGTGGGGGCCAGGGGGGGAGGACAATAGGTCCCCCCCCTTATTGTTTTTATTAGGGCCCCCACCCACCGCTCAGGGGTGGGGGCCGGGGGGGAGGACAGAAGGTCCCCCCCCCTTATTGTTAGGGCCCCCACCCACCGCGCAGGGGTGGGGGCCGGGGGGGAGGACAGTAGGTCCCCCCCCCTTATTGTTTTATTAGGGCCCCCACCCACCGCTCAGGGGTGGGGGCCAGGGGGGGAGGACAATAGGTCCCCCCCCCTTATTGTTTTTATTAGGGCCCCCACCCACCGCGCAGGGGTGGGGGCCAGGGGGGGGGACAGTAGGTCCCCCCCCTTATTGTTTTATTAGGGCCCCCACCCACCGCGCAGGGGTGGGGGCCAGGGCGGGAGGACAATAGGTCCCCCCCCCTTATTGTTTTATTAGGGCCCCCACCCACCGCGCAGGGGTGGGGGCCAGGGGGGGAGGACAATAGGTCCCCCCCCCTTATTGTTTTATTAGGGCCCCCACCCACCGCGCAGGGGTGGGGGCCAGGGGGGGAGGACAATAGGTCCCCCCCCTTATTGTTTTTATTAGGGCCCCCACCCACCGCTCAGGGGTGGGGGCCGGGGGGGAGGACAGAAGGTCCCCCCCCCCTTATTGTTAGGGCCCCCACCCACCGCGCAGGGGTGGGGGCCGGGGGGGGGGACAGTAGGTCCCCCCCTTATTACCATTTTTTTTTTTTTTTACAGTGAGCAGCCACAGGCTGCTCACTGTTTAGTGGACATGCCCCTACTCGCGGTATAGCGAGTAGGGGCATTGGGGAGATTTTAATCTCCCTTGTCCTATTATGGGGGTCATATTGACCCCCATAGAGTGAGGGGGGACATGGGGGGCTTAGGAAGTGGCGAGGAGCACTGCTCCCTGCCGCTTCTGTCTTTACATATTACAAGGAGGGAGCTGCACGCCGGTAGCTCCCTCCTTGTAATAAACTGAACGAACAAACTAACACTGATACACAGTGTTAGTTTGTTCGTCTGATTTTTTCTATTCATTCATTCGTCTGTCTGATGAATGAATGAATAGGTGAAATTCCCGTTCGCATGTCCAGGTGTTTCACTGGGCATGTGCGGGAATCTCACAGTCTGTCTAGTGTGGGTAGATGACGTGTCCCACAGGGACTTCACCTACCCACACAAAGATGGCGGCGCCCTGAATAAAGATCGGGGCAGAAGATAAAGAATTAAAAAGAGGTAATGTGGGGGGCTTAGGGGCATTTGGGGGTGACTAGGGGGTCGATTGGATGTAGTGGAGGCGGGAGGGGGGTTAAAAAAAAAACGGGATTCGGCATGACAGTGCCGCTTTAAGCTAAAACAAATATTATAAGAGGGTAGAGCAATACGCCAAACAAAGTTGTTAATACCTAGACCAGGATGAAAAGAAGGCCTTGGGCCAATGCCTTACTGAGACATGCAATGATTCCACCCATCTTATATCTCTTGCTTACTTCTCTTCTAAAGAAATAACATTAATGGTAAGTCTTTCAGTAATTCTATCACTCAACTGAATATGCTGAGGAACTATTCTGTACTCTTAATACACATATTATTATTACAAATTTCAGGAGATCTAGCAGATGACACTACCTCTTGTGGTATCGTATCATTTGTGTGTAAGACACGGATGACTGGCTGGAGAGATACGCACTATCGCACACATACACACCATCTACCAGCAAAAACTAGTAAACTACAAGCGAATTTAAATAATAATAATAATAATAATAATAAAATAACCTATAATAACAGGATGTAGTAAGTAAAACATTTATAATTTTCTGTTTGTTTATTTCTGCCTAGTCTTTGTCCAAATCACAATTGTACAAAACCATAGGCCTAGCAGAAGTTCAAACGTTTCACATTATTTATCAGTCGAATATAGGCCTAAACCTATATAACACCTCTAATTTTTGGCGGTCGGCTTATACTGTACATTTAGTCAGAGTCACTAACCCACAATTGTTACCGACTCCACAGCCCTGGTTTTTACGGACTATAGCACTAACATCCACTGTAGTTACATTGTATTCAGAGTACTGTAGTCACATCCAGGACCAATTAATTACCCTATCACTTAAAATACACACTCACATTTCATTTTCACAGTTTCTACAAGTGATAAAACCACACTGATTTTACAAAGCAAATTCGAATGATAAAAACCATGTGCAGAATTGTATTTTTTCCCCCCACAAAAAGGTGTTTCTTAGTAGACATTGCTGCTGTAGAGAATAGTAGTGGAGAAGACGAAGATAGGAAAGAGGTGGGTTAAAGGGACACTCCAGGCACCCAGACCACTTCTGCTCATTGGAGTGGTCTGGGTGCCAACTCCCACTACCCTTAACCCTGCAAGTGTAATTATTGCAGTTTTTCATAAACTGCAATATTTACATTGCAGGGTTAACTCCACCTCTAGTGGCTGTCTATTAGACAGCCACTAGAGGTCACTTCCTGGGTTCTAGCACAGGTTTCCTGTGCTAGAGCGTCGCTGGACGTCCTTACGCTGTGTGAGGACCTCCAGCGTCGCTCAAAACCCCATAGGAAAGCATTGAAATTATTTTTCAATGCTTTCCTATGGGGAGGCGGAATTTCCGCGCATGCGCATTAGGTCTCCTCGGCCGGTGAGCGAGATTAGTCTCGCCCACCGGCCGACGTAATCACTAGGAGGAGCGTCGCGGAGGCGGAGACAGCGGCGAGGGACATCGCCGCTGTCCCAGGTAAGTGACTGAAGGGGTTTTCACCCCTTCAGTAACCGGGGATTGGTGGGTGGGAGGGAGAGGGACCCTCCAGTGCCAGAAAAACGGATCGTTTTTCTGGCACTGGAGTTTCCCTTTAAGCAGGCAGCCTTAGTGCATTGTGCTGTATTCTGTGCACATTGTTCAACATCCACATCTATCATATGGTTTAAGAGTTTACATGTGTGAGGCAAGCAGTCTCGTGAACCCGTGGGATGCCATTACTCAACAATAGTA
The DNA here is from genome assembly GCF_036172605.1 of Pelobates fuscus. Classification (NCBI taxonomy): domain Eukaryota; kingdom Metazoa; phylum Chordata; class Amphibia; order Anura; family Pelobatidae; genus Pelobates; species Pelobates fuscus. The sequence goes on along the minus strand of NC_086326.1, from coordinate 86,939,251 downwards.
AAGGGACACTATAGTCACCAAAACAACTTTAGTGTAATGAATGCCCATCATGCCCCTGCAGTCTCACTGCTCAATTCTCTGTAATTTAGAAGTTAGATTGCTTTGTTTATGCAGCCCTAGTTACATCTTATACATGTGACTTACCAAGCCTTCCTAAACACTTCCTGTAAAGAGTCATCTAATATTTACACAAGCTTTATTGCAAATTCTGTTTAATTTGATATATCTCTTATCTTATGCTCTGTTAATGACTTGCTAGACCCTGTAGGGTAGGGGTCTCCTGTATGTGAATAACGTTCAATTTACAGATGGGAGATAAAAACTTTTTTTTTTTTTTAGTGTTAGTCACAGCCAGTGGACGTGTGGCTAGGGCTGCAAGGACAGAAACAGATGTAATTGAACTCTTATGTGGCAGAGTATTGAGCAGTGAGACTTCAGAGGTATTATCAATACACAAACACTGCTTTACTAAGCTAAAGTTGTCCCTTTAAGTCAATTTGTGTGCATAATACTAATATGGCAACTGGTATTTGCCAAACATAAAAAATTAAGGCACAATAGCTTTCAAATTATTATTAAGTTAATATGGTTCTTTTCATGGTTTCATAAATGAAAGCAGAGAATTGTATTTCACACAAAAATATTTGGGAAGCAACAGAAAATACAGTAGATATTAACATTGTTTGGAGATTTATACACTAAATAGCAAGTTGTGGAAAGAATACCCAATTCCTGTGTTACATCAACACAACTGAAAGTATATTTTATAGGAAAAATTTGATATCCCAGGTCCCAACACTCGATGCTCCCGGTCTTTTAATTCTCCGGTGCTGTCTCCAACCAAATTGTACACAATACCAGTAGAGAGCATTTAAGAGTCTTTCAAGGTAAATTTCATCTGTTGCTTTATTGAGCAATTATAAATTCACACAACGTTCCAGTTGACGTTTTAGTCTGTAAAATACTTTTTTCAAGACAATTGTCTATGTGAGATGGATACCTTATATACAAAAAATGCAGTGATCCTATTTGAAGGTGAACAGGTGAAAGGTAACAACGGATCAGAGTGATGTCATTATAGACATAAACATGTTTGAATTACATAATAAATTGAAGTTAACCCTATGTGTAACCGTGGGGCGGGGCCGGGCCTAACGGTCGCAGGAAAGACCTGCTCCTGCACACCATACACTATTAAGCCTGAAAAACTGGACTTTTGAAAACTTAAATGACCCACAACTGTGACCCTCGTGATTGAGGGCCACCGGAGCCGAGGAGAGGCTTGCTCTTGGAGTTTTAGTCCCTCGGGGGAGAGATCTCTGCCGTACCAAGCGGGACCTTGCCTGGCGGTGAGTGGAGTGGACAGCCGCCGCTCCACTATCCTGCCCTACGGAGCCCAACAGAGAAGCTGAACCATCGCGGCCTCTCTGGACCGGGGAGGTTATCCCGGTCCTCGCCTCATAACAGCACTTGGAGGCAATGCCACACCACCACATGAGCCCAAGGCCCAAGGCCCAAAACAAGATGGCCGCCAGACCTGAGCCCGCATCTCTGAAGGCCTGCTTACAGCCTACTCACATGGCGGACTCGCATGTACAAGACTGTGCACACAACTCTGGACAAAGCGGCAAAAGAACAGACAAGCTCCTGCCCATCAGTGCCAACCTACCGGAGAAAGGTGCCTGGAGCAGCCCCAACTGTGTGATACCGCCGAGGTGTAGATACAGACAGACGGAGCAATCTGAGCACCAACCTCGAAGGCACAGCCCCTAAGCCAGGTACCTCTTACCAGCAACACCCACAGAACCCAGGTATTCTGCCAGCCTAACAAAGAGCCCACCAACCGGGAAACCTTGCTCTGCCCATGCATGGCGTCAAAGAAAAAGTACAGGGGACTTTGCGTCTGGCACGGTGCCTGCCTAACACCTCCAACTCCAACACCTGCCGAGTACCTATTCCATCACTGCACCCGGAAGAATGTCCAGCGACAGAGGCGCCCTGGGACCCAAGCCAGAGCCAAGCGGAGACCAAAGAACCCCAACTGGCAGGTCTGCAACGCCAGTAACTCTTGGGCGCAGACAACAACCAGAATCAAGCCGGAACGCATATGGGCCTCATGAAGACGGGACAGCAACCACAAGCTTTCCATGGACACAGCAAGTATCCACTAATGATGCCTGAAACAGGCATAAGCTGATAATCACCCTGCAGGCATACCATAGCCCCAATCTGGCTTGCACTATTTACTTTTATTTACTTTAATTTTGTATTCACGCTGGCGACATTAAGAAACCTGTCCTACATTTTGCCACCCACTCTTGCCTCATGTACCTGAGGATGCAGTAATATATCCTGTTTATGTTTATCATAAGCTTTACAATCTCTGCTCCATAATTCATATTATAAAAAATGTGCAGATCATCAACAAGCCATGGTCATATTTTACATTGCCTGTTATTTCTATAACTTTACCTACTGTTGTGGCACCACAGGCCATATTGTTATTACTTAAATACAAAGTCAACTTCTTAAGCAGAGATAGACGATATACACAGAACTCTTATGTTATGTTATGTTTAGTTCAAATGTTCATGCTTCGGATGACTAGACATGAATGTACCCTGCAACATGTTAGTTTACCTACTGTCAGGATCGGGTCAGGGATCCAACACGCAGAGTACAAAGAGTAGCAGATACGTATACCGGACCTTAGAATGGCCGGACTTAACGTAAAACTACGTATAGAATGGTCAGAGACAAGCCGGGTCAAGGATAACAGAAAGACAGGTAAGTAAATAACAAAGCCGGGTCAGAACCAAAAGACAAGAGAATAACAGAGCACTGTGTGACTAGGCAGACTAGAACCACGACAGGGCAATGAGTAAATGAGAGAGACACTGTTAAATACCCTGGTTAGGGAGAGAAGACACGCCTCCGGCGAGTCCTGATTCGTCTCCACAGATTTGAGTGACAGGCCGTTCCGGGTTGGCGTCATGACGTCGGCCTCCGGGCTTCCTGCTATAAAAGGAAGTGACTCCCTCGCGGCCGGCGTTTGCAAGACCGGGTGAACCGCGAGGAACCGAGGAGACATGCCGTCCGGACGGATAAACTTCTAAGTCTCTACCTCTCTCAGAGGTAGAGGCTTCAGGTACCCTGACACCTACTAAACCTGCAATGCTAAGATCGTTAATCTGCACAGATCTCAGGTAGCCCACTGTGACAGAGGTAGTTGTAACATGTGCCTAGCCTGTAAATGTCTCATTACCATATAACCTCTTTTGTAGCTACATGCCTGGGAACTTACCTGCATAACACAGAAGCCTACTCTCACTAGTACCACTAGACATGATAGTCCAAACTTGTGCCTTATAATCAGAGGGTGACATCCTCTCTTTTGGATCAACCTGCTCAATACTCGACTTGTAACATGATCTGATTCTCAGCGTACAAAGCAACCTACACTAAAGCCAAGGTTCCAACGTTAACAACCCCACGTTATACTATGATATCTAAGCGAAGTGAATCCATACTGTATATAGCCCAAAAAATGTGCTTGTTATATGTACCTCTATGTTTAACTGTTTTCATGAGCTGGAGGATTGCCTTTGAGGTACCCCACATGCAACTGTTATATCTATACGCACAACAAAAATAAAGAATAAAAAAACAAACAAAAAAAAAAAAACACTCTCGTGTAAATAAGTCAGAAAGTAATAAAAGATAAATAACTATAAAAATAAAGTATATACAAATGTTTCAACCCTAACCAAGGGAACATAGATACATATCGCCATTAGCTAAATATTAACTCTGTAAAACATAGCTCAATCATATATTATCTTCTAGGTAAAAAACAATATAATGAGTTCTTCTCATTTAAACCAGATGGTGATAATGTTTTCAACGTGTATATCCAGAAAGCCTCACGTCTGAGTAACAGGTTATCATGACCTCCTCCTCTGGGTGAGATGGGTATGTGATCTATTCCCATAAAGTGAAGTGAGGACAGGCTATGTCCCATCTCAAGGAAATGCCGGGCGACTGGAGTTCTCGCAGTGCCGCTCAGTAGTGCTGAACGTATAGTTGACCTGTGACCCCGCATGCGTTCCCTTAGGTCATTAGATGTCTTGCCCATGTAAGTGAGACCACAGGGGCATATAATTCTATACACAACATGTGTGGTCCTGCACGTTGGAAACATTATCACCATCTGGTTTAAATGAGAAGAACTCATTATATTGTTTTTTTACCTAGAAGATAATATATGATTGAGCTATGTTTTACAGAATGCATTAATATAGTACAGTTATTTGCCGTAACTCCATGATGGAAGTAGTCCATATCGTATAATGCTTAAAAATTGCACTGACAATATTCTGCTATACAACTGAGTTAATATTTAGCTAATGACGATATGTACTATGTATCTATGTTCCCTTGGTCAGGGTTGAAACATTTGTATATACTTTATTTTTATAGTTATTTATCTTTTATTACTTTCTGACTTATCTACACGAGAGTATGTTTCACATACCGGTTACACATAGGGTTAACTTCAATTTATTATGTAATTCAAACATGTTTACGTCATTAATGACATCACTCTGATCCATTGTTACCTTTCACCTGTTCACCTTCAAATAGGATCACTGCATTTTTTGTATATAAGGTATCCATCTCACATACACAATTGTCTTGAAAAAAGTCTTTTACAGACTGAAACGTCGACTGGAACGTTGTCTGAATTTGTAATTGCTCAATAAAGCAACAGATGAAATTTACCTTGACAGACTCCTGAGTGCTCTCTACTGGTATCGTATATATTTATTTGTGTTCGGGGCCATTTCAGTAATGAAATGAAATAGAGATAGAGATAAAGTCATCTACCTTTAATAAGCAAAGTCGGTTGAGGTGTGCCAATACCGACGTATGTGGTAGGCCTTAAAATAAAGTGGACCTACCTTAGATAACGTTGAATAGAGGGAGTGGAGGGTGGGCCAGCAGTACGTCTGGAACCAATCACGGGAATGTAGGGAAGGGGGGAGTCCCCTTTTAAAGGCACATAGCCCCTACCACAACTTCAGGCCAAGCCTTCCTATATACACACACACACACACTTATATGATGTCACTTTTATTCAGTGACATCAGAACAGAATGTGCCTTGTTATGCCTCTTTAGTTTACCTTATGTATTAAACAAAATGGAGTCGTCTTAGATCAGGTTTACACAATTTCAGTTCATCTTTGCTAGTTCATCTTTCACCTAGGACAAGCTAAAAAGTCATCATAATCTGGCATACCTGACATACACAATGTATGAATCATCAGTGGTGTCCAGTTTAAAGAGGTTTGGGAGTCATTGAATATTTCAATGTCACACGTAACAGCTTACTTATTCGTTGCTTAAAGTTTGCTAGGAAAAGCTTTTTCTGGTTTCCTCTGTAGACGCCACACATCTCTCACACTGTGCCTGACCCTGTTAAGCATCTGAAAGCCTTGCACATCGCCATGCTCTATATATCGGTGTAAAGCAGCCTGGAGAACTGTGAGCGGAATGCTGAAATTGAGGTGGGGATATGTAGCTCCTGTGCTGTTATCTCTTGTGTTACTTGCAACAATGCCTTAAATAAAACAAAAACAAAATTAGACTATTACTATGGGGTAATTAATCGAAAGCATGCATTGGCTAGAATTATATCTCTTTATAGAATAGGGCATGTGAAGAGGGAGACCAATTTATACACAGGACTGCAAGCTCTGCAGATTAACTACAATAAAAAGGACGCAGAAAAAAAAAGTGAGTGGTCGAGAATTATGGGAGAAGAGTATTTGATATATAGTCAAAAAGCAGTTGGAGTGGAGCAGTTGGACACATCTGAGTGATGATAGTTAAATTTCATGTGTATTGTAAAGCACGCATGTAAACTGGAAGTTTAGTTACCAAGAAGTTCCCCAGACTGTGTTGCGAACAACGGACCTCCGCTAGAGCCTCCATGAACAGCACAGGTTGTCTGAAGCATGACTGGGGACTCTTCTGTGCAAATTACTGCCGACAGGATCCCAGAAGTCACTGAAGGACCACAGTTCTCCCCAAAAGCCCCATATCCAACAACACACACGTCCTCACCTGGTGTGTAAAGAAGAGAGAGAGGGTAAACCATGTAAAAACTTTAACTAAACATAAACCATCTTCTTCAAAGCAGCACTGTCACGCTAAACTTACCTTTCTCCTATTGTTTCCTCTTCTCTTCCTCTCTCTGAATCTGTTCTTCTTTTCTTCATTTCTGATTTAATTTTCTTTAAAACATAAGACAAAGAAGGGACTACTTTGTCTTATGTATGTTTCCTACGCTTGACTTTCTTTGACCAAAGGAGGAGCTTACATCAGCTCCATTTTATGTGTCAAAGAGAAGGGCATGTACTTTCTCAGGAAATGGAGCCCACTTAAGCTCCTCCTTTGGTCAAAGAAAGTCAACCGTAGGAAAAATACATAAGACAAAGTTGTCTTATGTTTTAAAGAAAACTAAATCAGAAATAAGGAAAAGAAGAACAGATTCTGAGAGAGGAAGAGAAGAGGAAAAAATAGGAGAAAGGTAACATTGGTGTGACAGTGCCGTTTTAAATAGTCAACTGAATCCTTTTTCTTCAGATATATAGATTATCGACCTACGATGGTAATATTGCAAGCAGACAATTTTACCTCTGAGATAGGGAACTCAAATCCCATGTATGTAGAACGATATAAAAAATTAAAAGGCAATATAATCTCAATATGGGCCAAATTGTGTGCACTTGATCTTCAACTATAAACTGGTAACATAATGGATTCTTCCTTCTTTGTTTAAGGGACTTTGTGATCCATAAAAATAAGTGGATGCCCAATCTACATTGATACTGTAAGTACTATACTAAAAGTATTATACTAAGTATACTTAATAGCACTAACAATACTAAGTATACTTCTTATCTCTTCATAAATAATATATTCATACACAGATATTTTGACTTTGTATTTTCATTACATCACTAGGTGGCAGTATAAGCACTTTTAAAAACTGGACTATTGTAAAAATCTTGTGTTACTTTACACATTGTGTTAACAAAATACACATATTATAATGAATACAAAAAGGTACAATAAAAATAACAATTGTCTTACATTATCATTTGTTGCTACAACAGACTCCCTTACAATACAATAAAATATATACTCCATAAAATATAGAATTGAATAGGAGATTAAACCTCAATGCATTTTTCTTTTGTAAAACTCTTTGCTTCTAATTATATACATTATTATAAGCGGTTTTAAAGGATCTGTCAACCCTAAAATAAAATCAATGTTTGCATTGGTTTATATTTAGATAAGAGAAAGGGTGAGTCTACGAGTAATAATATACACCTTATTCTGAATTTGTATGTGCTGTGAAGCAAGTCAAAGTTATTAGACTGAAGCCCATAGGGACACTTCTGGGCTTTTGTGAAAGAGAGCTCTGCTGCCTGGGTGCAAATATTATGTTGCACAGGTCTTGCTCTGCAACGCGTGGCTCTTCATTCACTCTGTATTGTCCTGGAAAATCTACTGGCCAGAGAATTAAACATTAAAACAAAGCAGTAAAATTGTGATATGGAACCTTAAAAATCAAATGATTTCCAAAACACATAGTGAAAATTTTATAAAAGTTATTCTCTCATTAAGATCCCAACAAACAGCTTTAAATAGACACTATAAGCACCAAAACAAGTTTAGCTCAATGGAGTGGTATTGGTGTATAGGTCATGCTAGTGTAGTCTCACTGCTCTGCTATTTAGGAATTAAATCACTTTGTTAATGTTACCCTGCATGTGAACTACACTGTCGCTCTACATATTCCCTGTAAAGAGAGATCTAAACTTCATTTATTGTCTGTTTAATTTAGAATTTATCCAGCTCTGTTGATAGCCTGCAGGAACCTCATGAGTTTTATTAAACTTGAGGACATGAAAAATTTCTAAAGATAACACCTGTGTTGTCAGATGTAATTGAAAATTACCAGATTTTACTATTTACATGATTTAAAGTCCCAATTTTATGAATGACATGAAGAAAAGTATTATGTGATTGTATTTCCTTTATTCCTTCAGCAACAAAGAAATAAAAACAATGAGAGAAAAACAACATATGAAAGAGTTAACAAAATATGTGGAAATAATACTTGCCTCCATGCGGTTACTAAAATCCTGACATTACTATCATGTAGGACTACATTGACATCCCAACGATGAATATCGATGAGCAAGTGGCCTAGCAAAACTAAAACTTTTTTTTAAGAATTTGGAAAACAAAAGGGATGACAACCAATATGACCACCATCCAGGACTGATTGACTGGTTGAAATAGCCGACCTATAAAGATTAACCATCCGATAAGCTCTACAACTTTCGAAGAGAGAAACTAAACAGGAAAGTAAATCGGTTCTAAGCGATATGTAATACCTATACATCGGAGGTTATCAATGGCCACATATGAGCAAAGAGGGCTAAATTTCCCCTCATTTCTGGATGGGAATAAAGGTGAGTTAAGATACTTACTGTAGGGTCTCTTCCAGGAAAAGTCATGACGATTGCCTTGAGAAACCCATGGCCTCCCATGAGATGGGCAGAATGGTGCTGGTTTTAATTCAGAGTAAGTGGCATGTTTGGAGAATGAACCTCGGTTCTGAGAAACCCCGTAAAACCATGGACGGACTCTTTCCCATCACCACATAAAAAATTGGGGTGTAAACACCCACTTCCTTGAGCTTTGTGCCATATCCAAAAGACATAAAAGGTTTTTAATTCTTGACAAAGGTTTCTTCAAATAACAAACCATTTTCTGCTGCACCAAGTTCGTTTAACCCCTTAAGGACACATGACATGTGTGACATGTCAGGATTCCCTTTTATTCCAGAAGTTTGGTCCTTAAGGAGTTAAGGCCATATAGAGAAATTATTCTCAACTTTGAGGAGAATAAAGAACAGAGAATTGAGCAGTGAGAATGCAGGAGCATGGTATATACACTACAACCACTCCATTAAAGTGATACTGTAGGTACAAAAACAACTTTAGCGTATAGTCTCACTGCTCAATTCTCTGTCATTTAGTAGTTAAACCACATTTGTTTATGTTTTTGCATCCCTTGCCACACCTCCGCTTGTTTTTGACCTAGATATTCTAGGTTCCTTTATTGCACATTCTGTTTAATCTAGAATTTCTTATCTCCTGCTCTGTTAATTGCCTTGTAGAGCATTCAGGAGACTGAAGTTTACAGAGAAGTAGATAAAAGAAATTTAGCATTTGATTAGTAATTAAACCATTTTTCTAAAACGGGCTGTGTGAGTCATAGCCAAGGGAGGAGTGGCAAGGGACGGATGGGCAGAACAAAATGTAATTCATCTCCTAAATGGTAGAGAATTCAGCAGGGAAACTACAGGGGCATGGTCTGGTTCAGTTGTTTCAATGCTAGTAGTGTCCATTTAACGTTTAATAAGTGAATAATTTTTTTATAATATTTACTATGTGTTTTGGAAATCAAATTCGATCATAGTGCGCAAAGTGACAAAATCATGATATGGATGCTTAAAAATCGATACAGTAAAACTGTTTTATTAAGCTAAAGGAACACAACAACTTTAGGAATACAAACCTGTATTCCAAGCACTTTAGTGTTTCTGTCCCTAGTTTTATAGGACCCCCCCATGTGTGCGATTAAAACTATTAAAATATAAGTTTTTACTTACCTTTTTAAAGTGCCAAGCACCGTATGCTGCTTATATCTCCTCCTCCCAAGACCTCATGGAGGAGGCATAGCCTCCTCAAGTGTGGTCCAATCCAATGATCCTCATTGAGGAGCATTAGAAGCCTCATGTGCCCATCAGTTTCCACTAGCGCATCCAAGCTTCCCCAGCTGAATGCCTTCTTGGTGTCTAAGGATACCAATGCCACAGAGTAGCATCTATGTGTAGCATCCCAGATTAGATCTACACATTGCTTAGTGTTATCTGCAGCCGGACAATTAACGATAAATCCTTTAGTGGTCCTTTAATACCACCCTAATGTAAAAATAGTAAGTTGATGTCCTACGTCTGCAGTTGGCTGTATTTTAGTGTTGAATGGTGCAATATCCTCTCAATCACTGTGCTTTCATATATCAATTCAAAGGTGATTACACAGAATCGCTCGGATTGTGCAAAGTGTTGCTGCATGTTAATTGGTAACTATGTAAATATGGCTTTTATTAATACAGATGTCTGCTGCTTATCTCATGTACTTGGTGATATAAAGCGTATGTGCATTGTTTTCTTTGTTTTTTTTTTTAAAGACTGTTTTGTGCAACGTGTCGTTCCACGTTAATTAGTTACTATGTAACCAGGTGAATAAGGATTTTATCAATACAAATTGCAGCCGTTTGTGTGATGTATTTGACAAAGGACAGCACATTTACTACTGTTTGCTTTCAAAACATTATTCTCCTTTATGAATCATTTCCAAATTCAGGTCAAAATTAAAATAAACACTTAGCTTGAGCTTGAGCATGATGGCTCCTAAAAGATAATGCAGTACCGTACTAATTTAGAAACAGTGCTTGCAGTTTCATGGGACCATTTCAACATCCAGGTACAATCTATGAGCTAAATAACTATCATATGCTTAACAACTAAAAAAAAAAAGAGAAAAAAAAAAAGAAAGAAAGAAAGAATGGAGAGAAATAAAGCATGATTTTCCAACAAGACAATGCATTGTGGTACAAATGTTAATGCCAGTCATAGACTATGGGGATGTAGTATATGTAATGTATCTGCACTCCAAAGATATCTCATTGATCTCAACAGAGTAAATTTTGTTCTGTCACCAACACACAGAGTGTAACCTCTAAAATAAATTAAAATGGAAACCCCGGACCCATTGTGAAAACTTTAAGCCCATATCTTTACTTACCGTATATACTCGAGTATAAGCCGAGTTTTTCAGCCCATTTTTTTGGCTGAAAAACCCCAACTCGGCTTATACTCGAGTCAAGGTCTGTATTATGGCAATTTGCATTGCCATAATACAGACTGGGGGAGAGGGGGGCTGGCAGAGCTGTAACTTACCTGTTCTGCAGCTCCTGTCAGCTCTCTCCTCCTCCGCGCCGTCCGTTCAGCACCTCGGTCAGCTCCCAGTGTAAATCTTGCGAGAGCCGCGGCTCTCGCGAGACTTACAGTGTGAGCTGATAGAAGGAGCTGCACGGACGGCGCAGAGGAGGAGAGAGCTGACAGGAGCTGCAGAACAGGTAAGTTACAGCTCTGCCAGCCCCCCTCTCCCCCCCACTGAACTGCCACTGGACCACCAGGGAAGGAGAGCCCCCCTCCCTGCCATGTATCAAGCAGGGAGGGGGGACGAAAAATAAATAAAAATATAAATAAAATAAGAAATAATAATAAAAAATAATAATAATAATAATAAAAAAAATAATAAAAAAAAGGGGGTATAAGGACCACTGTGGGAGGGGGGGGGGGGTATAAGGACCACTATGGGAGGGAGGGGTGGGATAAGGACCACTATGGGAGGGAGGGGAGGTATAAGGACCGCTATGGGAGGGAGGGGGGGGATAAGGACCACTATTGGAGGGAGGGGGTGGGATAAGGACCACTATGGGAGGGAGGGGGGGTATAAGGACCGCTATGGGAGGGGGGGGGGGATAAGGACCACTATTGGAGGGAGGGGGTGGGATAAGGACCACTATGGGAGGGAGGGGGTGGGATAAGGACCACTATGGGAGGGAGGGGGGGTATAAGGACCGCTATGGGAGGGAGGGGGGGAGAAAAGGAACACTATGGGAGGGAGGGGGGGATAAGGACCACTATGGGAGGGAGGGAGGGGGGGGATAAGGACCACTATGGGAGGGAGGGGGATAAGGACCACTATGGGAGGGAGGGGGGGGATAAGGACCACTATGGGAGGGAGGGGGGGATAAGGACCACTATGGGAGGGAGGGGGGGATAAGGACCACTAGGGGAGGGGAGGGGGAAGTAAGGACCACTAGGGGAGGGGAGGGTAAGGACCACTAGGGGAGGGGTGAGTCAGGACCACTGGGGGAGGGGGGTGAAGGAACACGGGGGTGGGGAGGTAAGGACCACTGAGGGAGGAGGAGGGGAGGTCAGGACATATGGGGGGGCAAATATCCTTGCACCGGCCCTGCACACACTGCATTCATACACTGCATTCATACACACACTGCACTCACACACACACACTGCACTCACACACACTGCATTCATACACACGCTGCACTCATACACACGCTGCACTCATACACACACACACGCTGCACTCATACGCACACACTGCATTCATTATACACACACTGTAAATAAATATTCAATTAATATATTTTTTTTAGGATCTAATTTTATTTAGAAATTTACCAGTAGCTGCTGCATTTCCCACCCTAGTCTTATACTCGAGTCAATACGTTTTCCCAGTTTTTTTGGGAAAAATTAGGGTCCTCGGCTATTCGGGTCGGCTTATACTCGAGTATATACGGTAACTCAGATGCTAAACAATTTGCAAAAAAATATAGCCAACAGGGTGGAAGAGGCCCTTCAGACGCTTACACCCTGACCAGCCCAGCTTTGTAAAAGGTAGGCAGGGGACGGATACTACTAGGAGAGTACTGGATATTATGCACTCGAAAGGCGGGGAGGAGAAAAAAAGGTCTTATGCTTTCTCTGGATGCAGAAAAAGTGTTCGACCGGCTGAGCTGGAACTTGAGGAAATACCAATTCCATAGGCATAAAATCAATCATTAAATCAGCACATATCCTACAGAACTTGCATTCCTGATAATGGTGAACACACATGACATCACATGACATGATGGGAAACTGAAAAAAACAGTATCAATAGGAAAATGTACATTTGTCTGTTGAATTTAAAAATACATAAAGAAAAATATACTTTCAGTGTCTTTCTTCTAGAATTGAGACTGCTTAAAGGTTTCAATTGTGGCTACATTTCAAAATACACTGTTAGTGTATGTACATACCGACATTGTAGTGAGATGACAAAACTGGGTTTGGAATTCCATGAAAAACTTCTTCTAATTTCACAACTGCAATGTCATAAGGAGATGATTCGCTACTTGCAAACAACACTTTTCCTGTAATTGCCCGATACCTGAAAGAAAGATCTAAATTAATCCATTTGAGTTTAAAGTCATTAACTATAATCAGGATAACTATAAAACAAATCAGGGACTGGAATATGAATACATATCCATCAGTAACAAGAACATTAAAATTATAGGGGTGAAATGTCTAGGTGAGCTTACAGTAATTCATGTTGGGTGTTTGGTCATTGGTCTTGTTTAGTTGTGATTTTTTATTTTTTTTTCTTATACCACTGCTCTGTAAGCCAACATTTTTACCTCCTTGAACCTGCAGTGTTAATATCTCTGTTCCAAAAATACTCCTGTATATGATGCCATTGCCTAGCTTTCGTGAATGGTTTGGTAAAAACTTACCAGAAGCTGCGAAAATTAATAATTGCAGAGAATGCAGAAACACCAAGAGTTATTTCAATTTATTGTTATTTGCGTATTAGTTGCTTATGTACTAGAAACAGTCATTTCTTATGTATTTTTCCAAATGGAAAGCCAGCAGTAGGTTAACAGTGTCAGCTGACCTCCAGGTCCAAGGGCCATCTGGAGCACTTTGGGATATAACCGTTTGTTTAATCCCATAAGGTAAGACAACCCCCCAGGAGTTTGACGTACCTTAATCAGTGAGATGAACACTATGGGCATCGTAACTTCCTTTAAAATAACCCATTACTTACCTGTAATTCAGCGATGAGACAGTATCCACATTGCCTCCAGTAGAATGCTTCTCATGGAGAAACACTAGGAGGGAGGATGCACACCTAAAAATATTATGAAAGAAAGCACTGGCAATGCTTCTCCATGAGAAGCATTCATTTCCCCTTTATGCTGGCACACAAATAAATTTAAAAATAGCTCCTCCCGGGAGTTTAATAGACAGCCGCGAGGGTGCACATTACATTTTTATAAGGTGTGAAAGAGTAGATAGTCTGTTAAACATTAGCTCTTCAGTTGCATAGAGTGTTGATTGAAAGATTTGGGAAGGGTAATGGCTTATTTTTAATATTTTTAAAAGATTGGGGTAAATATAGGGTGAGGTGTTTTATTGCATATTGGTGAAGCATATTATTGAAGGTATTGAACTGCTAACATTTAGCCCTAATTGCTCTAGGTGAACCTGGTTCTTGGAGTTGGAAACAGGGCACACCCAATCCAGAACTGTATACCGAAAAGAGAAATGAGGCAATTCCTCCTGGTAGAGTGGAAGTGCTGGGGACAACCACTCTGCTTTGTTCCATATTCCTCAACAATATACCAGAAGCCAATTCCTGAAATATTTGGCCCGCTTGATAGTTTTGTTTTTTTTAACTTGGCCCATTCAAGGATATTTTTGATACGCATCATCATACTTCAGGATCAGATCTAGGGCCAGAAATACACTGTTCTAATTAGAGATTTTTTGTGAAAGTAAGCAGTTTTAAACTTTACCAGAAAACAAACATATGTGTAACATACTTCTCTGATGTAGGAGGTCTAATCTTCACAGACACTTTGGATGCACCCCTTAGCACATGGCGGCAGGTTAACACAATGTTTGAGTTCAACAACACCCCAGATCCCCAAACTTGGCCAGAGTCTACTAAAACAACGGAGGATAATAGTTGTTCTATTGGTTGTAGTGGTCTCTCAAGTTCAGTTACACAACTTTCCGTTGGCATTAATTGAGTCAGTTGGTTCTTTACATTCATACCAGACATTGCAAAAGCTTTCATAAGGTTTTCTAGAATATGGCTAATGGCACAAGCCAATGTAAGTCCAACCCATTCATTTGTCTTCCAGCAAAGTGGTGCCACTACAATTCCCACCAACTGTAATACACCATCATCAACAGAAAATATCCCACCACCTTCTGAACCTGGCAAACAGCGGGCATCGGTTAGAAGAACAACATTCCGGTCTCCTGCTATGTTACTGAGTACCCCTTTACTAATGGTATTTAGAAAAATGTCAGGGTAAAAAGAGCCAAAAGGGGAACCACAAGCAAACACTGAACTTCCTTTTTGCAATTTTTTAGCATCCATGATACTTATTTTAGGACATGAAATGGTCAGAGGATTTTGCAGTTTTAGAACAGCAAACCAATGCAGGTAAGCAAGATCCTTTTTCATTTCGCCATACTCTTCTTTCTCCTCTTCGCTTGAAAATGCCCACCCCTCCGATTTGTTAAACAACCTGGAAAATGCCTTCTGGAATTCTGGACAGGGAACAAGCATGAGGAGCTGACCCTGATGCTGTTTTCGCTCAGCCCTTAAACTAGCTTGATTTGCCATTGGAATTAGACCAAGTCCCAGTTTGTGTTCTAGAACTTTGTCTTTGAAGTGATTTTCCATTCTGGATTCTGCAGGGCATTCTATTTGTATTGTAAGATCTGCTGGGAACTCGTTGCCTAAAATATGAGTTGGCTCAGTCCAAACAAAATCTGCTTCCTTTTTTTTCAAAAAAGGGAAAAATACAGATGCGTGGCAAAGCACCAAGCCCAAACGCCTGTTGAGGATTACTCCGCTGCAGCTCCACTGCCCATCGCATTCAGTTTTGGCATTGTGGTAGAGAGCTGAATTTGTTTTCTCAAAATTGTAGGAATCTGTGTCTTTAAGAAAAGTCCCATTTTCTTTTTCTAAGTCTGTGTGCTTCTGGAAAGCAGTTATTACACAACAATTAAACTCAGCAGGCAGCAACTGTGATTTAATCATATTTCTTTTGAAATGCCAAATGCAACTGTTCAAGCACTAATGCATCAATACAAAGGGTAATTTCCTTCAAATACTAGCTAAATTCAGATTAGAAGATATTACACATAGGTTTAGCCAGCTAATGCAGGCTCTTTATGTCCATGCCACCAATTGCTCAGATTAATGAAGCATGGGGTGTAGTTAATACATATCTGTGCAGTGTGTCCCCTTGTTTCTCTGGCAGGTATCACTTGCACTCCTTTGAAGCCAGTGGTGATCATGCAATAACAGAGTATTAGTACACATGCCTTAGTGTCAATACAAAGTTCACTGCTGGGAGCATGTTAGCCTGACCAGGAAGCGTTCACAGGCAAAGGAGCGATCTGATTGGTTGACAGGCTCACCTCTTAGCTGCAGGTTTGTGTCGGGCTCTACCAGTGGCTGTTTTCAGTGACACGTTGATATCTGCAGTACAAGAGAGCCGCCTTGTGATTGGCTGTTTTTCACCCACTGATGTTCAGTAAGGGATACGCCCACGGGAATGACGTAGAACGCACTAATTAAATGGAATGTTTAGGCAGCAGGGTAAAGGTTCGCGGGGGATTCTGGGATGTGAACCTGAGAAGTGGTTCAATAGGGCACCTGGGCTGCTCTGTGTGTTTGGAGGGCAAGCTGGCTGGTAATGGGTGTTTAGAAAGGATATGCTGGGAGAGGAGGATTAGGCAAAGTTGCCTGATTCACCTCAGCACTTTCTGGTTCTGATGGGGAGCACATGAAAAGTGTTATATTGCTCTATAAGTGCTGCCCTGCAAAATATTGAGATAAAAAGGGCAGAAATGTGCCTGATGCCTTAGTTGAAGAAGTAAATTAATATCTATGGAACTATGGTTGGTACATGTACATGTGCACCTGGGCATTTTTTCTTTTTTTTTTAAATAAACTGAGAATATTTATTGAAAAATGTATTGAAAACTTACTTGTAGAGTAAAGGTCATTTGTATTAAGTCAATTTAAAGGGAAAGTTTTCACAAACTTTTTTTTTTGTATTTATGTTGTTTTTATTGTTTTTTCATGACCACAAAAGAAATACCTTGACATATAGACAAAGTTATACACTAGTACAGGCATAGGCAACCTTCGGCACTGCAGATGTTTTGGACTACACCTCCCATGATACTTTGCCAGCATTATGTGTGTAAGATCATTATGGGGGATGTAGTCCACAACATCTGGGGTGCCGAAGGTTGCCTATTTCTGCACTAGTACATGGGTTCTCCTTGTATGTTTATATACAATTATGGCACTCTTTGAGTCTAAATGTGGCTAAATCAGGTAGCGAGTGTGTGAGTTGGTCGTTCTTCTCATACGTAACTCTTAGTGAACTGAGCTACCTCTCACCATTGAGGGGTACCCTTGCCTTACTACCTCTATCTCTTGCCTGCGTTAGGCTATCGGGTTTACCCCGTTGTATGAATCGCCGGGTCAGTATTTTATCCTACTGGTAGCGTATGGGTCAGTATAGTCGTTAGTACACCCCACTAGGTTGTGTAGTCTTGCATTTGGTGTGTCTTTTCAGTGTGTTATGTCCTAGGACGTGCGGAATATGGTCGTTGTGTGCGGGCACCTACTGTCATACGCACAAACTTTTAATGTCGTGTTTTGTGAGGCAAAGAAGTAGCCCCTTTGTGCTGATTGTGAGAAACAGTACTGTTTACATTTTGCTATGCCCATGTGTATCAGTGGCTTTGAAAGTAAGGGATTCTTGTGGAGAAGCATTGGTTTCAGTGCTTCTTTATGCAATACTGGCGGGTATGCTGGATGAGACAGGGTGATGCCCATAATGGGTCCACCCACTTAAAGGTACTGTCTGGCACACAGTCTGCAAGACATTGCAGAGAGAGCTGGCGAAGCCTTCTCTGCAGAATGAGGGGGGCTAATGGTGCGCCTGCATTGTGCTGCCTAAGGACAGTTTACTAAAACAGGATACTGAAATATGGACTGTGACACCAAAATCGGGGCTGTTGGGTGGCCTGTTTATGAGAAGCATTGTTGGCAGATTATAGTGGCTGCTTTGCATGTATTTTGCATTGCAATTCTTCTCTATGAGAAGTATCTGATTGGATACGAGCCATCAGTAATAATACATTTACATTGTCCTTTTTGCATTACTTGCTTAATTTTTTTAAATTTCATCTAAAGGTCTGATCGAATAAACATTTTTCTAACTTACAGTAGAGTCCGTTCTGTAATAACCTTTTGAGCACCATCCTAACATGGTTATGGTGTGACTTCAAATCAGGAGAATACACAAGTATGTCGTCAAGGTACACCACGGCACAGACATGCAATAGATCCCTAAGGACATCATTTCTGAGGGCCTGAAACACAGCAGGAGCATTACACAGTCCAAAAGACATGACCAGATATTCGTAATGCCCACTGCGCGTATTGAACGCTGTCTTCCACTCGTCATTCTCCTTTATACGGACAAGGTTATAAGCCCCCTTGAGGTCTAATTTAGTAAAGAACTTGGAACCCTTAACACGGTCAAACAACTCAGTGATGAGGGGGATAGGGTAGGCGTTTTTAATCGTTATATTGTTCAGACCCCTGTAGTCTATACATGGCCTCAAATCGCCCTCCTTCTTTGCCACAAAGAAGAAACCAGCACCAGCAGGGGAGGAGGACCTTCTAATAAAACCTTTACTTAGGGATTCCCGTATGTACTCCTCCATGATCTGGTTTTCTTTCTCAGAAAGAGGGTAGACCTTACCCCTAGGAGGCATAGTACCCGGTAACAGGTTTATGGCACAGTCATACTCACGATGTGGAGGTAGCTTATCTGCCTCCCTTTTTTCAAAAACCAAGGCAAGGTCTGCATATACAGAAGGGACAGAAACCAAAAGTGGTTTAGCCGTACATGAGCCATACAGTCTCGTTGACAAGATTCCCCCCAGGAGACTATATCTAAACAACCCCAATCATGTACAGGGTTGTGTTTCACTAACCAGGGAAAACCCAGAACAATGGAGGCAGTAGGAGAGTCAATTATTTGGAAGGTTAACCTTTCCTTGTGCAAAGCACCCACAGACATAACTATTTCCTGGGTCACCAGAGGTTTCTCAAGTGGTCTACCATCTATGGCCTCAACGGCCAAGGGTGTGGCCTTTTGGATCAAAGTCAGGGCTGCGGTTTTGGCAAAGTTCTCATCCATAAGGTTGTCTGCCGCACCTGAATCGATCAAGGCTTCAGTTGTTATAGTGGTTTTATTGACTAAAAGAGAAACCGTGATAAACGGTCTGGAGATGGACACATGAGGGGACAAAGTCATAACACCCGAGGCCGACCCCTCTCTAGGCCTTAGGTGCTGCAGTTTCCCTGTACTCTAGGGAAGGCATTACAGTGGTGCCCCCTCTTCCCACAATAAAGGCATAACCCCTCCCTTCTATGGTACGCTCTTTCGGCCTCAGTTAGCCCCGTAGCACCCAATTGCATGGGTTCAGGGGATGGTTGCCTAGGAGTGGGTAACGCTAGTAGTGCAGTACTGGGTAAAGCAGGTAACACCCGTGTATCCAGCCGTCTTTGACTACGCCTCTCTCTAATACGGTTATCAATAAGAATCAATAAGAATCATATAGTCTATAACATCATCTAGAAGAACAGGCAATTCCCTGGATGCTATTTCATCCAGTATATAAGCGGCCAAACCCTCCTGAAAGGCTGTTACGAGGGCGTCATTATTCCAAATCACTTCAGCTGCTAGAGTGCGGAATTCGATAGTGTAATCCGCTACAGATCTGTTACCCTGTCGGACCCTAAGCAGAGCTTTGCCAGCAGAAGCAACCCTACCGGGTTGATCAAATGTGCGTTTGAAAGCTGTCAGAAAATCTGCAAAGGACATAGGAGACGTATTCTCCCACATGGGGTTGGCCCATGCTAAAGCTCTCCCGGACAAGTGGTTTATCAAAAAGGCAATTTTAGATCTGTCAGTGGGATAGGAACGTGGATTCATCACCAAATGGATGTCGATTTGGTTGAGGAAACCACGACACAATGCTGGGTCACCGCTGTAGCGCTTCGACGGCTTCATATGCACTACATGAGCAGGAACGGGTACTGGAGTGGGAATGGGTTCGGGCACAGCAGCAGCAGCCTCCTGAACGGCAGGCTGCAAGTGTGCAGTACGAGCCAGTATGGTTTGCAAAGCTTGAGCAAACTGATCCATACGGTGGTCCAAGCCATCCATTCTAGCCTCCTGATTAACCAGGAGCTGTGGTATGTCAGCAGGTTCCATTATGGCCCTGTTGTAATGTCACGATTCGGGGAACCCAACACGCTAACACACACACACACACACACAGAAAAGGTGCAGTACCGGACCTTAGAGTGACCGGGCTAAGCACACAAAGAATAGTCAGGAGACAAGCCGAGTAAGGGGAACCAGAAGACAGGATAACGAGAAACAAGCCGAGGTCAAAGGGTAGGAGAAAGTCACAAAGTCAGATTAACAAGCCAGAGAGTACGTAACCAGAAAACACAAGTTCAGTAGCAATACTAGCAAGCAAAGACCACAACAGGGCAGGGAGGAACAGGAAAGGTAAGTATTTATACCAAAAGGTTAATTCTGATTGGATAATTTCCAATCAGAATTAACAATCACACGTGGGAGATATCTAAACCTCCCACTGTGATTGAGGCACTGTGCCTTTAACGCCGGGTCAGGTGACTGACCCCGGCGTGTGATATATTGGGCGGTCTCCCAGCGTGCAGCGTCATGCATGCTGCCGCTGGGGGACGTGGAGGAAGTCGCGGGCGGCATCTGAGACCGGAAGGATGCCGCTCGCCGAACCCACAAGGAGGAGGGGACCGCGGACGGCTGGAGGGTGAGTACTGCGAGCGGAGTGCAGCCTCCCCTCGCAGCCGCCCGCGGGAACCCGACACCATGTGACATAGAAACATGGAATGTGATGGCAGATAAGAACCATTCGGCCCATCTAGTCTGCCCAAGTGACCTCATTGCTTCTCTATAAGAAGCATCTGATTGGACAAGCAGAGGCGGCTCTCTAATTAGGCGATTTAGGCGGCCGCCTAAGGCCTCGCGCAGTCAGGGGCCTCGCGGCCACCTAAATCGCCTGAGGGCAGACTGACATGTCAGGTTCTCGGTCTATGACCGAGGACCCGACACAGGAGGGGCCCCGGCGGCTTGCCCTTTATGCCGCCGGGTGCAAGGCCCCTCCTGTCAGTCTGCCCGGGGAGAGAGCCAGCCTCAGTCTGCAGCTCCGCCGGGTGAGAGCTGCAGACTGAGGTGTCTTGCGCTCTCCAGCCAATCAGAGCGTTGCCGCGGGTTACAATGGCAACTCTGACTGAAGATCGCAAGACATTCCCCATGTGGTCTGCAGTTTAGCAGACCGGAAAATCCACCGGACCACCAGGGACATTGGGAGCCCACTGCACCACCAGGGAGTCTGCCACCACTGGACCACCAGGTAATCTGCCACCACTGAACCACCAGGGAATCCTGCATTGCCTGCAACAATAAAAAAAAAAGTTAATTTCAACCCCCTTCACATCCTGTCACCCCCCTAACACTCTTACCCCCTCACATCCTATCACCCCCCTACACATCCTGTCACCCCCCTACACATCCCCTTCACATCCTGTCACCCCCTTCACATCCTGTCACCCCCCTTCACATTCTGTCACCCCCTTCACATCCTGTCACCCCCTTCACATCCTGTCACCCCCTACGCATCCTGTCACCCCCACCTCACCCTGTCACCCCATCACTCTGTCACCCCCCTCTTCACACTCTGTCACCCCTCTCTTCACACTCTGTCACCCCCCTCTTTACACTCTGTCACCCCCCTCTTTACTCCCCTCTTTGCACTCTGTCACCCCTCTTACTCTGTCATCACCCTGTCACCACCCTCTCACCCTATCACCCCGTCTTACTTTGTCACCCCACTCTTACTCTCATCTCACCTCTTCACCCCCTCTTACTGTGTCACCTCACCCTGTCACTCCCCACACACCATCTCACCTCCCTCACACTAGGTCACCCCCTCTCACACTAGGTCACCCCCTCTCACACTAGGTCACCCCCCTCTCACACTGTCACCCCCCTCTCACACTGTCACCCCCCTCTCACACTGTCATCCCCCTCTCACCCCGCACACCCCGTCACTCCATCACCCTCCTCTCACCTCTTCACCCCCTCTTACTCTGTCAACCCCTCTTACTCTGTCACCCCCTTTTACTCTGTCACCCCCTCTTACTCTGTCACCCCCTCTTACTCTGTCATCCCCTCTTACTCTGTCACCCCCTTTTACTCTGTCACCCCCTTACTCTGTCACCCCCCTTACTCTGTCACCTCCCTTACTCTGTCACCCCCTTACTCTGTCACCCCTTACTCTGTCACCCCCTTACTCTGTCACCCCCTTACTCTGTCACCCCCCTTACTCTGTCACCCCCCTCTTACTCTGTCACCCCCTCTTACTCTGTCACCCCCTCTTACTCTGTCACTCCCTCTTACTCTGTAACCCCCTCTTACTCTGTCACCCTCTCTTACTCTGTCACCCCCCCCTTACTCTGTCACCCCCCCTTACTCTGTCACTCCCTCTTACTCTGTCACTCCCTCTTACTCTGTCACCCGCCCTTACTCTGTCACCCCCCCTTACTCTGTCACCCCCCTCACTCTTTCAACCACCCTCTCACTCTTTCAACCTCCCTCTCACTCTGTCAACCTCCCTCTCACTCTGTCACCCCCCCTTCACATCCCGTCACCCCCTCACGCTACGTCACCCCCTGTGTGTGTGTGTGTGTGTGTGTGTGTGTGTGTGTGTATATATATATATATATATATATAATAACATAATTTACAAGGACAATGATAATCTTTTGTCAGATTATCAGCTATTTCAAATCTTTACATAAGTGCAGGCAGAAACCTAAATGGGGAATAGTTTAGATAATTGAAGCCTACATTAGAGATACTGTTTGTGACTTGCACCTTGCTGACCTTGCTGACCTCTGGTAAGTTGCCAAACTATTCACAAATGCAGTGCAAATTGATTGCCCACTTATAATCCAGGGAACCATTGGCAGTTGGCGCCATCACCAAACACGGCATGTTACAGTTGTTACAGTGAGTGTTCCTTTACAGAGGATACATCAGTCCTTTGGAAATTACACAATTAAATAAAAAAAAATTAAATCACTTCTTTTCACGTGATTCTTAGTATTCTTTTGTAAAGTATAAAAATCTATTCCATGCAGTGATAAACTCCAACAATGCATTTACACACATATTCTCCTGAAATATGTGTCCCTATATGCCAATTGACTCTGTGGCCACATTTCCGCTTTCACAACCCTAGAAGAATAGCAGTTAAATCTGCAGTAACCAGTAATTCACTATAGGTGAAAACCATCAAGTTCTGAGAAATTCTAATAGCCAGGAACATGACAAGCACAGCAGTGAAACTGTTTCAAAACAACATTCCAAGGGAGGGACGCGTTTGTACGAATGCCAAATCAATAATTGGTTTGTGTAAGCCCATTTGCTGCTTAAAGGATCAGCGATCTATCTTACAGAGAAAGTGTTCACATCACCATACACAGTTTTAATAGAGCTGATCCCAGAATGCAGGCTATTAGTTAAAGGGAACCGGCCTATCCCAGAATTTTTAGTAATATGTTTATTCACCCCTTTTTTTTGTTTTTTATCTTCCATTCTTTTTCTAATTTTTTTTTTTTAAATTCTTTATTTTTGTTGTGCGTAAGAAAACATACAAGCTTGCACTGCCACGATAGCAAGAGCAAGTACTGTAGAAACAATCAAAAGGAACATTTAGCATGGCATTAGGGATATCTGGACAAATTTTAAGTTATAAGACCTGTTGTTAAACTCAGTGATACATTAGTACTTGCGCCCCCACAAGGGGACCCCGCTTTGATTCAGTGACGGTCCAGAGATTAACAATGTGGGCATAGAAAACAAAACATACCACAACCCAAACGAGTGAAAATAAAGAAAAGACAACAAATGCCCTGCCACAGCGTGGATCAATTGGAGAATAGAGCAACTTTGCCTGTATTCCCTGAGGGCAGCTCACAGTCCATAGCTCAGCGACCCCTTCCAGGGGCAGAGTAAAGTCTTGTATAGTTGTGCTAGCTTGGTGGCCTGTTAATTTAGCTGTTGTGATGGTAAAACAGGCCTGGAGAGCATCCCAGTGTTCCTCTGGGGATCCGATATGTGACCAAGTATTAGGGTCTTGTGGTAGGCCAGGACCAGATTTTGCTGTCTTGCAGCAATGCACTCGTCAACGTCTACATTGGGGCCAAACCTGGGTTGGAGTCGGTCTCTTGCGCCGGAATTGCCCTGGCAATCTCCAAGGTGAGGACGCACTCCGCTGAGCAGGATCTTGCTGGTATTGATGTAACTTCTGCCAAAATGGATCAAAGATTTTGTCTAGTTTAGAGATGATGTTGGCTTGCTCCACACATATAGCAGTAGGACATATGGTATCCGCCATTTTAGAGCAGTCCTGCAGATTTGGTGAAGCAGCAGTGCCTCTGAAGGGTAGGCTGAGATGACCCCCCACCGGTACAGAGGGGAGGGGGAGGGGGGGGGAAATGGGCACCAGAAGATCACCACAGGGGCTTAGGTTGCCTCAGATCGAGAGATAGGCCGCCTCTCCTGCCCAATATATACACTAGGCCTCAATACGTTAAATCGAGAATGCTGTTATATGGTAAGCTGTTCAGCAGGCAATTGTGAGCCAGTACACCGCCCTTGTTGGGGAGCATACGAGGCGCTGTTAGCGTTGTGTAGAGAGCAATACCATGCAGTTGATTGCACTGATTTCTGCTTTTTTGTTCTGTGAGGTTCTATCTAAAAACCTTTTCAAGCCCTCCCCTTTTTCCCTGGGACAGACTTTTCGGCCACTGAAGTGACCAATTAGAGACTTCTTATTGAGAAAACTCTGATTTTGAGCCACCAATGCACTTGCGAGCACACATACAACTTTTCAGTTTAAACGTTTCTCAATGAGAAGCTGGGCAAGCCGGGGAGTCTCTAACAAACGTTCCTACAACTTAAGTATTTATGAAAGTACTGATTTCAAATGGAAATCGGTAGAACCATGTGCCAGAAGCTTGGCGGAACCGTCAAGAGGTAGCAAAATAAAGATGATTGATGGTCAGAGACAGCTACTAAATGTTGAGACACATGACCAGTAGAGGGAAAATGGAAAGGGATTAAAACTATTTTTGAGACAAGGTTACTAATATACATTTGTTAAACATTTCTCAGCCATGATGACTGCTGACACCTCCTCCACCACTGCCTCCACTACCACTGTTACTAACATTTAGCCTCAGTATACTGGGATTAGCAGCATGTCCATTAAAGGGACACTATAGTCACCCAGACCACTTCAGCTCAATGAAGTGGTCTGGGTGCCAGGTCCCTCAGGTTTTAACCCTTCACATGTAAACATAGCAGTTTCAGAGAAACTGCTATGTTTACATAGCAGGGTTAATCCAACCTCTAGTGGCTGTCTTCCTGACAGCTGCCAGAGCGGCTTGCATCCAACTTGCAGAACGTCTATGGACTGTTTGAATGTGTGCGCGGCACTTGCCGCGCATGCGCATTCCGCTCCATTTGGGAGCTGACGTCGGGGGGGAGGAGAGGTCACCAGCGCCAAGGGAGCCTGGGTGCTGTATTAAGGTAAGTAGCTGAGCGCCAAGGGACCCTTAGGGCACTATAGTGGCAGGAAAACGGGTTTGTTTTCCTGACACTATAGTGATCCTTTAAGTCCAATTCACCACCCAGGCGCTTATGGGATTTTTCTCACTCTTTTCATGCCACTCAATAACTTCTGCTGCCACGTACACTGGCATTACAGCTATTTCTACCACCACAAGTTCAAGTGTTACCGTTTCTGTGTTTTATGGTGCTCAGAGCAAGAGATCTGTGAAATCAGTGGATTTGTTGCCTTCGTTACCCCCTATTTCTTGTAGCAACCCCCGGAAGGCAATGAGGGAGAGCTCCACAGATAATTTGTTATTGGCATCAGTGCCACTCTTTACTGAAGAAGTAGAACAAAGTACCCAAGTTGAATCCCTAATGTCTGATCTTGGTAGTGGTGAGGAATCTAGTGATGGTTATATTGCTCTTTCCCTCACAACTTCAGACATTTGTTTCTGTCCCAGGAGGAAATCGACTATGATACAAAAGTAATTCATCTAATTAATACATTTGTAACATCAACTACTACCAGTGCTAGAGGAAGCTCACCCAGTGATATTAAATAACCATTCCTATAACCACTACTCAACCAAGTGCTAGTGTAGAGGCTAGAGTTGCAAAAGCTTCCACAGATGCAAATCCACCCACGTCTTTATCAAGGACAAGGGTTAAGGTCAATATATTGTGCCCAAGCAGAGTTCGGCATTATTTTGACAGTCTTCCAGAAGTGTGAATTGCAAAGTGTAAATTATGTGTCAAGGAAGTTAGTGGGGGGGGGGGGGGGGGGGGGGGGGGCTGGGGGGAGTGAAAGATCACCTCACCAGTGCTGGTATGAACTAACCTCTATAAATCTGTATTGCTGAGGGAAGAAGCAGAAAGATAAAGTACTAGGGCAGGCAGCAGGTTCACTGGTGCTGTATCTGATTCTGTTCAGCCAACTACCACCAAAGATACCTCCTCCGCCACTCTTAGGGAGAGCTGATGTTGAGCCTAGTGCCACTAGGCAGACAGGGACAGGCAGACTGGATAAAGACAGGATAATGTGACACTGCATTTATATATATATATATATATATATATATATATATATATACACACAATGCTCTTACAACAGATTATTTAAATACACTTTAGCTCGTTGAGCACTAGCACTATTTAATTTGTTTCCCATGTTGGAATTAGTGTAGGACCCACCGATATCGGGATACTGTGAAGTAGTGGCGGGTTTAACACGATATGACCATGTGGTGGAACTGAATCCCCATGCTTGTTTGCTGAGAGAGGTGGTTTTAAGTAGGTTTATAAAATATAAAACTGTACTTTTATGTGTGTGCTGTTTCTTAATCTGTATTATGTATACAGTTTGGTCTCTACAGCAGCACCATTGCTGAAAAAAAACAAGTTCCAGGTGTGAACCCAATTCTATTTCTTACTTTACTATGGGACAACTCACTAGACATGACTTCGTTAAGTGATTTTCCCAGCGAAGACAGTGAAATGTGGATAAGCGTGTCACATAAAAAATGAAATGTGTAATTGTTATGTGCTGTTTATTTGATCTTACTCTCTTCATTTATTACTAGGATTTAGATCATGATTCATTTTAAGTCAGTGTAATTCAGGAATACAGCGCATTCTGAAGGATTCAGAGAACATTTAATATGTATGTCAGTTTTTCATGTTACCAGTTACAGTTTTCCAAATTAAGAACTGGTTG
Source organism: Pelobates fuscus (assembly GCF_036172605.1). Lineage (NCBI taxonomy): Eukaryota > Metazoa > Chordata > Amphibia > Anura > Pelobatidae > Pelobates > Pelobates fuscus. The sequence goes on along the minus strand of NC_086326.1, from coordinate 86,911,954 downwards.
TCTTGGTGTCTGTAATTAAAGTAATTATATTCCAACCACCTGTGTTGTAATTATAGTATGAACCAGTCATATGTTTGTTAGATGAAAAAGAAATCATTTTGAATGTTTTCATCATCCCATTGTCATGTAGCAACGGAGGGTAAATGTTTCTCTACATTTATTTTACAGTATCAAGGGCTTGTTTAGTTGAGTCTGTATCATGCCTTCATTAAACGAGTGGTCACTGTTCTGTGATATCTTTGCTAGTACTCAGGCTTCTCAATGAGAATATTTGAGCCACTAATGATCGGGTACCCTATACTGGACCCTTCAATGTTTATAGTTTAATCATAGTTAAAGGGAAACTCCAGTGCCAGGAAAACAATCAGTTTTCTTGGCACTGGAGGTACCCTCTCCCTCCCACCCACCCCCAGTTACTGAAGGGGTGAAAACCCCTTCAGTCACTTACCTGAGGCAGCGGCGATGTCCCTCGTCGCTGTCTCCTCCTCCGCGCCGCTTCTCCTTCTGATTCCGTCGGCCGGTGGGCGAGACTGATCCTGCCCACCGGCTGAGGAGACCTAATGCGCATTAGCGCTCCCCATAGGAAAGCATTGAAAAAGGTTTTCAATGCTTTCCTATGGGAAAATGAGCGACGCTGGAGGTCCTCACACAGCGTGAGGACGTCCAGCGACGCTCTAGCAAAGACAATCTTTGCTAGAAATCAGGAAGTTCCCTCTAGTGGCTGTCTAGTAGGAGTTAACCCTGCAATGTAATTATTGCAGTTTATAAAAAAACTGCAATAATTACAGTTGCAGGGTTAGGAGTAGTGGGAGTTGGCACCCAGACCACTCCAATACCACTCAATAGGCAGAAGTGGTCTGGGTGCCTAGAGTGTCCCTTTAAGTCACACCTGTTCTTTGGCTTGGTGTTCCATATGGCTCATAAGGGCCTGGACAGGATCTCCTGTGCTTGTCTTCGGTACAGTACCTTCCAAACCAGTTCCCAAGGCACTCCTACCAGTTTAGGATTTAGGGTTTACCCATTTGTGTTCAAGGTATTTTTTTTAATACCTTAGACACAACTGGGTAATCTCTAAATTCTGGACTGGTAGGGGTGCCTTGAGGAATGGTTTTCAGGACCACTGATTTAGAAAATCAAATGTTATTGTCATAGTAGAATAATTGTAGAAGTGTGATGACACCAGATAGGAGAGCTTCAAGTTTGGAACTTTCCAGTTTGTTCTAAGGGTCCAGGCCTGTGGATTTATCTTGTGATATCCAACTGGTTAGTCACATCTGTCCCCTGTGGATGCAGTTGTGGTGAAAATTCCATACCTTTGAGCTTATACATGTATATCAAGCAAAACTTCCCATGTCTGTGAGTTGTATTCACTAAACCAGAAATTATAGGGAATTTGCAAAGTAATATCAACTTTTAGACCAAAACAGCCAAGCTGGACACACTGTGATTCTAGAGAATTTTGACTAATTATCATGTTTGCCTGAAGATGCAATTCACTTGTCAAATCTCCACATATACTGCTTTAATACAAACAGCTATGTTGTTGTAGAGAGAGAGTCCAATATTTCCTTCCTAAGAATAAACCAATGTCTTTCAAAAACCCCTATTTTATTAGTCCTCATATTTGTTGTGTGTGAAAAAATGCAAAAAACTAAATTGAACGCTAATTTTGGCCAGTGTTTGTGACTAAGTAGCTACTAAAAAAGACTGGACATACCCCATTTGCAATACCTTGGGTTGTCTACTTTTGAAAATGGCATGCCATCATGGGGGTAATTCTCATTCCTGGACTACCATACGGTCTTAAAGGCAACATAACAAATCTGGCAAATTTCAATGTGAAGAAAAGGAAATTCAAGCCTTATATTTGACTCAGTAACTTTTGAAAACACCATAAAACCTGTACACGGGGGGTACAGCTATACTCGGAAGACTTCGCTGAACACAAATATTAGTGTTTAAAAATAGTACAATTATATCATCAGTGAAAGTACAGTTTGTGTGTGAAAAATGCAAAAAAACTGAATTATTACTGACGATATCATCGTTGTGATATGCTTTACTGTTTTTAAACACTAATATTTGTGTTCAGCGAAGTCTCCCGAGTAAAACAGTACCCCCTATGTACAGGTTTTATGGTGTCCTGGAAAGTTACAGGGTTAAATATAGGGCTTGCGAGCCAAATTCTCTGAACTTTCTGCCTGGGTCGTCGGGCAGGTCCCTCAGATTGTAATTAATAAAATGACTTAATTATGTAAAAATATTATATAATATATTTTTAGAATATATATATATATATATATATATATATTTATAACATCATTCTAAATGTATTTTGAATTTACTATATGCCTGCCGTCCTAAATATTTAAATTAAAAAAAAAAATCTACCTCCAAGAACAGGTATTCAAACTAAGGTACATGTACCCCATGGGGTATTTGCACCACAAGCAGGAGGTATGCCAGAAGCTGGCTTGCTGTGCGCTAAGACAGAATAGGCACCTGTTTACTCAGATGGCAGGTGCCTACTCTGCCTAAATGGTGCTGTGTCCAGGGAGGAGAATGAAGGCGGGTGACGAGTGATCGCTGATGTCTATGTTCTTCCAGAACTGCTACCTCGCACCATGCGGTGATACTGGGTTATGACATCGTTCTGGTCCCAGCCTCAATAAGCAGCGCATGAGGGAGCCGTGCTAGAAGAGCACGAAGATGACAACAGCAACAGTAGACCGCAGGGGAAACATTTTTAAGTACTACACCATTGTGACTGGGGGGGGTTATTCACCCCAAAAGATTTTCATGGGGAGACTTTATAACCCTGATGCTACCTGCTCTCTAGATCAATTAGAGTTTGTGTCAATCATCACAGTATTAGCAATGTATAAAAAGCTACAATGGTGATTGACTTTAACTAGAACATAAATGCCCAGCATGAATCATAAACAAACTATCCAAGGTTTATTAGTATACCAAATGTTAGAGATGGACTGTTTGTCATATGGTGCAGTTTAGACAAAATACCCAAAATTATGAAAGTGGGAGTGTTTTGACATCAACAATTACATACAAATTTAAAATTTTGCATGTAGTAGCTTAGGGGTTGTTAATTTTCATGTCAAGTAAATGGATATGCAAGAACTTTAAATCCTATTCTGTTATACAGGTCAGGTGTAAACATGGTGGCGTTATCTGTGTAAATAAACAGATCTTGCAAGGGATACTTTTTTCCACCCTGGCCAGGTATAGGGCCAGCTTGAATCTTTTACAATTTATGTATTTTTTGCTCTATTAAAGGTACACATACCCACGTCCTCTCCCCCCTGTCTTTGTTCATTTTTATTTATGGTTTTTGGTTCTGCTTTTATTTATTTTTTCTCTCCTCCCCCTCTCTATGTAAGTACATTTACTGAAGGGGTATTTACCACTGAATGAGCAGCCTTCCACCTCGTACTTGTATGTATGGTGGTTCTCTAGCTCATTCCTTTTTCTTGTTAAACAGATCTCTGTTCTCTTCACTCCCATAGCTTTGTAGTGTGGAACAAACAAGCCCAGGGGGATATATGATTGCCCTAAACTAGCCTGAGGATGAAGCTGTTACATTGTAGCAATCCCAACAGAGTTCCGATCATTGCAGTGTCATAAACAGCACATGGATATCATTGCGTCTGCTAGTCTAGATGTAAGTCCAATGAAACCAGATAACAATAACAGGGTTATTCACTAGAGTTCTATCAGGAATTCAAGGTGAGTTCAAAGTGAATTTCAATTTTAATGCCACAATAGCCAACTTGGAATAACTATCTTTCAGCTAAGCTTCAAGTTCAGTTACTTTGTCCTAAAATTTGGAATTCACTTTGAATTCTCACTTCATTGAATAACCTTGTGTGATAAAAGGGACTTTGATGTATCACATGGCACAAGAGGCAGAGCTTCTCTCGCTGGGACCAAAACGAGATTGTAATACATACTGTCCTGAGATAGCTGCCTGGCCAATCTAGATAGCTCATTGTTGTCAAGGTGGACATGCAGAAAGGGGAAAGGCAACTGTAACAAATAATAGTGTTGTTTATTGTGTGCTGAGTGTTTAGAAAACCCTGCTACTTGTAAAATAAAGTTAGTTGCTCCTGCTTGTACCAAGAAGAAGCTTGTTTTGTCTTTCCCTTGAGGTCTCCAGGTATATTGCTATTTATTGTCCTCTATAGAGTAGTTACTCATAGAGTATTGCCAGAGGACTAGATAGGTAGAATATGTGGCCTTTCTGAAATATTAGGTCACAGAGTACACATATAGAGAGTTTGCTGATGAAAAAGGTGACTAGACCCGACCCTACCCACAGTGGCCAATCCAACGGATCTGGCAGATCTTCTAAAGCTTTCCGGAACTGAATTGCACATTTCTTCTATCTCTGTCACATCTTTTTCACTACTAGCCGCCATCTTTGGCAGTGAGGTGCAAACTTTTGCTCTCAGCTGAGCTTCTCTGTGAGTGCACTTGAAATCCTGTGCACGCCAAATCAGACCACAACTGTTAGGAACCTTACTGGCTACGGAAGTACTGGAGTGATTTAATGCTTTTGAGACACCATGTATTTTGGATAAAATGAAGATCTGCCCAGTGTCAATCTATGTCAAGTTACAAGCTAAACATATTTAATAAAAACTACACACCACAATGGGGAAAAAAGCCAGATTCATAAAGGGGTGAAAGGGAAGCACAAAACAGTCTGAGGCGGCATAAGTGCTTATATTGGATCATTGGTCATTTTATTATTTACAATCTGAGGGACCTGCCCGACAATAATCCAGGGCTTTACTCTGAGCTGATCGTTCATTAAAACCTCTGAAAAGCCAGGTTTCAACCATTAACTATTGGATGTCCGACTGGTAACATCTTTCTTTTTCCAACTCAGCAAAAGGTATCTCAGCTGTAGGAACAGTCATCATCTATGAAAGTATTCAAATGTTTGTTAACGTTTCAGTTGGTGGTCATTCTTTATGATACTTTTCTTGAAGTGTGGACAAAAGGAAAATACCAATTCTATGTAAACTTAGAGACCTTCATTAACTGATAAAGGTTCACTTTTGAAGAAGAAAAAAAGATGTGTTTGGATAATGCCAAGGAATACTGGAAACCACAGATTCAGACAGTGATCTGGCACATTTCTTTCTTATGCACTATGAGCAATTGAGATGCTTCATGAGCAGAGGGAATTGCTGCAGTGCAGACGTTTGGTCTGAAACCAGTTTACACAGAATATAATTTCTGGTCTCCTGCCAGTGTAAGCAGCCTCTTTAGCATAGGGATTGATCTTTCAACAATGGCATGTCAAAGCTGTGCAACATGCTGAAAACAGGTTTTCTATGTGTGTGCATGTTATATTCCTCTGATGAAGTTCCCATGAGGCATGTTACCATTATTGGGGTGGTGTTGGGCCCCAGCCATAATTTTAACCAGCAATAAATGTACTGGTGTGTTTTTTTGTTTTTTTTTATGCTATAAATGCTCTCTTGAGACTCCAAACCCATTGTAGTCCATTTGCACTCATTCCCAGCAGATAACTCCAACAGGTGTTTGTATGTATTGTTGGCATTTGCATGCTGGGGTGTATATGTGTATAGTGTTGACGTCTAAATGTATGGGTATATACACACTGCCACACACATTTTAGCCACCTCCCTCCATGCTTCTATACTTTTGAATGCATGAGGGTGGCTTTTTTTAGGGTCCAGATCTGGCTGCTGGAGGGGTCCTGGCCTGCTCCTAGCTCTCCCAACCAGGACTCTATAAACTGGGAGGAAGCAGCCTGAACGCCCATTGGATCTCCGTATATGTGATGTACACCCGATGGGCCCCTAAGCTTAGGGGCACTGGTGCAGCAACCCTAACATTAGTTGCCCTGCAGAGTATTAAAAATTAACATTGCATCATCATTCTGCAATCAGCAATCTACCCTTTTGTATATATGTAGCAGCACTAAAGCTAGTCCCAGAGGTAGATTAAATTGACACGGCTATGTCATTTTTTTGGAGCAGTGGTTTCTATTTGACGAGGATGCTTCTAATATAGGAGTAGAGCCTTTAGACTGACAGGAGCCCTACTTAAGGTAGGTTTTCTTTACAGATTTGTGAGCAAATCAAGACTAAATTAGTAACTAAAAAACAAAACCAGTTACTTTCACAAGTCTCTGTACTGAGAAAAGCCAAATTAAACTAAACAGGTTAACAGAATCAATTTCATAACAACTGTTCAGTTCACTGCTGATTGCGAGGTAAAAAAACAAACAAACTACAGTCACTGCTTGTACAGCTCAAAAAACAAATATTAAATTTACTTTCTCTGCTTGCACACACTTCAGTAAGGACAGTTGGGTTTAACTAAAATTCTATACACACACACACACAATAGAATAGTTTACATCCAATTAACTAAAAATATTCAAGTAAAGCTAAACTTTGAATACCATTAGTACAAATTGGAATATACTCACATTGCAATGCAGTCAGTGTGCTCACACTATACTGTTGCAAAATGCAAACATTTAAGAATTAAACTAGCACTATCAGAAAGATACAAGTGAAGAAATAATTGAGCAAATAAATGTAAAGGAACACTATAGGATTAGGAATACAACCTAGTTGCAGTGGTCCAATCATTTTTACCCTGCATTGGAGTTAAATAATCCCCCAAGTGGCCATCTTCGAGAAAGCCACTAGAGGTGATTTCTCCTCCAAAACCAAGTAAACTCGATCCTGCTATCAAATTGATTGGAGGCGTGTGATGTTTGGATACTCATGCGAATTTCCTATCTAATGTTTTTCTATGAGGTGGAGCGAGTAGCTGCAGCGGAAGAGTCTCGAGCAAGAAACAAGCTAAGTAATCATTATGTAACTTACATTTTTAGTAGCAAAGGGGGGGTGGACATTGCTCACAGCAATAGATTGAAACGTAAACACTAAAGTTGTGTAAAGGTTTGCCGCCTTTATACTGCGAAATAGAACACAATGAGTTGTCGCAGACAGTTTCTACAACTTTTCTAGGAATACCAGTAAAATATAAGCTTGGAAACTGTGTTTATTATATACAAGGACCTAACCAGAGAACACTCCAACTATCAAGTCAGTAGGCTGGTAACTATGCACTGTATTAGCAGTTCTCTCAAAAAACGGTATTGCATTCGAGACTTGGTACTTTATTATATTATATATACCCTTTGTTACATGCACTTTAAAAAAAAAAGTCAACAAAGCTGATGCCTTAAGTTACATGCTATTTAGAATATTATGGATAAACTTGTATTGTGAGTAGAATTTCATTCTACTCACCTCGTATGTCCCTTGACCCTTAGAATTAATAAAGGAAGGGCTTCCCTTATCACTTATCGTTCTCCCTCCCTATTGGGTCCATTTTTCCCTTGTTATCTGTGGGGATCTACCTTTTGCTTTTTTTAGTCTATCTCTTGGAGTAGGCAATTTTACTTCACCATTTAGTAAATTGGTAGTTTAAAGAAGCACTTCAGCTGTTAAACTGTTCAAATGGACTTTCAAAAACTAGGCTTTGCCAGTGTCTGCTACTTGGTTACGTACAAGTGAACGTCTCTAGCCAATCCAACTTTAGATGCCACTGTCAGGCCTTTCCAGTGCTCTCAGCTAATCAATTCTCCCCAGAGGTGCCAAGAAGTACATGCAGGAAGGCATTGTTTTTTGTTAAACTGCTCAAAAACTTTAACATAAACCGGGGGTACAACACCACACACATTTTGTGCAATATAACCACTACAAGGAATTGTAGTGGGATACAGTGCTTAGAAAGCCCCTTTAAGACCTTTTTAAGGCCTCAAACAAAACAACCTATCAGTACTTTGTTTGCTTTGAAACATGCTCAGAACTATCTGAAGCCAGTGTTCAGTTAATGTTCTGATTATGTTGTGATGCCCCCACTATGAATAGGACACGTTCCTGACCTATTCCTCTGCCCTTTTTTCAAGAATACTATACATGGCAAGAATTGCAAATTATTTTGGACCAGGTTTACAAAGCATGGACACATTTAAATTCTGCATAACTGGCAGTGCAGACAGAAGGTACAAAAAAAAAAAAAAGGAAAACAAAAACACAAAACGTGTACATATCTGCTCATGTATACATTTGCAATCACGATGGCTAGCAAAAAGGACCAGGCAGTTCTTAACTTTTATTGCACTGCAAAAGAAACACAAAGAACCAAGTCACAATGTTTTAGGTCTGAGTGTTTTTACTTTATTGCAAATTCTATATAGGTGGGACTGGGAAATCCAGTGGTTTTAAAAAGCAACTAAAACAGTGACTGGGAACAGTACAAAATAAGCTGGTTATAGCTGTTTTCCATTGTATTAGTCTTCACACCACTGTTAGTACATTCTTTTCCTAAGAGGGAGTACACCCTTAACTCTTAAGAATGACCTCCGAGTATATACCATAGACATTTACTGGGGAAAAATAAAATGCAACCTAGAACAGCATGTTTAGGTGTAAGATAAAAATTGGCAATAAACTGTATTCCAGCTTGAGTACTTTTCATTCTACTTAGAGAAAATGAAAAATAGATACAAGCACAAACATTCTCCCCTGATACACCACCAGCAAAACTAGAAGTACTGTTGGAGAGCAGGCCAGGACAAAACTAGGTTTATTGCAGACTTTTAATGCCATGGTAATTGATTCAGTACTTTGTGATATATGTAAATACCATTAAATAGTCAAAGAAAATAAAATACAAAAAAAAAAAAAAAAAGAACCTAGTACAGATAAATGAGGGATAAAACAAACCAAAAAAATAAAAGGGAGTTGGATACAGTTAACATTGATACGTTCTTTAAAAAATAGAATTGGTTTCTTTTTTGAAATCAATTAACTCTTGATCAGAGGGACGTGCCCCACAAGACTCCTGGTTGTTGTACTTTGTTAATCACTGCCTATGTGAGTCTGCCACACACTGATAGAGAAGTCAGTCTGGATCAAGTCCGAAGAGTTGAACTCTGTATAATATGGTTGTTTTCTTGTCGTTCAATGAGGGGGATAGGAGAGAAAAATAAAGTTTCAGTCAATGTACTGTGAGAGCCAGCGGAATCCTTCACCGTAGCCCTGCCTCTTAAGCACGCTGCACATAAACACTTCCATTGGGCGAGCATTAAGATCCTTCAGTGGCACGTTACCCTAGGAAGAACAAAACGGAGTAATGAAAAATGCGTTGAAAAGATCACTATGCATTTCATAAATCTTTTGAGGAGAACTCTCAAAGCATAATGTGCAAGTGAGCTCTGATCTGTGAAACTCAGTTTAGTTATTATACATTTTTCCGCGGCATTGAAGTTTTACTTTACATCATTACACTTGCTTAGTATTTAGAATGTGAAAAGCTCAGAAACCACCAAATGTTTCAGGAAAATATGAATACTTTTTACAATTAAATAACATATGTACAAGCATCACATATTAAAGCTTAGCATAGTGTATGGGGTCTTCTCATTATTCAATTTAAAAATAATCTGACGGTTAAATCAATGTTAAAACTTTCAGCACATGGAGGGGTCTAAATTTAGTGGTGTCCAAGCATTTAACAGAGATTTGATGCAGCTGAATCCTGCTCACCTATAAAATATATCAATGAGAGCAGGGTGATCATTGTATAAAAAAAAAAATCAGGCATAGCTGTTATCAAAAGAACCTCAATAAATTAATCAGAGAAAGTTTCATATGGTGGTTTCAAAAATGAAGGAGAGACCAATAATTTAAATACTTAACTACAATTTCCTGGGGTGGTTCATTGCATGTATTCTATTACAAGTTTAAAAACTAGGAACAACCAAACAAAATTAAAAACACTTTTTTCCTTTTCTCTCATGCTAGACTTGATTAATATAGAGATAGACACATACACATATATATGTGTGTATAACATTTTGGAGGTTGCTTCCTGTAATAATCTACAAGCCATAGATCTTCTAGATTTAAAATAATGTCTGTAAATAAGTTCATGGCAGGTTTACACAACCTGTACCTTGTGTGAAGGCCCTATTCCTAGAATCGAGTTCAAACAAATAAACTATGACAAATTCATATGGATGATGTCTAGTTGGTCTTATACCAAGCGATTTTTGAATGATGTGAAAACGAATAATGAATAGAATCAGAAGGATTTAACGGAATAAGTAAATATACAGTTATTTTCTAAAGTGAGAATTGTTGGAAATCACAGTGGATTTCTAGTTTAATGCAAAAATAGCGAAATTGAAAAACTCTCCAAGTCAGCTGTGCTTCATCTAAAATTTGAAATTCACTTTGAATTCCTGATAATTCCCACTTTAGTAAGTAACTAATCACTAGTTTCCAAATAGCTAAAAGTTGCATGTATTTTATAAATGGTACTAATTTTATCAAACTTTGAAGATTAAAAGGCTCCGTCGACCGTGCTGAGATAAGAACCTGTGACTCAGATAGCGACCAACTACTAAGCTATATCAACAATAAAAACCGTGAAGAATTTTAACTTACTTTTCCTGTGGTCTGCCCATAAAGCCCAAAGATTTCTCTCAATTTCTCTTCACTGATTGCTTCAGGTCTGTCAATTTTATTTCCCAAGATAAGGATTGGCACATTGGATATCGTTTCATCTGTCATAAGTGACTGCAAAAAAGAAAGAACATTACCATTTCTGCATAACTATGAATCAATCTGGACACAACCCCACATGGTTTACATGTAACATCGTCTTGATTTGTTTCAAGATCACGTGTTCATGTACGGAAATACATTTTATTTACCACACGGAGGAAAATGTGCCATCCTTATTATGTAAATACATAGTAGTAATCACATTCACTTACCCAGTTGGATCAACTCAAAACTATTAGAATGTAAGGTATACATTTATATCAAGATATTTTTTGTGACATGTTTTCACTGCAATATTGTTCTTTCAATTTGACTATATACACTTTACATCAAATAAAATGGATACTATAAGCACCAAACATTGCTAGCTTAATGTAGTGGTTTTAGTGTATAGATCATTTCCTATAGTCTAACTGTTCAATTATCTGTCATTTAGGAGTTAAATCACTTTGTTTACACAGCCCTGCATGTGACCCTCTCCTGTAAAAAGAGATCGAATGTTTAAACTTCCTTTATTGCACACTCTGTTTAAGTTAGAATTTCTTATCTTTCAATCTGTTGGTAGCCTACTGGTGCCTGTATAAAAAACAGAAATAAGTGCTCTCAATCTATAGATGAGCTGCAATTCACCAACAAGGTGTTCCCCCAACCTTGTTAAAAACAAGACCGGTATATAAAATAAAAAGGTGAACAGCGCTAACAATATAAAAAATTTATTACATACGTAGTTGAAGATACTTGTCAATGGTTTAGCTTAAAAGAGAAAAACAAAATAAAAAAATAGTGCAATATATTATAACAGTGAAGTGAATATTGAAAGAATATATGATCCACACTCACACTTTGGAGAGCTATATAAACTCAATTGTAAGGGCCTGGACGAAATAATCCCCGTATAAGGATTTCTTGATATGTGGTCTTCTTGGTAGACTTATAGATATGGGTATTCGTAATATATAAGACAAAAAGGAAAAGAAAAGGAACACCAATGGTATAGATTGTAAGTATAGGTGCAGCACAGATAAAAGTAATCCTACTTACATATACTAGAGCAATGAACCTGCTCTAGTGTAGACAGCTTCAGGTGGAATAATCCCCACCTAAGGATATAGTGGACCCAAATGTGGCAGCAGCAGGATGAAGTAGGAAGTAGGACTGAGAAAGACTGGGTTTACATAAAATGTACCGTATTTATTCGAGTATAACACGCATTTTTTTTAACCGATTTTTAATTTAAAATTAAGGGTGCGCGTTATACTCGAATAAATATACCTTCCAGGACCGCCGGGCTTGTAATGAGCCCGGCGGTCCTGGGGGGGTGGGCAGCAAGCGTTTACTCACCTCCGTGCAGCTCCTCCAGCTTCCCAGTGTACATCTCGCGAGACCCGCGGCCAGCTCTGACGCTCTGACGTCGTCAGAGCTGGCCGCGGGTCTCGCGAGATGTACACTGGGAAGCTGGAGGAGCTGCACGGAGGTGAGTAAACGCTTGCTGCCCACCCCCCCAGGACCGCCGGGCTTGTAATGAGCCCGGCGGTCGGTATTGTCGAGCACCCACTCGAATATTTATTAGAGTATAACAAGCACCCTAATTTTAGATTCAAAATCGGTATAAAATTTTATACCGATTTTTAATTGAAAATTAGGGGTGTGCGTTATACTCGAATAAATACGGTATATAATGTATATAATTAGTGGCCACGGCGAAACGCGTCTAGTGAGGAAGTAATATGGACTTTTTTATTCTGACTGGTATTTTATTTGTTACTTCACTTTTAAATATTTGTTAAAATAAAGTATATACATTTTATGTAAACCCAGTCTTTCTCAGTACTACTTCCTACTTCCTCTTGCTGCTGCTACATTTGGGTCCACTATATCCCTAGGTGGGGATTATTCCACCTGAAGCTGTCTACACTAGAGCAGGTTCATTGCTCTAGTATATGTAAGTAGGATTACTTTTATCTGCGCTACACCTATACTTCCAATCTATACCATTGGTGTTCCTTTTCGTCTTATATATTACGAATACCCATATTTATAAGTCTACCAGGAAGACCACATATCAAGAAATCCTTAGACGGGGATTATTCCGTCCAGGCCCTTACAATTGAGCTTATATAGCTCTCCAAAGTGTGAGTGTGGATCATATAGTCTTTCAATATTCACTTCACGGTTATAATATATTGCACTATTATTTTATTTTGTTTTTCTCTTTTAAGCTATACCATTGACAAGTATCTTCAACTACGTATGTAATAAATTTTTTATATTGTTAGCGCTGTTCACCTTTTTATTTTATATACTGGTGCCTGCAGTAGCCTCCTGTCAGCAGGGCTGTATTTGCCACGAGGCAAACAAACAAAGCATTTGCCAAGGGCAGCGCTTTCAGGGGGGTTGGCAAAAAACGCCGCCCTAAGTGCCCAGGAAAGTTTTTCCCACGTCCTGGGAGGGAGCAAGAGGTGGCCGGCTGGCTCATAGTGTAGGCGGGCAGCGAGGGAGTGCGGTCCTCTGAGCTCTTCCTGGTCCCTTGCGTGCTCTTCTATGATGCCCGGAGCCGGAATATGACGTCACTTGTGTGTTTGTGTGTAGCTGTCAGTGTGTGTGTGTTTGTGTGTAGATGTCAGTGTGTGTAGCTGTCGGTATGTGTCTGAGTGAGTGAATGTGTGTGCCTGTCAGAGTGTGTCAAATCAGTGAGGATGTTTGTGTCAGAGTGTCTTTCAGTGAGTGTATATCAGTGCATGTGTCAATGAGGACGAGCGTCTGTCAGCCTAAAAAGTGGCCTTGACACGAAGTGGTGGTGCAAATTTAGATAAGGAGGGTGCTTGAATTTAGTCGTGCCTAGGGTAGCACCAATCCAAGATACACCACTGCCTGTGAGTGAATACATTTAATAAACAAAGCAGGAGATAAGCACTTCAAAAGTAAAAACAAGGTTCTGGCAGATATGATAATAAATAAAATAAAAAATTTGCATGTTGGCCGACTGACTCACAACCAGGGGAGGTTGTGGTTAGGGCTGTATCAAACTTGATAAACCTCCTAAATGTCACAGAGATGGGCAGTGGGACTGAAGACGTATGATCTATACACCAAACCGGCTTTATTAAGCTAAGGTTGTTTTTGTGCTCAGAGTATCAGTTTAACTAGCTAAACATATTTACAATTAGCCTTGCCAAGTATTCTGCTCAAAATTATACCAACAAATGGTAGTGAAGTTTTACATGGTGAAACATACAAGTGTTACCATACCTGCATTGGTAAAACCTTATCTATTAGGTATTTTTTATATTTATTTCATGTTCTGTCTTTTAATCTGCACTTATTTTCCAGTAACACACAATATATGTAAAATGATCACCAAAGAGTACAGGGTGATTTAAAATAGCTTAGTTGACAGATGAAAACTAACTGTTCTTGCATTAAGACTCATGAAAGTGAAGCTATATGAAACCATTTTGACTAGCATTTTCAATATCAATAAAATGTTTCTTACATTCAGCTCAACTTTGGACTCCATAAGGCGGCTATGGTCTACGCAGTCCACAAGAAACACAATTCCATTAATCGCCGGTAAGTAGTTCTTCCAAACACGACGGGCTACATTAAAGAGAAAACAAAAATAAGCAAGGAAATATATATTTTCAATTCTAACTGATATAATCTAACTGTATTAGCAGTAAGAAAAGGTATGATATGATTTCTCCACCTTGCTCATGTCCACCAAGGTCAAAGGTTGTGAAGGTCATTCCAGCAATTGTCAGCTCCTCTGATGCTGCACAGAAAAGAAAAGAAAAATTAAATTGCACAGGTTTCTTAAAAAATATTTTTTAAATTCAGCCATTTTCCGCACAAATATTTAAGTATTTTGTCATGGACAAACTTTCTAATGGTACTGATAATTAACAAGTCCAAAATAAAGTAATCATATGAAGTAAAAGAGTGTTATGTCAAGTGGTAACATTCCCTGCAACCCAACAGCCACTTTGCTGCTTAGAAAGAGCTTTGCAAAGAGAAAAAGTGAGATCAGGCATTGACCTAGAGTAACACAACTCACAACACTTCTCCTTTGTCAAAGTAAAAAGTACAGTCAATAGACATTGCTGGGAGCTTCCTGTCTCAACAGAATTGCTCAGCATTTTCAAAAAAAAAAAAAAAAAAAATAGCAATACTGAAACAAAATAGTAGTGGTTTTGCCGCATACACTAGATAGACTAATAGGGGAAAGAGTCCCCTGGTGGTGATGGGGACTTGTTTCTATGGTTACATACATTTTCATGATTCCTAGATCTTTTAGATCACATCACTTACCTTATTCCAGCACAGTGCCCTTGGCACTGGCTCTGTCTCCTCCAACACCATTGTGAGGAGAATCCTAACGCGCAGTGAGTGCCGCACGTGCTTTAGGCCTTCCCTATAGGAAGCACTGACAATCTTTTTTTATGGGGATTTTGAAGACGCTGGACGTCCTCATGCAAAGCACGTTTGTGTCCAGCGTCGTATCATTAAACTCTGTGAAACAGCAGGAAGCACCGCTAGAGCCTGTCTGGAAAACACTTAACACTTCAACATAAACATAGCTGTTTCTCTAAAACTGCAATATTTTACATTGCAGTATTAAGGGGACAGGGACATTGCGCCCAGAGCACTTTAACAAGATTAATTAGTTTTGGTGCCTATAGTGTCCCTTTAAAGATTTAGAAAATGACATTATATCCAGCTCAGAGAAGGAAAAGCCAGGGAAAATATTGCAAATAAAGAGGAGAAATAGAAACAGTGTTTACATTTTTCTCTTCTCTGTATGCTCTGCTGACTGCCAGGAGAGAGTTTGCAACTGTGACTTACATGGAGCTTAAGCAGGGGCACCTAGATCCAGTATAAAGAGGTGTGGATTTCTACATTTAACTTTTTTCACACCTCACAAAAAAAAAAATATATATATATTTCTTAAAGGACCACTATAGGCACCAAGACTACTAATTATTATTGCCATTTATTTAGCGCCAACAGATTGAGCTCCATCAGCTGTTCCATGGCCATTTGAAACAGTCTGATTTATACTTCAGCTCAATGAAGTGGTCTGGGTGCCAGGTCCCCCTAGTTTCAACCCTGCAGCTGAAAACATAGCAGTTTCAGAGAAACGGCTATGTTTACATTGCAGTATTAACCCAGCCTCGAATGGCAGTCTCCCTGACAGTCACTAGCGGACGCTTCCGCGATTTACACTGAGTAAATCGCACTTATTTGACGCCCTCACGGAATCCAGCGCCAAAAAAGATCCCTATAGGAAAGCATTGAGTAATGCTTTCCTATGGGCGGGTTTGAATGCATTCGGCTCCACTCAGAAGCTGACTTCGATGGAGGAGGAGAGGTCACCAGTGCCGAGGGAGCCTGGCGCTGGATTAAGGTAAGCAAATAAATGGTTAATTAACAATTTATTCACAGCAGAACGGGGCCCTAGTCACTTAAATGCTGATTAGGACTCTATAGCGGTTGGAATACATATTTGTATTCCTAACGCTATAGTGTTCCTTTAACTACAGGGAAAAGTAAACATTAAAATTTCAGTTCAGGTTATGATATGATTAAAAACCATATATACCACAAAACAAATTGATATGGAAAGATAAAATTTAAAGGTTATCAGTACAGCTCATAATTTACACATGGTCATACAAGTATTAAAATCTTGGTCATACATACTTGGATGTAGTGTGGGAACATGTTGCCCGAGCCGATCATCCTTAAGCATGTGTAGAAGTGTGGTTTTTCCTGCATTATCCAAGCCTAAAAACACTAGTTTTCCTGACTTTTTGTATAATCCTGCAAAGCAGATTTTATAAGTTAAAAACATAAAAAAAAAAAAACACACACTGGTGTGAACCAAAAAAACTGAACATCTATATAACACAAAACATATACACACAAAAATGTTTTACCTAAAAACTGCAGCACGCTGCTGAAGCCGTTATAAATCCATTCAAATATGAAAGACATTTCTGAATCTGTCCTGTAAAATAACACATAAGCAAAATGTTAAGAAATAATCAACATACAATACAAGTGATAGAGTTGAAATTAAAACTTATTTAGTTACCATATACATCTCAACCTTTGCCAGAACAAACTAGATTTTGCACTTATGTATTCTGCATTATCAGAAGACAATGAGTTAAAGGAACATTCTAAGCACCATGACCACTTTCATGGTTTGAAGTGGTCATGGTCCCTGGAGTCTGGATGTGAAGTGTTTCACATATGGAGATTAACGGGATCCTGTCAAGACTAAAACTAATATAGCTTCCAAAAGAGCTTGACATTCCATCTATACATTGTGCTAGCAGATTTGCTAGCAAATGGATAGATTTGGTAAATATCCTATTTAAAAATAGTTCTTCTCCCATTTGACTCAATTCCTAGTGAAAGTCCTCCGCTTCTCTGAGACTTCCTCACTAAAGCCTTGGGCATTGCCAGAAACTAAAGATCAGAGCTCAAAGTGTTCCTTTAAAAAAAGAAAAAACAACATTCTGGATACCAAAACCACTTCATGTTAATAAAGTGGTTATGGTGCCCCGGGTCCACAGATGCCTTTGTACGTTTCAATGCTTTCCTTTAAAAAGTTACACCAAGCACCAAGACCACTTTCCTGATTTGAAGTCATCATTGTGCTTGGAGTCTGTATATGCCCCATTTCAACATGAAAAATCACACAGATTTATGTTGTGTAATTCCACCTGTGTTTTATTATAAACACTTATTTTAACCCTTTAAGTATTAAAAGTTTGCATTAGGTTGTTTCTATAGATTTTTTTTTTAAATTGTGCAATTGGTACTATTGATGCTAATATGTAGGTCGTATTCATGTCATTACATGGAAAAACCAAGTATATAAAAACCTTTTGCATGCTCACCCCAACCCCAGAAAAGTGTAAACGTCAAACATGGAAATATGATAAAGGCTTGTGCAACACAAAGCTGAAATGTACAGTGATTACAATGACTCAGCAAAAATGGTACAAACAAAAACTACAAAGTAAAGACTTTATTCCTATCCATCAGCACGTGAATATTAACAAGTTACACAATAGGTCTGGAACAGTACTGCCAGTAAGATACAAACATGAAAATCTGGTTATTAGACATAACTTTGTCCAATTTAACCTCTATAGGAAAATGGCAAAATGAAAGGCAAATCTAAAATCCCTTTCTACTGCTTCTGAAGGGTCCATAAATTATATAATGCTACAGCATTTCAGTAAATAGTCAAATGAAATAAATATCAATTCAAATATCATAACATAGTGGGATAATACTTCTTACCCAAATATTGTATCAGTGTGATAACATACAATGACAAAACAAAAAAAAAATAAAGATAACATACAAATTGAGCAAATGTATCCAATGTGCAAATAAGAAGACAAATGATCAAAAGTCAAATGGTCAAAAGTATAGATACCTTAATTAGGTGACAGAGTTGCAGTAAATCCCAACTTTTCTTCAAATAGAACTTATCAAGAGATTCAAGATACAAACATCTAGTCCATTTGTATAAAACCCCAAACATGATAATATGTGGGAGGAGTGAGGGCATATTCAACCCTACCAGCCTATGACAGTGAATGCCCACCAAACGGTTGCCATGATAACCAGCTGCAGGACTGACATGTCTATATCCAATAGTAAAAACATAGATAGGGTCCCTCGAACAGGAAGCCACTTAGAACTAATTGTAATGTGGGTAGAGCCGGTCTAAAGCACCAATATATATTGTGGTGCTGTACAGTGGGAGGGAAAAAAAGATCAAACAGGTGAATTCGACAAAACAAGTCTGACCTCCATGTGCAAGAGGATTGAGGGCCTTGCTTAAATGCATCTACAATCTAAAGGAAGTGGGTTAGATTGCACAAAAGACAATGGTTAAGTACATGCTATTCAAATAGAATTCAATTGAAAGTATTATAAAGTTATAAAACAGCAAATGTCTTGCCTTAAGTGCATGAGAAGCAGGGCTTAAGCAAAGGGAAAATACAGATGTGGCAAGGGAGAGAATTTAATTACTTAATATGTCTTTCGAAAGAATTTATATTTTTAAATAAGTTTGTATGGGAATGTTTTATACAAACTGAAAATTCCATAAAAGGTCTTTATTAAAACACATGAAAACCCCCCCCCCCCCAAAAAACACATGGATCTTAACCAGTGAATATTATAAGGCTTCGGAAATTAACTGGATATGGAGAGTGAAAAAGTTAGACTCAAAGAGAGTGCACTGTAAGATAGAACCAAGTGGACACTGATGAAGGAGATGGAAATTCAGCTTTTCAGGGACCAAGGGACTGCAAGTGTGCAGTCATCCAGTCAGATGGACCTGGTGACATGACAGAGTGCAAGTGAGGGGTCAGGGAGGGAGAACTGTGTCATCAGCACAGATGTGGTTACTCAAACTCATATAATCAGATCATGCAGAGAGGCCGGGTAACGAAAGAACAGAAGGGGGAGGATGTGCCAGAAAGGGAGACACTAAAAAGAGCACTAGGAAACATAAGAGATGCATGAAAGAGCAATGTCATGTAGATCAGGATTCACTTTGCTGGGATATAAAGACCAGAACCCCCCCAAAAAAGAGGGTCAAGCACGAAGTAGGAATTAGTCAGACTTCATGAGACAGTAGATCGATGGTGAATTTACATCAGCCTTGGACTTATTTTAAAAATTGTACTGACTGAAGCATGTTTAAATAAGGTGGGAAAGATACCAAAAACGAGAGAGAGAGATTGCAGATTTTAAAGAGAGATCGAGCAAGAGCAGACGACAAAGACCCCAAACAATGAAAGGGGAGAGAAACAAGAGAACATGTGGTAGGATAACAGGACATAGGACGCTGTGCTGTGCTGCCACCCAAAAATGTCTATAGTGCAAAATACTATTAATTTGTGAAGGTAAACTTCATACAAACCAATGTGAAATCAAAAAGCTAATGTGGGGCTTCAACAAATTTACACAGCAGTGTCTGATGAGCTGTATACATGTACCTCAAAAGAAGCTTAACCTTTCCGTTTGATATCCATTCTCACTCTCTTGCTCAATACACTGGAGCCTTTGGATTTGTAAATGTTAATTTTGGTACAAGTAACCTTTGTCTGCAGGAGGTGAGTAAGAAACATTTCACTGCGCAGGTGTACACCATCTATATACGTATTTAAGAGTTTTACCAGAAAGAATACAATAAAAAGGCTGCAACCTATTTTCTTTAATGTGGACTAGTGAGAATTTGGATGCACATTCACTTTCCTTACCAAAATTTTTATAGAAGATTTTTTTAGACAAAATGAGAGGTCGGGGTTTGGACACAGTCTAAAATGTAGATTTCATGAAGAGTTGACCTTATCTTTCCACATGCTCAGGATTCAGAATACAAAAATTCAACTGATGAGGAACCCACTTTTAATGATGCTGTTGTGGGTTGTATTTTACTTTAAGGGTTACTCTAAACATAATACCCACTTTTGATTTCCTGTAGTGAATAAGATGTTAGGAGTACCCTAGAACGATTCCCTGTTAATGGGGAAAACAACTTTATCTGGGTCCGGGATACTGAGGAAGCTATTTAGACTTTCTAGAACACACGATCAGATACCAATAAGAAAAAAACAAAAATGTAAATAATTATTAATATTTTCAAAATGGAGAAATAAAGTATCAGTACCAATTAGGGCCTATAAAAAAAAAAAAACACTGTAAAAACACATTAACCCCTTAAGGACACATGACATGTGTGACATGTTATGATTCCCTTTTATTCCAGAAGTTTGGTCCTTAAGGGGTTAAAGCGACTATATCCTCGGAACAGAGAGTTCTGCCGAGGAACAACCGCCACCATCATAAAGGGGAAGCGGTCCCGAGCAGACAGATGCCATTCATTATCCCCGCGAGTGGCAAAAACAGACGGCGGGAAAGCCGGGTCTACAGCGCGGGAATCCCGCAGGACCTGAGTGCAGCACACTGGGGCTTTCTGGACACAGGAGGTAACCTGCCTACGGCAAACAGCCACCCGACCCCCAAAGAGCTGGTCATGGTCAAAAAACCCACTACACCTACCCCTAAAGACGGGCAAGATATCGGCCAGATGCTGGTGGCCCCTGCGCGCACTAGAGGCATGGCAGCTAGACAGCCAGAAGCTACTCCAACGACACCCACGGCGGGAATAGTAATATCTGAAGGCCCAGCCATAGCTAATGGAACGGCCCCATTCACAAAGCAGGACACACACAACTTACTCATGCACTTCCATAACAGGTTCTCGGCTGAGCTGAATTTGGTTAAGACAGAGGTGCAAGCAGTGGCTGACAGGGAGGACATACAGGATCTCAACCAAGGGATGACTGCGCTGAATGAATCTGTTCAGCAACTAAGAGCACTACATACCTCATTATCCACACGAGTGGAAGGCAACGTAACATCAAAATCCGAGGGGTAGCAGACTCGCTCCCTCCGGCAGAAATTCCCTTCATAAAGCGTTTAGCCGCAACCATCCTACCTGCGAAATCCGTCAAAAATTTGCCTTTGACGGAGCAAACCGCATCACGAAATCCTCACAAGCCCCACCACGGTTTCCAGAGACTTAATCCTGTGCTGTCAAACCGTCGCAGATAAACAAAGGCTCCTCACGGCACTCAAAAGGGAAAACCCTTTGAAATACACCTTTTTTCCCAAGACCTCAGCAGGCCCACCTTACTGTGGAGGAAAATCGATGAAACCCATTACCGAAGCTCTACAAGCTGCGGGACTAGCTTACTGCTGGACTTACCCAAGAGCCCTCACGGTACTTCAAGAGGGGAAGACCCTGCGAGCAACAAGCCCCAGAGAAGGCCCGTCCTTCCTTCAGTCTCTGGGCATAGCTGAAGCAACCCCATCGACGAGCTCCAACCATCAATGGGACATCATGGCAATCACTCAGTTTGTGCCAGGGAAAGAACAGGACTCTGACTTAATTCTTATGGTCCAGAATGGCACCAACTGTTTTAGTTTTCGTTTAATCCTGTACTTTCATGCATACACTATCTTACAACTAAGTGCTGCTATAGCAACAGAACCCCCCCCCCCCCCAAAAAAAGCTAACAATGTTCCTAATGTCATAGGATGTAATAAACTCACAATCGCCCCCCCCATACGGGTTAGAGGCCCACACAACAACCGGGAGATACAGTAACGCCACAGACAGTCTAATTTTTTAGCCTTAACAACGGAGAAGGCGGATGCTTCCACTACCCACCCCCAGGCTCCTGGGCATCACTACTCTACTGATAGTTATAAATTAAAAAATTAGGTGGGGGCGGGGCCTGATCGCAGAGCCGAACGGACGCAGGCAGCAACAGCTCCGGTGCCAACCGACAAATACAGTGGCTACGGCCAACACAGACTCCCAAATCGGGCACCTGGACGCTGATAACGGGCAGAGGAACCCGAGACCTACATGTGGATACCTCACATACCGGTACAATGCTCGGCACCACCATGCGGCCTACATACACGGGAGGCGCTGGAGGGACGGTCGCTCTCCTGACGCCTTTCTGCCCGGCTAAAACATCACAGGGCCCACGTCGAATTATCAAAAATGTGCAATGTTTTTTTCAATGCCTCACCAATGTTATAATATTATGTCTTCATACCCGCTTGCACCTGCTGTCGGGGCAGTGCAAACATACATGTTCAAACTATGCACGAATAAAATAAAGAATTGAAAAAACAAAAATGAGGTGACTATGCTTATCAACTGTTATACAATGATGTCATACACCACCTGCCAAAATAAAGAATAAAAAAAAACAAAAACTCTTTATCTAGGAAACGATTTTTGAATCTATGCACAGGTTATTTTTATATACACATGCAAACACAGCTGATATTGGGCTAGCTTGAACATGTATATCACATGCAACTACACGCACACACACACACACACACACACACACACAGGGTTGCAACGCCTTGTCTCCATATATACAAACCTTATCCTTCTAGTTGAAGACGTAAAAGTCCCACTGATAGAAAGGGATCAGAGAAGCTAAAAACAAATCCTTGAGAAATCTGATGTGCTGCAGGATTTAGTATCCTGTTACATTAGTACTATGAAAAGTTGTTTGCATGTTCAGTAATGAATACACAAAGCATTCTTACAAGGCTCAATCACTTGCTCTTTCAATCCTGGTCACACGCTATTTCCATACTGCACACTCCTCTAAGAGCATTTGAGCATTGGTAACTGCACTATTACTTATGCTACAATGTTTAGTCCATGGTTTGACAAATTTGCCTTGAATCTAGGAGTCAATGTCCTAACCCAGGGCACAGACAGAAATTTAAGTGTTACTATAACCCTTTTGAGAGGAGAGAACTGTCCAGTGTAAAATGCATTATACAGCACCAGGTGAAGCTCCCAGCTCTGCTCTTCTATGTCTCCTTCTGACGACATTGGGGCCATACACAACACAAATAAACAGGCTTTACATAGAGAAGCTTGTGATTGGACCATTTCACCAGCTCAGAGCACATGTGTGTGATCTGGCGAGGTGATGGAGGGAGTGAGGGTTTAAAAAAAAAAAAAATGAGCGACAGGGGAGGTGGGAAGGTACACCCAAAAAGGAGGAGCTAGCTTCCTCTTGCAGACGCTCTGTCTGCAAAGGAAACATTTTGGTAATTGTGTGCAATAATCAATAATAGCGTGACACTCTGCACATACTGACTCCTACCGCCGTGATCACTTCAAGTCACTAAGAGGTCATGGTGGTTGGAGTATCCCTTTAAATCACATATCTAATTAACTATACTCACAAGCATTTTCAAACCTAATTAACCACACACATATGTGTATGCATATGTGTAGCTTCCTCTCCTCCCAATATTTACCTCTGTAGGCATTTAGGAGGGAGTTGTGGAATAGAGATTAAGAGTTGCACCAATTAGGTCTCTGATGTTTAGTGGTAAAGTGATCTACCCTTGCATGAGAGAATTTTAGAGTCCCTCTAGTTATTCTGCAATGCATGCCGATATAATGCATCATAAACGTGTGATGTCAAATCAGTAACTCTCAGTGCTGCGAATCAGGATGCAATGCAAGGGATCCTTGAAGTTGCCTCTGCCACTGAAGCATGGTGGGAGAGCCTGTTTCCTTGCAGCATACCGGAGGTGGTCAAGGGAGAATCTTTTGACAAATTCAAAGTACCATGTCTAAAGCATTATTCTTCACTATATGCAGTATAAATAGGAAATCCAGATGGAGGACTGGCAACATGACACTTACATAGTAACCTCAGAAGCTTAATATACAAGGAAAAAATTGTTACTTTACAGAAAAATACAAAATCAGAAAAGCCAAAACTAGTAATAATATAAGATAGACAGAGTACTGATCATTAGAATGGTTGAGGGTTAAATTAATAGACCTAGAGATGAGGAACACAGAGCCTGAAAACAGAAAAAAACCACACCAAAAAAACAGAGCCAAACAAAGGACAAGATATACGGTAAGCCACAATATTGGTTAACCAAGGTACATCCAGAGATCAGGAAATGTGAGAAATTCATCAGAATCGGAAGGTGCACGTGTGGATACATCAAACAGATGCACTGGTCCAATTAATCCAAGACTCAACCGTCCAGTGTCAGAACAATTTGGACCAGGTACAAGAAGAAGTTTTACGGTGTTTGTGCATTGAGAAAAGAAAATTTGTTTCATGTTTGCCCACTCACCAAGCATCCATGGTTAATTTGCAGCAACATGGCACACAGGGATTATTTTGTGTTTGTCCATTACTAAACAATTCAGTGGAAATGTAATAAAAACAGATGAAAAGGCAAGGCTGAGTGTTACAAGTAGCTATGTGGCAGGTTTATGAAGATGTACATGCTCAACGTTGTGTTTACTTAATGTCTTTATTAGGATGCAGAAATGTGTACTTTATACTGTAGTTGTATATTAGGTTTGATGCCTGGAGTCTCTGGTTTGCCCTCTTACCTTATGGTGTTAAACAGTTTTCGAAGTGGTTTCCCTAGGCACCAGTTTTTAATATTGCAGGATTATTTATTAAACTGCTAATTAATGGGAAATTAAACTGAACATTTTTAAACCAAAATAGGACAGTTGGAAAATGTCATAGGGTCTGATTGGGTCTACTTTCATACCTTGCTGCTGAAAGTTAAGGGCACTGTGTGATCGTTAAACTGTTTATTTGTCCTGATGAAAGTACCCTTGGTGGGACTGAAACGTCAACTCTTTTTATGATAAATTAATAAAAGTTAAACAAAAACTCCAGTGCCAGGAAAACAATCCGTTTTCCTGGCACTGCAGGCCCCCTCTCCCTCCCATCCCCCGGTAGCTGAAGGGGTGAAAACCCCTTCAGTCACTTACCTGAAACCCCGCCGATGTCCCTCAGCGGTGGTTTCTTCTCGCCGCCGCTCATCCCAGTCATTACGTCGGCAGGTGGGCGAGACTGATCCCGCCCAACAGCCGGGGAGACCTAATGCGCAGCAATGCCGCGCATGCGCATTAGAGCTCCCCATAGGAAAGCATTGAAAATGCTTTTCAATGCTTTCCTATAGGGAATTGAGCGACGCTGGGAGTCCTCACACAGCGTGAGGACGTCCAGCGACGCTCTAGCACAGGTTTTCTGTGCTATAGAGCAGGAAGTGCCCTCTAGTAGACAGTCACTAGAGGTGGAGTTAACCCTGCAAGGTAATTATTGCAGTTTATAAAAAAATTGCAATAATTACACTTGCAGGGTTAAGGGTAGTGGGAGTTGGCACCCAGACCACTCCAATGGGCAGAAGTGGTCTGGGTGCCTGGAGTAGCCCTTTAAGTACTATTTATTCAAGTCCTTTGAGTGCGGACAATTTTTGGGATTTTTGCTTTACAAGTCTTAGGATTTTTGCTTTAGAAGTACAATTCGTTGCTTGCAATATTTGTCCTACAACTTTTAAAAATGAATATAAATCCTCCACATATTAGGCATTTAAATAATCAGGAATAAAAGTCTCTAAATCTATGTAGAGTTATTGTTTCCTTTAATTGCACTTGTGTAGAAATGATCATAAGCAAAATAAAAATGAGTGTATTTTAATAAAAAAATGTATTCCCTCTTTATGTTGCATCATAAATATACATACTATATCAGAAGAAAGCCCCATCTGTCTGTTAGCTATATAGTCATATCTGCCCAATAGAAATGTGTGTGTTAGGTGCACTTATACAGAGAGTGATACAGTATGGAGGAATGAACACATAGGAAAAGGACCAAAAAGTCCTCAGTCACCAATGCATCGCATCTCAGAAAAACATTGGTCATGAAGGGGTTAATAAATACTAGTAAGTCAGGCAAGAAAACATCTTGCTTGTACAGTCTTTGAGAAACTGCTTAGTAGCTTATAGACGTTTCTACATACATGTAAACAAAAATATCAGTTTACTAGTTAGGCTGAATAGACGTGCACAGTTATTTCTACATACTTGTAAACAAGATTTGTGTTGCATTATGGGACGACAGGTGGAGAAGCCATTGATGATTTCAAAAATGTTTTCACGCTGTTGCAACAAGCAGTGTATTCATATAATTTTAGACACGTATGGTGTCTACATGAAGAGGCATATAAATTATACTAGATTAGTTTATGCCTCAACAATACGTAAAGGATTATGTAACACAATTCTAGCAGAGAGTATAAAAAAAATTACTAGGGAGATTAAAATATTTTAAGCTAAATACTGGCTAACATGAAATTTTTTATTATTATATATATATATATACACACACACACACACTCAAGGTGTAACTCAAACGTGAGTTATTTTTGAGTCGTACCTTGGACACTGTCTGGCCAAGAGGCCTAAATTAAAAATATAATTTGACTGCATTCTTGTGGTTGGGGATACCCTAAGGCAGGGCTGTCCAACCTGCGGCCCCCCAGATGTTGCTGAACTACAACTCCCATGATTCCCTGGCTATTTTTTTAATTGAAAGAATCATGGGAGTTGTAGTTCAGCAACATCTGGGGGGCCGCAGGTTGGACAGACCTGCCCTAAGGTGTCCTTAGCATTATAACCCCACTTCCAGCCTATAGCACCATCAGCCAGATGGTCTGTGGCCTGAATTGTACAGTTGAAGAGTAAAATCACTACTATATGGACACTCTGTAACTATACTCTACCACCTTATACATTATGTTTAACCAGACAGAGAGACACACACACTATCAGTATGCAAACCAACTCGACTGCTACATTATTGTCCTAATATTTTTATCATCAGCACGATGGCCTTAAAATAAGCATTTTGACTACTCTTAGGTTCCTTCATTTGAACCCTTTAGCCATTATTTTTTTGTTACCGGTAGCATAAATCCCAGGTCTCCCTGTTACAAAGATAATCATAGTTGCAAGTTGGTTGCACAGATACTAGGATGACACTTATAGAGAGACATTATTTTATTCTAATAAGTTGATACAACTGTTGCCATAGGGTACCACTGTATTTGGCCTTTATCATTCGTCCATGTCCATACGCCTTCAATAAGTAACAGTAACGCTTCGGGCATAAGGCCATGACAAGGTATGTCTCTCCATTTGAGCTTTTTAGTATAACATTTTCTGCCCACTTACTCTCTCACATACCCATATGTAAGAGACTGACTACTGGGCACCATTATTATTACTTTTATAAATCACAAAAAAGGAGATTGAGTACTGTATTTAAAAGTTTATACTTATGTCTGCTTAAGTGTTCCAGCCTTTGTATGTTTATTTGTACATAACTATATATATTTTTCTTCTTGAACCCCTGGGTTCTCACAAGGACAATTTAAGTCCAGACCCAGTAAGATCATTTTGTTTTTATTGCCATCCGTAATGAGATTCATATAACCATTTGTATGATTTATTGTCCTAAATTTGTATCATTTGTCTGTGCTTATGTGTATTATTTAATGTATTTGTTTATTTGTCCTGATGAAAGTCCCCTTGGTGGGACTGAAATGTCAACTCTTTTTATGATGAATTAATAAAATGTAAGTATTATTTATTCAAGTCCTTTAAGGGCGGTACATTTTTGGGATTTATATATTTTGTCAGACCAGCACCAGGCACAGATGTCAAACCTTACCAGTAGTGCAAGCATATTGAATTAATATATATATAAAAATAATTATTTTGTATGTTCCTCATGTGAATCTGAGTTTTTTTTTGCACTTATCGGTTCCTAGAACTGCACTCTTCTGGGCCGAGATCTCAGATTTCAACCTGGACACAGACACACACTGAAGTGATTGTGGTAAATTCATCCACAGTGACATATTAGTTACTCCATTACCGTACTATATGTTAAGACAGTTGATCCTTTGCAGAAATGGGTATAGGGGTAGTATTTTAAGAGATACACATGCACTAGCATAAAACCGCCACTGATGAAGATAACTTAAAGGGACACCTTATTTACCAGAACCACACAGCGTAATGTCTATAGACTGGCCCTGCATGCTGTTCAATGTAAACACTGCCTTTTCAAAGACAGTATTTACACTTGTGCCTACCAACATCTGTAGGTGGAGTTACTCGTCACTAGAGGTGCTTCCAAGTGCAGTGCTGCACAGTATGCAGCATCTCCACACTGCATGGAGGCTCTGAATGTTCCACATAGAGATGCATTGCTTCCATGCATCTCTATGCGGATATGCTGATTGACCCAGCACAACATTTAGCTGTGCACGCGCAATAGCCTCCCCAACATTTTCCTACGGGAACACATTGGATTGTAAAAGATCATCAAAACAGATCTCAGCCATGGAGGCAGAGCCACCCACTGCAAGAGAGAAACAGTTGAGTAAAATCACCTTTTCATCCAGATTGGAGTGGGGCCGGTATTCTAAACAGCCACACGAGCAATATAGTGTCAGGAATACATGTTTGTATTCCTGCCACTACAGAGTTCCTTAAAGGCCAGCTATTGAGAAGCTATTTCATAATCCAATTATTAATCATCACTACAACGTCTAGCCCCAGGATTAATGAATTCTAATTGAAAAAGGGTCCTTATGAACCTTGAAAACTACCCAATTCTTTTTCTTAAACTTTTCTATTTTAACCTAAACCATGCAAGTTGGCTAGTGAACAGACACCAAGCTAGGTGACAAGCAAACAAAACATTATATATATTATTCTGATATGTAAGAATATATACTTTTGCTGTGAGTTCTAGCAACTAAATATCAGCTTACCAAGACATTTTAGACAATAATGGATTCAGAAAAAAAATCTCCAGCTGTTTAGCGTGTAATAAAATGAGTGTACCCATCACACATAAGAAATGGCAGCATGATGCTGTGTTAGCTACAAACATTGCCACATTTATCATGTAAAACCATAAAAGGACATTACCTGAGAAGAAACAGCTCCTACTCTGTCTTCTGTACTTTCAATTGTCTTGCAATTTCACCAACATTCTAAAGCAGATTGAGTTTCTCAAGATTCTATTATTACTATCTCTTAAAGTGAAAAAGGTGCTTTCAGCAAGGAAATCATGGTGACATGCTCGAAACTGAAGCAGTGACTTATTTCATACATACATATATATATACATTCAGCAGTGACATTGTGTGATATACAGACACTGTTTGAGTTAATTACTAAACAGGGAATAGTGAAAAAAGGATAAGGGAATTGCGCAATTGAGCCCAAACTAAGCTACAAAAATAGAGTTGTAGGATTTTTGTTTTCTCATTGAGATTAAGGAATCAACCTGTGTGAGAAGCAGTGAAAAATAAAATATACGAGGCATTTTGTTAATTTCAAATATCATTGAGAGACATTTAAACAGTAATTTACTAAAGGGTGAATAGTAAGGAAATTCAAAGTGAATTTCAAATGTTACAAGAACAATTTTGCAGGTCATTCTAATCACCAAGTACTAAAATCATAGTAAATTGAATTCTTGATTTCAGATGAGATAAGTGAATACTAGAGCTGAGTTGGAGAATTTTTCCAACTCCGCTAATATAGCAATTCATATTTAAAATTCACTACAATTAGCATGCGAATACCCCCCACCCCCTTATGATTTAAGGGGGAATATTTAGGCCTAAAATTTGGAAACTAACACTATATTAAATAGTCAGACATTGTTATGGATTGAAATCCAACAGGAAAACCATTGTTCAGAGGCTGAAAGAAATCTAGCATTCAGTCTCTATATGGTCTTCACAACAATGAGCCCCTCTTGATTCCTGAATGACAACCAGAATGACTGACAGAGCTCAGTATGTACAGATGGCGCCCTACCTGGAACCTGAGTGAGAGGTAGAGCTGGGTGTGTACAGACTGGAACCTGAGTAACAGACAGTGCTTAATATGTACAGATGGGCCCCTACCTAAGCGAGAGGCTCAGTGTGTACAGATTGGCCCCCAGACAGGGCTCAGTATAGACGGGGGAGAGAGAGAGAGAGAGAGAATGAGAATATGTGTATATATATAAAATTTATTTATATTTCCCTCCTGGTATCCGACAGACATTGCTCAGTATATATATGCTCAGTGTGTCTGTATATTATATATGCTCAGTGTGTCTGTATATTATATATGCTCAGTGTGTCTGTATATTATATATGCTCAGTGTGTCTGTATATTATATATGCTCAGTGTGTCTGTATATTATATATGCTCAGTGTGTCTGTATATTATATATGCTCAGTGTGTCTGTATATTATATATGCTCAGTGTGTCTGTATATTATATATGCTCAGTGTGTCTGTATATTATATATGCTCAGTGTGTCTGTATATTATATATGCTCAGTGTGTCTGTATATTATATATGCTCAGTGTGTCTGTATATTATATATGCTCAGTGTGTCTGTATATTATATATGCTCAGTGTGTCTGTATATTATATATGCTCAGTGTGTCTGTATATTATATATGCTCAGTGTGTCTGTATATTATATATGCTCAGTGTGTCTGTATATTATATATGCTCAGTGTGTCTGTATATTATATATGCTCAGTGTGTCTGTATATTATATATGCTCAGTGTGTCTGTATATTATATATGCTCAGTGTGTCTGTATATTATATATGCTCAGTGTGTCTGTATATTATATATGCTCAGTGTGTCTGTATATTATATATGCTCAGTGTGTCTGTATATTATTTATGCTCAGTGTGTCTGTATATTATTTATGCTCAGTGTGTCTGTATATTATATATGCTCAGTGTGTCTGTATATTATATATGCTCAGTGTGTCTGTATATTATATATGCTCAGTGTGTCTGTATATTATATATGCTCAGTGTGTCTGTATATTATATATGCTCAGTGTGTCTGTATATTATATATGCTCAGTGTGTCTGTATATTATATATGCTCAGTGTGTCTGTATATTATATATGCTCAGTGTGTCTGTATATTATATATGCTCAGTGTGTCTGTATATTATATATGCTCAGTGTGTCTGTATATTATATATGCTCAGTGTGTCTGTATATTATATATGCTCAGTGTGTCTGTATATTATATATGCTCAGTGTGTCTGTATATTATATATGCTCAGTGTGTCTGTATATTATATATGCTCAGTGTGTCTGTATTATATATGCTCAGTGTGTCTGTATTATATATGCTCAGTGTGTGTATTATATATGCTCAGTGTGTGGATATTATATTTGCTCAGTGTGTGGATATTATATTTGCTCAGTGTGTGGATATTATATTTGCTCAGTGTGTGGATATTATATTTGCTCAGTGTGTGGATATTATATTTGCTCAGTGTGTGGATATTATATTTGCTCAGTGTGTGGATATTATATTTGCTCAGTGTGTGGATATTATATTTGCTCAGTGTGTGGATATTATATTTGCTCAGTGTGTGGATATTATATTTGCTCAGTGTGTGGATATTATATTTGCTCAGTGTGTGGATATTATATTTGCTCAGTGTGTGGATATTATATTTGCTCAGTGTGTGGATATTATATTTGCTCAGTGTGTGGATATTATATTTGCTCAGTGTGTGGATATTCTATATGCTCAGTGTGTATATTATATTTGCTCAGTGTGTATATTATATATGCTCAGTGTGTGTATTATATATGCTCAGTGTGTGGATATTATATTTGCTCAGTGTGTGTATATTATATTTGCTCAGTGTGTGTATATTCTATATGCTCAGTGTGTGTATATTTTATATGCTCAGTGTGTGGATATTATATTTGCTCAGTGTGTGGATATTCTATATGCTCAGTGTGTGTATTATATTTGCTCAGTGTGTATATTATATTTGCTCAGTGTGTATATTATATATGCTCAGTGTGTATATTATATATGCTCAGTGTGTGCAGGTTACACAGGGAGATGTTATGATAGTGGCTCTCTCTCAGGCCATGGATCCGCCTGCGTGTCACTTCCCAGGCCTCCCCCGATCCCCAGGCGCCGGCTGTCCGCAGCCCGTGTCAGTCCCAGTGGGGGGTCCAGGACGCTGTGAGAGGATCTGACACCAAGTCATCCCCCACCGTGACCCCCTGGACCTCCCCGGCCTCCCTCCAGCTCACACTAACCATGGAGCTCTCCCTCCGGTCACTCACTACCCGGGACACCCCCGCCCTGACACCCCCTCCGCTATACCTGCTCCCGTCTTTCCGAGTCTCCCAGTTCGGTTCCCGGCGGCAGCTCCTCCTCTTCACCCGGCCCGGGGCCTTTGACACTCTGAGATACTGAGAGAGCGAGCAGACACCGCACACCGGAAGTACGTAGGAAAGAGGGCAGCTCGAGCCGACAAACAGGAGGCAGAACGGCTTCGCGGGCGGGGACTGCGCATGCGCGAGGGTGCGGGGCAGCGCCTGTAGTGTTGAAGCGCCTGCGCGAGCCCCGTAAGCGTTTCGTGTCCCAGCTGTTCGCGCGCGCGCAGTAAGGCGCGCCGGCGGGTGTTGGGGAGAGGGGGAGCTGAGGAGTCCGCTGCTGCGTGGCTCTCGCTCTCTCGGTCACGTGATCTCCTAGGGTTCGTGACGTCACGTTTACCACATCACTGGGAGTCCCTACTAAAGCTATTGTTCATCATGTGTGATTAATTATATATAGACATACAGCATCTCATTATTACTTCTATTTATAAAGAGAAAATGTAATTGGTAAAGCCTTGAATTAAGTGTGAAACCTGAAACAGTCATCCACAAACAGAGAAAAAAGTTCTCCTACAAATAGTTTTATATTCAGATTGCATTATGTGCTGGCATCAAGTATACAAAATAAAAGATATGCTACCGTGAAGACCAAGTTATAATACTCGATTGTATCATAAACCTTGTATCCCGCTCCCTCTAGAACAAGCATGTCAAACTCAAAGGCTTGCATCGGCCAAATAAACAAGGGTTAAGTTTATGGGGGCCGCAAAACAAAACACTTTTTCATAGAAACGTAGGTTTAGTTTGAAAAGTACAGAATAAAAAAAACAAAACAGCATCCCTTCTCTACTAAACCCTAGCCCCCTCTACTAAACCCCAGTCCCTCCCCACCCCCAATAATAAACCCCAGTCCCCCCACCCACCCCCCATACTAAATCCCAGTCCCCCTCTACTAAACCCCGGCCCTTGTTTAAAATAAACAAAAAAACACAATATTAGCCAACAAGCAGACTCCACTCACATTGCCGCTGCCAGTATGCGACTACAGAGTACAGCCTCTGGTATACCCCCCATGGCGCCGTCAGCACCCTGTGCCAAACTGGTTCCTCCCACTACTCCTTAAAAATTCTGTGAAAGTGGAGCACGTTGACATCACGTCTGTGTTGCGTGCCTCCATGCACCTTCAGGTCCTCCACTGCCCTGTCGCAATACTGACCCAGACACGCGCACTGACGGACACACACACACTCACTGAGAGACACACATACTCACACACACACAGACTGACAGACACACACATTTACACATTCTTGCATACACTCACAAATAATTTTTTTTTTTTTTTTTTTAAATAAATGTTTATTGAAATATTTTCCTTTTTCACAGTAAGAGACAATTATGTTGGACCTAAGAGAATCAATTCATGTACAGTGTTACAAACAAATAAATATATATTAGAATAGATTATTGCACAATATTTGACATAGTACAGAAAGATGTTGTCACCATGATCCCATAGGAACCAGCATAAATAACAAAAATAAAAAACAAAAAACCATCACCAAATTTTAGAGCAGATAATTTAGAGCACATAATCAATTATTTTTAACTTCCCAAATTAATCTATATAGATCCACATCTATTTTATATTCTATTTGATTTATCCCTTAGTAAGGCCAACAAATATATCACGATAAGATACAAGTATGACAAACTATCTAAATAGAAGGGTGTCCAAATATGTCCTTGTATTTTTTTAACCACTGTATGTACCATTGTTTCTTCTTCGACCTAAAAGTCGAATTGTTGATCAGCGCATATTCCATTGACATTTGGAACATGATCTGATCAATCAATAGTCGCTTGTAAAATGGCTTTGATGATTTCCAATGTCGCGCAATGATAATTTTAGCAGCCACTAGGCAATGTATGGCAAAACAAACATCCTTCTGGGAGTTGAAAATCAGGTTTAGATGTAAGAGGGCCGAAGCGGCATTCTCCTCAATTCTATTTGTCGTGATAGCTGTAAAGATATTAAACGCCCATAGCCATAGATATCTAACCGCAGGACAGGTCCACCATATATGTGTATAAGTACCTGGCTGACTTCCACATCTCCAACACGTTGGATCAGAAGAATCATACATTCTGGCCAGTCTGGCTGGAGTATAGTACCATCTATATAAAACTTTAAAATGGCACTCAGACAGGTTGAGGCAGTGTATATATTTATTAACCATAGTTAGAGAGGAATTCCACTCTTCTACAGAAATCTGCAAATCTAATTCTAATTCCCACCTTTTGATCACTCTATAAGGGGATTCTTTTTTTTTGAAATATATTGTTTTATTTTCTGTAAGGCAAAGGATGGGATACAGAAAGGAAATGGGAGGGGAACATAGTATGACAAATCGCTTTACATGGTACAATCAATTGATGACAATCTCAATTCAAGCCTGAATTTGCATTACAATTACCAGTTAGTCGCCTCTGTCTCTAATATAGGACTAAGAAGTCCATTTGTCAATCGGGATAGAGGGGGGGGGGGGGGGGGGGGAGAAGGGGAGAAGGAGAGAAGGACCACAATTCATAATTTGTCAGCGTCGTCGTGAGTTGACCTGGAGGTACATGTTGGTGTATTGGATATATATATATGGTTTGGTTTGAAGTTGGAGACATCAGATTCATTTGTTCGCTTTATATGTCTTTCAACGGTTTTACCGAGATGTTCCAAAGTGCCCCAAAGTATCTTGCAGAGCGTTTTTTGGATCTTTCGGTCTTGTCTTCGTCTCGCAATTGGTCATGTGTGTAGCTATCAACCATGGTTTCCACATGGATTCTAGTCTTGCAGTTCTAAGATAGGACTCCGAGGAGAGTATTTCATACCTATAGTATTGGTGTACTTTCCGTGTTAGCTCTTTGTTTGTCGGGCAGTATGTGGATTTCCAATTGAGTGCCAGAAGGTTTCTAGCTGCTAAAATAACTATAGTAGCCACTTGTTTGGAGTTTCTTGGCCATTCATCTGAGAATAGGAGCAGCAAACCGGTTTTGGGGGTGAGAGTAGGGCATCTCCCGATGCCTAATGTTATCAGGGTTTCGACATGTGTCCATAACGGCTTAATCAACTCGCACTCCCACCAAATGTGGGTCATATGTCCTAAGGCTTTCTGGCATCTCCAGCAATTAGCTCCGATTGTTGGGTAGATCTTGTGCAAACGTTGTGGGGTGAGGTACCATCGGTACACGATTTTCTTGTGAGCTTCAATGTGTGTGAAGCAGGTTGTTATACCTCTCAAGGCATCTAGCGATTTGAGCCATTGGTCATCTGGAAGCTTAGGGATGCCCTCCCTTTCCCATTGGGAAGTATATTTGAAGAGTTGCGGTGAACGGCAATCTAGCAGCGTTCGGTAACAAATTGATAAAGTTTTTGGTTTTATCGGGTTTTTTTGGCATCTGGTAATAAGGTTCGCCTTACATATCTGACTAGAGTTAAGCCCTGTGTGTGGGAACTCTACTTTAGTGGTAATTATACTCTTCAATTGTAGATATGAGAAGATAAAGGAGTTCGGGATTTTGTATTTCTCTTGGAGGTCTGAGAATGGTAATATTTGGGCCTTCTCGCATAGGTCATCAATAGATTGTATGCCCTTTTCAGACCAAAGCTTCAGCGACAGCCAGGGAGAAATTGCCTTCAACGCCAATAGGGGAGCGCGAGAATCGAAGTGGTTGAGTTCGGTTGAGTCTCTGTGGATCAGGTCCCAGACTCTCACTGTCAGTGCAGTTGTGGGGTATAGTGAAATTCCCTGTGGGCGATATGGCTTGGGGGTCCATAGAAGATTTTTTGGAGAGTGTGGGTACATCCTCTCACTTTCCATATCCACCCATTGGTATGTGTTTTGCTGTGCATGGAGTCGGACTGCTGATTCCAGTATGGCTGCTCTATAGTATGTGAGCAACTTGGGTAATCCCACCCCTCCTTCCCTGGGGGTCGTTTGCAGTAGGGATAGTGGCAAGCGCGGTTTCGATTTGCACCAAATGAATCTGTTCAGCGTACTTTGCAAATTCCTAAACCACATTAGTGGGACTTGTATCTGTAACATCCTGAATACGTAGAGTATTTTCGGTAGTATCATCATCTTGATGGTTTGTATTCTACCTAACCAAGAGATGTGGACTGCCTTCCATGCTTGGAAGCTCGAGATGCACATATTGATCAGCGGTGTATAGTTCAGTGAGATCATTTTCTGGGTGTGGAGTGCCAATTTGACTCCCAAGTAGGTGACATATTCGCGCCTCCATTCGTATTGGTAAGCGGACTGTAGAGCTTGTAGGCGGTGTATTGGTATGTTAATCGGTAGTGCTTGTGTTTTTGCTGTGTTTAATTTATAGAACGAGACTAAGCCGTATTTGTGTAACAGACTCATGAGTCTAGGTAACGAGGATTCTGGTTGACTGAGGGATAGAAAGATGTCATCCGCAAACATTGCTAAGCGGTAGTTATGCTTGTGAATCTGGATGCCTTCGATCAGCGGATCTTCTCTGATTTTATGTGCCAGGGGTTCTAGTGATAAAATAAACAATAGTGGTGATAGCGGGCAACCTTGCCGTGTGCCATTGGTAAGGTTGAAAGGGGTGGATATAAACCCCCCGTTTGAAACTTGAGCGGATGGTGAGCCATAGAGTGCCATTACACCTTGTATGAATTCTTGGGGGAAGTCGTATTTTTCTAGGACAGTTGTCATATAGGACCAATTCAGACGGTCGAAGGCTTTCTCGGCGTCTAACGCCAATAGTAGGCCTTCGGTATTGTGTGATTCCATGTGTGACAGAATGTTTATTATCTTCCTTGTATTGTCGCAGCCCTGACGGCCTCGAATAAAACCTGATTGGTCTGTGTGTACAATTCTGGGGAGGATTGGCGCTATTCTGTTAGCTAAGAGTTTCGCGTAGATCTTCGTATCACAATTAAGCAGAGAAATAGGCCGGAAGTTAGAGCATTGGGTAGGGGATTTTCCTGGTTTTGGGAGTGTCGATATATGCGCTTGGAGCATATCCGTTGGCATCTTGCCCGTGCAAAAGCAATGGTTGTATAGTTTAGTCATATATGGAGCTAGGATGTGACCAAAGGTGCGGTAATACATGTTTGAGAAACCATCCGGCCCTGGTGATTTGTGCTTTGGGAGTTGAGCTATGGTGCGAAGAGTTTCATCTACTGTGAAGGGCTTGGTTAGGCTCAGGCATTCTTCTCTTGTTATCTGGGGTAAGTCGACATCTCGTAAAAAGTCATCAATGTCTTCTTTCCTAGGTTGGGAAGAGGGATCTTCTGTGCCTAGATTGTACAGCTTGCTATAGTAGTTGCTAAATTCATCAACTATGTTCTGTGGGTTCGTTATTTTGTGACCGCTAGTTGATTGAAGATAGGCTATTCTTGTGGCTGCCATTCTAGTCTTGAGTTGTGCAGCCAAAATCTTCCCAGCTCTGTTGCCTTCTTTAAAAAATTTGTGTTTCATTCTCGTGAGGTAGAAAGTGGTCTTGGCTGTTTCCAGGTCGTTCAGTTGTGTTTGTAATTGTAGAATCTTCGAGGTTGTTTCGTAGGATGGGGTATGTTTGTTTGTGCGTGTTAGGTTATGTAGTTCTGTGAGTATATTTGTATATAGCAGGAGTCTTTGTTTCTTGTTGTAGCTTGAGTGTTTGATGAATTGGCCTCTAAGAACGGCTTTATGTGCTTGCCACAAGCTTTCGGCCCCGACTTCTCCATCATTATTTATTTCAAAGTAGGTTTGTAGTTCTTCTTGGATTTGTGTTACTAAATTGTGGTCTGTCAGCAAAGTGTCGTTGAGGCGCCATGTTCTATTGCCCTGGGTAGGGTGTTGTGTCAAGAGTGCTAGGGTAATGGGAGCGTGATCAGACCACGTTATATCTCCAATGCTGGTCTTAGCTACTTTTGACAGTAATGTGGTTGGTAGAAAGAATCTATCTATACGAGAGTATGAAATGTGACTTGCTGAGTGGAACGTATAATCTCTAGCTGACGGGTTTAGTGTTCTCCACACATCTAGGATGCCATGGTTTGTGAGTGTCTGGTCTATCAGTGATGCGGACCTTAGTCTTGTCTTATTAGTTCGTGAGTCTACTGTGTCTGTGGATGTAGTGTCTAAGGTGGGGTCTAGTAGACAGTTAGTGTCTCCCCCTATGATGATATCTCCATATTTGTGTGCCTCGGTGATGGTGAAGATTTTATCTAGAAATGCGTGTTGGTCATTGTGAGGGCCGTAGATGTTAACTAAAGTCATTTGAATGTTGTTTATAATGCATTGTATAAGAAGATATCTGCCTTCTTTGTCTTTGATTAGTTTGATTAGTTGAAAGGACACCGTCTTGCTTATTAAAATTGACACTCCCCTTTTTTTTGCTTTGTATGTGCTATGGAATCCCAAGGGGAAGTATTTGGAAATAAATTTTGGTTTCTTGTTTGTTTGAAAGTGAGGGGGGCGGAGCTTGACAGCCAAACCAAGCGGTCGCAAAACTCTGGAGCTCCGAGGCACAAACGAAGAAAACTGGAAAAATACCTTTACAAACTACCCCTAAATCGCGACAGAGACCCCCCAGCACCCCCTTAATGCTATGGGACGCAAAACGAAAAAGCCAAACCCGGAAAAAACCGTCCCGGGACTCACTATAGGAGACATGTGGAGACAGGCCCGAGGAGCAAGTGAGCACAACATGGCGGCGCTCCACGGAGGCTGCTCTGACTTCTCCGACGACCTCTCGGGAGAAGATTACTTACCAGCTCCCAGGGCAGGACAGCCCCAACCGACCACCGCCAACACAGACTCCGCACCAGTGACAGTGACGGTCCTCAAACAAATACTTGCGGACCACCACGACAATATACACAAGGACATCACTGCACTGAGAGGTGATCTCAAAGGGGTGACAACCCGTTTAAACAAAATGGAGGGCAGTATGGAATCCAACACCCGAGATATAGGGGAACTCAAACGCACCGTGCAAGAGCTGCAGCTCCAGCAACGCTCGCACGAACACCGCATGGCCGAGCACGAAGACGCCAGACGGCGGGACAACCTGAAAGTCAGGGGACTCCCGGAGGTGATCCCCGAAGGTGAACTACCGAAGGTCGTTCAACGCCTACTCGCACTGATCCTACCGCCAGCGCAAGCAGACCGGATACACCCCGACTACCTTTTTAGGGTCCCCAAATCACCAAAAGCACCTACTGGGGCCACCCGGGATACCATAATTGCATTCCGAAACAGAATGGACAAAACCGCAGTACTAGATGCCCTGCAAGGCAGGACGCCCCTGCAATTCGAAAACGGGGCGCTGAGCTTTTATGCCGACCTCTCTAGCAGCACCCTGGCCTGGAGACGTTCCCTTCAACCACTGACCTCACTCCTCCGCCAACAAGGCCTTAGATACCGCTGGAGACCGTCTCACACCCTCACCATCCAACAGGGATCAGTCTCCCATCAGATCCGGGACATATGCGATGCAACACCGCTTCTACACTCACTGGGCCTACCTATGGACTCCCTCAAGCAAACGGACCAGAAAAGCCCGACATCCCCACAGCACAGTTGGGACCCGACTAGTACTGTCCCATTCGTACCACAAGGACGCACACCCGACCCATACGTCGCTGTTACAACTTGAACTGTACCGGGGGCCAGATTGCCGACCTAGCGGTGCACGGCTGCAAGTTCACTGGACTTAAAACTGGACCCCCCACTGTAGTTACCAATAATTGGTCGGGTAAACGTAAGTGACCCACAGTTAATATAAATGTTGCTGGCATCTAATGAGAAGGCCCCCCTAGACTACCACGCTGGGGTCACGGGACTCACATTGCTTTTAATCCCAGTTACCAGTTCTTTTACCTATTTGATCGCACTCACCTCCGTTATTGTTCTCATTTTAACTTGCACTGCTTAAGCTGGTACCATTACCCCCACACCCTCAGGGGACCCCCTATCATGTCTCACTGTCAGAAGTGAAGGGAGACCCGGAGGAAGAGACATGTAAGGATTTGTATGCTTTCTAACCCAGCCACCCCCCAGACCATAAAGCAGGTCTGAATATATGTCCACAGTATTTTTACATGCAAAATACAACTGCACGACCGCCTATTACCACAACAAGTTTTTTCTTGATCTTTATTTTTCTTCTTATTTTTATGTTTCATTTTTATTTTTAACTCAGTTTGCGTACCACAAACAAATTGTTTTTTGTTGCACAACCTATTTCTACTTGGTGACCAAATTGGCTGATGACCACCCTAGAAAAGCATCTCCAATGTCCAGACAGGGCATCGGCTGACCTACACAAACAGAGACTCACAGAGACTTGAAGGCTAAACCGAGACATTGGTTGCCAGTGCCAAATTATCCTGAGCAAGGTCACAGTGCCTTACCCCACCCAGGACTTACAGCTATGTAAAAGCATGACAGTAGCCAGTTAATGTTGAGTCAGGTCAATTTGCATGCACTATTGTTTACTGGTGTTGCCACATAGTCCTGTGTTTTTCTGTCTTTGTTTTATTTAACCTTTATTTTTCGCAACCTGTTCTAGTGCACTATCTCCCCCTGCAATAAATACCGGATACAGGTCGCAGGGACAGATCACATGGCCCATAGCCAACGATACTTTCTCTTCTGCTCATATAAAAGCTGACCCTAACGTGGTTAACCTAAACCCATTAAGCACGGGTAGAGCTCACTTGTTTTAACATTGCTCCAGCCTGTGAAGCAATTGTGTAGTCTAGTGTATAGTCGACGCATTACCAGTCCTAATGTGATGCAGCTACCTTCTACCTACTACTAACCAACGACTGCTGATGGCCTAATCCTACAGTTATTCACCAGTATTGTTCATACCTAACCATAATGCTTTAGTTTAACTTCACAAGAGATATTGTATGTTACATAGATCTAGCCTAACATTACCAAATAGAGTGAATGCGGGCTAATTATGAAACTGTGCTAGCAACACCTTACTCCAGATTACTACGCATGACTAACCACTTTTATTAGTATTACGCTAAACTTGGTATTAACCGTCTGTACTGCTTAATTAATATAAAATAAGGCTTTCATTCGTAGGAGATGTTTCATTTTGTCATTATGCTCCCAAATTGTAATACATAACGTACATCCCCTCTCTTTTATTCTGTACCCCCCTTAACGCATGCCTTAATAAAAGAAAGATTGACAATGTTTGAAAGTGAGTCTCTTGGTAGAATGCAATATGGGCGTTCTGTTTTCTCGCTTCCGCAAGAGCTAATCTTCGCTTATGGGGCGTATTCAACCCTTTGGTGTTTAAGGAGAGGATGTTAAGCGCCATGGTGTCTGTGTTGGGACGCAGTAGAATTTTTCGGCGTCATAGAGGATACGGGTTTATTGAAACCAGTGATGTAGGCCCAAGATCTTCTTGCTATGATTCGTTGTCTTAGATTTGCGGTCTGTCTGTAGTTACGAGTATCAATTTCGCAGTTGAGTTTCTTCATTTTCATATGTGCGTTCTGGGGGATGTTCTGATTCTGGGATTGTGGTCCTAAGAGAAATGGAGGGGGGAAGGAGGGAAAACAAGGAACTAGAAACAAACTATATACATTAAACAGTAAGCCTCTAAGGAGAGGCTGAAAATAATTTCGGCTTGCGCCGACCATATACATAGGTAAGGTCTCCAGAGTGGGACCTCTAAAATACAAAACTCGATTACCTGGGCGTTGAGGCCCACAGTGGGGGTATAGACTCCCCAAGTTGCATAAAGAGAGACTATCCTTTGCTTCATACATTACTACGGTCAGTTAGGTACCTGAACTAGTATAACATTTGAAGTGCTAATTTGCAGTGGTGGTGATCTACTAAGTTGGTAGGCAAATAGAGTGTAACGAATTAGTTCGAAAAGATTTTTTTTTTTTTTGTCGTTTTTTTTGGTTTTTTTTTTTTTTTTTTTTTTTTCCTAGTGTACATTTAATAGATAAGCTTTAAACATTAAACATTCCTATTAAAGCCACCGCTTGGGTGATTTCGCAATTGCTTTAATATCGCATATGGATCATATATCCCACCTTTATCTGGGCTCCTAGTATTATTCTGGCTATTACAGCATGCACAGTAAATACATTACCACCTTTATTGTCAACCTCCGAGGCCACCGATCTCTATGTTGTACGGCCAAAGGATCAAGTTAAAGGGCTTTGTGTAACTATGAACCCTCAGAGTCAATTAGGTAATCTGTGCTTCTCCCATCCTGGGGTTATTTTCTGGGGTGTTTTAGCTGCCAACTGGCTTCCTGCCGGTGCTCTCGGGTCTTCTGGTATCGGTATGTTCCATTCTGCTAGGGCGCGATGTCCATCTGCCGTTGTAAGGATGTGTGTTTCTGCTCCATCTTTCTTCACAATGAGACGTGTCGGGAATCCCCACTTATATGGAATCTCCGCTGCTCTCAGTGCTCGAGTGATGGGCGTGAGGGACCTTCTTGCAGCTAGGGTGTTTGCTGATAGATCTGTATAAAGTTGAATCTTGTGGAAAGCTTCAGGGAGAGTAGGATTCTTCCTGGAGGCCAGCATTATCGATTCTTTGGTGGTATAATAATGCACCCTTGTGATGGTGTCACGGGGTGTGGAAGCTGGCAGGTGCCGAGGTCTGGGCAAGCGATGTGTTCTGTCCAGCAGCAGATTTGACTCGGGTATATTCGGCAATAAGTGTCTAAAGAGAGTAGTAACATAGGTGCCTAATTCTCCAGGGCTGATCTCTTCTGGAATCCCTCGTATTCGAATATTATTCCTCCTATCCCTATCTTCTTGATCTGTTAATTTAGTGAGGATATATGACAGTTTAGAATCCACGCTTTCAAATGATGCCACAGCATTGTTGTGTGCTGCGATTATCTCCTCTGTCTTATTCTCCAGACAGTCAGTGCGTTCTCCCAATGATTGTACCTCTGCTCTAATCTCTCTGGCTAATTTGTCAAAATCCGCTTGCAGGGATGATTGCAGGGCATTAAGCATTTTTTGGATAGAGGCTTCAGTGGCTGGTGTTTCCCTGCGTGAGATGGAGGTGAGGTCACTTCTGCCGGAACTCGAGGCCGGTGATTGAGGCCTATCGCCGCCATCTTTGAGGTCGCGCTGCGTTGAGGCCATAGCTGCGATCTGGAGGGTAGGTGTTTCTTTTACCTTCCTTTTCGCGGGTGAACGCTGCGACATGCTGACGGGTGCTTACTCCGGTGTGTGTTGCAGTTTTGAGGGTTAGTCTCTCGGTAAATGCTCGTTTATTTGCTGTATTAGGGGAGTTTGACTCGGAGCCCGTCTCTCACACGACCATTCGCGTCCGCGGTCAGGCCACGCCCCCCTATAAGGGGATTCTTTAAGCAGCTCCAACAAGGACGCTGCAACAGACGCAATTTTTCTGATAGCTTGAGTTCAAAAAATAAATTCCAATTTCTTTGCAAATATATTAGATGATTTAATAACGTTTTTATGGATAAAATTTTTTAGGCGGAGATAAGTAAAAATTTCTCCGCCTGGAATATAACAAGTATCTATAATGCTTTGAAAAGGTACGATCTTGTCACCCTGCATAATGTCTGCAATCCTCAGTTTGCTTTAACGAGAAATCTATCAATATTTCCAATATGTCAAGTGTACATGTTTTAGGTATAGAATTATTTATGCCTAGTTTTTTCTTAATGTTTAACCATTCTTCCAGAATCTGGGATAATATCAACGAGCTGGTTAGTGGAGAATTTTTAAGAGAAATCTTT
This sequence comes from Pelobates fuscus, assembly GCF_036172605.1. Classification (NCBI taxonomy): domain Eukaryota; kingdom Metazoa; phylum Chordata; class Amphibia; order Anura; family Pelobatidae; genus Pelobates; species Pelobates fuscus. Next base: position 86,867,867 of record NC_086326.1, on the reverse strand, counting down.
GTGGTTGTCCACAAAGAATGTTGTAATTTATCCAGATGGGCCACTTTGGATTCTATAATATACCAGGGCTCAGAAACCTGTGTAGGATCCTGGAGAAGGTAAATATGCCTAATAATATTCGCTTGGTAACTATATACAATGCTAGGGAAATTTAGACCGCCATTGCTCAGCTTTTTGGTTAGAATCTTTTGAGTAATTCTGGGTTTTTTATAGTTCCAGATAAAATTGTTAAAACTTGATTGAATCATTGCCAACCAGGGTACAGGGACTTTAAGTGGGATCATGGAGAACAAGTATAGCCATTTAGGTAGAATATATGAGTTGATAATATTGATTTTACCTTGCCATGAGGTTTCTAAATTTCTAAATTTTTTAAGTTTAAGATTCATGTTGCGAATGAAAATCAAAATATTCCTCTCCATTATTCCAGCCGGGTTAGCAGTTATAACTAGTCCCAAATAGTTTATTTCTAAATCTGTCCATATAAATTTGTAATTGTCGGCTAAGGTAGTGACTTGTTCACTGCTCATATTCATGAACATTACTGTGGATTTGTTAATATTTAATTTGAAATTTGAAATAATAGAGTATCTGTCAATTTCAGACATTAAGGATTTCAAAGACGACTCTGGAGCGGAGAGCGTAAGTAACGCATCATCCGCATAGAGAGATATTTTAACATCGAGAGTATCCATTTGAACACCTCTAATCCGTGGATTGTTCCTGATATTAATAGCCAAAGGCTCAATGGACAGAATATACAGCAAGGGGGAGAGTGGACACCCTTGACGCGTACCATTTTTAAGGGCAAACCACCCTGCGGTAATATTAGGGCCCACAGTGCGCGCCGAAGGAGCAGAATACAAAGCCATTATGGCCTTGTGTATCCAGCCTGTAAGCCCGAAAGCAGTGAGAACTTCAGCTAAATAGCCCCACCCAACCCTGTCGAATGCTTTTTCAGCATCTAAAGACAGGGCCAGGAGGGGCAACTGTTCTTTATTAGCCAAATCAACAATATCTATTATTCTTCTAGTATTGCTAGATGCTAGCCTACCCGGTACAAATCAGCAGGATTGTGTTATTGTTTACCTGGACGACATACTAATACACTCTAAGGAGATTGAGACTCACCATAGACAGGTCAGAAAGGTGTTACACAAACTTCTGCAACATGGTCTATACTGCAAATTGGAGAAGTGCAGTTTTGATCAGGCTCAGGTAGACTTCCTGGGGTACGTGATTTCTGGGGAAGGTTTTAAAATGGATCCTGGTAAACTCCAATCTATTTTAGACTGGCCTTTGCCCAAAGGACTCAAGGCTATCCAAAGGTTTATTGGGTTTTCCAACTACTATAGGCACTTCATTAAGGGTTACTCCTCTATTATTGCGCCTATTACCAATATGACCAAACAAGGGGCTGATACTAAGTTCTGGTCTGAGGAAGCTCTTGGTGCTTTTAAGACTCTCAAGGAACTTTTTGCCTCAGCTCCCATTCTAGTTCATCCTGATACGACTCTGCCTTTCTTGCTCGAGGTCGATGCTTCTGAGACAGGAGTTGGGGCTGTTCTGTCTCAAAGGTTAGGGGTGGATAAACCGTTACACCCTTGTGGTTTCTTCTCTAAAAACTTTTCTGGGCCTGAGAGCAGATATGACATCGGGGAGAGGGAATTGTTAGCGGTCATTAAGGCTTTAAAGGAGTGGAGACATTTACTGGAAGGGACACTACACCCTGTTACTATTCTAACGGATCATAAGAACTTGTCTTATATTGGGGAGGCGAAGCGCTTGTCCGCCAGGCAGGCTCGCTGGGCCTTGTTCCTCACTCACTTTAATTATGTACTTACGTATAGACCTGGTTCTAAGAACTCTAAAGCCGATGCATTGTCTCGTCAATATGAACCATCCACTATAACTGAACCACTTCTGTCCTCCATAGTTCCTAAGGGGAATATCATTGCGAACACGAATCTCAGGATTCACTCTCCATTGCTTTCTGAGATCATGAAGTTTCAGCATTTGGCACCTAAACAGACCCCTGGGGATCGACACTTCGTTCCTGCCGCTCTCCAACTGGAGGTGCTACGCTGTCTCCATAACAGTAAGGTGGCTGGGCATCCTGGCATCCGCAAGACTTATGCGCTGGTCTCTAAAGATTTTTGGTGGCCTGACTTACGCAAGGATATTAAAGAATTCATCGGGGCATGTGAAGTTTGTACCAAGACCAAGCTACCCCATTCGCTTCCATGCGGATTTCTACACCCTTTAGAGGTTCCTGAAAAGCCTTGGTCCTGCCTGGCAATGGACTTCATTGTTGATTTGCCTATCTCTAAAAAGCAGACTGTCATCCTCACTGTGGTAGACAGATTTACTAAAATGGCTCACTTCATTCCCTTACCTAAACTCCCATCTTCGCCCGAATTAGCGGAGATATTCGCCAGGGAGATTTTCCGTTTGCATGGGATACCTTCCCAGATTGTCTCTGACAGAGGCTCCCAATTTGTTTCCCGTTTTTGGAGATCATTCTGCTCCCAACTAGGCATCAAATTGAATTTCTCCTCTGCCTATCATCCTCAGTCCAATGGAGCTGCTGAACGCACTAACCAAAAAGTTGAACAATATTTACGTTGTTTCGTTTCAGAACACCAGGACGATTGGGTCGGTTTGATTCCTTGGGCGGAGTTTGCACATAACAATCTCATTTGTGATTCTACGCATTCTAGCCCTTTTTTCTTGAATTATGGCTTTCATCCTTCCATCCTTCCTTCGGAGTCTTCTTCTCAAGGGATACCGTCGGTGGATGTTCAAGTTGCCAATTTAAGAGAGTTGTGGGATCAAACTCGACAAATTCTTCTGCACAATTCTACGCTGGTTAAAAAACACGCTGACAAACGTAGAAGGGCAGCACCGGTGTTTGTTCCAGGAGATAGAGTATGGTTAAGTACTAGAAACATTCGGTTAAAAGTGCCGTCCATGAAGTTTGCTCCTCGATATATTGGACCTTACAGGGTACTGTCTCAAATTAACCCAGTTGCGTATCGTTTAGCGTTGCCTAATGCCTTACGCATTCCTAATTCATTTCATGTTTCCTTGCTAAAACCATTAATATGTAACAAGTTCTCCTCCACGATCGCCCCTCCCCGCTCAGTTCAGGTGGAGGGTCAGGAGGAGTATGAGGTCAATTCCATCGTTGATTCTCGAATCTCCCGGGGGAAACTGCAATATCTGGTCGATTGGAAGGGTTATGGTCCTGAGGAGAGAAGTTGGGTACCTCAGGAGGAGGTGCATGCTCCCCGTCTCCGCAGGGCGTTTCACTCTCGATGCCCTTCTCGCCCTGGTGTATTCCGCCCGGTGGGCGTATCTGAGAGGGGGGGTACTGTCAGGGTACCTGTGGTCTCTACCTCCGAAAGAGGTAGAGACTTAGCTGTTCCTCCATCCAGACGGCCTGATGGCTCCCTTCCCCACGGTCTATCCGGTCATGCAAGGCCGGCCGCGAGGGAGTGACTGCCTTTTACAGCATCTAGGCAGGAAGTTGTCATCAGGACACTCCTCCGGAACGACCTGTCACTCAATTGCTGCAGGACCAATCAGGAAGCCTCGGAGGCGTGGTTACTGCTCTGAACAGGGTATTTAACAGGGCTTCTTTCATTAGCTCATTGCCCTGTCGTGGTTCTAGCTTGTTCTAGTCACTCAGTGCTTGTGTATTCTATTATCCCTTTTGGTTTTGACCCGGCTTGTTTACCTTACTCTGCTTATCTCTGTTACCCTTGATTCGGCTTGTCTCTCGCTTACCTGTCTTCTGTTACCCTCGACCTCGGCTTGTCTTTGACCATTCTTTACTGTACTACTTACGTTAGTCCGGCCATTCTAAGGTCCGGTATACGTATCTGGCTACTGTTTGTACTCTGCGTGTTGGATCCCTGTCCCGATCCTGACAATTTGTTGGAGCTTTATAAATAATAATAATAATAGTGGAAGTTCTATACAGTACTACATGTGCCATCTTGCCAGCCTCCTCAAACCATTAGGGCTATTCTCATTAGGGGTATTCAGACAGGTCAGTTTTATGGCAAGACAGGAGGCTTCATATTTGCTTATCTTTCTTTACTGAACCTCCTAGCAGCAAAGAAATAGTTAACAATGATGTAAAAAAATATTAACCAATCAGAGTATACAATAATGTAATATAGTGTAATCAAGCGCTCCCAATTCCTCTTTCTTTGCTGCTTGCCTCCAGGTGAGTCTACTCCAATTACATTGCATTTTGGTATATGCTAATTACTATATATTGTCTATATTACCCATCAACAATTTAATTTTATATTTTGTGATCACTTACACATCTTATATTTACATTATGTTAGCTTTATATTCATATTTTTCCTATTACCCTTGGTCACTATATTTTACTCTTTATTGATTTTTCATCTATAATTATTTTTCTCAATAAACTACCCCTTTAAATCTCTTGCGACCACCGTTCCCACACGGAGGTTCGCGTGAGTATTGATATGTTAACTGGCCGCGGGTCTCTTCTCAGAAGAGACAGCGGGCCACCCTCATCCACTTCCTTAATTGCTGCGGACTCTATTTCCCATGAGCCAGCGGCTAATTACCTTTTCGCGCCCACTCGCATCCTTTTCATGACGCACATTTTTTCCCGCCCTCTTAGTGACAGCGGCCACTTTGCAACAGTCTTTTTTCCCGTTCTTTCGGCACTACGGTCTGCAAGCAAATGGTCAGTTTCTTCACCAGACGTTCCCACCGGATTGGTAAGTACGAATTTAACTTTGAGCACATTTTTTTGTGCATTCAGTTAGAGTTTGTTACTCATTTTGCCTATTTTTTCCTTTTACAGATAACGAAATACCAATCTGCTGTATAAATTATTCATCTATATAAAGGAGGGCTTTTGTGGGTGACCCCCACTTAATTTCTCAAATTGCCTTGAGCATATTTGTGGGTGACCCCCACTTTTTCATTTATCTTCAAAGTGTATTAGCACTTAAATATTATACTGGGTGACCCCCACTAATGGTCTGATACAAGGTGAACTGACCTTTGAATTTATTAGTGCTAACCCCACTCATATTTTTTTTATTGCTATTGCATACATATTCCTGGTTTGACCCTTACAGGTGCAAAATACAGTGGATGACCCCCAACTTCAGTTATTATCACTATAGTGGTTTAACCCACTTATTATAAATTAGTGGCTAACCGCACTAACTGTTGTACTGCCACACTTACGGTTATCTTTTATTACACAGTGGGTGACCCCTACTTACTGCAAGTTTCTTGATTTATTTATTTATTGCAGTCTACCACATATATATAGACAAAATATGTCTGATCAATCTGAGCCTGCAATTTCACAGGAACTGCGCACATGGCTCATCTCCACTATTGCAGAATCTATTCCAAAGGCTCTAGCAGCCTTTCATGATAAAACTTCTACAGAAATTAACCCCACTACACGCCTACCCTCTGACTCCGAAGACTCTCAGACTTCGGATCAGGAGGAGGTAACACCAAACGTCCCTGGAAAGGGGATAGTGCATCTGCAGGAAAGGTCAAGGCTCCCGCCAAGTCCCTTAAGCTATCATTCACCCGACCAGCCCAGGCTACTCCAGACCCCTTAGAGGGTTCTACATCTGTGGTTGATGACTACTATCTCGGCTATTCTGATGGGGAGTCCTCAATAACTCGTGCTGCTGTTGGGAAATGAGACCGACCGTCTCCCCTTCCAATAACATACTCAGCCGCTGGGGAGGAAGGACGTCACCTTTGGCTCCCTGGAACTCACACTGCTGCTGGGAAGTGAGACCGACCATCTCCCCTTCCAATAACATACTCAGCCGCTGGGGAGAGAGACCGACTGTCTCTTCTCCCAATAACTCTCTTGGCCGCTGGGGAAAGAGACCGACTGTCTCTTCTCCCAGTAACCCATACTGCTGCTGGGAAGTGAGACCGACTGTCTCCCCTTCCAATAATGCGCTGTACCGCTGGGGATCTGGGCCGACTGCCCAGCATCCCTGTAGGGCCGGTAGAGAGATCTCGGTCCCATCTCCACCTCTCATCTGTGGGTCTCTCCAGGACCAGTCTATGAGGTCCCCTACTTCGGCAGCTGGTAGTGAAGCAGGGGGTAACTCGGCCGCGTTTTCCCAGCTGTAGGCTGGCAGGTCTGGGTCCACCACCCAGTTTTCCCGTCCTGCGTCCATGCTCTGCGGCTGACACGAGTTTAGTAGTTCCACATAGTCCATCTCCAGCTCTCGTTCCATGGCAGCGAAATGGCAGAGGACTTTTCCCAGTCCAATAGATCTCGGGCCCTGTAACATCTCTCCCCGGTAATGCAAGATAGCCCAATACCGTGACTCTGCTGGACTGCCGAAGTCGACATCTTCCGCTAAGGCCTTCCACAACAGGCCAGGGCTAGTGTAGTTCTCCCCCTCCGGCTAGATGCCCTCTGCCCTCCATGTCTCTGGCTGGACGGTGCACCACCACAGTGCCGGTATGAGGCGTCCAGGCTCCGTTCCCTTTCCATGAGGTACTCAAGTTGTCTTACCCGCTCCCCTCCGGGTTGGTCTCCCAGAAGCGGCATCCGCCAGGCCATTTGTTCCTCTAACTGGTATGCAACACCAGGAAGGCGCTGCTGCCATTGATACTGGACTTTCCAGGCAATATCTCTCCATTCCAATTCACTCTCTACCTCAGGTGTGTGTGCTGCCCAGGGGTCCACGAACCCCATTTTCCCAAATCTTTCTGTAGACAGGGACGCTGTATGAACACTAGCGTCGCCCTCAATTTGTAAATCCACGAACGGTGTCTCTGAGCTGCTTTACCTCGCACTAGGACGCCATCCCACTGCTGCCACCAATGTAATGGATCGACGGGCACCCTGACTGGGTACCTCCGTTGAAGGATGCTCCTAGCACTTCCTGAGGACTCCAAGCACTGCAGCAGACACCATAACCACCGTAGACTCCTCCAGAGAGCAAGGCAGGAACAAGTTCTTACAAGAGCTTAGTAGTGATTTAGCAAGGGAGTATGACAAGCATAGCAATCCCTTGTAGCAGATTCCCCCAATAAGAGACGGCACTCCAAATTGAGGATGAAGTAGAACTGCCAGAGCAGTGGGTTTATTATTCTTATATACACATTCTTACACATTAGTACCACCCACAGGGTTTTGTAAACACGTACAATACACTCTGACACTCCCACACAAAATCCTATCCTCTGCCTGTGATACAATTACCTTACACAATGGGTTAATGTAATTATCACAGGCAGGAAAATACACAGTTTTACACAATATTCATAACTTTAAAAGTATGCATCACATTCACATAAACTTACATTTTCAGATTCAGCATACTCCAAATACAAACATACGTCAACATCATACAAATTGGTCCAGTGGGTCAAAAGTTAGATCAAAGTCCTTTGTGACCAAATGAAACATGGCTTTTCTGCCCAAAACCGGTTCCACAGAGTCTTCTATCCTGGAGATAATTGGGAAGTAATCCAATTATCTCCAAGGACAGAGGCAAAACTCCATTAGCCACATGGTAGCAAAAGACAATAAAATACATAAATATATATATATATATAACTGTGCAGCTATTGCATTAAACAGGTACATTCAACATATCCCCAGATAGCTTAGATCTGAGTGCACATTATTACTGAATGGCGCTCAGATCACATACAAACAGTTCAATTGCCATGGAGCCAAAGTCTTTCACATAGTCTTTTGTTATACGAATGGGCTCCATGGCATAGCTATCTGGGGTATCACTGTTCAAATAGGGAAAGTACCGAATGACCCGGCTTTCGTGTCTTTGCAGGGGAAAATCAAGCATTTCAACATGGGGCCATAGTCACAGGGCAGGAGGCTGGCAATCAGTCTTCTCCAATGCCCAGTGGCGAGACTGGTTCCGCCACAAGAGACTTATCCAAACATGTGTCGGTCTTTACGACCTTAAACAAAGTCCAATCCTCCCTACGCAGGGCATTTCGTTCACAGTCACAAGTTTCTCTGGGAGAGCTGGTCGTTACAGAGGCCGTACGACCAGCAGAGCTGCCTTCACAGGCTACAGGCCTCGTCCCCTGGAAAATTATTGGAATACGGGAACCACCCGTCCATATCACCGGCAGTTGTTAACCAACAGGGGATCCAGCCGAGGACGTGGATCTGCCTCCCTACGCGGATGCACTGCTCCAGGTAATAAACCCTTCTTCTTTCAATGTTCCTATAGCAGGCCGATTAACCCATTTTATCCAACAGTGGGAATTACTTTCTCAGGACCTATGGATCCTAAACACAGTCAAGTGTTTCAGAATTTCCTTTCCACTCCATTTCAGGCCACACCACCTACACCACTAAGAATGTTTATAACAGACAACCTCACATTACAAACAGAGTTACACAAACTAGTGAGGAAGGGAGCAATCAAAAGATCACCATTCCCATATACCTACCTTTCTCAGCAACATATTCCTGGTTCGCAAGATTATCAATCTGAAAGATCTGACCCGACAGGCCAGATATCGCCATTTCAAGATGGAAGGCATCCTGCGTTGGAGTCTGGTTCTCAAGATTCTGATACCGGAGAAACTGACGGAAGTCAAGCACAGAGAGATGGACACAGGTTTCTTCAGGAAGGAAGAGATTCTTTATTGGATCACCGATCGGGACTCAGAGGGACTAGTGTCACCAAAATACAGCAAGTTCTGAGCCTCGGACAATAGTGCAGGCTCCTTATATAGGCATATAACTCCTCCCATATTAAGCTCCACCCGCACATTCTCTTGACCAATCAATACAAATAAGAAAATCAACAGAGAAAAGGAAGTGAGGAAAGTTCCCCGTAAAAAACGGAGCTCTTCTTCTCACGACCGCTACCCCCAATATACAATGTCAAATGGAAAATAACAAAAAACTTTAATAAAACACAAAAATAATATCACACTAACACACTTAGTATATCACCCAAAAAAAATGTGGGTTAAAACAATGAAACCATACGACTGCAACAATATATTTTCAAGACAGTGCAGCAGAAAGCCTTATGGGGTACATACAGCAACAGCCTTCACGTAAATGCAGTTTGTTACTAGTACAAAGTTGCAATAGTGAGAAGACAAAGTAGCTGGCCAGAATCTCCCATAAAGCTGCAGCCTATTTTAAATGTTTCATGCCACAAGGCAAGAAAAGAGAACAATGAATTCTCCAATTCCAAGCTTATCTTGGTTTCCCTACACCTTCCGATAATCCTGAGGTATATATGCTTATACGTTAATGATAAAAAAAATACAGGGTCTATCTAAAGCAATCAGAGGATAATAAATCGAAAGGATAGTAAGATAAAAAATAGTAGAGGAAAATAAAGTATGAAAAGATGGCTAAGTCTAAACAGAGCTAAACAGAAGGCTACATCGCCATAAATGCTCCTAATACAGAGTCATAGTAGTCATTCTATTTTCTCACTAAGACTGCAAGGTTCTCCTGGAAGCTGTCAAGGCAGTCGGGAAAAGTTAAATCCAGATACAGGATCGTTCCAAAGAGCAGTAGATCAAGCTGCTCAGTCAATCAAGCTGCCCAACGCGCGTTTCGGCGGTCTCACCGCCTTTCTCAAGGGCCAATCGTGTATACTGAGCCTCCCCTTGTTTCCCTTAAATACCCAAAGTTCCTACCTGTTCCGGATGGGGCGGAGGTCCCTAAGTGGCCGCTGGCCGAGTGTACTTAATTGTGGCTTGCGGTGTGCGCATGTCCGTACTTGGGTATTGGCGCATGCGCGAGAACTTTAATATATTTCTTTGTGGATAATCGTCCAGGCATGCGCCCGGACTTTGTCTCTCGACTTTCGATTATTCCAATGTGCAGATGCACCCAACCATGTCCGAGTGTCAGCGCATGCGCAAAGATTTCATTATGCGCATGCGCACGGACATAGTCGTCGAGTAGCATGTCCGAGTGTCAGCGCATGTGCAAAAAACTTCATTATGCGCGTGCGCACGGACATAGTCGTCGAGTAGATCGATCCCTTGAAGGGGACAGATCTGCTTCAAAAAAAGCGGGTCAACCCTGTACGAGGGGTTGCTTTTGAGAGTAATACAGGGGCTTTACTTCTAGTACCGTCTATTAGAAGTACACAGATAAGGGAGGGGGGGCTTTTACAGTTACTGATCCCTAATGAATTACGTGTCAAGAGACATGAATTAAAATTAAAAAAGTTCAAACAAAAGTTATACATTAAATTGATATGTACAGTATCAGAGTGGTATATATGCTGAAGGTAAGGCATGGTTCAAAGGGGGACCTGCATAGTTGGACCCCATCCAAAAAGGTAATGAGACACAAAACTTATCAAATGAATGGGGCAAAGGAAAAGCCCTCATTAAGGCCACCAGGTTGGAGTGTTTTTAACCTATATATCCATTTGGATTCTCTCTGCCTCAGGATTCTGTCAAAATCCCCCCGTCTCTGATTCCTCTTAACCAGTTCAAGGCCACAAAATCTGAGGTTATTAGCGTCACCATGGTGGTGTTCCTTTAGATGTCTAGATACAGGCGTTTCTAGACGGTTCCTTGGGGACCTTACATGTTCCAAGATTCTTTCTTTGAAGGCTCTGAAGGTCTTGCCCACATACCTCTGTCCGCAGGAGCATGATAGAAGGTACACTAGTCCCTTAGTATTACAATTAAAGAAATCTTTAATCTTTATAGGGTCACCCCCTGTAGTGTCAATTATAGTTTTTGAGCCTTTGGAAATATATCTGCAGGCGACACACCTACCACAGCCGTAAGAGCCGCAGGGTGGGGTGCCCAGCCAGGTTGCTCTTGGTTGTACAGGGGTAGAAAAATGGCTTGGTACCAGCATATCGCGGATATTGCGTCCCCGTCTGGCCGTGATGTCAATATGAGGGCCAAGGACGTGTTTAAGATGGGCATCATTTCGCAGTAGAGGCCAAAATCTATCCAGAGACTTCCTGACTTCGGACCAGCCTGCGTCGTATGTTGCGATCATACGTATTTTGCCGGTTTCCGTCGTTGTATCTTTGTCGGGTTGGTCACAAAGAAGTGTACTTCTCTGGGTCCCTAGTGCCCTTTTGTATGCCCTCTTCAGGCAGCGGTTCGGGTAGCCCTTTGCTTTAAAATGGGCTCTGAGTTGTTGTGCTTTAAGTTTGAAGTCCAAAGTATCGCTGCAATTCCTGCGGAGACGGAGGTATTGACCAGTGGGAATGCCTTCTTTAAGTGGTCTAGGGTGATGACTACTCCAATGGAGAAGCGAGTTTGTAGCCGTTGGTTTTTTATACAGTGTGGATTGAAATGTGCCTCCCTCGTCCAGGGTGATGGTCACATCTAGAAAATTAATGGAGCGACCCCCAAATTCGGATGTAAATCGCAGGTTCTCTTCATTCTGGTTAAGAAGAGCAACCAGATCTGAGAATTCCTGGGGGGTACCTTGCCAGACGATTAGAACATCGTCAATATAACGACCCCACCATAGAATCTTGGGTAAAAATTCTGCCAACTTCCCAGATGTATTTATCCAATGTTCCCACCACCCACATTGGATAAATACATCTGGGAAGTTGGCAGAATTTTTACCCAAGATTCTATGGTGGGGTCGTTATATTGACGATGTTCTAATCGTCTGGCAAGGTACCCCCCAGGAATTCTCAGATCTGGTTGCTCTTCTTAACCAGAATGAAGAGAACCTGCGATTTACATCCGAATTTGGGGGTCGCTCCATTAATTTTCTAGATGTGACCATCACCCTGGACGAGGGAGGCACATTTCAATCCACACTGTATAAAAAACCAACGGCTACAAACTCGCTTCTCCATTGGAGTAGTCATCACCCTAGACCACTTAAAGAAGGCATTCCCACTGGTCAATACCTCCGTCTCCGCAGGAATTGCAGCGATACTTTGGACTTCAAACTTAAAGCACAACAACTCAGAGCCCATTTTAAAGCAAAGGGCTACCCGAACCGCTGCCTGAAGAGGGCATACAAAAGGGCACTAGGGACCCAGAGAAGTACACTTCTTTGTGACCAACCCGACAAAGATACAACGACGGAAACCGGCAAAATACGTATGATCGCAACATACGACGCAGGCTGGTCCGAAGTCAGGAAGTCTCTGGATAGATTTTGGCCTCTACTGCGAAATGATGCCCATCTTAAACACGTCCTTGGCCCTCATATTGACATCACGGCCAGACGGGGACGCAATATCCGCGATATGCTGGTACCAAGCCATTTTTCTACCCCTGTACAACCAAGAGCAACCTGGCTGGGCACCCCACCCTGCGGCTCTTACGGCTGTGGTAGGTGTGTCGCCTGCAGATATATTTCCAAAGGCTCAAAAACTATAATTGACACTACAGGGGGTGACCCTATAAAGATTAAAGATTTCTTTAATTGTAATACTAAGGGACTAGTGTACCTTCTATCATGCTCCTGCGGACAGAGGTATGTGGGCAAGACCTTCAGAGCCTTCAAAGAAAGAATCTTGGAACATGTAAGGTCCCCAAGGAACCGTCTAGAAACGCCTGTATCTAGACATCTAAAGGAACACCACCATGGTGACACTAATAACCTCAGATTTTGTGGCCTTGAACTGGTTAAGAGGAATCAGAGACGGGGGGATTTTGACAGAATCCTGAGGCAGAGAGAATCCAAATGGATATATAGGTTAAAAACACTCCAACCTGGTGGCCTTAATGAGGGCTTTTCCTTTGCCCCATTCATTTGATAAGTTTTGTGTCTCATTACCTTTTTGGATGGGGTCCAACTATGCAGGTCCCCCTTTGAACCATGCCTTACCTTCAGCATATATACCACTCTGATACTGTACATATCAATTTAATGTATAACTTTTGTTTGAACTTTTTTAATTTTAATTCATGTCTCTTGACACGTAATTCATTAGGGATCAGTAACTGTAAAAGCCCCCCCTCCCTTATCTGTGTACTTCTAATAGACGGTACTAGAAGTAAAGCCCCTGTATTACTCTCAAAAGCAACCCCTCGTACAGGGTTGACCCGCTTTTTTTGAAGCAGATCTGTCCCCTTCAAGGGATCGATCTACTCGACGACTATGTCCGTGCGCACGCGCATAATGAAGTTTTTTGCACATGCGCTGACACTCGGACATGCTACTCGACGACTATGTCCGTGCGCATGCGCATAATGAAATCTTTGCGCATGCGCTGACACTCGGACATGGTTGGGTGCATCTGCACATTGGAATAATCGAAAGTCGAGAGACAAAGTCCGGGCGCATGCCTGGACGATTATCCACAAAGAAATATATTAAAGTTCTCGCGCATGCGCCAATACCCAAGTACGGACATGCGCACACCGCAAGCCACAATTAAGTACACTCGGCCAGCGGCCACTTAGGGACCTCCGCCCCATCCGGAACAGGTAGGAACTTTGGGTATTTAAGGGAAACAAGGGGAGGCTCAGTATACACGATTGGCCCTTGAGAAAGGCGGTGAGACCGCCGAAACGCGCGTTGGGCAGCTTGATTGACTGAGCAGCTTGATCTACTGCTCTTTGGAACGATCCTGTATCTGGATTTAACTTTTCCCGACTGCCTTGACAGCTTCCAGGAGAACCTTGCAGTCTTAGTGAGAAAATAGAATGACTACTATGACTCTGTATTAGGAGCATTTATGGCGATGTAGCCTTCTGTTTAGCTCTGTTTAGACTTAGCCATCTTTTCATACTTTATTTTCCTCTACTATTTTTTATCTTACTATCCTTTCGATTTATTATCCTCTGATTGCTTTAGATAGACCCTGTATTTTTTTTATCATTAACGTATAAGCATATATACCTCAGGATTATCGGAAGATGTAGGGAAACCAAGATAAGCTTGGAATTGGAGAATTCATTGTTCTCTTTTCTTGCCTTGTGGCATGAAACATTTAAAATAGGCTGCAGCTTTATGGGAGATTCTGGCCAGCTACTTTGTCTTCTCACTATTGCAACTTTGTTTTATTGTACTAGTAACAAACTGCATTTACGTGAAGGCTGTTGCTGTATGTACCCCATAAGGCTTTCTGCTGCACTGTCTTGCAAATATATTGTTGCAGTCGTATGGTTTCATTGTTTTAACCCACATTTTTTTTGGGTGATATACTAAGTGTGTTAGTGTGATATTATTTTTGTGTTTTATTAAAGTTTTTTGTTATTTTCCATTTGACATTGTATATTGGGGGTAGCGGTCGTGAGAAGAAGAGCTCCGTTTTTTACGGGGAACTTTCCTCACTTCCTTTTCTCTGTTGATTTTCTACATATAGAGGGTTAAGCCCTATACTACCCCTGTAACCCTTCCTTAGTTATTTGGTCAGAGTTTACTCCCTGACTGATAACTCTCTTGCCAATACAAATAAGAATTAACTTCCTGCTTGACCGCATGGCTTGTCCAGCACAATGGAGGAGGGGAATACTACATCCTGTATTCTTGCACATGCTCCGTACACTACTGATCGTATCTTGCCTCGTGCAACCAACTGATCGATACGTCCACATGCCACGTGGTAATCTCGGCCTACTAAATTTATTTTTACCGAGATTCCACCACATTCCCCCCTTTGATGCCTCTTGATATTTCACAATTACTTGAGGCATCACTTAACCTTAGTTTGCATACACCGCAAGTTACCTTGAACCAGACCAGACTTATCCTATGATGTGAATCTTCAACACTCATCTTCCTGCATTGGTTCTCCCTGATCTAGAGCCTTATATTTATAAATTGCCATTATCTGTGCAGCAGCCTTCCTCTCTGCTATATTTTCTATCAGGCTTTGCACAGACCTAACTACTAAGGGTATAAGACACGGCAGGAGTAGACACAACATTAAAATCAGTAGGACTCCACCTACCACTGCCTTAAGCCCTCCAAACCACTCATACCAGCTACCAAACCAACTGCTTGGATTATACCCTTTCCATACCTGAGTAGGCACATGCGCTAGTTTAACCATATGGCTAGTAAGCTCAGCTATTGCTTGCCCTTCGTCATCTATTTGAAGACAGCAATTGCTCAGGTTAAACTTCCCACATACACCTCCCTCTACTGCCAATAGGTAATCCAAGGCTAATCTATTTTGGTAGACTGCTGTCCTCATCCTGGTATTATGCTTCGCTAGAAGATTGAGCGCTTGTGATGTCTCGTTAGTAATGATCTCAACCACCGCCTGTAATCGTATAATACGGTTGAGCATATAAATAGGGGTTCTATAACCAAAGGTACCATCCTCTGCCCACGTGGCTGGCCCATAATAATCTATAATACGCTGGGGAGGCCATTCATTATCTTCCCAGGCGCCTATCTCTATGGGTCCCCTTTTCTTCCTATGATTCACATCATACACTTTAACACCTAAAGTCTCACCTGTTTCAATAGGTAACAAGAAGAAGGATGGTTTGAGCATACCCAACACACATGCCCCTTCCCAGTCCTGTGGCAACTCCGAATAGGCTTTCTTACCACAGATCCAGTACAAATTTGCTGGGGCTCTCCAGGTAGATGTGATGGATAGATCAAACCACACATCCTTTAAATTGGCGTATCTAGCAAACGGGTTAGATGGTTCTGAGACATTTGAAGCCGACCACCAAGTTGTATTCTTTGTATCATCATCATAAGCTTTTTGCCCTAGACAAGTTAATTCTCCTACAGAAGTATTATACATCATTCCTTTCCTTGCTATGCAAACATAACCTATGATGGAGGTCTTTAATCTCCACTCAGATTTACCTCTAACACTCATATGATAATCGGCTTGTGTAGATATTAATTGGTCAACTGCCTCAGAACCGGACATTACCTCCTTTGCTTCCCAAGGCCATTGGTCTCCCATGTTAGTACCTCCACACACATAGCAGTTGGTAACATTAAGACTACCGGCAATACTTTCGGCTAAATCAATAAACAGGTTTTTAGCATTATGGGGGATCTTATTATCTATGCTCATCTCTTCATAAAAGGAATGGTATACTTGATGAGTCTGGGAGGATACCGTATCAGTCTCTATCCCTATAAACAATACTGTCCCAGGATCTAAACCCGTCCCATATATTTGAAACCCAAATAAATTACCATATTTATCTAAGAACTTGTTGGGGTTATTTATAAGTATATGGACTGGATTGCATTCCATAGACTTACAATATGGGCTGGTAGGCAACTTAGTCACTATCATGTCCTTGTCTACTGTCTGTCCCCAAGTTGCCCACCCCACACAAGACCAATATGGGCAAAAGTTATAATCTCTATTTGGGCATCTAGGACTCACATATTTATTTTTACTACTGGGACAAATATATTTATCGTTAGACCCATACGTCCTCTCCCATCTAAGATCCCCACATACATTCCAAGGCTTTATACCACTTGATATCACCTTACACGCATCAAATAGCAGAACACCTGAAGAATATACGGATTCTAATACCGTTTTGTTAATTAGGGTCCCCTGAGGATCTCCATTCCTGAGAGTCAACCAAATTGTACGAGGTTGATACTCTGGACTGAAGCACTTAGGTTCTCCTACTCCTAAATGGCACACACTATATTCTATATTTAGGTATCTACATCTTGATACATCTCCTTTACACTCGTATTGTGAATGCCAAATTAGGGTTTGGGAAATATGGTTACCTGTTCTTGTAGTCTTAATGCATACCTCACAGCTAGGAGTGTCGGTACCTCTACCTTCCTGAATATAAAAATACACATAAATAAACATTATCAAAAACACACCTTTCGTCGTCATCCTCAGTCTTCGTCCGTGCGAAGGCACCTCAGCTTCCAGGGGTAAGGGCTGCAGGGAATGGAGTTCTGCTCGTCTTCACAGGAGTCCCTTCGAGACTTTTCCTGGCTTATATACTATACGTCGGTGAGCGGACAGGCTTTATTATGGCCCTCTCACTCACTTACCAAATCTCTGAAACAATAAAATTTTGTAATCCACAAAGTTCCTCGTCACTCCGACTGAGTCATGCGCTTCAACCGGATCTTGCAGGGATTCTCTGGATCTGCTGTAACTTGCCAAGAATCGACTGCTGCTGGTTTAACCCTGGAGTGATGTATCCACGGAGTCACTTCGGCTACTTTTATCGCTGTATGGGTAGACAAAAGAACAACATAAGGACCTCTCCACTTGGGCCCTAACGGTACATTATTCCACTCTTTAATCCACACTTGGTCTCCTGGGTGGTAACTATGAACTGGGGGATAAATATTCACAGGTAATCTATCTTGTACCCATTTCTGTACCTCCTCCATAGTCTTACCCAACTCTACAACCTGCTGCCGGGTAATTCCTTCTCCCAACTGACTCAAATCCCCCCTTAAGTTACCAAGTACGGGAGGTGGTCGCCCATACATGATTTCAAAAGGAGAGAGACCCATCCTTCTGGTAGGTGTACTGCGGATTCGCAATAGAGCTATGGGCAAGAGAACATTCCACTTAAGTTGGGTTTCCTGACACATTTTAGCCAACTGATTCTTAATAGTTCTATTCATTCTCTCTACCTTACCAGAACTCTGGGGTCTATATGCCGTATGAAGCCTCCACTTTATACCAAGCATATGAGTCAGTTGTTGTAGGCACTGATGAACAAAAGATAGAAAGAAGGAAGGGCGTATACCGCGCCTATTAGTTTAAATTAAAATATACAGAAAATACATACATATGTTCTTGGATTTTCCAATAAATTGTGACCTCAAAAAAATTAAGACAGAAAATAATAGTGCAATACAGCAAATTTTATCTTAAAAATAAGTGATTAGTAACTATGTACAGTCCACTCACATGGAGATGAGCTATAACAGAGCTCTACTGTGAAGCGCTTGGACGGTACAATCCCCGTCTTTGGATTGGTAGTAGTTGCCACAGATGTTCTCAATATGCCATGTGCGTAGTTGGTATAAAAAACAGAAAAATAGCAGCAATATGGTGAAGTAAGTACCAATGGTATAATAGATAATAAATGGTATTGTACTTACACTTTCCAGAGCATGTGACCTGCTCTGGTGTAAACAGCTTGGGTGGTATAATCCCCACCAAGGATATACAGGATACCAGGAAATGAAGATAGTAAGTCTAAAAAGTAACTTAAAAGTTTACTTTAATATATATAAACAAAACAATGGTTTAATAAAATGTATATATAAAATATAGTCCCACTTAACGCGTTTCGCCTAATAGGCTTCTTCAGAAGTGTGGTGTAATGTCCAAAAAGTCCGTTTATATATCCTTGTTAATGAGTAGATGATTTCTTTTTGATAATTTTTTTGAGGTCACAATTTATTGGAAAATCCAAGAACATATGTATGTATTTTCTGTATATTTTAATTTAAACTAATAGGCGCGGTATACGCCCTTCCTTCTTTCTATCATTCACTCACAAAGTTGGGGAATCCTTGTTTTGTATACTGCTGCCTGATCACTATAGCGAGCGCCTACTATCTCTCTTTTTTCAACTGATGAACAAAAGCTGGACCATTGTCCGATCCTATAGAGCAGGGTAGTCCATATCGGGGTATTATTTCTCGTAACAGGAATCTCACAACTTCTCCTGCTTTCTCTGTACGAGTAGGACATGCTTCTACCCAGCCTGAATAGGTACACACAATTACCAGCAGGTAGCGATGTCCACCCGATTTAGGCATCACTGTATAGTCAATTTGTAAATCGGACATGGGGAGTCCCCCCGTAAACTGGACTCCTGGTGGCTTTACTGGTCCTTGTCTTGCATTATTTTTAGCACACGTTACACATCTTCGTACAATGGCCTGAGTCAAGTTGGACAATCTTGGTATGTAGAAATGTTTTCTGAGAGATTCTTCTGTACTATCTCTCCCAGAATGTGTCCCGTTGTGATAGTTTTGGACAATTTCTACCGCTAGTGATGCTGGAATGACTATTCTTCCATCTTCTAACTGATACCATTTATTCTCCAAATACTTTCCAGGTTCAGTCTTTAACCACTCCTCTTCTTGAGCTGTATAAACTGGAGTCCATTGAGACAGTGGAGTTGGTATAAGAGCAGCTATATGCCCCACATACTCCTGTCTTCCCGATTCAGCGGCACGCTTAGCTGTACTGTCTGCCATCCGATTTCCTTTGGTTACATCACCATCTCCTCTCAGATGCGCTCGACAATGAATAATACCGACTTCTTTCGGCTCCCACACTGCTTCCAATAGTTGTAGGATTTCAGCTGCATACTTGATTTCTTTGCCTTCTGAATTCAATAGTCCTCTTTCTTTATACAAAGCTCCGTGGGCATGAGTGGTTAAAAACGCATACTTGGAGTCCGTGTAGATGTTCACTCTTAAACCTTCAGCCAATTGTAACGCTCGTGTCAGTGCTATCAATTCTGCCTTTTGTGCTGATGTTCCTTTTGCCAGTGGCCGAGCTTCTATCACCTTGTCAATTGTTGTTACTGCATATCCTGCATAGCGGATCCCTTCTTTCACATAACTACTGCCGTCGGTGTAATATTGAACATCGGGGTTCTGGATGGGAAAATCACGAAGATCGGGTCTACTTGAAAATACTTCATCCATTACTTCCAAACAATCATGTTGACTTTCAGTAGGTTGTGGCAAAAGGGTAGCTGGATTTAAGGTGTTTACAGTCTCTAAATGCACTCTTGGGTTTTCACACAACATTGCTTGATACTTGGTCATACGGCTATTACTAAACCAATGATTTCCTTTGTAATCCAACAACGTCTGTACTGCATGTGGGACTCGTACATAAAGTTCTTGACCTAGAGTGAGTTTATCGGCTTCAGCTACCAGCAGGGCGGCTGCAGCTACGGCTCTTAGACAAGGTGGAAGTCCGCTAGCCACTGCATCCAGTTGCTTAGACATGTAGGCGACAGGTCTTTGCCATGATCCCAAGTACTGTGTCAATACTCCCACAGCCATTCTTCTTTGCTCATGTACATACAGGTAGAATGGTCGTGTGTGATCAGGTAGACCTAATGCTGGGGCACTCATCAAAGCCTTCTTCACATCTTCAAATGCCGTTTGCTGTTCTTGAGTCCATAAGAAGGGGTCGTGCTCTGTACCTTTGATAGCTGCATACAGAGGTTTTGCCAGTATCGCGTAGCTGGGAATCCATATCCTACAGAAGCCTGCTGCCCCCAAGAATTCTCGCACTTGTCTTCTATTCTTGGGTATCGGTATTTGGCACACAGCTTCTTTTCTCTCTGGCCCCATAATTCTTTGACCTTCAGAGATATGGAATCCCAGATATTTGACAGTTGGCAAACACAACTGAGCCTTCTTTCTGGACACCTTGTATCCTGCCTTCCAGAGAATGTGTAGTAGATTGTGCGTTGCTTGCTGACATATTTCCTCTGTAACTGCTGCTATCAACAAGTCATCTACATATTGTAACAATACACACTCTCCTGGGATGGACTCGAAATCCAATAAATCTTGACTTAGAGCTGAACCAAATAGGGTAGGTGAATTTTTAAACCCTTGGGGCAGTCTTGTCCAAGTCATTTGGCGTTTTGAGCCCGTTACAGCGTTTTCCCATTGGAAAGCGAAGATACATTGACTTTCTGCGGCAATTCGGAGGCAAAAGAAGGCATCTTTGAGGTCTAAGACTGTAAAGTAAGTAGCCCCGCC
Source organism: Pelobates fuscus (assembly GCF_036172605.1). NCBI lineage: Eukaryota > Metazoa > Chordata > Amphibia > Anura > Pelobatidae > Pelobates > Pelobates fuscus. Next base: position 86,847,187 of record NC_086326.1, on the reverse strand, counting down.
CGGAATTAAAGCAAGCAGGTTATATGGATTGGGCACAACTGGATGTATACTAACAACCGCATCATTGACTGCTCTCAAGTCCTGCACAGGTCGATACTCATCTGTACCGGGCTTTTGAACAGGCAGCAATGGGGTGTTCCAGGGGGAAGTACAGAATTTTAGGATACCATACCGTATGAACTTATCCAGATAAGATTGGATGTTCTTCTTAGCCTTCTGCGGGATGTGATATTGTCTTAGGCTTACTGGATAAACCCCAAGTTTTAGTTCGATTTTAATAGGTGGAATATTGCGGGCCAGTCCTGGTGGGTTGTTCTCTGCCCAAACTCCTTGTATGTTGAATAAGGACTCATCACTCCTAGGGTTTTGGCTAGTCAACGCTGTATAAAGTCGCCACTCTTCTTCCTTTGGTACGGATAATGTCATAATACCTGAAGGTCCATTAAACTTTAAGGATGTTGTTCCATTTGGTAGGAACGTAATCTGCGCTTGTAACTTAGATAGCATATCACGTCCCAGCAATTGGACTGGACATTCAGGCATATAAAGGAATTGATGTTTTACTACGTGGCCTCCCAATGTACAGAGTCGACTTTTAAGAACCGGTTTTGCAGCACTTCTTCCAGTTGCTCCTATTACAGTAATAGTTCTTCTAGATCAGTGATGGCGAACCTTTTTGAGCCCGAGTGCCCAAACCGCAATACATGCCAACTTTTTTTTCCTTAAAGTGCCAACACGGCAATTGCGTGTGTGTGTGTGGGGGGGTGCGTGTGTGTGTGGGGGGGTGCGTGTGTGTGGGGGAGGGTGCGTGTTGTATGTGTAAATGAGGGGTGCTGTGTGTGTGTGTATGAGGGGTGTGCTGTGTGTGTGGGGGGGGGTGCTGTGTGTGTGTGTGGGGGGGGTGCTGTGTGTGTGTGGGGGGGTGCTGTGTGTGTGGGGGGGTGGTGTGTGTGTGTGTGGGGGGGTGGTGTGTGTGTGGGGGGTGCTGTGTGGGGGGGTGCTGGGTGTGTGTGGGGGGGTGCTGTGTGTGGGGGGGGTGCTGTGTGTGTGGGGGGGGTGCTGTGTGTGTGGGGGGGTGCTGGGTGTTTGGGGGGGAGTGCTGGGTGTTTGGGGGGGAGTGCTGGGTGTTTGGGGGGGAGTGCTGGGTGTTTGGGGGGGAGTGCTGGGTGTTTGGGGGGGTGCTGTGTGTGTGTTTGGGGGGGTGCTGTGTGTGTGTTTGGGGGGGGTGCTGTGTGTGTGTGTTTGGGGGGGTGCTGTGTGTGTGTTTGGGGGGGTGCTGTGTGTGTGTTTGGGGGGGTGCTGTGTGTGTGTTTGGGGGGGTGCTGTGTGTGTGTTTGGGGGGGTGCTGTGTGTGTGTTTGGGGGGGTGCTGTGTGTGTGTTTGGGGGGGTGCTGTGTGTGTGTTTGGGGGGGTGCTGTGTGTGTGTTTGGGGGGTGCTGTGTGTGTGTGGGATGGGTGCTCTATGTGTGTGGGATGGGTGCTGTATGTGTGTGAGAGGGGTGCTGTATGTGTGTGAGAGGGGTGCTGTGCTGTGGGGGGTAAGGGGTACTGTGTGGGGGGTAGGGGTACTGTGTGTGGGGGAGTAGGGGTACTGTTGTGGGGGAGTAGGGGTACTGTTGTGGGGGAGTAGGGGTACTGTTGTGGGGGAGTAGGGGTACTGTTGTGGGGGAGTAGGGGTACTGCTGGGGGGGTAGGGGTACTTCTGGGGGGTAGGGGTGCTGCTGGGGGGGTGGGGTGGGGTGGTGCTGTGGTGGGTAGGGGTGCTGCTGGGGGGGTGGGGTGCTGCTGGGGGGGTGGGGTGGTGGGGTGGTGCTGGGGGGGTACGGTGCTGCTGGGGGGTGGGGTGGTGCTGGGGGGTAGGGTGCTGCTGGGGGGTAGGGGTGGTGCTGTGGTGGGTAGGGGTGGTGCTGTGGTGGGTAGGGGTGGTGCTGTGGTGGGTAGGGGTGGTGCTGTGGTGGGTAGGGGTGGTGCTGGGGGGTGGGGTGCTGCTAGGGGGGTGGGGTGGTGCTGGGTGGTACGGTGCTGCAGGGGGGGTGCGGTGGTGCTGAGGGGTAGGGTGGTGCTGGGGGGGTGCTGGGTTCTGTGGTGGGTAGGGGTGGTGCTGGGGGGGTAGGGTGCTGTGGTGGGTAGGGGTGGTGCTGGGGGGTAGGGTGCTGCTGGGGGGGTAGGGGTGGTGCTGGTGGGGTCGGTGTGGTGCTGGGGGGGTAGGGGTGGTGCTGGGGGGGTAGGGTGGTGCTGGGGGGGGGGTAGTGGTGGTGCTGGGGGGGTGGGGTGCTGCTGGGGGGGTGGGGTGGTGCTGTGGGGGGTAGGGGTGGTGCTGGGGGGTGGGGTGCTGCAGGAGGGGTAAGGGTACTTCTGGGGGGGTAGGGGTGGTGCTGTGGTGGGTAGGGGTGGTGCTGGGGGGGTAGGGGTGGTGTGTTAGTATCCCACCCCCCTCCTTCTTACCTTCAATGAAGTGTGGGGGGGGGGGACACAGCCATCCCTGGTGGTCCGGTGGTGGTAAGTACTGCAGGGGGAGGGATCTGTGTAGCAGCTCCCCCTGTCCTCCCGCGCGATGCTGTGTGGAGCGTTGCCATGGTAACGCTCGGCAACGCTCCACACAGCATCGCGCGGGAGGACAGGGGGAGCTGCTACACAGATCCCTCCCCCTGCCTCCCGACCCGGAAGCAGAATAGGCGCCTGCCGTTTCGGGCAGGCAGGCGCCTATTCTGCAGTGATGGAGGACCTGTGGCCGCGTGCCCACAGAGAGGGCTCAGCGTGCCACCTGTGGCACGCGTGCCATAGGTTCGCCATCACTGTTCTAGATGGAGGAGCAACTAGGTCAGTCACCACCGAATGTTCAGCACCAGTGTCGATCATGAACGCACTCCTTTTTCCCCCTATTGATACATCGACCATAGGCTCCGCTCGACCAAGGGGGATGGAGCCCGGTCGGTATCAATAGTCCTCCATGACCGTGTCAGCCAATCCTACAAAGTCCCTACCTTCTCTATCGCGGGACCTTTGCGCTGCTGGAAAATACCTATCTTCCCTAACACTTCCTCTGTTCCCATTGCTCCCTCTATTACCATTACTCCCTCCGGGGCCTCCTCTACCTCTCGCTCTGCCTCTAAAGTTTCCGCAACCTGCCCTGGGTTGGTCTCTCTCGTACTGCTCTCTTTGTGGACACTCGTTCCTCCAATGCCCTTCTTCCTTGCAATACGCGCACTGATTCCTACTCAAAGGCTCCCTATTCCATCTACTATCGCCTCTATCTGGGCCCCGTCTATCTACGCCTGCGATCGCTACCGCTAGCATATCAGCCTTTTTACGCATCTTGCGCTCTTCCTCTTTCTTACTTTCTGTTTCCCTATTCATATACACTTTATTCGCTACCTCCATTAGTTGGGTGATAGACATACCTGCAAACCCTTCTAACTTCTGTAGCTTGCGCTTAATATCTCCGTAAGCTTGGCTGACAAAGGTGGAGTTCACCATTCGGGAATTATCTGCGTCTTCCGGATTAAAGGGGGTATACAAGCGGTATGCCTCCAATAATCGGTCATAAAAGACACTGGGCGCTTCATCACTTTTCTGAATCACCTCAACTGTCTTCGACATATTAATGGCTTTCTTTCCTCCGGCTTTCATGCCAGCAATTATAGCGTCTCTATAGGCTCTGAGTTGAACCATATCTGCACCATTTACATTCCAGTCGGGATCGGTGTTAGGATAATGTGTTGCGGCCCATGCTGCTGGATTGGCTTGATTCAAAGCACGGGCTCTATCCTCTAGCGCTTTAATGGCCGCTTGATTAATCCTTGTCCTTTCCTCATTATTGAACAAAGTCATTAATAACTGCTGGCAATCAGCCCATGTCGGGTTATGTGTCTGAACTATCGAGGTGAACAGATCGGTCATAGCTTGTGGTTTCTCAGTGTACGAGGAATTGTGGGTCTTCCAATTCAAGAGATCGGTAGTCGTGAACGGGACATATACAAAGACTGGGTCAGCATGTGCCATTTGACCTGCGGCATCGATATAGGCTGACCCGGGATTCAGACGAAGAGGCATCTGATAATGTTTTAATTGTTGGGTACCGGTCAGTTGTCGGGTTAGTATGGGGCTACGTAGAGGGGCGTCAGTTAGAGGTTCCGGTCGGGGGGTAATAAAGCATGAGGATGTGGGAGCTTGGTTTTGGGAAAAGTTAGTAAATAGAACACTTCGAGCCGAGCTAGAAGAAGCTTGACCGGAAGTCTGAAGTGGCGCCAAATCAGGATATTCAGATCTAATGGGGGTTGGTTCTGGTTCCGGAAGGGGAGATTTAGTACGAGAGGGGGTGGATTCTGTACTGGAGGAGGAAGCGGAAGTGGATGGGGGCAATGGGGGAAGGGGTGCAGGACTTCCTGCATTCGCGTCACTTCCTCTTAAAGGAAAGTAAGGGGGCGGCAAAGGGATCTCGGACTCAGGGGGCGTGTCCAAAATGGGCCTAACACCAGTCCTTGTGGACAAACAAGTCCTAGCCACCATGAGGCGACATTGCTCCTCGTGGCATGTCTGAATCCATTTTGGCGAGTCATTTACGGCCTGTCTCCAACAATCAATATAAGGAAACTGCCCTTAAAGTTCAGGCCTACCCGACACAGCCACGTGCACGCGCTGTATCAGGGTTGGATCCAAACTACCACGTGGCGGCCATGCCGCAACCAAAGTAGGCCACTCCCTAGTACACAAAGTGACCAAACGTACAGGAGACATTTTAACCCCAAAATCACATGTTTTGAATCCCTTTTTAAAATTCTTTACCATACAACCTAAGGGATCCGGAATCGTTGACTCCGACGCGCCCATACTTATCAATGGAACGTCGTTGACAACGAATACTATGCACGCGTACTATTCAACAGTCACACCCGTTTCCTCTGGCAACAGCACCACGTGGTACGGTTACCAAGTGAAACGTACACAATAACACAATAAACACTCAGGGAATTCCCGTACACACACAGCTGTTACACCAGTCACTAAATAATCAATATTATGCCCTTTGGCGAAACTATACAGTCACCCACGCTATAATTCTCTATATATGAATTACCCGTCTATAACACACCCCAGTAACATCGTCTTTTACAAATAGCGGTTACAGTACGGTTAGCATAGGTCAAAGCACAATTTAAGGTCACAATACAATTATTAGTGGTTATGGTGTTAAACATGCAATAGACGACAATGATTAGTACTTATATACAGTGTCAGTAAATATACAGGGTTATGGTACCGTGCACTATAATACAGCAACACACTATTAACACTCTCGCTAGACGGCTGAGCTCGCGCTATCTAACAAGATATACACTTTACTAACAATCTTTAACACATTTACAATTCCCAACTAAACTATTGGCCAGTACCTTGAATGGACTACCTAAAACTATGTACACCCGTTTTGGTTAGCCACACTGCCCAAGCACCACATATAGCGAGCTAGAGGACCGAATTTACACAGACGCCTCTTAGTCGATTACTATCAAAAATCTAGTGGGTTCCAAATTTACACGCCTTCCCACTTAGCCAAGATAGGTTGAGAGCTAGCGAACCGAATTTACACAGGCGCCGCTTAGTCTCCCGGTCCCTCCGACCTAGCGAACGTAATATACACCCTAGAACGCTAGTCTAGACAAGACACCGGTGTCCGGCTAGGGCTATTTACACCAGAACCCCGCCTGACTAACCAAATCAAACGGTCTGACTAAAGAGCGTTCGATTGAGCGGTGCGCCTTCGCTCCTTCCCTCCGACAGAGGGGGCAGATTCCATACACAAATAACCCCTTATGGGCCTACCGCACAATCGGTATACCCCTAGTGGGTCTGCCGTCTAAAACAGCAGTTGTCTTACCTCCTCATTCCTGAACCTGAGTTCACACTCATCGACGGGGACACCCCAGCACTTCTTACGTAGAGGCCGATGATCTCCTGGACAACAGACCAGTGGCGCCGAGACGAAGGGAGGTCCACGCAGAAGTTCAGGGGTGCAGCCGTAGAGAGCGTGGGCAAAGATAGACCGTCTCACGCCTCTGCCTCTCAGCTACCGTTGAACGATGAGCTTCCCGGCCAATGCACCAAATGATACCGGAGAAACTGACGGAAGCCAAGCACAGAGAGATGGACACAGGTTTCTTCAGGAAGGAAGAGATTCTTTATTGGGTCACCGATCGGGACTCAGAGGGACTAGTGTCACCAAAATACAGCAAGTTCTGAGCCCCGGACAATAGTGCAGGCTCCTTATATAGGCATATAACTCCTCCCATATTAAGCTCCACCCGCACATTCTCTTGACCAATCAATACAAATAAGAATTAACTTCCTGCTTGACCGCATGGCTTGTCCAGCACAATGGAGGAGGGGAATACTACATCCTGTATTCTTGCACATGCTCCGTACACTACTGATCGTATCTTGCCTCGTGCAACCAACTGATCGATACGTCAGCATATGCACGTACACATGCCACGTGGTAATCTCGGCCTACTAAATTTATTTTTGCCGAGATTCCACCACAATTCGACCATCGAACTTTCCTTCAATTCCTCTGGCAAAGGGAGATTTGGCAATTCACATGCCTGCCTTTCGGTCTTTGCTCAGCGCCACGGTGTTTCACCAAATTAATGAAACCAGTGATGGCACTGCTCCGATCGCAGGGGATTAGCTCCATCATATATTTAGACAACATTCTGATTATGGCGCAGAATCCAACTCTTCTCCGCCAACATACAGACATGACAGCTGCCTTGCTACTAAACCTAGGTTTTGCCATAAATTTTCCAAAATCGGATTTGGAACGCTCTCAGACGGTTCAATTCCTCGGTTTTCTAATAGATTTAATACAGGCGATTTTACAATTACATTCCACAAAGATCAAATCTATAAAGAGAGACATTAAAAAATGTCATCCCAACAGATTCGCTTACGTGATCTGGCACACACTATAGGCCTACTGTCGGCCTCTATCCAGGCTATCCAGAACGCTTACACTACCGAGCCATGCAGCGGCTCAAAACGTATTACCTACACCGGTCCACTTCCTACGACCAGTTGATCTATCTCACGGACGAAGTCCGCATAGAACTTCACTGGTGGCTTCACAACATGGAAGTCTGGAATGGCAAAGCCATTTTTGGGTCGCAACCAGACTTCGTCCTGGAATTCGATGCCAGCCTCCTCGGGTGGGGCGCAATGTGTTCAGAAAAGTCCACCAAGGGACTATGTTCCCCCTCGGAACAAGCCTGTAACGGACGCCTTCCGTTGACGGATGCTCCTAGCGCTTCCTGAGGACTCCAAGCACTGGAGATGACACCACAACCACCGCAGACTCCACAACCGCCGTAGCTTAACTGGAGTCTCGCCGTCTTCCTTCCACCCTGTATGAACCTCCAGCATCCAGGACCGTGTGGGGAAGACCTCTCCTCCAAGCAAGCTCTCAAAAGATCTAAGTGATTAAAGCTCAAGGGAGTATGCAGCGCATAGCAATCCCCAGTGTGAATATAGCTGTCCCCTCCAATCACGAGACAAGACTACGTGTTGAGGGTCAAGAAGAACTCTGGTTTAATGGCACACACTCCGCTTTTATGCAATTCTCCCCTGCAAGGGAGACGCCCACAGACAATTATACATTACCCAATCACAAAATGGTTACATCCCACAGATTCCCTCCCCTTAGCCTGAGAAGTAACCCAATTATCCGTACAATTTAAAACATACTTTTTACCCAACTTTCATAACTCTAAAACCATACATCTATCATATTATTAATCAGCACATTCCAAATACAAACATACCCAAAAATCATTCGAATCCGTTCAGCCGTTCGGGAGATAGGTATAAGTCACTTTTGACCGACCGCAAGCACATTTTCATGGCCAAAACAGTTCCATGGATTTGGGCTGTGCGGTCGGTCTATTTTACACCGAGAAAATGACTAAGTCCCATTCGAACGAGCGTTCGAATCTTCGAACGGGACTTAGTCTCCAGCCGCAGTGTCGAAGAAGGTACGGGTCAGCGGTTAGCCGGAAACAGTTCCATAGATTTGGCTGCACACACCACTGACCGCCGCCACGTGTTCGTTTGTCGAATGGCGGCCACTTCGGCACTTCGACGACTTCGGCACTTCGACTGCATCCGAAGTGCCAGTTTAAAAAGTACAAACCCTTTCTTTGTACAACACAATTAAATGGCCAGAAACAGTAGAATAAAAATCCATTATGCCAAAATACAGTTCTTAAAGGGCAATACATCCCAGGGCCTTAGTAAAAGGGCAGGAGGCTAGCAATCAGTCCTCTCTAATGCCCAGTCGCAAATGGCAGTTTGTCACAGAGCCCTACACATCAACTGCCGCGAATTAATCGCAGGATCCTTTGCGATACATAGTTTCGCAAAAGATTTCTTCAATTGTTCACTGGTACTACGCATGGACAATGTTTCTGCAGTACTTTATGTGAATCGGTTGTGAGGTTTCCGATCCAAATTGCTGTTTGACCTCACAAAGGACCTCTACCAATTCTGTTTAGAGAGGAATCTATTCATACGAGCGGAATATCTTCCGGGTACGGACAATCTACTCGCAGATTGGTTCTCCCGCCATTGGAGGGACGTCAGCGTCTGGCAGCTAGACCCCCTGCTGTTTCATCAGATTCATTGCCTTTGTGGACCCCTCACACTAGACCTGTTTGTGTCTCGGCTAAGCAGTCAGATGGAGGCCTTTTTTAGCTGGCTCCCAGATCCCCAATCCTGGGCTGTCGATGCTTTTCTACACCCTTGGCCAAAGGCTCACCTCTTTCCATGATACAACGCACCCTACCGGGTCAAAGTTCTGGTAGTGATGATACCTGGTTTCCAACTCTCCTGGAACTATCCGTGAATTATTCAATTCTATTGCCTCAATGCCCCGACATCCTCAAGAATCCGGCAGGGGACTGTCATCCACTCGCTCTTCAAGAAGGACTCCAGCTAGTAGCCTGGACCGTTTCAGGGGATCCTGGAATGTCTCAGGACTTTTGACAACAGATCAGGCTCTCATATGGGACTCCTGGGCACCAGGCACTAGACGCGCGTACCTCTTTGCATGGCAGACATGGGTCAGCTGGTGTTTGGAAAGGGATATCGATCCCTTTTCAGCACCTCTCACAGCCATCCTACATTTTCTATCTACCCTTTTTGATCAAGGCAAATCCTATAGGTTGATTATTGTGTTTCAATCCGCTATTTCCGCTGCTCACAACTCTATTGACAATGCTTCAACAGGAAAACACCCCTCTGTTTGTAGACTTTTACGAGGGATTCGCTTGGCCAGACCCCCTCAACCAAGATACTCCAGCTTCTGGGACGTCACCCAGGTTTTCACCTTCTTGGAATCTTGGCCTTCCAATGAGGCTTTGACGCTACGTCAACTTTCTGCCAATCTGGTGTTACTTTTATGTTTAGTTTCTTTCCGTAGGGTTTCGGATATACGTTTGACCTTCATGCTGTAGTTTTTACACTTGAAGGAGTTAAATTTAATATCACAAGACGCACGAAAACTAATTCTTCTTCAGTCTTCTACCCTTACTTATCGATCAGAAAGTCTCTCTGCGTAGTGCGTTGTGTTCGAAGCTATATTGACTCCACGGCCACGCTTTGCCCCCCTACGGGACCTCTTCTGGTTTCCTTCATCAAACCGCACAAACCGGTCTCCACTCTTACTGTCGCATGGTGGATCAGATGGATTCTTGTTTAAGCAGGCATTGACCCCTCCTTTGCTGCATCCTCGGCCTTTTGTGCAGGCAGTTCCCTTTCCGACATCCTATCATCTGCAGATTGGTCTAGGGAATCGACCTTGTTGGGTACCGGTCAGTTGTCGGGTTAGTATGGGGCTACGTAGAGGGGCGTCAGTTAGAGGTTCCGGTCGGGGGGTAATAAAGCATGAGGATGTGGGAGCTTGGTTTTGGGAAAAGTTAGTAAATAGAACACTTCGAGCCGAGCTAGAAGAAGCTTGACCGGAAGTCTGAAGTGGCGCCAAATCAGGATATTCAGATCTAATGGGGGTTGGTTCTGGTTCCGGAAGGGGAGATTTAGTACGAGAGGGGGTGGATTCTGTACTGGAGGAGGAAGCGGAAGTGGATGGGGGCAATGGGGGAAGGGGTGCAGGACTTCCTGCATTCGCGTCACTTCCTCTTAAAGGAAAGTAAGGGGGCGGCAAAGGGATCTCGGACTCAGGGGGCGTGTCCAAAATGGGCCTAACACCAGTCCTTGTGGACAAACAAGTCCTAGCCACCATGAGGCGACATTGCTCCTCGTGGCATGTCTGAATCCATTTTGGCGAGTCATTTACGGCCTGTCTCCAACAATCAATATAAGGAAACTGCCCTTAAAGTTCAGGCCTACCCGACACAGCCACGTGCACGCGCTGTATCAGGGTTGGATCCAAACTACCACGTGGCGGCCATGCCGCAACCAAAGTAGGCCACTCCCTAGTACACAAAGTGACCAAACGTACAGGAGACATTTTAACCCCAAAATCACATGTTTTGAATCCCTTTTTAAAATTCTTTACCATACAACCTAAGGGATCCGGAATCGTTGACTCCGACGTGCCCATACTTATCAATGGAACGTCGTTGACAACGAATGCACGCGTACTATTCAACAGTCACACCCGTTTCCTCTGGCAACAGCACCACGTGGTACGGTTACCAAGTGAAACGTACACAATAACACAATAAACACTCAGGGAATTCCCGTACACACACAGCTGTTACACCAGTCACTAAATAATCAATATTATGCCCTTTGGCGAAACTATACAGTCACCCACGCTATAATTCTCTATATATGAATTACCCGTCTATAACACACCCCAGTAACATCGTCTTTTACAAATAGCGGTTACAGTACGGTTAGCATAGGTCAAAGCACAATTTAAGGTCACAATACAATTATTAGTGGTTATGGTGTTAAACATGCAATAGACGACAATGATTAGTACTTATATACAGTGTCAGTAAATATACAGGGTTATGGTACCGTGCACTATAATACAGCAACACACTATTAACACTCTCGCTAGACGGCTGAGCTCGCGCTATCTAACAAGATATACACTTTACTAACAATCTTTAACACATTTACAATTCCCAACTAAACTATTGGCCAGTACCTTGAATGGACTACCTAAAACTATGTACACCCGTTTTGGTTAGCCACACTGCCCAAGCACCACATATAGCGAGCTAGAGGACCGAATTTACACAGACGCCTCTTAGTCGATTACTATCAAAAATCTAGTGGGTTCCAAATTTACACGCCTTCCCACTTAGCCAAGATAGGTTGAGAGCTAGCGAACCGAATTTACACAGGCGCCGCTTAGTCTCCCGGTCCCTCCGACCTAGCGAACGTAATATACACCCTAGAACGCTAGTCTAGACAAGACACCGGTGTCCGGCTAGGGCTATTTACACCAGAACCCCGCCTGACTAACCAAATCAAACGGTCTGACTAAAGAGCGTTCGATTGAGCGGTGCGCCTTCGCTCCTTCCCTCCGACAGAGGGGGCAGATTCCATACACAAATAACCCCTTATGGGCCTACCGCACAATCGGTATACCCCTAGTGGGTCTGCCGTCTAAAACAGCAGTTGTCTTACCTCCTCATTCCTGAACCTGAGTTCACACTCATCGACGGGGACACCCCAGCACTTCTTACGTAGAGGCCGATGATCTCCTGGACAACAGACCAGTGGCGCCGAGACGAAGGGAGGTCCACGCAGAAGTTCAGGGGTGCAGCCGTAGAGAGCGTGGGCAAAGATAGACCGTCTCACGCCTCTGCCTCTCAGCTACCGTTGAACGATGAGCTTCCCGGCCAATGCACCAAATGATACCGGAGAAACTGACGGAAGCCAAGCACAGAGAGATGGACACAGGTTTCTTCAGGAAGGAAGAGATTCTTTATTGGGTCACCGATCGGGACTCAGAGGGACTAGTGTCACCAAAATACAGCAAGTTCTGAGCCCCGGACAATAGTGCAGGCTCCTTATATAGGCATATAACTCCTCCCATATTAAGCTCCACCCGCACATTCTCTTGACCAATCCATACAAATAAGAATTAACTTCCTGCTTGACCGCATGGCTTGTCCAGCACAATGGAGGAGGGGAATACTACATCCTGTATTCTTGCACATGCTCCGTACACTACTGATCGTATCTTGCCTCGTGCAACCAACTGATCGATACGTCAGCATATGCACGTACACATGCCACGTGGTAATCTCGGCCTACTAAATTTATTTTTGCCGAGATTCCACCACAATTCGACCATCGAACTTTCCTTCAATTCCTCTGGCAAAGGGAGATTTGGCAATTCACATGCCTGCCTTTCGGTCTTTGCTCAGCGCCACGGTGTTTCACCAAATTAATGAAACCAGTGATGGCACTGCTCCGATCGCAGGGGATTAGCTCCATCATATATTTAGACAACATTCTGATTATGGCGCAGAATCCAACTCTTCTCCGCCAACATACAGACATGACAGCTGCCTTGCTACTAAACCTAGGTTTTGCCATAAATTTTCCAAAATCGGATTTGGAACGCTCTCAGACGGTTCAATTCCTCGGTTTTCTAATAGATTTAATACAGGCGATTTTACAATTACATTCCACAAAGATCAAATCTATAAAGAGAGACATTAAAAAATGTCATCCCAACAGATTCGCTTACGTGATCTGGCACACACTATAGGCCTACTGTCGGCCTCTATCCAGGCTATCCAGAACGCTTACACTACCGAGCCATGCAGCGGCTCAAAACGTATTACCTACACCGGTCCACTTCCTACGACCAGTTGATCTATCTCACGGACGAAGTCCGCATAGAACTTCACTGGTGGCTTCACAACATGGAAGTCTGGAATGGCAAAGCCATTTTTGGGTCGCAACCAGACTTCGTCCTGGAATTCGATGCCAGCCTCCTCGGGTGGGGCGCAATGTGTTCAGAAAAGTCCACCAAGGGACTATGTTCCCCCTCGGAACAAGCCTGTAACGGACGCCTTCCGTTGACGGATGCTCCTAGCGCTTCCTGAGGACTCCAAGCACTGGAGATGACACCACAACCACCGCAGACTCCACAACCGCCGTAGCTTAACTGGAGTCTCGCCGTCTTCCTTCCACCCTGTATGAACCTCCAGCATCCAGGACCGTGTGGGGAAGACCTCTCCTCCAAGCAAGCTCTCAAAAGATCTAAGTGATTAAAGCTCAAGGGAGTATGCAGCGCATAGCAATCCCCAGTGTGAATATAGCTGTCCCCTCCAATCACGAGACAAGACTACGTGTTGAGGGTCAAGAAGAACTCTGGTTTAATGGCACACACTCCGCTTTTATGCAATTCTCCCCTGCAAGGGAGACGCCCACAGACAATTATACATTACCCAATCACAAAATGGTTACATCCCACAGATTCCCTCCCCTTAGCCTGAGAAGTAACCCAATTATCCGTACAATTTAAAACATACTTTTTACCCAACTTTCATAACTCTAAAACCATACATCTATCATATTATTAATCAGCACATTCCAAATACAAACATACCCAAAAATCATTCGAATCCGTTCAGCCGTTCGGGAGATAGGTATAAGTCACTTTTGACCGACCGCAAGCACATTTTCATGGCCAAAACAGTTCCATGGATTTGGGCTGTGCGGTCGGTCTATTTTACACCGAGAAAATGACTAAGTCCCATTCGAACGAGCGTTCGAATCTTCGAACGGGACTTAGTCTCCAGCCGCAGTGTCGAAGAAGGTACGGGTCAGCGGTTAGCCGGAAACAGTTCCATAGATTTGGCTGCACACACCACTGACCGCCGCCACGTGTTCGTTTGTCGAATGGCGGCCACTTCGGCACTTCGACGACTTCGGCACTTCGACTGCATCCGAAGTGCCAGTTTAAAAAGTACAAACCCTTTCTTTGTACAACACAATTAAATGGCCAGAAACAGTAGAATAAAAATCCATTATGCCAAAATACAGTTCTTAAAGGGCAATACATCCCAGGGCCTTAGTAAAAGGGCAGGAGGCTAGCAATCAGTCCTCTCTAATGCCCAGTCGCTAATGGCAGTTTGTCACAGAGCCCTACACATCAACTGCCGCGAATTAATCGCAGGATCCTTTGCGATACATAGTTTCGCAAAAGATTTCTTCAATTGTTCACTGGTACTACGCATGGACAATGTTTCTGCAGTACTTTATGTGAATCGGTTGTGAGGTTTCCGATCCAAATTGCTGTTTGACCTCACAAAGGACCTCTACCAATTCTGTTTAGAGAGGAATCTATTCATACGAGCGGAATATCTTCCGGGTACGGACAATCTACTCGCAGATTGGTTCTCCCGCCATTGGAGGGACGTCAGCGACTGGCAGCTAGACCCCCTGCTGTTTCATCAGATTCATTGCCTTTGTGGACCCCTCACACTAGACCTGTTTGTGTCTCGGCTAAGCAGTCAGATGGAGGCCTTTTTTAGCTGGCTCCCAGATCCCCAATCCTGGGCTGTCGATGCTTTTCTACACCCTTGGCCAAAGGCTCACCTCTTTCCATGATACAACGCACCCTACCGGGTCAAAGTTCTGGTAGTGATGATACCTGGTTTCCAACTCTCCTGGAACTATCCGTGAATTATTCAATTCTATTGCCTCAATGTCCCGACATCCTCAAGAATCCGGCAGGGGACTGTCATCCACTCGCTCTTCAAGAAGGACTCCAGCTAGTAGCCTGGACCGTTTCAGGGGATCCTGGAATGTCTCAGGACTTTTGACAACAGATCAGGCTCTCATATGGGACTCCTGGGCACCAGGCACTAGACGCGCGTACCTCTTTGCATGGCAGACATGGGTCAGCTGGTGTTTGGAAAGGGATATCGATCCCTTTTCAGCACCTCTCACAGCCATCCTACATTTTCTATCTACCCTTTTTGATCAAGGCAAATCCTATAGGTTGATTATTGTGTTTCAATCCGCTATTTCCGCTGCTCACAACTCTATTGACAATGCTTCAACAGGAAAACACCCCTCTGTTTGTAGACTTTTACGAGGGATTCGCTTGGCCAGACCCCCTCAACCAAGCTACTCCAGCTTCTGGGACGTCACCCAGGTTTTCACCTTCTTGGAATCTTGGCCTTCCAATGAGGCTTTGACGCTACGTCAACTTTCTGCCAATCTGGTGTTACTTTTATGTTTAGTTTCTTTCCGTAGGGTTTCGGATATACGTTTGACCTTCATGCTGTAGTTTTTACACTTGAAGGAGTTAAATTTAATATCACAAGACGCACGAAAACTAATTCTTCTTCAGTCTTCTACCCTTACTTATCGATCAGAAAGTCTCTCTGCGTAGTGCGTTGTGTTCGAAGCTATATTGACTCCACGGCCACGCTTTGCCCCCCTACGGGACCTCTTCTGGTTTCCTTCATCAAACCGCACAAACCGGTCTCCACTCTTACTGTCGCATGGTGGATCAGATGGATTCTTGTTTAAGCAGGCATTGACCCCTCCTTTGCTGCATCCTCGGCCTTTTGTGCAGGCAGTTCCCTTTCCGACATCCTATCATCTGCAGATTGGTCTAGGGAATCGACCTTTCGTACCTTTTGTTTTAAACCCATGCCACATGCTGTATTTTCTATCATATAGGAGTGTTAAGACAGTAAATATGAAGCCTCCTGTCTTAATTAGGGAATATTCTAGCTTTAGTGACCGAATAATCTGAATTTTATTAACGACAGGAGGTGAATATCCCCCCCCCTTCTTTTGTTGTATAATTATTCCCACCCTTTAAGGTAAGTTATTGGAAAAATTAAAGGGTTTCTCTATTCCACGGGACATATACACACCATAGGCCGTAGGTTTACACTCTAGTCTATGTCAAGAAATTATCATGCCTTCACGAATAGTTAATATGAACTACGACAATTTGCTGTTCACTTTATGTGCTTCCTAAACTTGTTTTTCTCTGGTAAGAGAACCTATACTCTCTGTTTCCTTTTTAGTGTGAAGAACCTCTGCGTGTGATATGAAGTAGTGTTGTCCACTTATTTCTTGGTTTACACGGTTGACCAACGCACAGGACCTGCAGTTTCGTCCATTGTTCATATGGTTATGCTGTTTACATGGTTGATCTACGCCACACTCAGCTACAGCAAGAAAGAGGAATTGGGATGAGCTTGATTACACTATATTACATTATTGTATACTGTAATTGGTTAATATTTTTTACATCATTGTTAACTATTTCTTTGCTGCTGGGAGGTTCAGTAAAGAAAGATAAGCAAATATTCACTTCCTGTCATTAATAAAATTCAGATTATTTGGTCACTAAAGCTAGAATAATCCCTAATTAATGTGTATTTGGAGGAATTCCACTTTAGTTGATGATCACGTTAGGGATTCATGTGCTTTGAGGGATAGGCTTTTGAAGCATGGATTAAGGGATGCCTTTAGACGAAGTGTCCTTAGGTTTCTTGAGACGTCACCTGGCCTCACTCAGGATATTGTTCCTAAGTGTGACAAACAGGATGATGGATGCACTTTGCATGGAAAAGATAAGGAACATAGGTATATAAGATGGGTAAATATAGTAAATGTAAAAGTAATAACATTCCCATCTTTGTATAGTCCACAATCTAATACCATTAAAAGTAAAATTAATAAATACGTACCTTTGTTGTTTGTGGATAGAAA
Organism: Pelobates fuscus; assembly: GCF_036172605.1. NCBI lineage: Eukaryota > Metazoa > Chordata > Amphibia > Anura > Pelobatidae > Pelobates > Pelobates fuscus. Next base: position 86,830,459 of record NC_086326.1, on the reverse strand, counting down.
ACTGGAAAAGATAGTAAGTGATGGTTGCTTGGTGATAGCCGGAAGTCCTCCAATATAGGACTCCATTTCATCCCCTTTTCTATTTATATTGACATAAACAAAGAGATTGTGATTGGCTGAATAAACATATAAATGTGGATCTAGACCATGTATGAAGTATGGCTATATTTTGGTAGGGAATATTGTTATGTCATCTAGCACCGGGAGTTTATATAAGTGCTTAGATTACATAACTTGTAATACCACCAAGGTAATTTGTTTATTGACATGTACTTTTGTATTCTAATCAATATATAGGGCAAACTACAAGAAAATCGATGATAGGATGAGTTAGGAAGCACATCAACTCTATTATAGACATTAACAATTTAATCCCACCTCTAGGGACATGACACTTAAGTTAGCATAATGGAGCAAATGTGAAATACTTACAGATTCAGAATATACAGAAAGCCAAATTTGGGAATTGGGGCGGCGATATTTATATATTAAATATTTGTAGACCAAATGGATTTCCCATATGCAAATAAGGGTCCCTGCTAGATTCAGTTCTTTTTTTTTTTCAAGATTCTTTATTTTACATTTTCAAAAATACATACACAAAATCAGAAAGATTCAAAAACAATGTAGAGCCATCACCAGTAAGTAGAAGAAAGGCACAATGTGCACCAGGTAATACATTTCACAAAATACAAGGTCTGAAGGTCTTAAACATTTCTAGGCATTGGAATTTGACAATTTTCCATTAGCCAAGGCTCCTTTAGGAGCATTAAGCATGGTCATGACTATAGACTATGGTTGGTTTGAATGAGTCCAGCAACAATTTTGGAGCAGAACCACCAACTGTTCTGTTTTTGATGATTTATGCTTTGCTAAGTAGTTAGATCTACTTTATTATTCTTATTATTCTTATTTATAAAGCGCCAACGAATTCCGCAGCACTGTACAATGGGTGAACTAACAAACACGTATTTGTAACAAGTTGGACACACAGGTATTGAGGGCCCTGCTCAATGAGCTTACATACTAGAGGGAATGGGGTATATTGACACAAAAGGTAAGGGTAGGGTAGAAAAGTAGGTTGCTAGGATAGTATTCACTGAGGGCTTAGTGTTTTGTTTTGATGACAGTTGCAAGAAAGGAATCAGGGTGCGGGAAGGGAAAGCTGTTGAAAGTTTAATTGATATGCTTTGCTGAAGAAATACATTTTCAAGGATCCTTTGAAGGAGTGGAGATTGGGTGAAAGTCTAATAGAGAGGGGAAGGGCGTTCCAAAGGAACAGTGCAGCCCTAGCGATGTCTTTAAGGCAAGGTAGGAGTATGAACACAGGTTAGATGTAGGTTCTCAGCAAAACGTAGGGGCCTAGATAGGATATATTTGTGTATTAGTCAGGATAGGTAGTTCGGAGAAGCATTGTGAAGAGAATTGTAAGCAAGTACTAGGATCTTAAATTGAACCCTATATCTTACGGGTAGCCAATGTAGGAACTGACAGAGGGGGAGGCGTGGGAGGTGCGGGCGGACAGGAAGATGAGCCTCCCCACTGCATTCATTATAGACTGTAACAGGGTAAGTTGGGCACACGTAAGACCACTGAGAAACGGATTACAGTAGTCAAGGCGTGAGAGGACAGTGGCATGGACAAGCACCTTAGCCGTAACAAGTATTAAATAGGGACTGATGGGTGCTATGTTTTTGAGATGGAAGTGACAGGATTTTGTGATTGATTGGACATAAGGGGTGAAGGAGAGGTAGGAGTCACAGAGAACACCTAGGCAGTGAGCCTGTGAGGTAAAGCTGATGGTAGCGCCATTGACACTTGGAAGGAAACAGACAAGGGAGTAGCAACACTTGAGGAAGGGAAGACCAGAAGTTCTGTTTTGGACAGGCTAAGTTTAATGAAATGAGCAACCATCCAGTTAGAAATAGCAGAGAGGCAGCTGTAGATGCGAGTCAAGGGGGGTTGGGGTGGGAGGGAAAGGAGGGGGCGATCAGGGGAGGACCGATAAATTTGCTTGTCACCCGCATAGAAATAATACTGGAAGCCAAAGGAGCTGATGAGTTTACCAAGGTGTGCAGTATAGATTGAGAACAATATAAGGGACCAAGGACTGACCCTTGGGGAATGCCAACAGAGAGGGATTGGGGAAAGAGGCAGAGCCAGAGAAAGAGCGCTGGGAGAGGTAGGAAGAGCACCAGGAGAGAGACGTATCTCAGTGACCAAGATTACGGAGGATGAGAAGAAGCTGTTGATGATCTACAGTGTCAAAAGCAGGAGTAAGGTCAAGGAGAATTAGGATAGAACAGTGGCCACGGGATTTTGCAGTGATATGATCATTAAAAACTTTGGTCACAGCTGTTTCAACAGAGTGACGAGCACAGAATCCAGATTGAAGCGGGTCAAGCAGAGAGTTGCTATCGACGAATTCTGTCAGTCACGCATACATAACTCTCTCAAGAAACTTGGAGGCAAATGGCAATAGCGAGATAGGGCGGTAGTTTCTCAGAATTGGGGTTACAGTTGCTTGTTTGAAGGGTAGAGGAAATATGCCAGATGACAGGGAGAGATTGAACATTTTAGTGAGGCAAAGCAAGAGAAGAGGACATAGTGCGGATGAGCTACGATGGAATAAGATCAAGGGAACAGGTGGTGTGGTGGGAGGACCGGAGCAGAGCAGAAATCTCTAATGTTGTAGCGGGTGCAAATAAGCATAGGACAATGGAGGGAGCGTGGTTGGGGAAAAAAATTGGTAGGGGATGGAGAAAGATCAGAGCTCTCTTCCCTGATTGTAGAAATCTTCTCAGATGAGTTGCAAAGTTTGTGGGGGTAAAGTTGGTAGAAGGAGGAGGCGCAAAAGGGACAAAAAAGAGAGTTAAAAGCATGTAATAGGCATTTGGGTTCGCAGCAGAGTGTGGTTATGAGCGTATTGAAGTAGTTTTCTTTTTCAGAGGAAAAAGCCAGACTGTAGGAGCACAGCATAAATTTATAGCAGAGAAAGACAGATGCAGAGTGAGACTGAGTGGGAGTTCAGCAGTTCTGGACAAATTTGGAGGTATCGGGTCAGCTTGGTGTGCCAGGTTGTAATTGAGGGCTTTTACTGTGTTTAAATGTAGGAGGTGCCATGATGTCTAGTTAAGAGGGGAGAGTGGAGTTGTAGAGGGATGTTGCAGTGTTACGTTTATCATACTTTGGCTAATATAGTGTTTATCATACTCTGTCTCACTATTGGGGTTTATTCTATATTCTCAAGTTAGTAGATATGTATCAGGATTGTACTTGTATTTAAAATGTTTATCTCTTGTAAATTTAAATTTGATTGTTTTTTCTGCTGTTGTTTGTTTATGTGAGATATTCTATGTGTTCTGATAGATGTGTCACCATTTAGACAATTTCTTATGACAAACCTTAGATGTGTCAACTTTGCAAGACCTAAAGTTTATGTTAATTTATTTTCAAGTGTTAAAATTGTTATTTGGGTGACACATGAATTCATCCATCCATCCATCCATCCATCCAGAGCTGTCAGTGATCAGAGCACTACTGAAGAAGTCTTCTTTTCTTAAAGGACCACTCCACACCCCAAAAGCACTTCAGCTTGCTGAAGTGCTTTATGGGTGAGGAGTAGCTTGATTTAACCCCAGTATATAAAAGTGCTGATTCTATGAGAAATCAGCTCTTTTTTAAATTTGCTAGGGAACACACCCCTGGCTGTCATTCAACAGCCAGGGAGGTTTGCAGACTCCTTTCGTTAGCTCCACTGAGCTAACAGAAGTGGCAGGCATGCTCTATTTGAGCGTGACTCAGATCAGCTGCAGACCCAGACCAGACGTGTGTGCGCGCACGAGCCAACGCACACACACGTAACTGTATGAACATGCACGAGCCATTGTGCGCATGTGTGTGACAGTTCAGAAGCTTCTCAATGAGAAGCCTCTGATTGGTTCTTTCCCTGTAAAGAGACTGCAAGTCTCTTCTGGGAGAAAAAGGGGAGGGTTTGCTAAGGTTGCAGTTCATAAGATCTGCAGCCTTTGCAAGCTCTTTTAAGATATACCCCCAATAAACACATGCATGAAAAATCCATGCATGTATTCATTGGGGGTATATCTACTAAAGAGTAATTTTTCAAAAGATTTTCTCGTGGGCAGTGGAGTGCTCCTTTAAGGCAATTTTATTTTCTTTATTTATCTAGAGACAATTGGTTGGGTCATCTACAGTAAAATTTGTGAGTTTCATGGGTACTTGCTTCCCATGCCAACAGTTAACAGCTTTCATCATATTTTGCCCCTAATTCATCTCCCCACATCCCAGGTACATTGTCTTACATCCACCCATTACCTTCTCTTACACACCAATAAATTATTCACCAGTTACATACCTCCCCATTTAGTACTCCGTACATCCCATCTCCCCACTTACTGTCATGTTATCTTTCAATCCTGCCCCAGTTTCGCACTGGTATGGCACACGTTGTGATGCAATGCATCATTCAGGCAATATGCTTGGCAAGGACCACTCCACTATGACTTGCTCCTATACAGGAAATTATGCAGAGCTTGTATCATTTCCACAACGGCTGCATTCATTTTAATGTCACTCAGTTGACGCTAACTAATAGGATTTCATTATTTCCTATTCAACCCAGAGAAAACTCTTCCCAGTGTCTTTCCATGGTCTTCAGTTACCCAAGAGTGCATCTTAACAGTGCATTGTGTTTTACTGTTGTTTATTTACATCTGGCTCGTACCTTGACTTGCTGTTTTCCATAAACCTTGACCTTGGCGAATTTACTCATATTTCCATGTTCTTCTTTGACCTTAAAAGAACTGTATAGGTAAAAAGAAGAGGGAGGGGGTAAGAAGAGGGAGGGGGGGGGTAAGAAGAGGGAGGGAGGGGGGTAAGAAGAGAGAGGGGGGTGTAAGAAGAGAGAGGGGGGCGTAAGAAGAGAGAGGGGGGCGTAAGAAGAGAGAGGGGGGCGTAAGAAGAGAGAGGGGGGCGTAAGAAGAGAGAGGGGGGTGTAAGAAGAGAGAGGAGGGGTGTAAGAAGAGAGGGGGGGTGTACGAAAAGAGAGGGAGGGGGTGTAAGAAGAGAGAGGGAGGGGGCAGTAAGAAGAGAGAGGGAGGGGGGGTAAGAAGAGAGGGAGGGGGGTAAGAAGAGGGAGGGGGATGTAAGAAGAGAGAGGGAGGGGGGTAAGAAGAGAGGGAGGGGGAGTAAGAAGAGGGAGGGGGTGTAAGAAGAGAGAGGGATGGGGGTAAGAAGAGAGGGAGGGGGTAAGAAGAGAGAGGGAGGGGGTGTGTAAGAAGAGGGAGGGGGTGTAAGAAGAGAGAGGGATAGGGGGTAAGAAGAGAGAGGGAGGGGGTAAGAAGAGAGAGGTAGGGGGAGTAAGAAGAGAGAGGGGGTGTAAGAAGAGAGGGGGGAGTAAGAAGGGAGGGGGAGGGGGGAGTAAAAAGAGGAAGGGGGAGTAAGAAGAGGGAGAGGGGGGAGTAAGAAGAGGGGGGAGGTAAGAGGGGGGGAGTAAGAAGAGAGGGGAGGGGGTAAGAAGAGGGGGGAGGAAGAAGGGAGGGGGGAGTAAGAAGGGGGTAAGAAGAGGGGGAGGGGGGAGTAAAAAGAGGAAGGGGGTAAGAAGAGGGGGAGGGGGGAGTAAGAAGAGGGGGGAGGGAAGAGGGGGGAGTAAGAAGAGAGGGAGGGAGAGGAAGAAGAGGGGGTAAGAAGAGGGGGGAGTAAGAAGAGGGGGAGGGGGGAGTAAAAAGAGGAAGGGGGTAAGAAGAAGGGGTAGGGGGGAGTAAGAAGAGGGGGGAGGGGGGTAAGAAGAGGGGGAGGGGGGTAAGAAGAGGGGTTAGGGGGTAAGAAGAGGGGGGAGGGGGTAAGAAGATGGGGGAGGGGGGAGGGGAGTAAGAAGAGGGGGGAGTAAGAAGAGGGAGGAGTAAGAAGAGGGGGAGGGGGGAGTAAGAAGAGGGGGAGAGTAAGAAGGGGGAGTAAGAAGAGGGGGAGGGGGGAGTAAGAAGAGGGGGAGAGTAAGAAGGGGGGTAAGAAGAGAGTGAGGGGGGAGTAAGAAGAGGGGGGTGTAAGAAGGGGGTAAGAAGAGGGGGGAGTAAGAGGAGGGCAATTGCCCACTCCCCTGTCCGCAGGCACCGTGCGGGCAGCCGGCAGGGGAGGGAGGAAGAGGAAGAGAGGACCCGGGAGCTCAGCCTGCAGCTCCTCTGGGTTCTTCTTGCGCAAGCACAGATCGTTGCCGCGGTTACCACGGCAACGTTACGGCTCTTGCGAGAGTAAACTCTAGCCCTGGAGCTATGGGCTAGAGTTCACTCTCAACACTGTGACCACCAGGGATTCCTGGTGGTCGCAGTGGTGAGAGTGAACTCTAGCCCCATAAACACACTGCCCCCACACACCATACACATTCACACACTGCCCCCCATACCCACACACACCATACACATTTACACAAATTGGTGTTAACAACCTCACACAAAACGGGAGCATTTACTTGGACAAAATTCTGCGCCCGTTTGTAGAGTCGCTTCCATCCTTTATCCAGGACACGAAACAGACCCTGGCACGTCTCTCCAACCTTAAGCTTCCTGAACCAGTAAACCTTTGTAGTTTGGACGTGGAAGCTCTGTACTCTTCCATACCCCACGAGGGGGGCATACGACACGTCCATCACTACCTGGACAAAATAGGACCCAGCTATTCAGCACACTCTGAGTTCGCCCTCAACTTACTCAGATTCATCCTCACTCATAACTACTTCCTCTTCAACGATAAATTCTACCACCAGGTGCGGGGCACTGCTATGGGGACCGCTTGTGCCCCTTCATATGCAAACCTGCACCTGGGGTGGTGGGAGGAGGTAGTTGTAGGCTCACCCAGATTTCTACCCTTTATCCCATTGATACACCTATGGGCTAGATATATAGATGACGTCATCATAGTATGGAAAGGCTCATCTACAGAGTTTGATCGCTTTGTAGCACTCCTCAATGAGAATGACCTCAACTTGAGGTTCACATCGGAGTTTGGTGGGAACACCCTTAACTTTCTAGACCTGACTGTCTCCATCGATAGCCAGCAATCTATAGAGACAACTCTTTTTAAAAAACCTACAGCCTCCAACAGTTTACTATACTGGGATAGCTTCCACCCAAGTTCCCTTAAACAAGGCATTCCAATTGGCCAATACCTAAGGGCTCGCAGAAACTGCAGTACATTACACGAATTTAAAATCCAAGAAGACATTCTGCGAAAACACTTCAGGGATAAAGGCTACCCTAACCGGTGCCTCAAAAAAGCCTATAAAAGAGCAGTGGAGTCAGATAGGGAAACACTACTAGCTGAGAATATACCAATCACGCCCACCAACCCACCACCACGCATGATTGCCACCTATGATGCCGGATGGAACAAAGTGAAATCAGGTATCCAGAAATTCTGGCCACTACTAATGGGCGATATACACCTAAGAAAGATTCTAGGTCCAAGGATTGACATGACAGCAAGGAGAGGTAAAAACCTGAGAGACCTCCTTGTACCAAGCCACTATCAATCCCAGCAACCTCAGATCCGAACCTGGCTGAATACACCTGTTGTTGGGACTTTCCAATGTGGGCGATGTGTCGCCTGCAAATATATTAGACGTAACTCAAAAAGAATATCTGACAGTGAAAACAAACAAACATTCAACATCACCTCATTCTTTAATTGTAACACCGCAGGCCTGGTATACCTTCTTACCTGTGAGTGTGACTACAAATACGTGGGCAAAACTTTCCGCCCGTTCAAAGAAAGAATTAAAGAACACGTCCGATCTCCTAAACTGAGTATCGAAACCCCCATTGCCCGTCACCTCAGAGAACATCACTCTGGAAAATCCCATGGCTTACGCTTTTGTGGGCTAGAGTTAGTGAAACGGGACAAGAGAAGGGGAGATTACGATAAATTCCTAAGACAACGAGAAAGTTTCTGGATATATAGGCTCAAGACCCTACAACCCAGAGGACTGAATGAAGGATTTTCATTTGCACCATTTATCTAAAATGCACCTACTATAATTTAACACTACTCATTTTGGTAGCTTTGTGGCTTAAACTAAGTTATGTGATATATAAAAAAAAAATATATATATATATAAAAACCAAAAAAAAAATATAAAAAAAAAAAGCCTATGCCTTATTGCTCATCTGAGCATAATAATCACATTATTTTCTAAACACCAAGCCTGTTTAGCAACTACCATCCTACTTTAGAGACATATTCATATGCTCTTCTTATAAGACATTCTTGGTTTAGACAGTTTTGTTCTCATGAACGACATACCATCTGAATGCTTGATAAGGGTTAATTCCCTCAAGCCTAAGAGTTGGCTGTCATTCATTCATTCAATGTCCCGGCCCCTCCCACTATGTGGGCGGTCCAATCTTGGATCGTGACGTCACTCCTCGGGATGGGCGGGCCCCAACAGGGTTTAAAATGAGGCGCCAACCTCATAACCGGCTAGCTCTTGACAAAGGCGCATTCTAGCGCCGAAACGCGCGTTGAGCGTTTACCAATTCTAATTGAATTTAGACGGTCCTACCGAGGACCACTACTATACCTCCGAGCGCTATCGACTTAAACTTAATCTAAACTGTCCTACACAGGACCATTACGCTATTTTATTTAAGTATTGAGCGGTACCGATTCGAATTGAAATTAGACTGTCCTACTGAGGACCACTACTATACCTCTGAGCACTATCGTCTTAATTTAATTTAGACTGTCCTACAGAGGACCATTACGATATTTTATTTAAGTGTTACAGGCTTTTCTAAACTACTCCACACGGTCCTAGTTAGGACTACAGTATAGCCTACCTGAGCGATGCTGAGATCTTAATTAGTTGCGACTATTAGATTTGGTTTTTTTTGCAAGTGCGGGGAATTCTCTAGGGCTTGCTCTACACGCTTATTTGCTGGATACTGGGCTTGGAGGGGCTACTTTACTAATATCCCCATCATACCGTTCCCTATATACCACTGGTTATAGACAAGTCTCTAACCCTCGTTCCCACCGATAGATGTGTTAATATACGGGAATTCAACATAAGTATACTCCCGTTATGACTTTCTATTTTTTTATGCTCAGTGGATCATTAGGAGTTACTGTGAACTAGGTTTAATAAGTCCAGTGCAAACCACGGAGTGTGTATATCGCTCCAACCTGGACATCAGGCTGGTATTTCTAAGGGTGCTAAGAGGTGTATAGGCTCTAATTCTGACCGCGTTATTTTATGCGATCCTATTTGCCATCCACTCTTGATTTTCCCCTTATACGTTGATACCGAGCTTGTATTCTGAAACCACTAGGATTATTTACACCAGTGAGACACTGTTATTATCTGACGAGTGTGTAAGTTTGATTTACAGTGCTCCCCCTAGATCCCTCTACGTTCTCCTTAATACACTATCGCTAACGCTGACAATTATCCCCCATACTCTGTATGTTACTTAGGAGTGTATCTATCCAATACTGTGCATGACTCTTAGATATTGTATCCACTCACTAGCCGTCTAACAGGTTTAGAACAACTACAAAGTTATAATTTTACACTATCTATATTGCGAGTATGTTTCAGTATGTTTAGACTATATACTTCCCTACTCCTTCTATCTCGGCATTGTATATACACTTTTTAATCTTATTTCTATTCCCCTAAGAGGGATTAATAAAGATTTATTTCATTGTAAATAGTTTGTTCTACGCTCCCTTTCACAGCATTGTTTTGCCATACACTGATGGAGCATATTCATCTAGGGTTTAGAAGCTGACTATGGATGTACTGCCCTAGTGCACTCCACCCAGCTTCCTCTTTTGCATTTACACACATTGCCTCACACACACACACATACACTGCCCACCCATACACACACAGCCCCCCATACTAACATTGCCACACACATACACAGCCCCCTCATACACACATTGCCCCACACACCCTACACATTCAAACATTATACCCCCTCACACACACTGAACCTTTCACACACACTGCACCCCTTACACATTGCACCACTGCTCCTATACCCTACTACAGCCTCATATCCCAGCAGACCCCAGGTAAGTTGTCAAACTGTTCTTAAACGGTTTGAGTACTTACTCTGGGAGGGGGCCCCGGCCCTCCTGGCACCATAACGACTACACAGAGCAGTAGTGGTTATTGTGCATGGATTATTTCTTTAAATAATCTACAAGTGCCCCAGTAGCCAGCAAGCCAGCCAGCCCACAGGCCAGCCAGCCAGCCCACAGGCCGGCCAGCCAGCCCACAGGCCGGCCAGCCAGCCCACAGGCCGGCCAGCCAGCCCACAGGCCGGCCAGCCAGCCCACAGGCCGGCCAGCCAGCCCACAGGCCGGCCAGCCAGCCCACAGGCCGGCCAGCCAGCCCACAGGCTGGCCAGTAAGCCCACAGGCCGGCCAGCCAGCCCACAGGCTGGCCAGTAGCCAGCCCACAGGCCACCAGTTAGGCTTACAGCCAGCAAGCCCACAGCCTGCCAACCGCAGCCAGCAAGCCACAGCCTGCCAGCCGCAGCCAGCAAGCCAACTGCCTGCCAGCTGCAGCCAGCAAGCCCACAGCCTGCCGGCAGTAGCCAGCAAGCCCACAGCCTGCCAGCAAGCCCACAGCCTGCCAGCCGCAGTCAGTAAGCCCACAGCCTTCCATCAAGCCCACAGACTGCCAGCCAGCAACAGTAATTAAGGTAAGAGGAGCCAACTTGGCACATTTCTTTTAGAGACTGGGAATCAGGAACATGTTGAAATTTGAAAGGGGTGGCTAAGGAGGCTGGGTTATACTGCTGAACTCAACAAAACATTTTACAGCACTCAAGGAAAAGTGCAAAAGGCAGTGTTTACAGCAAAAAGCCTGCAGGGACATACTATACTCACCAGAACAACTACATTAAGCTTAACTTGTTTAACTAGCTGAGTTTCCCTTTAACCAGATCTTGACTATTCTTGCATTGTTTAGGCAGTTCACTATTCCATACCTCCCAACATTTCAAAGGTACAAAGGCCGACACCTTAATTTTTAGGTGTGTGGGGATGTGTGACCAGGGGCGGGGCTGCCTGAGAAAATTTAGATGATTAACCCCTTCCCGACCGTGGACATATCAGGTACGTCTGGCAGAAAATGGTCCTTAATGACCTTGGACGTACCTGGTACGTCTGCAGCTATTTTGAGCTCTGGAAGCTCAATAGTATTGCAGTGATTGCTCTGCATGTGCTGAGTGCCTTGAGGGGTCCTGGCCCTCAGCGCATATATAATAATATATATAAAAAAATTTATATAAAATAAATAAAATGATCAATATTAACCCCCCCCCCTTCTAAAGGCAGTGAATCATGGGGCTTCTGGGGGTGTCCCTAGCATGCCGCATCATAAGGGGCAGGCTGGGGTTATCCAATCACAGCTTGCCCCATTAGCAATTTCATCCCAAGTGTGTTCCCCATTTCTCTTATTAGTGTGGATCTGCCTCCCTCTCTTCACTTGTGTTTTAGTGAGAGGGGGAGAGAGATCTGTGGTTTAGCTAGAGAGATTTAGGTATTTATAGGTAGGGATTTGTAAAATCTTGAGACCCAAAGGCTCTTTTCAGAGCCATTAACCCCTGTCTTGCCAGTGATCACTATAATCACTGGCTCTTGCACAGCAGCACTTTTCTGCTGTTTGTGCCTTTTTTTAGGGGTTGATTTTTTGTGATCTTTTTTCTTTTTTGAGACCCAAAAGCTCTTTTCAGAGCGATTAACCCCTGCCCTGCCAGTGATCACTATACAGATCACAGGCTCTTGCACAGCAGCACTTATTTTGCTCTGTTCCTTTTTATAGGGGTTAATTTTTTTTAATTTTTTTGTGACAGGTCACTAAGTAAAGTGATTGTGATCATGTCACATGGGTCACGGAAGTCAACCAGCGCTGAGCAGTCATATGCCACCCTTACGCTAGAGTCTGACGTGTCTATGTCAGACTCTGACCTGGATTTTGACCCTGCCAGGTGCTCAGATACATCATCACTAGATACAGTGTCTACTGCTAGTGATGTATCTAGTGATTTTGTATCTGTGCCTGCTAGTCCCCCTGCCAGAAGGAGACATGCTGCTCCAGCTGGCAGAACTGCTGAGGAGTGGGTAGTACCTCATCGCCAGAGGCCAGACATCCCATTCTTTACTGCAAATCCTGGCATTAATTTGGATGTCACAGGATTTAGCCCTCAGCAGTTTATGGAGGTGTTTCTGGGCGATGATGTATTGGGGAACATTGTCGCCCAAACTAATTTATATGCCCAGCAATTCCGAGCTACAAATCCTGACTCTTTTTTGGCAAAGCATCAATGGGCCCCCATCGATGTGCCAGAATTTAAAAGATTCTGGGCATTGACTATGCTGATGGGTATCATAAAGAAGGCTTATACACCTGGAAGGAATATATGCGCGGATGAATCCCTGATGAAGTATAAGGGAAGGCTGGGATTCAAGCAGTATCTTCCTTCCAAGCGCTCTAGGTATGGTGTAAAGATGTATAAGCTCTGTGATAGCGAGACTGGGTATACTCAGGCCTTCCGGGTGTACGAGGGAAAGGATAGCCACCTTAACCCTCCAGGTTGCCCAGAACATATGGGAACCAGTGGCAAGATTGTCTGGGACCTGATATTCCCCCTGATGAACAAAGGGTACCACTTGTATACTGACAATTTTTATACAAGTGTCCCTTTGTTCAAGCTACTGTACTGTGTTGATATAGTAGCTTGTGGCACAATTAAAAAGAACAGCACAGGTTTCCCAGGACAACTTGCACGCACCCGGCTATGAAGGAGGGAGACCTCAGCTCTGCGCCAAGAGGAGCTGTTAGCAGTTAAGTACAGAGACAAGAAGGATGTGTACCTTCTTACCACCATCCACACTGAGGGGACTGTGGAGGCCTTGTACCCTGTATGTGGCAGAGCTGAGAGAACAAGGAAGCCAGTGTGCATCAAGGCCTATAACCGGCATATGGGTGGGGTTGATCTGGCTGATCAGCTGCTGCAGCCCTACCTAATTATACGAAAGACAAGGGCCTGGTACAAAAAGGTTGCAATCTACCTAATGCAGAATGCAACCCACAACGCTTTCTTGTTGTTCAAAAAAGCAAACCCTGGGACGCAACTGAGATTTTTACAGTTTCAGCTCCAGATCATTTCAGGGATTTTGTACCGTGATGCACCGTGATGGGAGAGAGCAGAGTTGGGGCTACACATTTTATTTTTAAAATTCCCCCTACTGCGGCAAAGCAGAATCCCCCAAAAAGATGCAGGGTCTGTTCTAAGAGGAGGCAGAGAAAAGATAGTGTATATTACTGTCCTGATTGCCCTGGACAGCCTGGACTCTGCATTGGCGACTGCTTCAAACGATACCACACGCTGGTCCATTTTTATTTTTTTTTGTAACATTTGCCGTTTAGTTCTTTTTTGGTGTCTTTTTTTTTTTGTGGTGGTGGGGGGGGGGGGTTTGTTACATTTACCCGTGCATGGGGGGCATGGGTGTCCTTATGAGGCCTTGCAGAAAACAACCTGGGATGTTTTCTTGCAAAAACCAACAACGGGCTCTCCTAAATCACAGTCAAAAAGCGGAGTGCGTGTGTAAAATTGAAGATTGAACAGTTACCTCCACACACGTTCTTCAACTTTTTTTATTTTTTGTCTGGCTAAAAAAAGTTGCATCAAAGCACTCCACATGCAATACCTCGGGGTGTCTACGTTTCAAGTATGTACCCTTTCGTGGCGATATATAAAACTGGGGTATGTGGTAAGCCCCAAGCTAAAGATAGGCCTATCAGAAGAAATACTCTCAATTTCAACTCAAATTGCAAGTCCCAAAATCCTGGCAAACCTATGCATGGGGGGGCATGGGTGTCCTAAGGAGGCCTTGCAGAAAACAACCCGGGGTGTTTTCTTGCAATAACCAACAACGGGCTCTCCTAAATCACAGTCAAAAAGCAATGTGCGTGTGTAAAAATGAGTATTGAACAGTTATCTCCACACACGTTCTTCAACTACTGTGGGGTGTCAACTATTCAAATATATGCACGCTTATGGCAAGAAAATACATTGGGATATCTGATAAGGCCCCGAAAAGGAACATAGGCAAACAAGATATGTAAAATTTGAAAAACGCATATCAGACATTTTGCTTTGCACCCCCCAGTGAACCCGACAAACGTATGCATGGGTGGTATCGCTGTACTCGGGAGATGATGCCGAGTACATATTGGGTTGTCCTTTGGCAGTAACACCTAACAGGAGCGTAGAATCTATGCCCAAAGTAGAATGTGTGAGTGAAAAAAAACACCACAAAAACGTTTGACAGAGACTGGTGGTATAATTAGTGCATGTAAAGTGTTGAAATGCCACCATGTGAAATGCCCCAGGGTGTGTACTTTTCAAAAACATACAGTTTGACGGAGGTGAATTACATTGGCCGGCTTCAGACATGTTCCAACTGGGACATGGGTGCATGATGGCCAGCTGTGTTTTTTTTTTCCATCATATTTTACTTTTTTTATTCTAGTAAATTATATGATATGATGAAAATAATGGTATCTTTATAATGAACATTTAATAGCGAGAAAAATGGTATATAATATGTATGGGTACAGTAAATGTGTAAGAGGCAAATTACATCTAAACACAACCACTGCAGAAATGTAAAAAGAGCCCTGGTCCTTAACGGTAATAAAATTGAAAAATGGCCTGGTCACTAAGGGGTTAATAACAATTTATGCAACTAAATTGCAATTCATGAGAAGAACAACATATCTTATTTACACAGAGTGATTTCTATTTTTTTTTTTTTAATTCTTAAAATTTCTTTATTTGGTTTTTGACATATTACATACAGTTATCTCATATAAAAAATATAAATATATATATAGAAAATTATACACATATATAATTCTTCTGTTTTGCGGATTCTCATTTATACGTACTAGCACATCACACATATACAAACATAAGACATAGTAGGGTAAGGTAACAGCCTAGTTGGGTTGCATTAAATATGATTAAGTATATATCAATTCATTAAGATGAAGCCCTAAATTAGGGTCTTTGGGAGCTACTGATTCCTTTCTAACAGCTGTAGACATTTTTTACTCAATTCATATTTTCGTTCATTCTCCTTAGTTCTAAATAGTGTTTTCTCATTTTTAAGCTGTAAAACCAATTGGTTTTCCCAGGTTTTATACTCAATTGTTGTGGAGTTTTTCCATTTTCTGGCTATTAGTATTTTAACTGCTACAAAAGCGTGGTTCACTAAATATTGTTGGTATGGACAAAGGTCCGGCCAATGTAAATGAAGTAGAGCAGTGATTGGGGATTGTTCTATCCAAATTGTATCCCAAATATATAATTTTCTAAAGACTTCCACCCATATTTTTTTTTATTATTTTGCAGTTCCACCATATATGTATAAAACTACCAACTGCTGATCCACATCTCCAACATTGGCTGGACTCCCTTTGATCGATTCTGTTTAATCTGCTTGGTACCAAATACCACCGATAGCAGATTTTATAATGTGTCTCAAATAAAATTGTATTATGAATATTTTTTTTGACTTGTGTCAACATATTGCCCCATTCTAATAAGTCTATTTTTAGATTACATTCTTGTTCCCAGCTCTTTATCTGTTTAGATGAATTAATTTTAGGGGGTGATCTTATCAAGGCATAGCATTTAGCCATATTTTTGTTTGGATTTTCATTTCCAAAAATCTGTATTATAAGACTGTTCCTGTTATTGTTACTACTTGCGAGGTTCTTCCCCAGACATGATTTTATCCTTAGATATCGAAAAATCTCTGTCTGCGGGAGACCAAATACTTCTGACAAGGTTAGGAAATCTTTCATTTTATCTCTCAATAATATGTCGTCTAGTATTAAGATGTTCCTTCCCCTCCAAGAGTCAATTTTTAAGTCATTTATGAAAACCTCTAATAAACCTATCTCCATAAACCCATATAGGTTTCCCAAAATTTTTAGTTTTTTTTTAATCAAAAACCATTCATTCAATAGATGGGAAAGGATTTTATTACTAATTGCTTCTCCTTGTTTTTTTGGTTGCCAAATAGCCCTTGTTAGTTTTATCCCATTCAATGTTTGGGTCTCTAAACAATACCAAGCCAATTTTCTGGAGTCTATTTTTGTTAGTAACTGGGTATGATAAACAATAGTGGCTTCGTAATGATTTATCATGTCTGGGAAATTTACCCCTCCCTGTCCTATAGTGTTAGTTAATTGATCTAGACTGATCCGCGGTCTTTTCCCCTTCCAAATAAAATTTTTAATTAACCTTTGTATAATCTCAATCCAGGGTAAGGGAATTTTTAAAGGAACCATTCTAAAAAAGTAGGTCCATCTAGGAATTATATACGAATTGATTATATTTATCCTTCCCAACCAACTAAAAAATAGGCAATTCCATTTTTTTAATGTTATTCCAGTGGACTTCAATAGCTTCTTATAGTTAATCTCCACTATTTTGTCAATATCATCTGCTATAAGTATGCCTAGATATTCAAAGCTGCCGTTGGCATCTGAAAAGCCATAAGTCTTAAGAAATTCCTCTTTCCAGTTTTTATTGCAATTTTTGAACATCACTATCGTTTTTTCTATATTTATCTTATAATTCGAGACTATACTATAGAGTTCTATCTCTTTCATCAGGTTTTTAATTGATTCGGCTGGGTCTGTAAGGGTCAGAATGGTATCATCGGCGTACATACTAATTTTCAATTCTCTGTCTAGAGAAGGGACCCCCCGAATATTGGGGTTATTTCTTATTCTAATCGCCAATGCTTCCATAGACAATATATATAAAATAGGTGACAATGGACACCCTTGACGAGTGCCATTTTTTAAATGAAACCACTCTGAACACAAATCCATTCCTACCACTCTTGCCGTCGGGTTTTGGTAAATAGAACCAATTGCTGAAAGCATCCAGCCATCCATTCCCATTGCCTTCAATACCCCCATCATAAATCCCCACCCGACCCTGTCAAAGGCCTTTTCTGCATCCAATGACAGGGTCAGGAGGGGAATCCCTGAGCCATCGCTCCAATCCAGGACGTCAATCATTCTCCTTGTGTTAGTGCTTGCCTGTCTTGCGGGGACAAATCCTATCTGATCGCTGTGTACTAGATCTCCTACTATCCCTTTCAGCCTTTCTGCCAAAATAGAAGAAAATAATTTAGAATCCACATTGATAAGAGAAATAGGACGATAGTTTTTTAATTCTAGGGGATCTTTGTCCTTTTTAAAAATAGGAATTATATTGGCTTGTAAAAGTTCTTTTGGGCCCCTGCCATTGATTGTTATTTCATTATATGTTTTGGCCAGATGTTCCACCAAGATATCTCCATAGATTTTATAAAATCTATTAGTCAGGCCATCCGGACCAGGAGTCTTATAGCTCAATAATTTTTTTATAGCTGTACGAAATTCTATTACTTGCAAGGGAGCATTGAGCTTTCCTTTTTGGTCTTCTGCAATCTTGGGGAAACATATTTCCTTCAGATAGTCATTTATTATTTGATCTTTTGGTTGATTTGGAATATTATACAATTCTTCGTAATATATTTGAAAAGCCTTTGCTATATCTTCTGGTTTCTTTAGTAGAGTTTTTTCCTTCCTAATACTATGTATCCTTTTTTTTCCTTCTGTTTTTTTCAGTTTTCTAGTTAGCCATTTATTGATCTTATTATTTTCATAATAGAAGTTTGCTTTCATCCGATCTAATTTTTTTTCTATTCTTTCCTTTTCTATTTTTTCTATCTTCATTCTAAGCTCTGATAGTTGTCTAGCTGACTCTGTGTTTAATACAGTTGTATTTTTCCTTGCTAATTGGTAATATTCAATATAAAGTCTTTCCCTGCTCAGACCTTTTTCTCTCTGGATCTTATTTTTTAGCTTAATCAAATATCCCCGAACGACCGCTTTGAAAGCACACCATATTGTGGCTGCTGAAAGTTCTTCTGAACAATTCTCTCTAAAATACAGTGTGATTAATT
Source organism: Pelobates fuscus (assembly GCF_036172605.1). Taxonomy (NCBI): domain Eukaryota; kingdom Metazoa; phylum Chordata; class Amphibia; order Anura; family Pelobatidae; genus Pelobates; species Pelobates fuscus. The sequence continues at coordinate 86,812,393 of NC_086326.1, read as the reverse complement.
GTCTTATTTGTTCTTGATCATTTTTGTTATTCAAAATATAGTCATCTAGCCGCCATGTCGTGTTAGATCTTTTTTTAATTTCTGTTTTTATATTAAAGACCATGTAGCTATGATCTGACCATATATTTTCTTCTATCCTTATGTTTGTTATTTGTTCTACTAGATTTGCCTCTCCCAGGATTAAATCTATTCTTGCGAGAGACAAATGAACTTTTGATATGTGTGTGTATTCCCTTACTTCTGGATTATATACTCTCCATATATCTAATAGGTTATGTTCTAATAATATATTTCTAAGTATTCTAGCTTGATTGTTCAGGTGCTTGGATAGTGGTTTACTATCTCTGATTTTTTTTATCTAGGACAGGATCCATTATACAGTTGAAATCTCCCGAGACTACCAAAAGTCCCACTTTTATCCTATCAACTTTTCCCATTATCATTCTAAAGTATTTAGTTGGGAGTATATTCGGGAGGTATACATTGACCAGAGTGTATATTTTCTCATCTAGCTTACATATTAATATTTGATATCTTCCTTCTGTATCTGTTTCCTCATATATTATTTCTTTATTAATTTTTTTCGATAGGATTATAGCCACTCCTCTTTTCTTTTTTTTTTTTAAGGACGCTTGTGAAATTCTCATATCCCTCATATGCCCCTCTCCTATCTTCTGTGTTCCAGTGTGTCTCCTGCAACATCGCCAGGTCTATTTGTTTTTTCTTGAGTAATTCCTTCATCATAATTCTTTTATAAGGGGTGTTGAGCCCCTGTACATTAAGTGAAATACACTTCATATTGTTTTCCTGTATCAAGTAACTCCTTTCTGAGCTGTCTTCCTACCCACTTCATTCACACACATCTGAGTTCTCATAATACAGAGAAACTCATACACACTCATTCTTACAAGCTGATAAGACAGTATATCTACAACCGTCTCTTCAGTCTGTAAGCCTAGAAAAACTCTCATGAGATGTCTAGGGCTAAGGTCTAGGTCAGACCCTAAAGTGGTAACCCGTTAGGGGACCCACGAGGCTAGGTTATTATTATCTGATCCCTGCTCCCTGCCGTCCTCCCCCTGTCTTCCCCCCTATCCCCTCGTCTCTCCATATTGATTCTAACCTAAGGGGGAAAAGGAAGCCCAGGAGAGGAAGAGCCGGAAAGAGGGATGGGACAAAGGAAGAAGAGAAAGGAGAAGAAAAAAAAAAAAAAAAAAAAAACCTTTACTTATTTTACCTTATGGGTCAACCCATCATAATGTTATTTCTTAAAGCGGCACTGTCATGCCGAACTTACCTTTCCTCAATCTCTTCCTCTTCTCCCCCTCTCTCGGGATCTGTTATTCTTTTCTTCCTGTCTCCTTTAGTTTTCTTTAAAACCATAAGACAAAGTAGGGACTCTTTGTCTTATGGGATTCCTCCGCTTGACCAGCTCTGACCAGCGGAGGAGCAAAGTGTGCTTCATTTCCGCTGGTCAGAGCAATTTTCCCATGATCCCTAGCTTTCCTCCCTGTTCCCACAATGCTTCCTGTCAGTATTGCCAAACGTCCTGTCACTTAGACAGAACGCCGGCAAAACTGCCGAATTGCATCCTAACAGAATTCTCCATTGGTGTTAGGATGCAATTCGGTACTTTGTTTGTATCGGAATTTCATTCTAATGAATGAAACTCCGATCCTATTCATTGCCGCGGCTGCATCTTGCAGCCGCTTAGTAGATAACTCCCTAATTCCCACGGTATCAGGGAGCTATCTACTAAAAGGCTGAAAGACCTGAATTGGTCTTTCAGCCAACTTTACTAATACTAAGTAAAGATTACTTAGTATTAGTAAATAATATGCCCCTACTCGCTATACCGCGAGTAGGGGCATGTCTAGTAAGCAGTGAGCAGCCTGTGGCTGCTCACTGTAAAAAACAAAAAACAAAAAAAACAATAAACACCCCCCCTCCCCTGCGCGGGGTTAAAGATTGGGGGGGGGGGACCTACTGCCCGGCCCCCACCCCTGCGCGGTGGGTGGGGGCCCTAATAAAACAATAAGGGGGGGGGGACCTACTGCCCCCCCCCCGGCCCCCACCCCTGCGCGGTGGGTGGGGGCCCTAATAAAACAATAAGGGGGGGGGGACCTACTGTCCTCCCCCCCGGCCCCCACCCCTGCGCGGTGGGTGGGGGCCTTAATAAAACAATAAGGGGGGGGGACCTACTGTCCTCCCCCCCGGCCCCCACCCCTGAGCGGTGGGTGGGGGCCCTAATAAAACAATAAGGGGGGGGGACCTACTGTCCTCCCCCCCGGCCCCCACCCCTGAGCGGTGGGTGGGGGCCCTAATAAAACAATAAGGGGGGGGGACCTACTGTCCCCCCCCCCCGGCCCCCACCCCTGAGCGGTGGGTGGGGGCCCTAATAAAACAATAAGGGGGGGGACCTATTGTCCTCCCCCCCGGCCCCCACCCCTGAGCGGTGGGTGGGGGCCCTAATAAAAACAATAAGGGGGGGGGACCTATTGTCCTCCCCCCCTGGCCCCCACCCCTGCGCGGTGGGTGGGGGCCCTAATAAAAACAATAAGGGGGGGGGGACCTACTGTCCTCCCCCCCGGCCCCCACCCCTGAGCGGTGGGTGGGGGCCCTAATAAAACAATAAGGGGGGGGGACCTACTGTCCTCCCCCCCTAGCCCCCACCCCTGCGCGGTGGGTGGGGGCCCTAAATGAACCCCCCCCCCCATCAAGGTGACTAGGGGTCCCAAGCCCCTAGTCACCCCCCACCCAAAACATTCTATCCCCTACCTACCCCCCTCACCCTAAAAATAGTGAGGGGGGAATAAAATAACTAACCTGTAAAAAAAAAAAAATTAAACTTACCATTTGACGTCTTCTTTTTTCTAAATTCTTCTTACTTCAGCCCCCCAAAAGGCCAAATAAAAATCCATAAACCCGTCGCACTTTTAAAAAAAAAACAAAAAAAACCGAGCGCAAACAAAAATTAATCCATCTTCACCCATGGAGGGCACGCCGTGTACTGAGCTCCGCAGGGCGGGTCAAGGCTTATAAAGCCTTGCCCCGCCCTGCAATTAGGCTTAGAACACAATGATTGGTTGGTTTAAGCCAATCACAGTGCTCTGTGTCATTTTACAAGCGTGGGAAAATTCCAAAGAACTTTCCCACGCTTGTAAAATGACACAGAGCACTGTGATTGGATGGATTTCAAACCATCCAATCACAGTGCTCTGTGTCATTTTACAAGCGTGGGAAAGTTCTTTGGAATTTTCCCACGCTTGTAAAATGACACAGAGCACTGTGATTGGATGGCTTGAAAACCATCCAATCACAGTGATCTGTCATTTTACAAGCGTGGGAAAGTTCTTTTGAATTTTCCCACGCTGTGTAAAATGACACAGAGCACTCTGATTGGTTTAAACCAACCAATCATTGTGTTCTAAGCCTAATTGCAGGGCGGGGCAAGGCTTTATAAGCCTTGACCCGCCCTGCGGAGCTCAGTACGCGGCGTGCCCTCCATGGGTGAAGATGGATTAATTTTTGTTTGCGCTCGTTTTTTTTTTTTTTTTTTTTTTAAAGTGCGACGGGTTTATGGATTTTTATTTGGCCTTTTGGGGGGCTGAAGTAAGAAGAATTTAGAAAAAAGAAGACGTCAAATGGTAAGTTTATTTTATTTTTTTTTTTACAGGTTAGTTATTTTATTCCCCCCTCACTATTTTTAGGGTGAGGGGGGTAGGTAGGGGATAGAATGTTTTGGGTGGGGGGTGACTAGGGGCTTGGGACCCCTAGTCACCTTGATGGGGGGGGGGGGGTCCATTTAGGGCCCCCACCCACCGCGCAAGGGTGGGGGCCAGGGGGGGAGGACAGTAGGTCCCCCCCCCTTATTGTTTTATTAGGGCCCCCACCCACCGCGCAGGGGGGGAGGACAGTAGGTCCCCCCCCCTTATTGTTTTATTAGGGCCCCCACCCACCGCTCAGGGGTGGGGGCCAGGGGGGGAGGACAATAGGTCCCCCCCCCTTATTGTTTTATTAGGGCCCCAACCCACCAAGCAGGGGTGGGGGCCAGGGGGGGAGGACAATAGGTCCCCCCCCTTATTGTTTTTATTAGGGCCCCCACCCACCGCTCAGGGGTGGGGGCCGGGGGGGAGGACAGAAGGTCCCCCCCCCTTATTGTTAGGGCCCCCACCCACCGCGCAGGGGTGGGGGCCGGGGGGGAGGACAGTAGGTCCCCCCCCCTTATTGTTTTATTAGGGCCCCCACCCACCGCTCAGGGGTGGGGGCCAGGGGGGGAGGACAATAGGTCCCCCCCCCTTATTGTTTTTATTAGGGCCCCCACCCACCGCGCAGGGGTGGGGGCCAGGGGGGGGGACAGTAGGTCCCCCCCCTTATTGTTTTATTAGGGCCCCCACCCACCGCGCAGGGGTGGGGGCCAGGGCGGGAGGACAATAGGTCCCCCCCCCTTATTGTTTTATTAGGGCCCCCACCCACCGCGCAGGGGTGGGGGCCAGGGGGGGAGGACAATAGGTCCCCCCCCCTTATTGTTTTATTAGGGCCCCCACCCACCGCGCAGGGGTGGGGGCCAGGGGGGGAGGACAATAGGTCCCCCCCCTTATTGTTTTTATTAGGGCCCCCACCCACCGCTCAGGGGTGGGGGCCGGGGGGGAGGACAGAAGGTCCCCCCCCCCTTATTGTTAGGGCCCCCACCCACCGCGCAGGGGTGGGGGCCGGGGGGGGGGACAGTAGGTCCCCCCCTTATTACCATTTTTTTTTTTTTTTACAGTGAGCAGCCACAGGCTGCTCACTGTTTAGTGGACATGCCCCTACTCGCGGTATAGCGAGTAGGGGCATTGGGGAGATTTTAATCTCCCTTGTCCTATTATGGGGGTCATATTGACCCCCATAGAGTGAGGGGGGACATGGGGGGCTTAGGAAGTGGCGAGGAGCACTGCTCCCTGCCGCTTCTGTCTTTACATATTACAAGGAGGGAGCTGCACGCCGGTAGCTCCCTCCTTGTAATAAACTGAACGAACAAACTAACACTGATACACAGTGTTAGTTTGTTCGTCTGATTTTTTCTATTCATTCATTCGTCTGTCTGATGAATGAATGAATAGGTGAAATTCCCGTTCGCATGTCCAGGTGTTTCACTGGGCATGTGCGGGAATCTCACAGTCTGTCTAGTGTGGGTAGATGACGTGTCCCACAGGGACTTCACCTACCCACACAAAGATGGCGGCGCCCTGAATAAAGATCGGGGCAGAAGATAAAGAATTAAAAAGAGGTAATGTGGGGGGCTTAGGGGCATTTGGGGGTGACTAGGGGGTCGATTGGATGTAGTGGAGGCGGGAGGGGGGTTAAAAAAAAAACGGGATTCGGCATGACAGTGCCGCTTTAAGACTATTGTGCTATGATAACCTTACAAATTCCAAGCATCTCCTGCTTTTAAAAGGAAACTTAGCCAGATAAAAAAAAAAAAAAAAATATTCCTCAGTGTTCTAAACACGTTCTATTATTAACCTTTTAATCTATTTACCCCTTAGTGCTTAATTGAGCATCCTATAGTAGATCAGTATTATCTTATCTCCATATATTATTCTCCATATATCATTTTCGTTTGGGTTTAACCATATTCAGTGTCTCATTATTATTGTGATAAAATTGATTTTCCTCCTCTTATCCCTCATTGTCTATTATTTAACTCCCTTTGTTCAACCTTAAGTATGTCGTGCTGTGTTTAACCATATGATATCCACTTTACTTTCCTTTCCAGCAATATCAACCATTTTCCATTATTAATATTCACCTATATTGTAATCAATTTCTTGAATTAACCTTTTAATCCTGCTACTTCTTAGTGCGTGATTATACCCCCCATTCTAACTCAGTGAGCATATATACCATTTATGTCGATCCCCTTGGAATTCTTATCTCCCTTCTATTTATTCTATGTGGGTTTCCTACTTTTACTCATTTTTCACATTAGGTTACATCCTATTTATTGATATTACTTTCCTACCACCATCTATTCATAGATTGCCATATTCATGACGTGTATTTATCACCAAAATAATAACTTTACCATTTCATGACCCACCAACCAATTGCATAAAATATTCATCTTCAGTTTGCCCATTAAAAACAAAAACAAAAAAAAAAACACATATATATACATATATATAAATATTAATAATAACCCCTTTTCTTCCACCCACTCTCTCCCCCCCCTTTAGACTCTTATCTCAAGGAATAATTTGTCCATTCTTGTAATTCTTTTGGATTTAGAAAGACTTTCTTCTTATCATTCCACTGTATTGTGATGGCTTTGCCTGGGCCCCATCTGTAAGCTATTTTTCTTTCTTTAAGTGGTTTCAACGCGTCAAAATATTTCTTTCTCTCCAATCTTACAGCTTTAGAAAGATCTTGAAATATTTGAATGTCCTTAAATTTATCGTCTTCTGAGAAGCTTTTAATTCGCATAGCTTGAATTAGTTGTTGCTTGAAGGTCAATGAGTGGAGAGAGACTATCAGGTCTCTAGGGACAGTGTTTTGGATTTCTTGCGGTTTTTTAATTCTGTATATATTTTCCATACTTGTAACCAGGTCTTTATCTTGCAAATTCAGAGTTAGGAACAGGTCATTTAGATAGGCTTTTATTTTGTCCTGGGTAATTGTTTCTGGAATATTCTTTATCCTGATATTTTTAGCTCTCGCTTTTTCTTCCAGCATATTTAATCGATCATCCATTGTCTCCAATTCCAATTTCATCTTGTTTTGTACCTCTTTAATTGTTTTACAATAGTTGGTTACTTGTTCTTGCATTTCTTCTACTTTAGTTATCCTTTTATTAATTTCTTCCATACTCTTTGTCATTTGGATCATGATATTCTCCATCTCCTTTTTAAAGATTTCAGTTTGGCTGTCTAGACTCATTTTTATAAAATCTTGAAAGTTAGTCATGGAGCTTCTTTTATCTTCAGGTATGGATTCATCTGAGAAAGACATTTCTCCTCCTTGTTTGTTTTGAGGAGAGAAAAAGTTTGTTGGGAATTTTTCATTTACTTTTTCTTTTTTGGTCTCCTTGTTTTTTTTTTTTGTATCCTTGGCATAGCCATTTTCTTCTTTACTATTTTCTTATCTCTTATGTTTTTCCTTCCCTTTTTCTCTTCTTTTTCCCTTATTCCTTCTTTTTCTCTTTTCCTTTATTTAGCAGGTATTAGACCCCAAGAGATATAGCCCCTTATGTTTCTTATAACTCTTATTTGTGTTGACTTTTTATTGTGTCTCTTCCTTCCCTTTCTTATTTTCCTTCCTCTCTTCCCCTCTCTTCTTTCCGCTGGAGATTATAATTAGTTTGAAATTATTATTCTGTTAAGGACCATAAGATGTCCCCATTCAGATAGTCCTGATAATCCATAAAGAGGAAAGATCTCTTATCTCCTTCAATTCACCGACTTCGAATGATCTCTGTCTCTTTTTTTTTTTTCTTTTTTTTCTCCCTCTTTCCCTTCTTTCCCCTTCTCCTTTTCTTCTTTTCTTTTTTCTTTCTTCTTCTCCTTAGCCCAGTCTGAATTTATAGCTTGTTACTTTTGCAGATTCTGTGCTGGACTTTTTTCAGCCCACCAATACAACTTGAGTATTTATGCACTGCTAAGCAAACCCCATTTGTGCCTCGATTCAGACAGGCATATATTAAATCATTGCTTGTATATCGTGGGGGGTCCGGGTATTATCAGACTTGCCTTCTCAAGCCTTGTTATTCAGTTTGCTATTCAGTTTTGCGTGTTCGTCTGAATATTTTGTCGAAGTAATAATTTATTACAACCTTGTTATAAAAACTAGCAGTTCGCAAAGTCTAACTAGTTCCAAAAAAAAAAAAAAGAAAAACAAATTTTTAGCAGCGTCTGAGTCACTGCTGAGCGGGAAGTTCCCTAGCACAAGCAGGTTGTATTTAGGAGAAAAAACATAAATAACAATCGCCTTCTGAATCGCTGTTAAATGGTCACACTTTAGTTATGTGCCCCCATATACTTCGAACAGACTTTAGAATACTTGCGTATTTGTAGTTTGTAGTTCGACCCTGCCCAGACAGAGAATACTCCCAATACCGCCGTGCAGCTCAGGGAAAATTCAGCGTACAGACTCAGCTTATATATCGGGTTAAATCAATCCAAATCCATGTATTATACCCGGACGCCATTTCCTCGTGGCATCCCCTCTTCCAGCCTCGCGACCCCCCACAAGCTCCTCCTCACGGTGCGTGCGCGCTCACATCTCTCCCGTCACGCCCCTCCTCTTGAATTTTTGTGACACAGAGTGATTTCTAAACACATTTATTGTAGTTTAAAGACACATTATGATGAGTATTATTGTTGAGAAACTGGTCCCAGGGGACATATCCATGTGAAGGGCAGCAAAATGCCATGGCCCACAGTGTGCCACCTTTTGAACAGGCACATCATCTGGAGCTCTAACCTCACAGCTTTCTTACTTGGCTTAATATTTGAAGTATTTTATAAGCCTGAATTACTTAACGAATAAAGTATTAAAGCTGTTGCCTGAAATAAGTAGTTTAGATATTTCTAATAACATAGTTCAATCTAGAATGCATGATCAGATAGATTGCCGTCAGAGCTTGTTTTCTAACCAAAAACAACATGACGTAACCACAAAATTATATTTGCCTTACAGATTACTAAACAGGTTGATGACACAACAGGTGTACTTTAAATAATTAATTAATAACTAAGTTCAAATATATCCTAATTACAGAATGCAGTGAAACACGTTTGCCCAGTATTTAAGTAGATTTTTGATAGTACCTAGAACAGTAATGCAATTTCTCAGTATTTCCCTTGTCTCCATTAGATGGAGCTCCTATACTATTAAATTCACAGTGTTGGCTTAACTATGGGTAAAGTCAAAGATAAATGTTTAGGGTACACTTGTAAAAAAAAAAAAAAAAAATGAAACTACTTTGAAGGCAACAGCATGCTATCTAGAAATTATACCATCCAAAGTGACAGCGTGTATATTTCTTAAAGCAATACTGTCACTATTCAGTTTTCCATAAAGATAAAATCTTTATGAACATCTCTTTAAGGAACACTTCAAGCACCATAACCACAGTGGTGTGTTGTAGTCGTTATTGTGCCAAGTGTGCTCTGAAGCCTTCCCCCAATGTAAGTAGTCATACCATTTACTAAAAATGTCACGTCTTACCTGGTGTCAACAACCAAGCTCTGATTACTGCCTATCTGCAGCGTTAGCTCTCTTTCTGAGATAAGCCGAAGGTGCAGCTGAGAGTAATCAGCTGATGCTCTTGACCATTGAGCTGGCCCTGAACTGCAGGGCTTAGCTTAGGAGATAAAAGAGGTCAGTGCTAATAATAAAAAGAAAGTGTATAGGCAGTGGCCCAACAGAGGGTAACCCTCTAACCTTCTAGAAAGAGAATGTAAAACACAGAAAACAGTAGTGCAGGGCTGCGCCAAATATGATAAATATATAAAAAATTTATAAGTAGGTAGTAAAATGCACTATATCTTATCACAACATAGAGATAAAAAAAGCATATAAATAAAGCAAATATATAAAGTGCAATAAAAGGAGTTGTAATTAGGATATTACTTGTACATATAAATAGTCCAAATGGTTCAGAATTGCACTCTAGAGATAGATGTCTTTTAAAGGGTGCTTTTGGAGATTTGGTATCCTCAGTATTTATAGCAGTCCAATTGATCCCCCTGTATGAAAGACACAAAATGAAGGAGACCAATCGTATAGAATGTATGGACCAATATAAGTGAAGAGAAAGAGATATATATATATATATATATTCAACTCACATTTAAAGGAGCTATAGCCAGCTCTGTTGGAAAGGGCGTACAGCGGTATGATCCCCGCTTATAGGATATATGGTGGTAGTCTTCTGGAAGGGGTGATGTCGAACACTCAGGAGAGGGGTATATTAAAAACAACTGATAGTGCGCTCAGTAAATACAGAGTATAAAATGAACGTAAAATAAAAATGTACTAAAAAGGCCAACTGCACTATGATAACAGCACTGGTGGTATGATCCCCACCTCGGATAAACTTGTAGTCACACAATAAAATAGATAAAAGCCAGGTAAAAATATAAAAACACAAAAAATTGTGTATAAAAAGATAATTGGCACAGGATAGTAACCAAAGAAGGGCAGAATAATGTAAAAGTGGGAGGAACAGAGGGAATAATATCGGGCAGAGTTGCGAGAAAGTTGATGCGAACTGCATCATGGGAATTGTAGTTGCATGGGATAGCAAGGAAAGTGAAACATAATAAAGATAAACTACTAGTGGGGCGAAATAGACTAGATATAGGGGAGAATTGTGTATCTTGGGGACAGTGCAAGTAATATGTGTAAATAAAGATGAATAGAGAAAATAGTCAGCAAGCATAAATATTATAAACCTCATGGGAATGGAAATAGTTTGTATTATACTTCTAACAATAGTTACATAGTCATTCACTTGAATGAATATCATAAAAGGCATTTAAGTAATATATAAAAATATCTATAGTATTACTATTTCAATAAAACATATTAAAAGTACTAAATGAAAGGAGAGAAATATGCAAAATATATAAAATTGGAAATATGACCACAGAGGGACATAGCAGGCAGAGATATAATTTTTTAATAAAACATGTTAAAAATATTAAATGAAAAAAGAATAATATGCAAAATATATAAAATTGGAAATATAACCACAGAGGGACATAGCGGCAGAGATATAAGTTTGTGTGGGAATATAAAAAGTATTTTATAAAAAATTATGCAAATCAAAATCTACATTTAGACCATGGTCTGTAGATTAAAAACACATTCCATTTCTGATCTGCATAAAATATTTTTTGATATTCCCCCCTCTCCATGGAATCTTACATTTTTTAATTCCAACACATTTAAGAAATTTGGGATTCTGGTTATGATTAATAAAATGTTTAGATACAGAATGGTTTTGGTATCCGTTTTTAATATTCCTGCAGTGTTCTCCTCATCTTGTTTTTAAGCAGCTGGTAGTCATTCCTACATATTGGAGGCCACAAAGGCACTCCAATAGATACATGACATTGTTTGTATTACATCCAATAAAGTCACACTGGCACTTATGTACACACGACTGCCAGGCTATACAACCATACCCTGCAATCGTGCTTAAACGATAGCATAATTGCAAATTAAATTTGTTTATTGCAAATGATGGAATAACTACAGTCCGAGAGTTCATAACGCAGCAGCATAGGGAGCTGCAACAATGCAAGCCTCTGAAGATAAATACAGAAACTAGCTCTCTGTATCCAACGCTGCAAGCCCGCCATTCAATATATCTACAGCTCCTTACACACACAAGGCAACCCTATTTTTTTCACTAATGGTGTTAGTTCGGGCCTCATGTTTGAGTCTCGCCTATGGCCTCGCAAAGTCTAGAGCCCCCCCTTGAGTCCTAGCTAGTAGTGTAAGACTTGAAATTATGCTTTTAGAGATTCTGAAGAGGAAGCATTCTGAAAAAGTAATTGAAATTGATTGAACAGTGATGATTTTACAACATAGGCTCCTTCTCTGCTTGAGATTTCAAAGTTCCTCCATCCTTCTTTTATTAAAAATATTATTTAATAAGCTTTCCAAATGATTCAGTACTGATAATAAAACGTTACAAATGCTTTATCTACAAACATTTCCATAGACTTTAACGGTGACTTCTGACGACGATAAATCATTTGGAAAGCTTATTAAATCAAGGCCATCGTCAGATATTTTGTGTTTAAATACTTTTTATCTTGTTTTTCATTACTCTGTCACTGTATAACTACCCTATCCCCCTTTTTAACCCAACTGAAGTCTAATCTCAATTCTATCTTTATTTTGAAACCTGCTGAAATATCTGTTAGCATTGCTTGTGATTTATTATAGTTATATTTATATATTGATTATTGGCCGTATTCTGCTATCTTGTTTAAAAGGTGCGGTAAGAGGATTGTTTGGCTAGTGAGAGTAATAACAGTACCGACAACATATAGATCATTTATTGACGGTTAAACCATTTTTTTCAACTGATAACTGGGGATATACTTTATATATTGTATTTACATAGTTCACATTTAGAGCCAATGAGCAAGAGAACAATCTTTTTCTTTTCAAGTCCTGGAATCTCCTCGGAATCATTCCCATGCCTTACCATTGGACTGTGAAGACTTTCTGTTATAGCTTTATGCACAAGCACATAATCATGTAGAACCGGCATAGGCAACCTTCGAAACTCCAGATGTTTTGGACTACACCTCCCATGATGCTTTGCTAGCATTATGAGCATTATGGGGGATGTAGTCCACAACAACAGCAGTGCCGAAGGTTGCCTACCCCTGATGTAGAATGTTATTATATACTGTAGCTTTTTAGGATGTGCCTACAGTGGCACAATGAGAACCAGTAGGAACTATGATAAAAAGCCACAGAACATAATCAGTCAGGTGAGTTATTATTTATCCTAGAACAGGGGTAGGCAACAGTAAAGTTGCTAGGCTTACACAAAATCAGGACAGCTTTGATGTTTAATCACTTAAAGGGACACTCCACCGCCCAAATTAAAAATAAATAAATATCACTATTTAGTAGATATACCCCAAAACACAACATGTGAAAAATTATGCTTTTTTTTTTATTGGGGTTCTCTAAAATCGGCATGTCTCTTGTTTGCAACTTTTGCAAGCCCCGACTTGTAACCTTGCCCAGACTCTGTGACTATACAATCATACACTTCCCAAGGCAGATCAATGACAGGGGCTCTAGGCAATTGCTGTCTCTTGATTTTAGCTCCACTGAGCTGACCAAACCAGGAAGTAACATGACCGCTTGTTTGCTTGAAAGCCAAGGGGGTGTGACAAGGTTAATTTATTAAAGTGTTAATTTCTATTGAAATTTGCACTTTTTGCAAGATGAAAAAAAAGGATGCACTCTAAAGTGCTTTTGGGTTCTGGAGTGTCCCTTTAAGCACAGTGTGATGGGGATATAGGTATTGTAAATCATTAAGACTGGACAATGTGGATTAAATATTTTAAGGATATGATCTGCTGAACGGCTAATTGGGGTGAGGTGGGGGAATTAAATTGAAAATTGTGGCAATTTAAATTACGAGGATTTATTAACCCCTTATGCCGTTACGCCGTTCTATGCCGTCCCGCATTAAATGGGCTTTAAAGCCATTGCGGTGGCATAGAATGCCGTAACGGCTTAAGCCCCCAAGAGCCACCAACTACTCACCTCCGCCGCGATCCTCTTCTGGAGGGCTGCCTGACAGCCCAGGCAGCCCTCCCGGCAAATGAGGCCCCCGGGGGCCATGTGATCGCTCTCAAAAAGAGCGATCACATGCCCCCCTATAGCTGGCTGTTGATCTGCCAGCAGGGGGACTGTCTGAAATGTCAGACAGTCCCCCTGCTGGTGGGAAGTATTAAAAATAAAAAAATACACATGTTAAAATAAATTAAATGGATTTATATATATATATATATATATATATATATATATATAAAATCTATATATATTATATATATATATATATATATAATATATATATATATACATCTTATATATATATGTAACATCATACGTAATGTATTTTAATACTAATATAAGTACATATATTAGTATTAAAATACACTTAGAATGACGTTACATATATATAGATATATATATATATATATCTTATATATATATATATATATAAAATACATCTATATATATTTTATATTTATATATACATGTATAATTACAATAAATAAATAAAATAAAATAAATACAATATTTAAAAAATGTTTTTAATAAATTATATATACAAATATAATTTCATTCTAACTGTATGTTGTTATTAATATATATATATATATATATATATATATATATATATATATATATATATGTATATTGGTAACAAAATACACTTAGAATGACATTCTATATCTATCTATATATAAAATACAAATAACCGCAAATATATATATATATATATATATATATATATACAGATAAATATATATAATTGCATAAATAACTACATAAGTGTACACGTAGACTTTAAATACACATATATGTGTATATATATTAAAATTCTACGTTTATATTTAAGTAATATTTGAACATAATGATGTGATTTAATTAGTTAAAATTTGATTGACATGCCTGACAACCCAGGCAAAAAGTGCAGAGAATTTGAATTGCAAGCACTATATTTAACCCTGTAACTTTCCCAAACACTTAAAACCTGTACATGGGGGAGGGGGGTACTGTTTTACTCGGGAGACTTTGCTGAACACAAATATTAGTGTTTCAAAATGGTAACTTGTATTACAACAATGATAGTAAAAGTGAAGTTTTTTGCATTTTTCACACATGAATGGCACTTTTACTGATGATATTATTGTTGTAATACAAGTTACCATTTTGAAACACAAATATTTGTGTTCAGCAAAGTCTCCTGAGTAAAACACTACAGGTTTTATGGTGTTTTGGAAAATGGAAAGTTAGAGAGTCAAATATAAGGCTTACATTTCATTTTTTTCTCATTAAAATTTGCCAGATTGGTTATGTTGCGTTTTGAGACCGTATGGTAGCCCAGGAATAATAATTACCCCCATGATGACTTACCATTTGCAAAAGTAGACAACCCAAGGTATTTCAAACGGGGTATGTCCAATCATTTTTAGTTGCCACTTAGTTACAAACACTTGCCCAAATATTAGTTTTTTGCTTTTTTTTCCACACAAAAACAAATATGACTAACTTTGGCCAGTGTGTGTGACTAAGTGGCTACTACAAAAGACTGGACATACCCCACTTGCAATACCTGGGGTAGTCTACTTTTGCAAATGGTATGCCATCATGGGGGTAAATCTCATTCCTGGGCTACCACACGGTCTCAAAGGTAACATTACTAATCTGGCAAATTTCAATGTGAAAAAAACAGAAAAATGGAATGTGCTATATTTGACCCTTTAACTTTCCAAAACCCCGTGAAAACTGTTAATGGGGGGTACTGTTGTACTTGTGAGACTTTACTGAATCCAAATATGTGCTTTTTTTTTGCAGTAAAAGCTAACAGTATTATGACATTTACAGCTAAAATGTGTGGCGGAACTACAAATTATTTTAAAAATTTAAAATTTCACAGTTTTTTTGATTTTATTCATAATAAATTCTGTTTCATATATAAATATTTGATATGAAATGAAAGCCCAGTTTCTCCTGAACAAAATTATATATAATAAGTGTGGGTGTATATAATATGAAAGAGGTGAATTACGGTTGAACAGACATATAGCGCAAATTCCAGTTTTTGTTTACATTTTGTTTTGATCAGAACGGGCACTATTGACTCCGTCCTGAAGGGGTTAATTACTCCTCTTTATGCCTCTTTGTATTGATCATATTTATCCCTCCCTCTACGTTAAGATGGAACATTAGAAACAGGGACATTTTCCTCTACTTATTCTACCAGATATATACTTTTATCCATTAGTTCACGTGACTGCTGGGAATTGAGGTAGTCACAAAGACATTTGAGCATGCTAGATTTATTCCTTTAAAACCTTTTATCTCTGATCTGTTTCTTTGTGACTTAGTCCGTAGATTGATATTAATTGGTTACAATATATGCTGTTTAGCTGGCGTTTGGATACAGTATATCATTTAATTTCCTCAGTTGATTTTTAATTGGGTAAAATTAATATTTTCCTAGTGGGCACCACACACATCACTATATTCTTGAAGCCGTATGCATCTTTGCAAAAGAAAATTGGTATCTAACAGATTAGAGATTCATTATATTTTGGTTTAATAGGGAACTATACTATCCTAGACTTTTTAAATAAGAGTGAGGCATTTTTTAATGATAGCCCTTCCCGGTCTTCCTTGCAATTTTAAAGGGTGATTTAGTCATTTCTGGTTTTATATTCTGGTATTTTTATTTATAATAAAGTTTTTTCTTTTCTTTTTATTAATTTTGTAGGGACTTGCTCTTTCAAACACTTCTATTTTTAGGAGTTTTAGATTTTGTAACAATTAGACAAAATCAGGGGCTTGAACCTAAATCAAATCACAGAGACCCCAAGGTGGGACACATACACATATGTAAGCAGTGTGTATAATTGTGTAAGACTGTATGATATGTATAATTATATGTAAATCTGTGTATGCTAATATATTTTAGTATATATATATATATATATATATATATATATATATATATATATATATATAGTGAGTTTATTTGTATATGTAAATAAATGTGTACATGTAAGTATATGTGTGTGTGTGGAGGTAAATATATATGTAGTAGGCTTTGTGTCTATGTGGATATATAATGATTTGGGATATGCCACTATGATAAATGCATGTACATACACATATAATAAAAAAGAAACTCTGGTCCCACCCCATAATGGCTGTAAGAGCATTACGTGATATGAGGTCCACGACGTCTAGAGTGCTGAAGTTTGCCTATCCCCTGTCCTAAATCAATGATGGCTAACCTTCGTTCCTCTGATGCTTGCGAATTACATTACTCTTGATGCTTAGCAAGTTTCAATACTGGGTGAGCTTCACAGGAAATGTAGTTCACAAATAATCGGAGTGCCAAGACTAGATTTTTTTTGTTTTTGTACAATTACAACACCAAATGACCAAAGAGAGCTCAGAAAAGTCAGAGATTAGACAAACTGACTTTTTGGACCAGGTTTTTTTTAAATTCTCAAAAAGGGAATGAGGAGCATTGGATAGGACTGTCATCTTGGAGGCTCACCACCTGGATGACCTCACTCGAGCAAGAGGTCGCCACAACACCAAGGAAGACCTGTAATGGAGAAAAGGTGAGTAACTGGTTTTATTTTTAATATTTTCATATTTATTTTATAATACCTGAAGGGGAAGGGGGGTTGGACCCAAAACTAAGTAGCAGGATCAGTACTTTAGCATTAATATAAATATGTATTCCTAAATATAGATATGTATTCCTAACGCTAGTGTTCCTGTAAGCCTTCTCCAACCCACCTTAAAATGTTTAACATATTTATAAATGATCTTGAAATAGGCATTGAAAGCCATGTATCAGTGTTTGCAGATGACACAAAACTTTGTAAAGTAATAAAATGTGAGCAGCATATTGCTTTGCTGCAAAGGGATTTGGATAGATTGGGGGACTGGGCACTAAAATGGCAGATGAAATTTAACGTTGAGAAATGCAAAGTTATGCACTTCGGGGTTAAGAATGCACAAGCAACTTACACACTAAATGGTAGTGAATTAGGGATAACCACACACGAGAACGATTTGGGAATTGTTATAGACAACAAATTAGGCAGCAATATGCAATGTCAATCTGCCGTTGCTAAAGCCAGTAAGGTTTTATGTGTAAATAGGGGCATAAATTCTCGGGATGAAAATATAATTTTGCCTCTTTATGGGGGGCGGGGCAGGACCGCCGAGCTGGACGGTCGCACTCGACACCAGCTCCTGCAAAATATGCCCAAATAGGCATTGAATATGCAATTTTGGGCAGAAAACCGTCCAGCACTGGTGGCCCTCAGCGGGCAGGGAGCCCTGGATCCAGGGAGAGGCTGGCCAGACAGGCTTCAGTCCCCGGGAGGAGGGTTCCTCATCGACGCCTCAAGGCCTACTCAGGCGACGAGCGGGGTGGACGGCCGCTGCCCCGCCGCCTGCCGATCAGCGTGCAGTCAGGAGTCGGACCTGCGGGGAACTGGCCCCTAACCCCCCCCCCCCCCCCCCTACTGGACCGGGGGGGTGATCCCGGTCCTCACCCTCAGGACCCGAACACCACGAAGCACCTGAGGAGCTGCAGCTGGGCCGCCGAGATCCGCAACCCAAGCACTGCAGCCAAGATGGCGGAGGCCATGTGCGAAGGCACCAAGCCATAAGCAGAAAGGGACCACCTGCATACACCCTCGAACCCAAAAAAGATACTCACCTCCACCATGACTGGAATCTCGGAGGCCCTCTCCCTCCTCTGGGCAAGGACCAAGACAACACACGGATTCGCCTGCTGCCCGCAACCACTATGCAATGGCGGGGCGCACCGACACGTGGTAAAGCAGCAAAGCAATTACCCCTGCTGTCGAGGAGGTTATCACACGCCGCAAGAACTCAGCAGAATGCCAACCTAAAGAACAGCACCCAGCGACTGGCAGCAGACTGGGCAACCTGGTACGCCAACTTTGTAGCTGCAAGGGATCTGCATACCAACGGCTCCAAACAGTACCGGCTACACTTGGCTCCTCTGGAGCAGAGACTTTCCATCAGCAGAGGACTGTAAAGTACCACTCACAGCCTAACCATTGTAACTGTATGCACTTGCATTCTGCACTCCGGTACACTTAGGCCATGCTCCTATATAGCCTGTCACTTATCAGTATAACTGCGGTATACCTACCTGCCTAGCAACCTACATGCCTTAATTATAAGTCTGTTGTTTCATTTTCTTCTATATGCATAACCTGAGATGCCAGCAGATTAGTTTAAGCAATGTCCTAGCCTATGTAACGTGTAACACTAATCTCACAAACTGTAAGTTTAAGCTATCAATAATATAAAATTGTGCCGTGTAATCAATTGTCCCGCATGTTTTGCGTGGTAAAACTTGAGGACTGCTCTCGGGGCACCTCATGCCTGCTTGTAACGTTTTATGCACACTGCAAAAATAAAAAATTAAAAAAAAATAATAAATTTTGCCTCTTTATAAATCGTTGGTAAGACCGCACCTTGAATATGCTGTGCAATTTTGGGCGCCTGTTATAAAGAAAGATATCATGGCACTAGAAAAAGTCCAGAGACGAGCTACAAAATTGATAAAAAGGAATGGAGTATTTTAGTTATGAAGAAAGGTTAAAAAAATTAAATCTGTTTAGTTTGGAAAAACGGCGCCTGAGAGGGGATATGATAACTTTATACAAATATATTCGGGGCCAGTACAAACCTTTATCTGGAAACCTATTCATAAACAGGGCTATACATAGGAAACGAGGTCACACATTCAGGCTGGAAGAAAGGAGATTTCATCTAAGGCAAAGAAAAGGTTTTTATACAGTAAGAGCAATAAGGATATGGAATTCACTGCCTGAAGAGGTGGTTTTGTCAGAGTCACTACAGATGTTTAAACTGCAATTGGATAAATACTTACAAAAACATAACATACAGGGATATAATTTCTAATTAGTGGGGTAATAGCTGCTTGATCCCAGGAGACATCTGACTGCTACTTTGGGGTCAAGAAGGAATTATTTCCTAGTTTGTGGCAAACTTGGAAGCGCTTCAGACTAGGTTTTTTGCCTTCTTTTGGATCAACAGCAACAACATATGTGAGGAAGGCTGAACTTGATGGACGCAAGTCTCTTTTCAGCTATGTAACCATGTAACTATGTAACTCAATGTTCCCCTCCTAAATCAAATTATATTATTCCCTACTATTTAAGATCTCACTAGTATTTCTTGGTGTGGGGTGTGTGAGTTGTTTCTTTACTATGCAACCACTTCTTTTTAGTATGCACACGATATCCCTTGAGTGTGAATATATTATGGCTTATCATATATATTAAAACGTACTAAATAGCTATTTTTTCCAATATATATATAATGTATATTTTCACAACATTCAGTCCTAATGTACGATTCTGCAGCTACAATTATCATTGAAGGAACTTCAATTCACAATCGTCAAACATATAATTAAATACTATTAAAGATTTTCATTTAAATGTCACAGCCCACTGCTTGCCTACTCTATTAACATTTTATTATATTTAATTCTTGTAAAAGTATTGTTGAAATATGTTGCACAAAATGTCAAGGCAAGTCAATATATTCAAGATGATTATATATATTTGTGTTAAGGGCTCATGATAGTACAGAAGATACAAACACTGATAAGTGTAGGATGGTATTAAAAGAGCAAGTCGGTTGTGGTGTGCCGGAACCGACGATGAGGTAGGCCTGTAAATAAAGAGGGCCCACCAAGAAGAAATGTAAAGAGAAAAGGAGTTAATAATGAGGAGTGGGTGGGAGGGTGATGCAGCGCTGACCTCGAACGATATGGAGCCAGGTAAGGGGTGTCCCTTAAGTAGGGAAGAGGTGTGTCATACGCCCCTCCCACAATTACAGGCCAAAAGGCCTTAATACTTGTGTTAAGGGCTCATGATAGTACAGAAGATACAAACACTGATAAGTGTAGGATGGTATTAAAAGAGCAAGTCGGTTGTGGTGTGCCGGAACCGACGATGAGGTAGGCCTGTAAATAAAGAGGGCAAAAGTAGAAAATCAAATTTATTACATACCAGCAATATACATACTTTAACCAGACATGTCTTGAAAGGCCTTTCTTACTTCTTGTACCGGGTTAGGTATGTATCTAGAGTAAGCCGATGATTTCCAGCGCCCTAGTGACTTGATAACATGAACTGGAATGTTTGCACTGGATGCTGTGGAGGCCGCTCCTATGCGGAAGGAGTGGCCCGAATAGTTAGCTGATTTGAGGCCCAGCTGGGTAAGTAAAGACCTGACGTGTGTCATAAAGGTGGTGGTAGTGAGTACCGAACCTTGTAGACTGAAAGTGGTTGAAATGGTGGTTCATTGTTATGCTGGGTATATGAGTCCAGTAGTTTGACGGGGCTCCCCCTGTTGTGAGTAGGATAGTACTTAACCTCTACTGAAAGTGCATGTTGACTGGTTTTGGAGTGAGGCAGAGTCAAGATATAATAGTCCATGTGTTTTGTTAAGTGTGAATGAAGTAGGATGTGAGTGGACTGTGTTGTGCTGATGGCGGTAAATTCTCTTGATCTCAAGAAACCATAAACAAGGCTACGTATATGGCGGTTTTAACGATGAGGTTTGTGTTGTTGGCAAAGGGTTTAAATCTAGTGAATTGTATACGTCTTTAAAAATATGGAAATCTATGGGTAGCCTCTGGGCCGTACGTGGGGGTTCGGATCTCTGAATACCCCTAAGGATGTTCTTAATTGGTAGGAGGACACTTGATTTGTCTGGTTGTAAAGTTAGCATGTGATGTTGGATGCCTGTCAGATATGGTTTGATTGTGTTGTATGATAGTTTGAGTTTGAGGTGGCAAAAAGAAGCAAAGCCCAACCAGGATGTCACGATGAAAGGTTGTAAGATGTTGTGTTCAGAAAGGAATCTTTAAATCAAATGAAAGCTCTATCGTAAGTTTCCCAGGTATTAGTAGACAGTGCTAATTGGGACAATGTTCTGCTATGTTGCATAATAGCATCTAATCCATTACTAGATGGTGGAATAGTGGGGTGTTCGTGGCTGTGAGTGCGGCTGACGGGAGTATTTAACGAAAAGCCTGGAAATTAAAGCGAGACAAATTGTCAGCAGCAGTGTTACATACACCTGGAACATGAATACAAAACAAGAGAAAATTATGACATGCAGCCAGCCAAGTGAGTTTCCTCAAGAATCTCATAATAGTCAGTGATTTGGATCGGCCTTGTTTATAATGTGACAAGTTACTTGGCTGTCTGAGTAGCAACGTACAGACGAACCTGCCCATAAAAGCACCCATGCCACGGCAACCGTCACGATGGGATATATCTCAAACAGAGCTGAGGTAGTGGAAAAAACCTCCAGGTCCTGAACTTCTGAAGGCCAGCTGCCCCAAAGCCATTCGTTCCTGAAAAATTGCTGCAAAACCTGTGGTAGACGCCGCGTCTGACCAAAATGGTAGGTGAGTAGTCAGACAATTTTGGAAGGAACATGCTTTTACCATTCAAGGTGGTTAAAAATTTTCTCCACATAATTACGCCTGCCGTGGCTTGGGTATCCAGGGGTGACCTGTGTCCATCATGTCTAAAAGTGGGAAACATGTAAAGGAGTTGTGAGATGAAAGCCCGGCCTTGAGGTATGATGCGAATGGCAAAATTCAGTGACCCAAGCCGAGACTGTAATTCTTGCGGTTGCAAGTACCGAGTTGTATGTAGAGATTATGTTGATCAGAATGTTTTCTACCTTGGGCGTGGCAGGCTAGCTTGCATGGTGGCTGAGTCTAGTATGATACCCAGGAATGTGATGAAGGTATCTGGTCCTTCAATCTTTGTGGAGGAGACTGGGACACCCACCTGTTCGAATAGACTGATGGTTTCTTTTAGGCTACTGGGAGGGGAAATATTCTCCGACCAGTAAGAAATTATCCAGATAATGTATAACTGTAGGGCATCTGGCTATATTTAATAAAACCAGCATAGGGTTTGGGCGAATACGTCGAAAATGGCCGGACTACTTTGGAACCTAAATGTTAAACGTGAGCAAAATAGTAGTTCCCTGCCCACTTGATACCATGCAGGTGACACAGTGTAGGGTGGATAGGCAGTAACTTGAAAGCATTGTGATATCAGTCTTACTGAGCCATGCTCCGGCCCCTGCCTGCATGATAGCCGTAATGGCGTGATCTATGGTGGAATATTGCAGTGAAAATTCCTCAGAGGGTATGAGGGAGTTCAGACTAGGAGTGGCAGAGGTGTGAGGTGTTGATAGATCAATGATAAGTCTCTGTTTGTGAGAAGATTTCCCCGTGACAATACCGATGGGGTTTGTCCGCCATGTGGTGAACGGAGGGGACTGGAAGGGCCCCCATAGGAAGTCCTCTGCCACTTCCTGGCTATGAGTGTCTCCACCGCTGTAGGGTTTGTTGTGCGGATTGTAAATTAGGACATTCCAGGATTCCGGAAGGCATGTGTATGAGGCCTGTGTGAATCCTTCTGATAGACCCGAGATAATGAATTCCACCAAATGTCTAGATGGATGATGTGGCAGTAATGTCGTAAGTACAGAAATGTTTATTGATGTTAAGTATAGTTTTGGGATACATTTTATTTGGACACAGATTTAGCATGTGCCCTGAAACAGATGGCTGGAGAAAGTGATTGCAACTCAACCAGTGCTGGAGGGGTCGCAGCGGCCGACCCAGCCATGGTAAGGGGTGTAGTGACCGATTCCCCAGGGGTGATACTGGCAGGCTAACTAGGCCTGAAAGGCGAAAAATTAATCTTGTTTTGTGACAGGTGAGGCCCTGCTAGTTGCCAAGTGGCTATGAGAGGCTCTGTCTATGAGTTGGCGCGAGGGGTTATTGAGGCCACCCGTCGTAGTGGCAGGAATCGTAGGCCTCTCGGTGATAGTAAAAGAAAACAGGGGGAGGGAGTGACAGGTGAGGCCCTCTCTATAATATTGCGAGGCGGCTAACTCACGTGTGGCCCGATGGCGTTTGCCTCCGAAACGTTGAGGCGGGGTGTTGGCCTCGCGGACCACTAAACGATAGGCAGAAATGCCAAGAAGGGAGGTACCTATTTGGGCCTATACCCCTAACTTGCCAGTACTCTATGGCCTAGAAGAATGCAACGTATGTGAACTACAACGTGAGCAGGCTTACGTACCTGGTAGTATGTATGAAGTTTTGAGATTCGACAGGTATGAAAACCTGGATAAACCTAAAAAGGGATAGAGTGAGAATGGATCCAGTGAGACCTGTGTAATCTGTATAGGCTGGGATTAGGGCTTTTAGCAGTATGTGTGGGAGGTGTAAAATCTATGAGTATGATAGTGACCTGACTGCCCATGCTTGGTGACAAGCGTTACGCTGAGTCCGATACCTGGCAGCAGGGGATTGGCCGTGTAATGTGTATATATGGAAGGTGATCAGATGATATGCATGTCACTAAACTGATCTGGGAATGCAAGGGACTTTTTAATGTGAAGTGACAATATGCAGAATCATAAATGTTGCTGTAAAGTGACGTATGAATGTATGAACCAGAACGTGTGATTCAAAAACTGAAAGTCTTGACGTATATGCCGTGTTCTTGAATACTCGTGTGACGTCGTCTGAGTGTGTCAAGAAAAGGCCTGAGTTTGTAAATGCCATGTGAAATTATGTGAAATGACAATCTATGCAGAAAATGTTGTAACGTGACGTATGAGTGGTTGAACCAATGCGTGTGATTCAACCCGAAACGCTCTGTGGAAGGTAGGACCGTGTTCTTATATACTCGTGGTATATCGTATGAGTATGATAAGAAATGGCCTGAATAGTTAGTGCCATGTAATCGTAATGTACATGGTTGTAATAACATCATATCTCCATTATACTCTTTGAAAATAGGACCGTGTCCTTGAACTCGTGGTATGTCGTACGAGCATGACAGAAAAAGGAGCCGTAATGTAGGCTAACCATAACAGTAATATCTGCATTGTAAAATAAAATAACTATTATTATTAAAACCATATATATATATATATATATACATATATAATAAGCAAACTGAAACAAAATAGACAACCTAAGATCGTGTAAAATAAGTATTTGAAAGTTTAACCGATTACTGTGCAGGAAACGTATGATTGGTTGGATCAGTACGTGTGATTCAACCCGAGTATGCATGAAAAGGAATTAAATCCTTGTGTCATGGTTAACAACAAAGAAATGAGGCCTGTAACGTAGGCTGATTTAATTGTAATGAAATGGATAATAATATAAAAAAAAAAAAAAAAAAAAAAAAAAAAAAAAAAAAAAAAACACCTCCAGTAAGCGTGGGAGTCCAATGTCTATACAGAAATGTTAGCTGGTTTCATACCCTGATGTAATAAGTGATACTTTAAAAATAGCATGAAAATGGTCTGTCTATTTAACCAAGCAACTTTTTAACCAAATGTAAATACATGAAATGATGAAATGTAACTCACGAAAAAGATATGTGAATACATAGCAGAATAACCGAATCTTAGTATGAAGGGAAACAGAAGTTAGCATGAATAGCTTAACCGTATGCATTTTAATGCAAACAGCAATCGTGCATAGAATATACTATGAATAAGTGACGACCAGAAAACACAAACCGAAATGACAATCGTTTAAATGAAGCAAGGTTGGTTTTTACATGAAATGCAATAATGTCTGAGAAGCCTGTAGTACACTGAATGACCGGTAGGGGTCAGTGTGTAGGCGAAAATGCAGTGGTTCGATGGTTTGTACATGAAATGCAATAATGTCTGAGAAGCCTGTAGTACACCGAATGACCGGTAGGGGTCAGTGTGTAGGCGAAAATGCAGTGGTTCGTTGGTTTGTACATGAAATGCAATAATGTCTGAGAAGCCTGTAGTACACCGAATGACCGGTAGGGGTCAGTGTGTAGGCGAAAATGCAGTGGTTCGTTGGTTTGTACATGAAATGCGATAATGTCTAAGAAGCCTGTAGTACACCCAAAGACCGGTAGGGGGTTTAAACGAATGATATGCATGAACATGCAATGGTTTTAGAACAGACTTAGACAAAATGCAGCCGTAAAGTGAGGACCTGACCCGTGCATGGTGCCGTGGGACTGATGCCTGGCATAACGGGTAGGTTGACTTACAGTTTGTGAGTCACTTGGACACCATCCACGGCGATGGATTGAAGAAAGAAGGTGGTAGGCCGGAAAAGCCTGTGGCTGGATTCCTGACACAGCTCTGCTTAAAAAACCTCATGGAGTAATCAGGTAAAATGGCGTCTGGATGACCCGGAAGTGGAAATGATGCAGCGCTGACCTCGAACGATATGGAGCCAGGTAAGGGGTGTCCCTTAAGTAGGGAAGAGGTGTGTCATACGCCCCTCCCACAATTACAGGCCAAAAGGCCTTAATACATATATAAAAAAAACATTTTTTTCGAAAAAGTTTTAATAGAAATAGAAACAGCATGTACAATGCATTTTTTTGTATTAAAAAGCTCTTTATCATTTAGATTTTTTTTTTTAAAAATACTTATTACCCATTTATAACCTGGATAGCTATATTTATTGTCAAGTTGAATTTGTCCTTGTATCTTTGCCTTCACAACCCAATGTTTTTTCCCCCAAAAGTTGTTTAGTTTACATTTTTTCTTTTTACTCTTGTTATTTAGGAAATTGTGATTTAACTAATGCATACTTTATTGACTCTAACACTTGGCTATAAGAAACCCAAGTGCCAAGTAATCTGTGAAATACAAAATATATATATATATATATATATATATATATATATATATATACTCAGCACACACACCGACTGCTGAATACACACACAGACTGCTGAATACACATGAATACACACACACACACACAGACTGCTGAATACACAGACTGCTGGATAGATAAACACAGACTGCTGAGTACATAGACTGCTGGATACACAGACACAGACTGCTGAATACACACACACAGACTGCTGAATACACAGACTGCTGGATAGATAAACACAGACTACTGAGTACACAGACTGCTGGATACACACACACAGACTGCTGAATACACACACACACAGACTGCTGAATACACACACAGACTGCTAAATACACACATGCAGACTTCAGTGAGGTGCAGTGTATGTGTGTGTGAGGGGTGCAAAGTGTGTGAGGGGTGCAGAGTGTGTGTGGGGGTGCTTTGTGTGTGAGGGGTGCAGAGTGTGTGTGTGTGAGGGGTACTGTTTGTGTGAGGGGTGCAGAGTGGGGGTGGAGGGTGCTTTGTGTTTGTGAGGGGTGCTGTGTGTGTGTGAGGGGGTGCTGTGTTTTTGTGAGGGGTGCTGTGTTTGGTGGGTGTATAAGGTTAAAAGAGCATATGTATATTTAACATAAAAAAAATCCTTAGTAAAAGCTTTGTGTCCCCCCTCCCCCTCTTCTTACCTTTATCCAGGGAGGGAGACAAACTGCCAGCCCCGGTGGTCTTTTGGTGAGTAGTGCTCTTTAGCCTGCAGCTCTTCTGGCTGCAGGCTGTCTGTATGTCTCCTGCGAGGTGAGTGCTGTGTTGGAGCAACGCACGGCAACAGTCCGATCAGCATTCTCGTGGAGGAACTTCCTCCCAGCTCCCTCCTTTCTCTGTAACGGATGAAGGGCCTCTCGAGGGCCCAAAGCAACTGAGCAGGGCTGGTTCTCCATGGGCCGGCAGGGGAGATCAAAGGATCTCCCTTGTCGGCCTCGGCACATGGGCAACGCTGTGGGGCCCCTATACTTGTGGGGCCCCCGGGCAAGTGTCCAGCTTGCCCATGCGGAAAGACGGCCCTGACTAGAGCACCTCTTTACTGTTATGACCTGCTGCAAAAGAGATACATAGCCAGACACCAGCTTCTGGCAGCATTCCTGAGGAATGTTTTGTGAGTATTGAAGGGGGAAAGGGGGCTGTAGTGTGTGTTGTTAGATGATATGAGCTGTATTGTGTGTTGGGGGTGATATGTGCTGTATTGTGTATTACGGGGGACAGTGGCTGTTGAGTGTTGAGTTGCTGTTCCGAAACCTTCTCTCAATCACAATTTTGCGTATTCTTCCAAGCACACCCCCTGGCAGCAAAACAACCTACAAAAACACCAACGTTTCAGGATCTCATACTGAATTAGCTCATCTCATGGCCACATTAGATTGCTGGCACAATCAGCACTCTCTGCCGATACCAACCGTTCGTATTATAGAGCAATGGCCATTATCAATAAATTCACTTCAGCATTTTCCATGCTCAATAATCCTTGAGCATTGCAGTTTGTTGGTTATTTGCTGTGTTACAGATAGTGAGAGCTTACACCTCCAACAATATTGCAGACGCACATAAAGCATAGTGTAGTTGGTGTATGGCTGTCATCGGGTGATGATGAACTCTCTGGTGTATCAACGTTGCTGCTGATGGCCTTAGCTGGTGTACACGTGATAACCAGTGGCAGTGCTCGCTGGAGCAATAATGTGGTCTGCACCCCCTACCCCCTTGGTTTAAGAATTGGATGGCTGGTAAGGCAGGTCTTTGATTTCTCCACTGGCCTTGCTGCCCCACTTATGCCTGCTGCCCCTTGGCATCTGCTTTGTTGACCTTATGGAATGGGCCTCTATGAAATATCTAATGGCTGACATATCATCTTACTGATATGGATAGAAAAAAATGAAATAACCATGTATTGTATATTGTGTACTTAAGATGCTGATTCATTATTGACAACTTTTTCATAATATTACCAAGTCAAAGTAGCTTCAACTCAGTATTAATTATTGCTGTAAAGATTTGATTTTAGAAAGGGCAAGTCACATGGTCAACATTAACTTTTCAATTAACTTCCTGTGGAATCAACACGTTTCTAGGCCAAAATCAAATAAGTGCAAAATATGGTGTCAAGTAAGTGACATGTGAGGGCGAGGGCTTTGCAATAGATAAAAACTGTATTAAAATAAGATGTAAGCAAAATGTCGGGTTAGTTATTTAAATGAATGCCTTTTCATTACTGTGCTTCATAATTGCATAATTACAGTTAATATTATACCCATGAGAAGGTGTATGCAATATTGATTTCTTTTTTTATATGTATTATTTTAACTATGACCAGCAGATGGTGATATGTATCAGATTTTTTGCTATGTTATATGGTATTGAAAATACATTGAACAAAATTATAAACGCAACACTTTTGTTTTTGCCCCCATTTTTCATGAGTTGAACTCAAATATCTAAGACTTTTTCTATGTACACAAAAGGCCTGTTTCTCTCAAATATTGGACTGTGGAATGTTGGTCCACTCCTCTTCAATGGCTGTGCGAAGTTGCTGGATATTTGCAGGACCTGGAACACGCAGTCGTATATGCCGATCCAGAGCATCCATAACGTGCTCAATGGGTGACATATCTGGTGAGTATGCTGGCAATGCAAGAACTGGGATGTTTTCAGCTTCCAGGAATTGTGTACAGATCCTTGCAACATGGGGCCGTGCATTATCATGCTGCAACATGAGGTGATGGTCGTGGATGAATGGCACAACAATGGGCCTCAGGATCTCGTCACGGTATCTCTGTGCATTCAAAATGCCATCAATAAAATGCACCTGTGTTCATTGTCCATAACATACGCCTGCCCATACCATAACCCCACCGCCACCATGGGCCACAATGTTGATATCACAAACAGCTCACCCAGACAATGCCATACACACTGTCTGCCATTTGCCCTGTAAAGTGAAAACCGGGATTCATCCGTGAAGAGAACACCTCTGCAAAGTACCAGACGCCATTGAATGTGATCATTTGCCCACTCAAGTCGGTTATGACGACGAACTGCAGTCAGGTCGGGACCCCGATGAGGACGACGAGCATGCAGATGAGCTTCCCTGAGACGGTTTCTGACAGTTTGTGCAGAAATTCTTTGGTTATGCAAACCAATTGTTGTAGCAGCTGTCCAGGTGGCTGGTCTCAGATGGTCTTGGAGGAGGAGATGCTGGATGTGGAGGTCCATGGCTGGTGTGGTTACACGTGGTCTGCGGTTGTGAGGCCGGTTGGATGTCCTCTGCTGTTGGAACAGCCTCCTGCCATGGACTGAAAAGTGGCAAGCAACTCCACAGAAATCTGAAACCCTGCAGGGACAATGAACAAAAAAATCATCAAGTAACAAAGCCATCGCAGAAACATGAAACACCACCCATTCCAAAAAATGAGGCAAACATGTCAAAATATGAACACGAAATCACACAACTTATCAGCAGGCACATATAACAATACTATTTCTGCTGAAATTAACAATCTAGCAAATGAAAACATTCCAAATAAACCGATAACAAACTTAATGCAGATTCAATATCATATGTGGACATTTGCCTTGTCCTACATTGCACACTAACATAACAAATTCTGCTATCCTCAGGCGCAATATCATTATTAGCTGACCTGTCCGCTGGGTAAGACAATGAAGAATTAATCAATAGGAATCTGGTTCATTCCAACCTCACGAGCCAACTTGCGGCCTAACTTCTCCACATTACCCAGCACCAACTTTAAATTATCTACAAAACTGAATCATCCGACTGAACAAATAATATCCAAAACCCCACTGAAATACCAGTTAGCAAATGCTCTGTATCATGCCTCTTCGCATACTACTCTAACAGATGCATCCTTATCACGCTCACTAGGTCCTTCTGTTAAAATACGTCTTCCCAACACCTGGATTTCTGTGGTTGCTTTGCCATTTTTAAAGCAGGGCACTGCTGGGTGGGCACCCCCACAATGCAAGCATTCATGCCGACATGAGCAGGAAACATACC
The DNA here is from genome assembly GCF_036172605.1 of Pelobates fuscus. Classification (NCBI taxonomy): domain Eukaryota; kingdom Metazoa; phylum Chordata; class Amphibia; order Anura; family Pelobatidae; genus Pelobates; species Pelobates fuscus. Next base: position 86,782,283 of record NC_086326.1, on the reverse strand, counting down.
AGTGCAGTGGCTATCATTGAATAACCAGCAAATGCCTTTTTGTTTTGTTCCCACCAGTGCACTGGCTTGCACGCCGGCAACCCCTAGAAAGGGGGATTGGCGTCATGGTGTATTAAGTAACCCTGGACATGAAGCCATCCATGGCAGTGGGACTCAGAGAAGTCACAGCGTACTTCTATTTTGTTAATCACTTCATTTTTTTGTGGCATCTCTGGCCTCTACCCCAACTTTAATGCACATTGCAATTACTCATGTCATGCTTTGTCTCCCTGATATGGTTCTGTTTTAAGGCTAATTTGCAAGATTTTACTGCATCAGATATGTATAGCCACGTTACCAAATGTTTTCTTGGCTTGCTCATTTTGCAGTAGGCAGCCTCTGCAGTGAGCACATTTTTTCTGCTAACAAGGGCTGTTTTAAAACTAAGTCCTATCTTTGTTACAGATGCTCACACCTACACTCACATAGATGCTGCATGGTTAACTTTGCGACAACAATAACCCTGGCAGTGTTTACGCACTGACCATTTCGGTCTACCGTATTGTATAAGCATAGCACTTTAGCTTAAGACAACTGCAAACAGACAAACTCTATGTTCATTACACACTCTTGAAATGCATAGGCCAGTGATAAATACTCTGCTATATACATTTTTCTGTACTTGGTCTCTATTACTGCATGTTAATATGCCCCATGCATCACCCCTGCGCGGGACGGTTACTTTTTTTGGTGAAATCAATAAGAAACTATTTAAAACAGTTTTACGTACCATAAGCAACACTGGCCTGCCTTCTTCCCAGAGCAAATTCTGTTGCTCCTGGTAAACAATGCAACAGACCATTCATGTGATCTAAAATAAAATGTGACACATCAGACCAGGCAACCTTCTTCCATTGCTCCACGGTCCAGTTCTGATGGTCATGTCCCAATTTAAAGAGCTTTTGTTGGTAGACAGGGATCATCATGGGCAGTCTGATCAGTCTGTAGCTACGCAGCCCCATATGCAACAAACTGAGATGCACTGTGTGTTCTTACACCTTTCCATCATTATGCTTTTCATTAATTTGAGCTAGAGTAACTTTTATGTGTGATTGGTCCAGATGAGCTAGCCTTCTCTCCCCACGTGCATCACTGTGTCTTGGGCGCACAATGACCCTGACGCGGTTCACTGTCCTTGCACCACTTTGGGTAGGTACTTAAAGGACCACTATAGGCACCCAGACCACTTCAGCTTAATGACGTGGTCTAGGTGCCAGGTCCAGCTAGGATTAACCCTTTCTTCTATAAACATAGCAGTTTCAGAGAAACTGCTATGTTTATAAATGGGTTAATTTAGCCTATAGTGGCTGTCTCATTGACAGGCGCTAGAGGCGCTTCTGCGCTTCTCACTGTGATTTTTACAGTGAGAAGAGGCCAGCGTCCATAGGAAAGCATTGTGAATGCTTTCCTATGGACTGGCTGAATGCGCGCCCGGCGCTGGAGAAAGAGGTAAGTTTAACCCCTTCCTCCCCCTAGAATCCGGCGGGAGGGGGACCACTATTGTGGTCCTTTAACAATACTAGGAACACCCCACAAGACTTGACGATTTGGAGTTGCTCTGACTCAGTCACCTACCTATCACTATTGTATAACCAAATTTTAATGTATACATGTATAAACATTAGTTCATATGTGTGTTAAACAATGAGATATATAAATGCTCTGAGGGGTATCCCCTGTAACTAAAATGAATGTAACACTGCTATTTTGGGTTCAGTTACAATTGTATAATTTCGTCCCATTTAGTATAACTATTGTTATATGGGTGAAATAAATCATGTCCATGAATAGAGTCCTCAAGACTGAATATTACCCTCCAGATATACGTCTACCTACTTGTAACTCTGGTGCAAAACCTTTTTTTTCTTGTGTGTCTTCTTCATAAAAGAAAAGCTAATTCAAATGGGGTGCCTATATGTACAAAACTATACAGCTACCAATTTCAACTGTCTACTGTCTGAAATACTCATTAATTTGTAACTAATCTTTATAATTCAGATTTAACAACATAAACATAAATTCTAAATGTTATGGTGAAGTATAGAATATTACAGTTTGTTTATGTTTTTCTCAAAATTAAGACAACATTTCTACTTTAACGATAGACTATTAGAATATTAATGTGATCTTCTTTACTAAATGAAGACATTAAGATTTATGCGGGAATACTGGCAGACAAAATGAAGAGGGTCATTGGTCATCTAGTATACAAGGATCAGGTGGGTTTTATTCCAGGTAGATCTTTGACAAACCAGACAAGAAATATAATTGGGATAATGGAACAGGTCAGAGATGAGTGTATACCCATGCTGACCCTGTCATTGGATGTAGAAAAGGCCTTTGACAGGGCCAACTGGGCTTTTCTGAGGCAATCCTTGATCTCTTTTGGATTCTTGGAGGCGATATTCGGGCAATTATGGCCCTCTACAGAGACCCACAAGGTAGACTTGTGGGCCCCGGCATTAAATCAAAATGGTTTAATATTACTAACGGCATTAGCCAGGGCTGCCCATTATCAACGCTACTATATATTCTTTTGAATACTTATATATTTGATTGAATCCTTGGCAGCAGACATAAGATCTAACCAGGCAATTATAGGTTTTGGAAACAACTCCCTAAAAATTAAAGGGACACTATAGTCACCTGAACAACTTTAGTTTAATGAAGCAGTTTTGGTGTATAGAACATACCCCTGCAGCCTCATCGCTCAATCCTCTGCCATTTAGGAGTTAAATCCCTTTGTTTATGAACCCTAGTCACACCTCCCTGCATGTGACTTGCACAGCCTTCCATAAACACTTCCTGTAAAGAGAGCCCTATTTAGGCTTTCTTTATTGCAAGTTCTGTTTAATTAAGATTTTCTTATCCCCTGCCATGTTAATAGCTTGCTAGACCCGGCAAGAGCCTCCTGTATGTGATTAAAGTTCAACTTAGAGATTGAGATACAATTTTTAAGGTAAATTACATCTGTTTGAAAGTGAAACCAGTTTGTTTTTCATGCAGGCTCTGTCAATCATAGCCAGGGGAGGTGTGGCTAGGGCTGCATAAACAGAAACAAAGTGATTTAACTCCTAAATGACAGTGAATTGAGCAGAGAAATTGCAGGGGAATGATCTATACACTAAAACTGCATAATTTAGCTAAAGTAATTTAGGTGACTATAGTGTTCCTTTAAGTTATATGCTGATGATGTATTACTAACTATCCAGAACCCATGGGAGTCTATTGACCATGTTATGGATACATACAAAATTATAGACAATATTCTAATTATAAAATAAACGCTGAAAAATCAATGGCATTATATCTAAACACATCTCAAATCAATACTGATAATATAGAACAGGCATAGGCAACCTTCGGCACTCCAGATGTTTTGGACTACACCTCCCATGATGCTTTACCAGCATTGTGGGTGTAAGAGCATTATAGGGGATGTACTCCACAACATCTGGAGTGCCGAAGGTTGCCTATCCCTGACAGGGCCGCCACCAGAAATTTTGGGGCCCCTAACTGAGCTCAGGGTCTGGGCCCCGCCTCCAAAACCGCCCACAGAGACCGCCTCCAAATCCCACCCACAGGAATACACACACAGACACAAACACATTCACTGATACAAAAGGACACAGATACACACACACACACACACACACACACTGATACATACTAACAGACACACATACAGGCATACATACTGACACACAAATACTGAGACATACACACATATACAGACACACAGGCGTACATAGTGACAGACACCTACTAACATAGATACAGACACACATGCATAAGGACATACAGACACATTCATAATGACATACAGACAGACATTCATACTGACATACACACATTCATACTGACATGCAGACATACATACACTGACATTCATACACACATAATGACATGCATACAGATAGACATACATTCATACTGGCATACATACATTCATACAGACACTGACATCCATACATACACACATTCATAATGACATACATTCATACTGGCATACATGCATTCATACAGACACACATTCATAATGACATGCAGACATACATACACTGACATGCATTCACATAGACATACATGCATACAGACAGACATACACACATTCATAATGACATGCATACATACATACACTGACATTCATACACATAATGACATGCATACAGATAGACATACATTCACACACAGACACACACACACAGACAGACATACACACAGACAGACATACACACATACATACATACACAGACAGACATACACACACACAGACAGACATACACACAAACAGACATACACACAGACAGACATACACACAGACAGACATACACACAGAGAGACATACACACAGACATATACACAGACATACATACACACAGACATACATACACACAAATAGACATACACACACACAGACAGACAGACATACACAGACATTCACACATACATACACACAAACAGACAGACATACACACAAACAGACATACACACAGACATACATACACACAGACATACATACACACAAACATACATACACACAGACAGACATACCCACAGACAGACATACACACAGACATACATACACACAAACAGACATACATACACACAAACAGACATACACACACACAAACAGACAGACAGACACACACACAGACATACATACACACAAACATACATACACACAGGCAGACATACACACAGACATACATTCACACAGACATACATACACACAGACATACATACACACATACATACACACATACATACACACATACATACACACAGACAGACATACACACAGACATACAGACATACATACACACAGACAGACATACACACAGACAGACAGACAGACAGACATACACACAGACAGACAGACATACACACAGACAGACAGACAGACAGACATACACACAGACAGACAGACATACACACAGACAGACAGACATTCACACACACACACAGAGCTCATTTTCCAGCCACCCTCCTGTTTCTTACCTTGTCTTTGCAGGAGGGTGGCTGGCTGGGGCTGATGGGACTGTCAGTCGGCTGGCTCTCCCTCTTCATTGTCGGGCGGGCGGGGCTCTCACTCTTCATTGACTGTCGGGTGGGCGGGCGGGCGCTCCCTCCATCCGCGCGGAGTGAGCTGGGAGGAAGTGACCACTTCCTCCCAGCAGCACTTGCGCTGCGGCGGCAATTTATTTTTTAAAGGGGCCCGGTCGCGCTATACCACGGCCACAGCGCTGACCGGGCCCCTGAAGATATGGAGCCCATCGGGTGGCCCTAAGGCCACCCGATGGGCCCCATCAGCGTGCGGGCGCCGCAGTTCCGCTGCTACACGTCGGGCCCGGGCGGCCGGGCCCCCCAGGGCCGCCGGGCCCGTGACAACCGTTATGGTTCTCACCCCCTGATGGCGGCCCTGATCCCTGATATAGAACATAAATACGAATTTAGAAAGTTAAAAACTATTTCAAATATTTGGGTATTAAAATCTCCAAGAAATGGATGGAACTCAATCTACTACCATTAAATAAAGAATCTAATATTAATTTAAAAAAAATAAAAACCTTAGACATCTCCTGGTTAGGGAAGATAAATACATTAAAAGCATATATTGTACCGAGTTTACATATTATGAGAATGATCCCCCTGAGAGTACCAGAGAGTTGGCTGGATTTAATACAATCATCATTCACTAAATCTATCTGGTCAGGTAAAAACCCCAGAATAAATCGAGAAATAATGTCAAGGAAAAAAGATTAGAGAGGTATAAGTATTCCAATCATTCAGGATATTGCAAAAGCCAATTTATTGGCACATATTTTATTGTAAATAAGAATGATTCAAAGAACGAAAACTGGTACATTAGAGAACAAAATGTAACCAAATTTAAATTTAAGTCCTTCCTATGGTCAATAGAACAGGAAGATATTTATTATATTAAAACCTCAAAGTCACTAATAGTCCAACAAATGTTTCCAATTTGGTCTCTTTTTAAAAAAAACTAATTGGTATAAAAGAGAAAATAATACCAGCCATACACTTAAAAATATTGTCAAATTTGGGGGCGGAGCCTGGCAGAGTACCGGAGCAGACACGCTTTCTCCGAGCTCTGCAATAATCCATGAAAATCGCAAGTTTTGCAGCTGATAACGGGCACATAGAAGGTCCACAAACCTTATTTACAATACAGCAACCGACATGGGCCGAAAAAACAAAAAGCCGAAAGCCGATAAGGACTTTCCAAGTCGAGATATCGGTGAACTGTTCCGCAATAAGCAGCAGGCCGCGTGGGACAAGATGGCCGCCCTGGGAGAGGATTTCTCCTGTTCCTCGGAGGAATACTCCGCTGACCCGGAGGAAGGAGCTGCCGCTAATCTAAGTGCAGGCCCCGGGCACAAGAAGCGGGACGACGGGGAGCCTGTTACGGCAACTATGCTGAGGATGATGCTTGCTGAACTGCGCGCCAATATTGCGGGAGACATGGCCCACTTCCAAAAGGCGGTGGACACCGCGATGACCAAAATTGCCCAACTGGAGGCAGCGCACAGCACCCACGACTCCAGACTATCTGCAGTGGAGAAGAGGATTGAAGAGCTGGAAAAGCTACACGCCACTACAACGGGCAGACTGGACACGCTGGAAGATGTGAGGAGAAGGTACAACCTCAAGCTTAGAGGGGTGCCGGAATCTGTGGGGGTATCATTTTCTTCGAAGGTTCATTGCGGCCTACATGATGCCTAAACAAGCGAAGGCAGTCAAACTCGATGGTATGTTTCGGATCCCGGTACCAAAAACTGCTCCACCTTCTACAACTCCAGACCTCATAGTTCGTTTCCAGTCGCTACAGGACAGGGCCCTGCTCCTTGAGCAGTGAGGGGGAAGAACCAAATAATATTTGAAGACGCCACGCTGCAGATCTTCCCGGACCTCACCAGGAACACACTAGCCTGGCACCGCTCCCTGCGCCCTCACCTGCAGCTTATGCGGGCAAAGGACATTACCTACCGCTGGGGCATGCCGAGGACTCTCCTTTTCCAGGTACAGGGAGAAGCATACCGGGTGAGCACCCTGCAAGAACTTAGAGAACAACTGAACGGACTGGGCTTTCCCTTCCCGACTGCTACTTCGGGGTCTGGACTGGCTCGTATTGACCCGGCTGAAATCCAGGAGTTCGTGCCCCGTGCTGCCAGGGTCTCCCCAAAGCCCGGACCTGCGACCTGACTGCATAATCTGAGACCGTCCCAACAGCAGCCTGCTTGGGCTTCACAGCCCCTTAAATATCGGGACTAGCCGCAAGATACCGTCCTGATGGTTTTTTCTACTTAGTATTATTACCACCGTATGGTCTTTTATTTTACTGTATTTTATTTCCTTTTTGTTTAAATTAATGTTCACTTGCTATGCTCTGACATGTGTACACGCATACAATAACAACGACACATAGTCACATACCGGGGAGAGTTTCTCGCCCCCCCCTTTTTTGCCTTACAAGGCTGCTTATCCAGCTCGGAACACAGACCAAACCGGCCCCTAACACGCTGATACTCTGTCTAACGCATGACACATAATCTACCGAACCACCCCCCCCCCCACCTCTCACTTATCATAACCCATAGGGACTCTTTAGCCCCCTTATCCTACCCCAACAGGGGAGAGAGGGTGACCCCATAGGTGGTGGCACCTATTAGTTCTCATCGCGACTTGCATCACCACCAATGTTATGCCTTTCTGACACTAACTTCCTATTAACATAAAAATGTGCAATGCTTATAATGCCACGTATGTATACAACTATGCGATTGTGAAGCCTGCATACGCTGTTGTGGCAATGTATGCTTCTCTTGTTCTTTCTTGCACAACCAAAATAAAGAATTAAAAAAAAAAAATATTGTCAAATTTAATACATACCAAAAGAGTTGTGGTGGTGACAAAACTGTGGATGAAAACCCCTTCCACCTGAAGTAAGTGGATAGTTAATACATTGCTAAACACAAATACAGTTCATTTACATATGCCTACCATGAATCCCTTGCAGTAGTGAGAGCACTGTTAAAGTGAGATTTCTGTGGTAAAAGCAAATCTTATGGCTTGACTGGTGTGTGCATTTGTGTTTAGCAATGTATTAACTGCCAAATTAATGATAGATACAAACTTAGAATTATGGATCCATAAAGGTATGAAAATGATCTCTAACCTAAGAGGAAAAATATTTAAATCTTTCGAACAACTTCAAATTGAATACAATCTACCGTCTACTGAATTGTTTAATTATATAAAAACATCTTTCTTAAAAAAATACTTGAGATTCAAACCTCTTGAGCCCCCAGTTAAGATCTTGACAGAAATGATTGAACAAGCAGAGTATACCCATTTAGTCAACAAATGTCGAATACTAGTCTATAAAGCAAAGACAAAGCTAACTCCTCTAGCAATTGCAAAATGGAATTATCTTGACAGATCTTGACAGAAATGATTGAACGAGCAGAGTATACCCATTTAGTCAACAAATGTCAAATACTAGTCTATAAAGCAAAGACAAAGCTAACTCCTAAATACACATGAAGCTCATTATAAGATATTAAACAGATGGTATAGAACTACAAAAAAATTTGCAAAAAAATTATTCTACAGCCTCCTCCACTTGCTGGAGATGCTCTGAGTCAATAGCAGATTTTAAACACATCTGGTGGGATTGCCTGACAATACGACACCTCTGGGAGACAACAAACCATTATCTATCAACTTAATTAGAAAATACGTTTAAATTGACCCAGGACATAGCTTTGTTACATATGGATATGAAGATGATTAATAGAAACCTTTACCGGTTATCCTCCACACCCTAATGGCTGTCAAAATATCAATAGCCAGAAACTGGAAGTCCCCTCTGGTGGATAGCTGGTCCAGGATTCACTCACAAAGTATTACACAATGTTAGATGGAATGTGCCATTGCCAGGTGCTCCACCCTATTGAGCAATAAAATTACATTCCCCGGGCAATGTACTCAAGTGGGTAGACATAGAGAACGAAAACTACCCTAAGGGGAGGATTAGAGACCTACTGTGGACCACCAAATCGTTATGCCCAAATGTATCACATCTGTTCCCAACCACGAAACTCGCAATACACTAATGGGACCTCCTTCAGAAGCAACATCACACACATCTTCAATTCCATCCGTATGCCCCTTTTAACATTGGCTCACCTTCCAGAATTGGGGCAAGCATGGTATCTCCCCTATTGATACACTGACACAACAAAACAAGGTCCTTCCCTTTCCAGAGCTGCAACAAAGACATGGCTTACCGAATTCATATGTATTCTCATACTTGCAAATCAAGAGCATAATACAAACACATGTATACACAGCAACGGACCTATCTCACCCTGGTCCTATCGAAAGCCCAGGAGATATATGATAGATGCCGCAAAATGCCTACTCAGCCTAAAGCTCTTTCATTATGTTACAAATCCATTATGCAGAGCACCCCACACCCGACACCCACCTTTATGGCCCAATGGGCACAAGAAACCGGGTTCACCTGGTCTGAGACAGAGTGGATCAGGTCCCTCAATGCTCTGAAGGGGCAAACCCAATGCTACTCACACATGGAAGCACATGAGAAACTGGTCTATCGCTGGTACTTAATTTCCAGTAGACTCCACAAAATCTACCCTGCTTTACCGAGTTTTTGCTGGAAATGCGGGGAAACAGAGGGCCATATGATACTCATATGGTAGAGCTGCAAAGCCCTCCAACCACTATGGGAAGCAGTAAATGATCTCTTTCTAGCGGTAGATCCTAACCTGCCGCCCTTAAACATACAATTAGGATAATTACCGATGCTCCCCAGAGACATACATGCCACAAACAGACAACCGTTTCTGCTCACCATCCTAGCAGCCAAGAACCAAATAGCTATACACTGGAAGCAGCCTAAATGCCCAACTACATCGCAATTACTAGATAAACTTAAACAATACTATGTGTACGAGAAGATGTCTCTCTCATCCACGAACCGCGATACAGTGTGGAAGCCATGGAAAGAAAAGGGGTTTATTGGGTAGGGAGCAACCTGGGAGGTTTGATTTGATACTGACTGACAAATATAGACACAGCAAACTCCCCGATCAATCATGCTCCACTCGAATACATACAGCAGACATAGCAGGGGCCGCTTGATATGCACATACGTGTGTATACTACCCCAATGACCAACCTGAACCCCTTATAAATTAGCTTTTGCTATGTTAGATAACTCACTAATTACATATGCATTGTGTTTTGAATATGTGTAACTACATGATCCCCCCTTTTTTCCTTCTGTGCCCCCCCATTTTTACGTTTCATTTCGTATGACATAAAATGAAATAAAATCTCCAAATTAGAAAAAAAAGAGCCAATATTCGAGATGCAATCTGGGATCTTCGTGTGGCAACTGACTTCTTCACAGAAGCTTCCCTAGATATAGCCAAGATATTCTCTCGTACTATTGATTTACCTGTAGCAGCTAGGAGAGCATTATGGCTCCACGACAGGGGTCCTAATGCATCCTCCAAATCTAATCTCTGCACCATTCTGTTTGAAGTGAAGCTGCTGTTTGGGAAATCCCTTTAAGAAGGTGCCTGAGGACTGCAAAGTGTTTCTATCTCAAGACAGAAGATCCAGGAAGCCTAACTCCTCATGGTCCAGCTGAAGAAAAACCTCCAGGGCCAGTATTTCCAGGACACACAAAGCTACCGACATGGCAGGGAATACTCTATAATAGTTCGTAGCGAGGTGGTCAATCTTTCAAGGTTTTAATAGATCTAAGAACCAGTCATTTTATTCATCAGGAAAGAACTTCTCACTGTCCACTTCTGTTAGTAGGAGCCCGACATTCTGTGTTCAAAGATACCTGGGCTCGTCACATTCTAGACACCTGGGCTGTATCCATTATCCAGATGGGATACAGACTGGAATTTCTTCGAAGACCAACAAGAAACATTTTTGAAGGAATATGTAGGAAACCTTCTAGACAAAGATGTAATTTCTCAGGTCCCGCAAAAACAGTGGTTTCAGGCACAATATTCACCTCTCTTTCTGGTGCAAAATAGGCAAGGCAAGTAGAGGCCTTTACTTGATCTGAGAAGGTCAAAAAAAGGTTGAATGTCAGATCCTTCAGGATGGAATCAATCAGATTCATCTCCACAGCAATTTGAAGGAATAATTTCCTTATCTCTATAGATCTCAGGGATGCTTACTATCCCAATAGCCTCAAACAATTAGTGTTACCTCAGGTAGGAGAACACCACTTCAAATTTTGTGCGCTATCATTTGACCTCGGTACAGCCCCAATAACCTTTTTCAAAGGTACTGGTTGCGCTTATAGCGATACTGAGAGTCCAGAACATCTTCGTTAAATTACCTGGACAATCTACTTATAGTAGGGGGAAATCCAAGAGCACAGAGCAATATAGTTTTCTCAGAACTCCAGGTTTGGCTAGTTGATAAACAAAAAAAGAACAACCTCAAACCAGCTCAGAAAATAACATTTCTGGGTGCAGAATTCAATACCCACCAGGACACAATTTCTCTATCCTGAGAACAGGTACACATATTATGGAAGTTTCTCTCCCAGTTTATTCAATTATGCTTGGTAACAGCGAGAAGGTACATGCAACTGCTTGGAATCTTGACTTCCGATGGGCTCGATGGTATTTCAGGGTTTGTGGCGGAACCAACCTCGCCACTGTGCACTGGAGAAGCCTGGTTGCTCGCCTGCTCCCTTTAGACTATGGCCCCTGTTCTTTTTTCCTGCAGAAATGCCGGTTTGTGCCTTTCTGCGGACTGTTAAAGCCATGCTACCCCAGATAGCTATGCCATGGAGCCCAGCCGTATACTGAAAGACTGTATGAAAGACTTTGGCTCCATGGCGATTGAACTGTATGTATGTGATCTGAGCGCCATCCGGTAATAATGTGTGATCTAAGCTATCTGGGGATAGGTAGAATGTCTGTATTTTATGTAATAAATGTAACCTTGTGTATTTTATTGTATTTTTATGTATTTTATTGTCCTTTGTCTGCCATGTGGCTAATGGAGTTTTGCCTCTGTCCTTGGAGATAATTGGATTACTTCTCAATTATGTCCAGGATAGAAGACTCTGTGGAACTGGTTTTGGGCAGAAAAGCCATGCTTCATTTGGTCACAAAGGACTTCGATCTATCTTTTGAACCAATGGACCAATTTGGATGATTTTGACATATGTTTGTTTTTGGAGTATGTTGCTTATGAAAATGTGTGTTTTATGTTTGTGACATGTATATTTTAGAAGTTATAAAGAATGTGTAAAAACTGTATTCCTCTGCCTGTGATAATGAGATTACCCATTTTGTTCAGTAATCATATCACAGGCAGAGGGGAGGATTTTGTGTGGGAGTGTCTGTGTGTATTGTACGGATTGATTGGTTGTTCTGTAATACCCTGTGGGCTGTACTGTGGTTGTGGATTGGGAATAAAAGAGACTGTATGTGCCAGGACAGACAGATTCTGCTTAACCCTCAAACCAAAGTGTCGTCTCGTTATTGGGGGAATTGGATTGTATGCTGACTGCCAGGATTCGTAGAGTTTGCAGTTCGGGAGATTGGTGCTTACAGTTGCTGCCTGTGCATCTGGAAAGGGGAATATCGCGTTTTTAACCTCTGGTGAGCAAAACGGTCCGTTACAGGGTTCTTCAGAGGTAATTCCTAGCCCAGTTCAACAAGAGGAAGATGAACTGGAGGTACTGACGATATCACCATCAGTGAAGCTACACCTTGCCTGGTGGCTGAAAAAAAGAAAATATAGCTTATGGTTTAAGTTAACAGAACCTCACTGTATAGTGATAACCAGGAATTCCAGTTTTCGAGGATGGGGTGTGCATTGCTTGGATCAAGTTACACAGGTTCCATGGACAAGGAAGGAAACAATGCTACCATCAAATATTCTGGAATTACAAGCCATTATCAAAGCTCTTCTACATTTGCTGAAGAACAAGTGGGTCCCAATTCAAGGTGGCTATATCCTATGTCAACTATCAAGGTGAGACACACAGCTCCTTGTTGATGAAGGAGTTACAGCACATGATGATCTGGGCACAGAAGAACATCCAGGGTTTAACTGCAGTCCACCTACCAGGGGTTCAGAATGCAATTGCAGAATATGTGAGCAAAGTAACAGTGGACAGAGTAGAATGACAGATCTATAGAGACACATGCTACACAATGCAGGTTGAACAGTAAGATATGTTTAATTCTAATCCAAGAGACAATACAAAGATATGATGTTTTGTCATCATGTATCATACTCTTGAGACGGAGGGTAAGAATGGGGGGCTGGCGGGGGGGGGGAACCAATCTGCTGGGCATGCTATGCCGCCCTGCAGCATTAAAGCCAACATTTTTCAGAATGGTACGTCCAACGTCCTTAAGGTTAACCACTCTTTTCCTTGTAAATGCATTAAAACCAAGCTCCTATAATTATATCAATCTCTGCAGTGCCACATAAAAGAACAGTATATTGAATGCATCTTTGAAGCCAACGTCTACCTCAACTGGGCCAGACAAAATTGCATCTTTTCTGATATGTATATAGGTTATATATGTTAAGTTATACATTACTATGTTCTTGTTTAAAATTGTAAAAGATATTTTAAAAAGTTAATTACTACCAAATATAGTGGGCTTACATCATGCACACCCTCAATTTAAAAAAAGCAACTCCATTTTAACCAAAATTTTAAAGATGGTAACATTTTGACCCCATTGCAGTTCAGCTCATTAGAATTACATACAAAAAAAAAAAATTTCAGAGAAGTCAGAAAAGCAGGAAAAAATTAGCCTACTAATGTGGTGCCAAGTACAAATGGCTACAATGAGGATTCAGAATGTTCCCCGTAATAGAAAACAATTGCTTACTTTGGACAATGGTCGCTGGACATGCAGCAGCCCATTTCAATGCGTGTAGGCTGGTGAGGGAGATCTTTGATCTCCTCACTGGCCCATGAAGGCACACAGCAGGTCCGGCACATGGATAGCACTGGCCCGGCATGGGTGGCATGAGAGATCCTGTGATCTCCCATATTTGCCTCGGTCCATTGTCACCGCGGCCCACCGGAAATTTTCCCGGTTTGCCTGATGGCCAGTCCAGGCCTGGCTGAGTGAGTGAACTGGATCTTGCCAGTTGTATGGATTGGCCCTTATAATGTATACATGTTCAGGTGTGTGCAGATGTAAGATACACAATCAACACAAAGTTAGCAACAGCTGTAAGACAAGCAACCACAGGGCAACCTTTTGTAAATCATCCTACACTGACAAGAGCGCCCGGAGGACTGTCACATGAAGAGGTCAGAGGGGTAGAAACTAATGGGGCAAAAGGCTGTCCACCACAACAGCACAGCAGATACCAGTGTTCAATATCTCCTCTAGAGTTCTGACTTTATGGGAAACACAGCTGCTAAGTAAAGTATTATCTTTTGTCTCCACCACACATCCTAATTCTTTACAGTGGGACATAGAGATGTATACATTTGGGAGAAAAATACAGCTGAAGAATTTCTTAAAAAAGGAACCTCTGAGTGAGACATAACCTTCTATTTTTAAGAAAAAGAGTGATTTTGAACCTCAATTTACACAGCATCATCAAAGCCTTTCTGAAATTGGTTCTACAGTAAACATTTGTTTGAAAATCCTCCATACAAAAATGTCAACCTTACACACATGGAAAGGAAATGAATCAATTCTTTGGCCACTGACCCCTCCATAGAGATAAGGGGAGAAGACAAAGGAGGTGGGATCGTAGTGCAAAACTACAATCTATACAGAAAGGAGGTACTAAGACAACTTTCGGATAATTCACCATATCTGATAAATAGTGACCCCACCAACACTACTACATGTTAAATAAAAACATAGTAAAAATTGGATTAAAAGAAGGACATATCACAGCAGGAGATCTTTTTCATTACAAAAATCCCCATACTACATTATTATACTGCATTTTAAAATTGCACAAAAATGCCTGTAATCCAGTGGTATGAACAACAGTCTCAGCTAAAGGGTAAAGAGAGAAAAAAGGTTGCGCCAAAAATAAAAAATAAATATAAAAAATAAATAAAAAAATAAAATAAAATAAAAAATAAAACTTAGAATAAAAAGTATCAAAATATGAAAATATAAAAAAATATATAAAATACAGAATAGTTCCAATGAATGTCTGGAGATAAGATAGGTATAGTCACTTAATTCCGCTGTGGGGGTAGGTTCTTTTGTTGTAGTAGTTCCCACCGTCTTGTGATATGAAAAACACAAAGTAAAAGGACTAATCGTGCGGAGTGTATACACTTAGTGAGATGGTATTAAAAATATGTTTGTTACACTCACATTTAGGTGAGCTATAGCCAGCTCAGGGTTTGTAGGCATATAGCGGTATAATCCCCGCTTACAGGATATATTGGTGCTTGTCCTCCAAGGGGTTCGTCCAACTCTCAGGAGAAGAAGGAGATAAAAACAGCAGATAGTGCTCTCTGATGGTATTTAAAGGTGGTGAATAAAATAAGATAAAATATACTCACAAGTAAAGTGCAGGTCACACTGCACTTTAGAAATAACGTTAGTGGTATAATCCCCACTTCAGGATATTCAGTATAAAAATGCCAGGAAAAGATAAAATAAATAATAATAATAGTGTGAAAAAATGATAATGGTACAAGTATCTAACCAAAAATCATTTATTCTTAAATAACACAATATTAAAAACCATTTAACGCCTTTCACCGCTGGGGCTTTATCAAAAAATTTAATAACATAAAACCTGGCACATAAAGAATTTATATAGGTACACTGGTACTTTAAAAAATGGTGCCAAGATGACATAATTACTTGGCAGCCAATCAAAATCATACAGTTTACATTTCATGAAAGACAAATAAAAACTTTGAATAAAAGTGTACATCTTAGTATACTTTATACCCTATCCTTGTGGGTTGAATTATATTATAAAACGAGGTTTTAAAACAAAGTTATGATCAATTTAAAAATTTGCGCGTCACGTGACTCGCACAGCATCATGGGGAATGTAGTGTGCGAGTCACGTGATCGGCGTGAGATGACTGGTGAGGTAGTGCAGCCGTTCTATTGGTGGGCGGCATGCACTCCTCTGAGTGGATCAGAGATCAACACGTGACCCGTGGCCAATGGGAGAGTAGTGTGCGGGTCACGTGGTCGGCACATCGGCGAAAGGGCGCATGGGAAGTGTAGTTTTAAGCGCCCTTTCGTCTGTAGGTAGATAATAGCGAAAAATAGAAAAAATTCATAATGTCTATAAATTTAAATAGACAGAATGTATAGATTAATTGGTCAGTAAGTAAATGCTGTATAGTTAGACATATTGTATATACCCATATTGGAGAGACTGAATATGATAGTATAAATAAGGGGGGAAAATTAATTTTATAGTGTGTACATGATCTTTAGAATATATAATATATAATAACACAATTTTAAGAACCATTTTAAAGGGAATATTCATAGAATAACTTAAGATATAATAAAACAATATATAATAACACATTTTTAAAAACCATTATAAAGGAAATGTTCATAGAATAACTTAAGATATAATAAAACAATATATAATAACACATTTTTAAGAACCATTATAAAGGAAATGTTCATAGAATAACTTAAGATATAATAAAAACATTTTAAGAGCCATTTTAAAAGAAAGCACATATTAATAGGGATGAATCTTAGTAGTAAATAAAAAGACAACGTATATGGGTATAGGAAAGCTGTAGTAGTGGAAGTCATAAGTCTCAGGCCTCAAGGTCTTAATGTTGACTTTGATCTATTTAATTTCTTATGACAATATCACTGTTTTTTTAAAAATGTTTTATCATTTTTATGCTTTTTGCTGTCGGTCTGGGGTTATCCTATCTATAGTTGTTACCTACGGCATTATAGTCTAGGATACCCCCGACCTGACAGCATTTTTACTATACACATCATATAAACGTATTTAATATATGCATTACAGTTGCAGGAGGAGATAGCCCAAAACAGTTCCAGGGGAATAGGTGCTCCGGTCGGTCTCTGTTTGGGGGTTCCTGTGAACACGATCCAAGTGCAGCTGCACACATTCGGGAGACAAAAATGGCCGCCACTCTTTTGTCGACCACATGCATTCAGTTATACAAAATGGCATGCACCCAGTGGAAGCATTTATTAATTACTGTGGCAGCCATCTTGTTGCACAAAAGCAGGCAGCGAGACTTGGTCATCAAATGTCTGGAACTCCGAGGCGGACACTCGACGGCGCAAGCACTGGTGAAACTACACAAACGCCTGCTTCCTTTCGCGGCAAGCCAGGGGAACTGTTCTCCTTTTCGTACATTTGGAACTCCTAAAAATGAGTGACTGCTACCTCTAAAACTATGGAGCTATTTTGGGCAGGCACCTCGCGCGGGTCGGTCAAAACTTCACCCCGGTGGCGATTTGACTGTGTTCCTGGCATCTGAGCGCTTTTAGAATATGTTGGGCACTCAGATCATGCTATCCAGTGATGTTTGAACTATGGGCATTCCTTTATGTGAAATATGTATTTTTGTGTATTTTCTATATTTTGTCATTTTATACTTGGTCATGGTGACATGGGAATTTGTGGACATTTTGTGGGTTTGTTTATGGTAGTGTCAAAATGCAAGTAATGGCATTTATTGGGACTGCAGGGTATTACCAGGGGTTTGTACCAGACTACAGCACCATAGCTAAGTCCCAGGCAGGTTTTATGGTCTCTAGAGTGTGAGGACACCTTCCAGAAGTTGAAAGTGGCCCTGAGCGAGGCACCTGCTTTTAGCTGCACCAGACCACACTAAAAGATTTCTCGTTCATACAGATGCCTTAATGTTTGGACTGGGAGCTGTATTGAGCCAGGTTGGGGAAGACGGCATGGAGCATCCAGTGGCATATCTGAGCAGGAAGGTGTTACCTAGGGAAGTCAGTTATGCCACTGTGGAGAAGGAGTGCCTAGCCCTTGTGTGGGCACTAAATAAACTACAGCCATACTTGTATGA
This sequence comes from Pelobates fuscus, assembly GCF_036172605.1. Lineage (NCBI taxonomy): Eukaryota > Metazoa > Chordata > Amphibia > Anura > Pelobatidae > Pelobates > Pelobates fuscus. The sequence continues at coordinate 86,764,141 of NC_086326.1, read as the reverse complement.
GTGGTACAATGCAATATACACACTACTATAGATAGTAATTGTAGTGAAATATATACACAAATACTTAACTTAAATGTTATAATGCAGCCTCCCAAGATCGTTACCCAAAGAAGACGACCTTTTCAAATATAGATAACCACAAACAACAAAACTTCGGGATACGGCTGAGAATAATTCTAAATGGAACATAAAAAAATATACAACATAGTGAAGTACAATTAACACATCTTTTTGCGCTATATATGAATGCACTCACAAAATTGTGTAGAATATATCGCTCATAGGGTGCCTACCCCGATAGGTGTGGGGGGCTGATAGTCCCTTGGCTCCTCGTGAGACTCCTTAGTAATACTCAGGACTTCAAACAGGTTGGTAGGAAAAATGCTTTTATTGATAAAAGGTGAAAAATCACCATTAATAAAATAAATTAAAAGACGGTATGGTCCTACGCGTTTCGTTCTGCAAAGAACTTCCTCAGGGACCGCATATAAAAATAAGATCAATGTACAATCATAACATATGAAAAAAAACATATCCTAATCCCCCAACCCCTAGTCCTCTTTAACCCCTTAAGGACACATGACATGTGTGACATGTCACGATTCCCTTTTATTCCAGAAGTTTGGTCCTTAAGGGGTTAAATAGGGCTAATCCCTATGTCCATTGGTGGTTCCGTGGGTGGTACCCGGTGTCCGTCGCTTGATTGGTCCTATCGATGCGTTGTTCAGCTGTTTTCCATCTCCTCGTATTGCTATTAATCGAATTTGGCGCGTTCGGAAAACCGGAACCGGAAGTATGGGTCGTACTACACTTCCGCGTTCCACATGCGTTCCACGTGCGTTCCACCCGCGGTTGATATGCGTTCCACCTCCGTTCTGTTTCAATCTTTTTACTTAATCATAGAAATCAACAAAGAGCAGTATATTCTATCTACTAAAGGGAGAAGAAGTATTAGTAACCTCATTGTCTGCATATTTTATCTATAATTCAACTCACATCAAATCACCATTGTATAGTTGTAATCAGACAGTAATACAAGAATATTTAAAGTATAAAGTGTGTGTAAAGGGACACATTTTGGTAAAAGTATATAATTCAATCTCCCAAAAATATCTCATGTTAGTTTAAAGTGTAATATACACAATGAAAGAATCTATTATATATTATATTTGAATATTTATTAGTTATTAGTGTAATTGGTGCCAGAAAAAAAGAAATAAGAATAAAGTGAATATTATAATGTTCCTGTGAATAATTTCCACTATTAAATGGAGTTACACATATATCCAATATCTCAAATAATTCTAATGTGAAAATATTTTCACCTATTATTTCCATTAATGGAAATATATAAATTTAATATTATATTTAAAGAAAACAAATGTTTACCAAAATGTGGGAAATCCATATATCCAAAAAACAATTGGATTCCCAAATTCTAAGGAAATCCAACTAATATACATATACAATGTAAAGACACAGAACATGTATAATTTAGACAAATGGATAGAAAAAACAGTATTGAGATGAATTAAAATAACAATAACCCCAAAGAAGTTATTTAAATGTTAATGTGTAAAAGACAAATAATTACATAAATCCTAATCCAGAAAGCATACTAAATCAATCCCTATGTTAAGACCTTTCGGCTCTAGGGTGTTTAACCTATGTATCCAAAAGGTTTCCCTCTGAGATAGTTTTTGGACCCTGTCACCACCTCGCCAGAATGGAAAAACTCTTTCAATGCCCATAAATCTAAATTCCTCAAAAGTAAATGATGGACAGTTGGAACAGTGAGCCGGAACTGAATGAGTTGTAAGTTTTTTCCTAATATTATTTGACTTTCAGAATCCTTTTTGTGCATCCCACGTACTGTTTGCCACACGGACATTGCAGTAAATAAACTACATAGTCCGTGTGGCAACTGATCTCAGACTTCATTTTGAAAACTTCCCCTGTGACATTACTATGAAAGACCTTAGTTTTAAACAATGATGTAGTGGTACAAGCTTTCCAGATTCCACAGCCTCTATATGAACCAGAGGTCGAAGAAGAATGCATATTCATATCTAATGAATTCTTATTGTAGCCTCTGTCAATAAGTTTCCGCTTGATGTGTGATGATTGGGCCCTAAAATCCTGTAGATTAGAGCAGTTCCGTCTAACACATGTAAACTGGCTTCTAGCTATACCTCGTAGCCATGGTTTATGATGGCAGCTTTGTTGGTGTACAAAGCCGTTGCCATCTGTAGGTTTAAAAAAACACCTAGTTTGTATTTGATCCTGATCAGAAAAAAGGACAAGATCCAAAAAATGGATTTCATGTTTATTCCATACTGGAGTGAAAATTAGATTATACTGATTCCCATTTAAATAATGAACAAAATCCTGAAAAGCAACCGAAGACCCCTTCCAAATAATAATAACATCATCGATGTATCGCCGCCATAGGACGAGGCTCTCCCTCCAGCCATGCCCCGACCACACGAAAAGTTCTTCCCATCTTCTCATGTAGGTGTTGGCATAGCTGGGGGCGATCCTGGTACCCATGGTGGTCCCAGTGGTCTGTAAATAATAATCACCATTAAAGAAAAAATAATTGTGATCCAAAATATCTCGCACATAGGAAGGTGCTCCCTGTGCATACTTCTGTAAAAAGGAATCTACATAAGCGGATAAGTTAGCTGTTAAAGAACTTACACCGCTAATAATAGGGCGCCCTGGTGGATTAGGGAGGCGTTTATGTGTTTTAGGGAGAAAATAAAAAATTGGTATAATGGGATTCTTTTGAAATAAAAAAACATTTTAACATTTTAAAACTAGAGAACAAATGATATATACGTGGCAATACAACAAGTGGTGCTCATGGGCCTAAATTCCCTCCGTCTTGTCTACACATGCTTCTCCAGCAGTATGACAATTACTGGTCCCACAGGCAGTGCATTAAAGTGACATTTTAAGCACCAAAAAAAAAAACTTTATCTCAATGAAGCTCAATTCTCTGCAGTTTCTGAAGTAAAATCACTTTTATTGACACCTCAAGTGCCTCAAACTCACACAGCCTCTCTATGCACTTTTTGAAAAATTGTCTAAACATATTTAGCTTCCCTGAGAGAAACTTCAATAATATGTGGATCTGTCCCCAGGATGCTGCATAAACAGTGTTTAACTCCTAAATGGCAGAGCATTAAGCAATAAGATGGCAGAGCATGGTCTATACGCCAAAACTGCTTCATTAAGCTTAAATTGTTTTGGTCCAAAGAGTAATTTGCTGAACTACATGGGTCACAGCCATTTCTATTGAGACAGGGCACTCAGTTGCACCTTTCAAGGGGGGGCCCAAGTCGGCCCTTCCCTTGCAAAACTATTGTTTACTATATTGCCAATACAGCAATATACTAAATAACAAAGAGGTGCTCCTGGGCTTGAAGAGTAGAAAGTTTCCCTTTCTGTTAAGTCAATATTTATGGAACTCCAACAACAGTCTCTGATGACATGTCAGTTAGGCACGAAACGCATCGGTACTCCTAATGCATGCACTGGCTGTATGTCTACTCTACTTGAATAAAGGTATCTATTTATACTTTTGTTGCATTCAGGTTTTTCTTCCATATGGAAGAGATCCGGCAATTCAGTTTTTCAGCAACTCCAATAACATCCATTGTTTGTAAAAACTGATTTCATGTTTATTTATAAAACTCAACTGGAAGGCTGTGTTTTAATCATTGAGCATCAGAGAAATAAAACAGAGAATTATCTGGATCCATTAAAAAAAAAATGGCTTGATCTTGTTCAGAGCTGTAGTTTAGTTTCAGTGAACCTTGCTACGTATCCTGTGATTTAGATGTAAAATCAATACAGCCTGCAGCTCAGAATTCTCAAGCTTTTGAAGTTCTAAATTAACTAAATGCGGGTCAATGGTGGTATAATGATACAGCATTTGCCATGATCCTAATTATATTGCACAAACAGTCTGCGTCATAATCATTCAATGCCTCTTTATTTAAAGTGATAGTATGTTACAATACTGTAGAAGCATAATAACACTTTAAGGACATCTGTGAATTGGCTAATCAATGTTTACACTGGTGAATTATTACCTCTGCATTTTAATGCTTACCCACTACCTATCCATCCAAAAAATATAGACCCTTGGCACTAATGTCAAAGGAAATTCACTATAGTCCACTGCACTAAAAAACAAAACAAAAAAAAAAAAAAACAACCATAAAGATAGACTATAGTCACCAAAACAAATTTAGCTAAATAAAACAGTTTTTGTGTATAGATCATGCCTCTGAAGTTCCACTGCTCAATGGTTTCATTTTCAATCAGATGCAGCTTTAAACATTTTAGCTCCTGTTCTGTAAATTGAACTTTTATTACATACAGGAAGCTCCAGTAGGGTCTATTATTAAGAAATTCTAAATTAAAAACAATTTGCCATAAAGGAAGTGTAAATATTAGATGACTCTTTATAGGAAGTGTTTAAGAAGGCTGTGTACGTCAAAGGCAGAGAGGTGTGCCTAGGGCTGCATAAACAAAGTGATTTAACTCCTAAATGGCAGAGAACTGAGCAGCAAGACTGCAGGGGCATAATCTATACAGCAAAACTCCCTCATTAAGCTAAAGTTGTTTTGTTGACTATAGTATCCCTTAAAAAAAAAATCAATCATATTAGAAATTAAACATTATCTGAGTTTAGCATTAAAGTAAGGGACAAGGTAGGATTTTTTTTTTTTTTTTTTTTACTGGCGCCTAGTTTTCTCCTTTAATTACATTAAGACATTGAGGAAAGTTCAGAATGAAAAAATATAAATGGAAGCACATTTACTATAGGTTGAATAAGGAACTGGATGACAATAGCTACCTTAAACTATTTTCAGACCTAGTCATAACAAACCTTATAATAACTTCAACCTTGAACTCCAGTATTGCATCAAAGCTTTGACGATTTCCAAAATGAACTGATTAGAAAGCTTTAAACTAAACTTTACTAAGGATTAAAGTGAAATTGATATCAAAGGGAAACTCACAGTTTGTATCCTATTAACTAAATTGACTGGTGACCAACACTGGTTGTTTGGTGACCACAATCCCCTTCCTTCTGTTCATAATAAAACTAAACATGTTGAAAGGTCTCTATAATTACTGTATAGTGAAGAAGAATTTAGCACCTCCTCATTCTCACTCTCACACCACATCTATAGAGAATTACGTTATTCCAAATTCTTGAACACGCACAACCCTTATATGTTGGCCCAAGTGGAGTAGATAAAAGGCGTCATGGATGGCCAATAACACTGGTCCAACTCAAACTCATGTATGACCACTGCAAAGTGTAAATCTCAACCTAGTTTGTAATGTGTTCTGGGTACCACAAATGCTTTTTCATAAAATGTAGCAGTGAGTTTTCCTCTCTAGGTACAGTGAGGGAAAACAGTATTTGATCCCCCGCTGATTTTAAACATTTGTCCACTGACAAAGAAATGATCAGTTTATAATTTAATGGTAGGTGTATTTTGACAGTGAGAGACAGAATAACAAAAAAAAATCCAGAAAAATACATGTCAAAAAAGTTATAAATGCATGTCAATGAGTGAAATAAGTATTTGATCCCCTATCAATCAGGAAGATTTCTGGCTCCCAGGTGTCTTTTATACAGGTAACGAGCTAAGATTAGGAGCACTCTCTTAAAGGGAGTGCTCCTAATCTCAGCTCGTTACCTGTATAAAAGACACCTGTCCACAGAAGAAATCTATCAATCAGATTCCAAACTCTTTACCATGGCCAAGACCAAAGAACTTTCAAAGGATGTCAGGGACAAGAATGTAGATCAACACAAGGCTGGAATGAGCTATAAGACCATTGCCAAGCAGCTTGGTGAGAAGGTGACAACAGTTGGTGCGATTATTCGCAAATGGAAGAAACAAAATAACTGTCAGGTTCTCTCGGTCTGGTGCTCCATGTAAGATCTCACCTCGTGGAGTTTCAATGATCATGAGAATGGTGAGGAATCAGCCCAGAACTACACGGGAGGATCTTTTTAATGATCTCAAGGCAGCTGGGACCATAGTCACCAAGAAAACAATTGGTAAGTCAATGACATGCAAATCAATTTATAACTTTTTTGAGACGCGTTTTTTGGATTTTTTTTTTGTTATTCTGTCTCTCACTGTTAAAATACACCTACCATTAAAATTATAGACTGATCATTTCTTTGCCAGTGGGCAAACTGACAAAAAAATAAGCAGGGAATCAAATACTTTTTTCCCTCACTGTACTAATATGTTTTTGTTTTTTTCTCCTACCCACTCGTGATCATGTGATCGTGCCGCAATGCATTTTGGACCACGTTGTCTGGACATTTTGTCAAGATCACACGGTCATGTAGATTTCTACATTACTAGGCATCACAAACCCTGTATTCTGTTGTTTTTGCATTAGTGTCGACCAATCCAACCATGTGACGCAATACATTTGTAATGACCTGATCATACTGAATTGCATTCTGGACCATGTAATCCGGCTACACAGCCATGTGTTTTATGTTCTATTTTTATTTCCTACATGTAATTTCCCAACCCTTTTTTTTTTTCACAAATATGCTTGTATTTTTGTTTTATTAACTCCCTGCAATGCTGCCCCTACTGCAGGGCATTATGGGACCTGTAAATTCTCCCCAATTGCCGATATTCCTGAACATGTGACGTAGTTTACCTACGATCACGTGATCACAATACCCTTAGTGCATGACATCACGGGCCCTGAAGTTTTTTCTTAAGAAGTTGGTAATTCCTTCACAAAAGCTGATATTCCCAACCATGTGACGCAGTTTACCTGCCATCATATGAACATGATACCCGTAGTGCACATGTTGGACCATGTAGTCCATTCCCATTGCTTTATTATAAGGCTTGCACAAACAGTCTTTCTTCTTACATCATATAGGCATTGTGTAATCACTTATTTGCGATTACGTCATCACGCATCCATTATTGTGGGGGATTATGAACTTTGTAGTCCATCCCCAATCATAAATAAATCCTTCTATTATTATTAAAGTCAGTTATTCATCTGCTTAAGATTAATTTCTTTTTTAACCAATGTTTATTATGCCAGGTATTTATACATCAGTATCATCCAATTAAGAGAATCAAGTGATTTTTTTCAGCGGTCCCATAACATATCTATGCACTATAAATAGCACTCCATGTGATTGTATTCAATTTTATTGGTTTTATTTTTTCTATTGTTTTAGGTATACTTTTTGGTTATTAAGAATAAAATGTAGTTATTGCCGCCATCCTTTTTTGGAATCATTTTTTTTTTTTTTTTTTTACTACTGATGCTGAAGTCACTTTTTATCTACGCTGTGGATTCCCTTGGCACTACTGCACTATTTCCGTTTACTTATATCCATGGTCGTTATTGTACCACCAATGCTAATTTCATAGAGCATTAATTTGCTCTGAAATGTGTGAGTACATTTTCAATATTTTTATTGTACATAAATTTCTATAAGTAGAGAGCACTATATATTCTCATTTTTTATATTTGAACTATATACCTTATAGCCGATTTTGGAAAGAAAACATCCACCCGTATCCTTGATTGGAGATTGTACCACTCCATGCTGTTTACGTAGAGCTAATTGGGAGGTTCTCTGTTTGTGAGTGTGATTTCATTTATTTTTGGAACTCAGGGCCGGACTGGGAATTAAAAGCAGCTCTGGAAAAAAATTATTTACCAGCCCCATAATGCGTCGTGCCAGCATAGTGTGCAGATACAGAGTTAGAAAACTTAAAATTAAAATTATTACTCCAACGTGAAAAAAAGCACATATAGGCTTAAAAAAAAAAAGAGTGCAGATTTATTTTAAGCAGACGTGCCTTTGCATATAACCAATGTTTCAGTCCAACTACCATGACATATTAAGGAAAGCTTGGTAATGGGACTGGATGGTGAATGTATGTAGGGCACAACTGTAAAAAATGACGTTATCTTGTTTATTTTGAGGTCCTGTGGGTGCACTCTTCACTTTAAATATGTTATTGTGCTGGATTATGCACTTAGCAACAAGACTGGGCCAATATCTGCTTATTACATATTGTACATATCAATGACATTTCTCAGTGTATTATGCATATATAAATGTACATTGATATATACCGTATATACTCGAGTATAAGCCGAGTTTTTCAGCACATTTTTTGTGCTGAAAAACCGGAACTCGGCTTATACTCGAGTCAATAGTCTGTATTATGGCAATTTGCATTGCCATAATACAGACTGGGGGAGAGGGGGCTGGCAGAGATCTTACTTACCCGTCCTGCAGCTCCTGTCAGCTCTCACCTCCTCCGCGCCGTCCGTTCAGCACCTCGGTCAGCTCCCAGTGTAAATCTCGCGAGAGCCGCAGCTCTCGCGAGATTTACACTGTGAGCTGACATAAGAACTGACCGGTCGGCGCGGAGGAGGAGAGAGCTGACAGGAGCTGCAGGACGGGTAAGTAAGATCTCTGCCAGCCCCCTCTCCCCCCCACTGAACTGCCAATGCTGGACCACCAGGGAAGGAGCTCCCCTCCCTGCCATGTATCAAGCAGGGAGGGGGGACGAAAATAAAAATTATAATTAAATAAAAAATAATAATAAGAAATAATAATGAAAAAAAATATATTAAAATAATAAAAAATAATAATAAATAAAATAATAAAATTGCCCACCCCCCCACCACTGCAACACACACACACTGCACACACACTGCACTCATACACATACACACACACTGCACACATACACACACACTGCACTCATACACACACACTACATTCATACACACACACTGCATTCATACACACACACACTGCACACATACAGGGAGTGCAGAATTATTAGGCAAGTTGTATTTTTGAGGATTAATTTTATTATTGAACAACAACCATGTTCTCAATGAACCCAAAAAACTCATTAACATCAAAGCTGAATATTTTTGGAAGTAGTTTTTAGTTTGTTTTTAGTTATAGCTATTTTAGGGGGATATCTGTGTGTGCAGGTGACTATTACTGTGCATAATTATTAGGCAACTTAACAAAAAACAAATATATACCCATTTCAATTATTTATTTTTACCAGTGAAACCAATATAACATCTCAACATTCACAAATATACATTTCTGACATTCAAAAACAAAACAAAAACAAATCAGTGACCAATATAGCCACCTTTCTTTGCAAGGACACTCAAAAGCCTGCCATCCATGGATTCTGTCAGTGTTTTGATCTGTTCACCATCAACATTGCGTGCAGCAGCAACCACAGCCTCCCAGACACTGTTCAGAGAGGTGTACTGTTTTCCCTCCTTGTAAATCTCACATTTGATGATGGACCACAGGTTCTCAATGGGGTGCAGATCAGGTGAACAAGGAGGCCATGTCATTAGATTTTCTTCTTTTATACCCTTTCTTGCCAGCCACGCTGTGGAGTACTTGGACGCGTGTGATGGAGCATTGTCCTGCATGAAAATCATGTTTTTCTTGAAGGATGCAGACTTCTTCCTGTACCACTGCTTGAAGAAGGTGTCTTCCAGAAACTGTGAGTTGAGCTTGACTCCATCCTCAACCCGAAAAGGCCCCACAAGCTCATCTTTGATGATACCAGCCCAAACCAGTACTCCACCTCCACCTTGTGTCAGGGTACCTGAGGCCTCTACCTCTAAGGGAGGTAGAGACTTGGTGGTGTATCCGTCCAGGCGAGCTGTCTCCTCCGTTCCTCGCGGTTCATCCAGTCACTTAAACACCGGCCGCGAGGAATCCACGTCCTTTTCTAGCAGGACGCTCAATACGTGACGTCATGACGCTAGCACGAGCAATCTGTCACTCAAGTGTCCGATATCCAATCGGTACTTTTCAGAGGCGTGATTTCCATCCAGAACCAGGGTATTTAAGCTTACTCCTTACTTCAGCTCATTGCCCTGTCGTGGTTCTAGCTTGTCTAGTCACTCAGTGCTCTGGTATTCTAGTTTGCTCTTTTGGTTTTGACTCGGCTCGTTGTACTACCCTGTTTCTCTGTTCTCCCTTGACCCGGCTTGTCTCTCGCTTATCTGTCTTCTCGTTCCCTCGACCTCGGCTTGCCTCTGACTATTCTTTACTCTCGGTACGTTAGTCCGGCCATTCTAAGGCCCGGTATACGTACCTTTCCACTCTTTGTACTCTGCGTGTTGGATCCCTGTCCCGATCCTGACATTACGACAGGGCCAATGGATCCTGCAGGTACAAACAGTCAGCTTGGTTCTTCGGATCCCAGGTTTGACGCCATGGAACATAGGATGGATCAGATGGCTTTGGCACTACAGGCACTTTTGTCTCGTGCTAGTAATCCACCTGAGGAGACACGTACTCCTTCTATCTCTCCTGCAGTCTCAGGTCTAGAGGTAGCCACTGTAGGTGCTTCTTCCCGTATTACCCCACCAGTACGTTATGGCGGGTCACCGGAGAAGTGTCGTGGCTTTCTAAACCAGATTAGCATCCATTTCGAACTACAACCCCGCTCTTATCCTACAGATAGAGCAAAGGTTGGATTTATTATTACTCTGCTCATTGAAAAAGCTTTGAGATGGGCCAATCCTTTATGGGAGAATGATAATCCAATCGTCTATAATTATAATGCCTTTGTAGCTGCGTTTAGAAGAACTTTTGACCCTCCTGGCAGAAAGGTCAATGCAGCTAGATTAATGTTGCGCCTTAAACAGGACAATCGAACACTTGTGGATTATGCACTAGAGTTCAGATCCTTGGCGGCAGAAGTTAAGTGGAACGAACAGGCTTATATAGATGTGTTTCTGAATGGGTTATCAGATGTAATTCTTGACGAGGTCGCTACTAGAGAACTCCCTGAAAATTTGGAGGATTTAATTTCTTTTATATCTCGTATTGATGAACGCTTAAGAGAGAGGCAGAACACTCGAGATAGGACCCGTAGACCCTCCTTTAAACTAGCGCCTACCTTTCAAATCTCTGAGGTCGAAGACTTACGTATTCCTGAACCTATGCAGATAGGCAGTACTCATCTCACTGAAAGGGAGAGACAGTACAGGAGAAGGGAGGGTTTATGTATGTATTGTGGAGTCAGGGGTCATTTACGCCTTAATTGTCCCAATCGTTCGGGAAACGCTCGCACCTAAGTTCCTCTAGAGGACAGGCCTTGGGTGTTTCTACTTTGTCCTCTATTCACAACTACAAGGAGCTCAGGCTTGTGTTACCCGTTTCTTTAAAGTGGGAGAAGGGAGTAGTTAAGACTATGGCACTAATCGATTCTGGAGCTGCTGAGAGCTTTATAGATCAGGGTTTTGCTGCCAAGCATGCTATTCCATCCCAGTTAAAAGAGACACCTCTGGCTGTTGAGGCCATCGATGGTAGACCGTTACTTGAGCCTGTGATTTTTCATGAGACCATACCGATTAACTTGACTGTTGGCATCCTGCATAAAGAGGATATATCCTTGATGCTCATTTCTTCTCCGTCTATTCCCATAGTTCTGGGGTACTCCTGGCTGAGGAGACACAACCCTATTATTAATTGGGAATCAGGGGAGATAGTTTCATGGGGAGAGAATTGTCAAGAAAAATGCTTGCGGAAGGTCTTACCTCTTGGATTAACTAATACATCGAATACCTCTGACAATCCTACAGAGACACAAATTCCGCCTCAGTATCTAGATTTAAAGGCAGTATTTGACAAAAAGAAAGCCGATACCTTACCCCCACACAGGTCCTTTGATTGCAAAATTAACCTACTCCCTGGTACCATGCCTCCCAGAGGTCATGTATACCCATTATCTATAAAGGAGAACTCAGTCCTAGAGGAATATATTCACGAGAATTTAGACAAGGGATTCATCAGGAGGTCCTCCTCCCCTGCCGGGGCTGGATTTTTTTTTGTTAAAAAGAAAGATGGTTCTTTGAGACCTTGTATTGATTATCGAGGCCTGAATAAGATAACCATTAAAAATGCCTACCCGATTCCCTTGATCACCGAACTCTTCGATCGTTTGAAGGGCTCTACAATTTTCACCAAGTTAGACCTCAGAGGGGCATATAACTTGGTGAGAATCCAGCAGGGACATGAGTGGATGACGGCATTCAATACTCGATATGGCCACTATGAATATACCGTCATGCCTTTTGGGTTATGCAATGCACCAGCAGTATTCCAAGATCTGATTAATGAGGTTCTTAGGGAATTTCAGCAAGAGTGCGTCATTGTATACCTAGATGATATACTCATTCATTCTAGTGACATTGAGATTCATCACAAACAAGTCAGGAGGGTTTTGCACAAGCTTCTCCAGCATGGCTTGTACTGCAAGTTGGAGAAATGTAGCTTTGATCAAACCCAGGTAACCTTTCTCGGCTATGTGATCTCTGGGGAGGGATTTAAGATGGATCCGGATAAGCTCCAATCCATTCTAGAGTGGCCTTTACCCACAGGTCTTAAAGCCATACAGAGATTTATTGGTTTTTCCAATTATTATAGGCGCTTTATTAAGGGCTATTCTTCCATTATTGCACCTATCACTAACATGACCAAACAGGGGGCTGACACTAAGAATTGGACTACTGAAGCTCTCCTTGCGTTCAAGACTCTCAAGGAGCTTTTCGCTTCCGCTCCAATTTTAGTTCACCCTGACACTTCTCTGCCATTTTTGCTCGAGGTAGACGCATCAGAGACTGGTTTAGGTGCTGTTCTATCTCAAAGGTTGGGTGTTGATAAACCATTACATCCATGTGGATTTTTCTCTAAAAAATTGACCGGTACTGAAAGCAGGTATGACATTGGTGACAGAGAATTACTAGCGGTTATCAAGGCTTTGAAAGAATGGAGACATTTATTGGAAGGTACATTACATCCTGTTACCATCCTGACAGACCACAAAAACTTGTCTTATATCGGAGAGGCCAAGCGTCTGTCCTCCAGGCAGGCTCGTTGGTCGTTGTTTCTTACCCATTTCAATTACGTTCTGACTTACAGACCTGGGTCAAAGAATTCTAAAGCCGATGCGCTATCTCGCCAATATGAACCCTCTGCTTCAGTTGAACCACTTTTGTCTTCCATTGTACCCAAATGCAATATTATTGCTAATACCAGTCTCAAAATTCATTCCCCGCTACTTGACCAGATCTTGAAGTCACAACATCTAGCTCCCGGAAACACTCCTGAAGGAAGAAACTTTGTTCCTCCTGAACTTCAACTGGAGCTCTTACAATGTTTTCATGAAAGTAAAATAGCTGGTCATCCTGGTATTCGCAAGACGTACTCTCTGATATCCAAGGATTTCTGGTGGCCTTCACTTCGTAAGGATATTGAGGAGTTCGTCGCAGCTTGTGAGACTTGTGCCAAGACTAAACTATCTCATGCATCCCCATGTGGCCTGTTACACCCCTTGGACATTCCTGAGAAACCTTGGTCCTGTTTGTCCATTGACTTTATCGTTGATTTGCCTGCTTCCAAAAGACAGACTGTTATTCTCACGGTGGTGGATAGATTTACCAAGATGGCCCATTTCGTGCCATTACCTAAACTTCCGACTTCCCCTGAATTGGCGGAGATTTTTGCGAGAGAAGTTTTTCGCCTACATGGGATTCCTTCAGAGATTGTTTCTGATAGAGGTTCTCAATTTGTCTCACGTTTCTGGAGATCCTTTTGTTCTCAAATGGGCATCAAATTGAACTTTTCCTCTGCCTATCACCCTCAGTCTAACGGAGCTGCTGAACGTACTAATCAAAAGATCGAACAGTATCTGCGTTGCTTTGTTTCCGAACACCAGGACGATTGGGTCGGTCTGATTCCTTGGGCGGAGTTCGCACACAATAACCTTGTTTGCGATTCAACTCGCTCTAGCCCTTTCTTCATGAACTATGGCTTTCATCCTTCGATTTTTCCTTCGGTTTCCTCTTCTCAGGGGATACCGTCGGTTGATGATCATGTCGCCAACCTGAAGAAATTATGGGATCAAACTCGACAAATTCTATTACATAGTTCCTCGCTGTTCAAGAAACACGCTGACAAACATAGAAGAGCGGCTCCTGTTTTTGTTCCTGGGGATAGGGTATGGTTGAGTACTAAGAATATTCGCCTAAAAGTTCCGTCCATGAAATTTGCTCCTCGTTACATAGGTCCTTACAGGGTTCTCACTCGTATCAATCCGGTTGCGTATCGCCTTGCTCTGCCACCTGCCTTACGCATTCCTAACTCTTTTCATGTCTCCTTGTTGAAACCCCTCATTTGCAACAAATTCTCCTCTAAGGTCTCCTCGCCTCGTCCTGTTCAGGTGGAGGGTCGGGAGGAGTACGAGGTCAGCTCCATCATTGACTCCAGAATTTCAAGGGGAAAATTGCAATATCTGGTCAACTGGAGGGGATATGGTCCTGAGGAGAGGAGTTGGGTACCTCAGGAGGACGTCCATGCTTCTCGCCTTCGCAGAGCATTTCACCTTCGCTTCCCATCTCGCCCCGGTTCATTCCGCCCGGTGGGCGTATCTGAGAGGGGGGGTACTGTCAGGGTACCTGAGGCCTCTACCTCTAAGGGAGGTAGAGACTTGGTGGTGTATCCGTCCAGGCGAGCTGTCTCCTCCGTTCCTCGCGGTTCATCCAGTCACTTAAACACCGGCCGCGAGGAATCCACGTCCTTTTCTAGCAGGACGCTCAATACGTGACGTCATGACGCTAGCACGAGCAATCTGTCACTCAAGTGTCCGATATCCAATCGGTACTTTTCAGAGGCGTGATTTCCATCCAGAACCAGGGTATTTAAGCTTACTCCTTACTTCAGCTCATTGCCCTGTCGTGGTTCTAGCTTGTCTAGTCACTCAGTGCTCTGGTATTCTAGTTTGCTCTTTTGGTTTTGACTCGGCTCGTTGTACTACCCTGTTTCTCTGTTCTCCCTTGACCCGGCTTGTCTCTCGCTTATCTGTCTTCTCGTTCCCTCGACCTCGGCTTGCCTCTGACTATTCTTTACTCTCGGTACGTTAGTCCGGCCATTCTAAGGCCCGGTATACGTACCTTTCCACTCTTTGTACTCTGCGTGTTGGATCCCTGTCCCGATCCTGACACCTTGCTGGCGTCTGAGTTGGACTGGAGCTCTCTGCCCTTTACCAATCCATCTATCTGGCCCATCAAGACTCACTCTCATTTCATCAGTCCATAAAACCTTAGAAAAATCAGTCTTGAGATATTTCTTGGCCCAGTCTTGACGTTTCAGCTTGTGTGTCTTGTTCAGTGGTGGTCGTCTTTCAGCCTTTCTTACCTTGGCCATGTCTCTGAGTATTGCACACCTTGTGCTTTCGGGCACTCCAGTGATGTTGCAGCTCTGAAATATGGCCAAACTGGTGGCAAGTGGCATCTTGGCAGCTGCACGCTTGACTTTTCTCAGTTCATGGGCAGTTATTTTGCGCCTTGGTTTCTCCACACGCTTCTTGCGACCCTGTTGACTATTTTGAATGAAACGCTTGATTGTTCGATGATCATGCTTCAGAAGCTTTGTAATTTTAAGAGTGCTGCATCCCTCTGCAAGATATCTCACTATTTTTTACTTTTCTGAGCCTGTCAAGTCCTTCTTTTGACCCATTTTGCCAAAGGAAAGGAAGTTGCCTAATAATTATGCACACCTGATATAGGGTGTTGATGTCATTAGACCACACCCCTTCTCATTACAGAGATGCACATCACCTAATATGCTTAATTGGTAGTAGGCTTTCGAGCCTATACAGCTTGGAGTAAGACAACATGCATAAAGAGGATGATGTGGTCAAAATACTCATTTGCCTAATAATTCTGCACACAGTGTACACTGCACTCATACACACACACACTGCATTCATACACACACACTGCATTCATTATACACACACTGCATTCATTATACACACACTGTAAATAAATATTCAATTAATATATTTTTTTTAGGATCTAATTTTATTTAGAAATTTACCAGTAGCTGCTGCATTTCCCACCCTAGTCTTATACTCGAGTCAATAAGTTTTCCCAGTTTTTTGGGGTAAAATTAGGGGCCTCGGCTTATATTCGGGTCGGCTTATACTCGAGTATATACGGTATGTAAATATAATAGGCATAATTATATATATATATATATATATATATATATATATATATATATATATAATATAAATCAGTGGCGGATCCAGAGCCTGATCTCAGGAGGGGCACCTATAGATTATTTAAAGAAATAATCCATGCACAATAACCACTACTGCTCTGTGTAGTGGGTATGGTGCCAGGAGTGCCGGGACCCGCTCCCAGAGTAAGTAGTCAAACCGTTTAAGTACAGTTTGACAACTTACCTGGGGTCTGCTGGGATATGGGGCTGTAGTAGGGTATAGGAGCAGTGGTGCAATGTGTGAGGGGTGCAATGTGTGTGAAAGGTTCAGTGAGTAGGGTGCGTGGGGCAATGTGTGTATGGGTGGCTGTGTGTGTATGGGTGGCTGTGTTTGTAGGGGAATGTGTGTATGGGGGTCTGTGTGTGTGTATGGGGGGGCAGTGTGTGAATGTGTATGGTGTGTGGGCAGTGTTTGTATGGGGCTAGAGTTCACTCTCACCACTTGGACCACCAGGAATCCCTGGTGGTCGCAGTGGTGAGAGTGAACTCTAGCCCGTAGCTCCAGTGCTAGAGTTTCCCTGTGGCACTCTCCCTCCCCCTCTGTCTCTCTCTATTCACACCTCTTTCTCCCCTTGTGTCTCACTCTCCCCCCTCTGTCTCTTTCTCCCCCCTTTCCCTGTGGCACTCTCCCTCCCCTCTGTCTCTCTCTATTCACCCCTCTTTCTCCCCTTGTGTCTCACTCTCCCCCTCTGTCTCTTTATCCCTCCTTTCCCTGTGGCACTCTCCCTCCCCCTCTGTCTCTCTCTATTCGCCCCTCTCTCCCCCTTGTGTCTCACTCTCCCCCCTCTGTCTCTCTCTCTATTCAACCCCCCCCCCTCTGTGTCTCTCTCTATTCACCCCCCCTCTGTCTCTCTCTCTCTATTCACCCCCCTCTGTCTCTCTCTCTCTCTATTCACCCCCCTCTGTCTCTCTCTCTCTCTATTCACCCCCCTCTGTCTCTCTCTCTATTCCCCCCCTGTCTCTCTCTTCACCCCCCTCTGTCTCTCTCTCTTCACCCCCTCTGTCTCTCTCTCTATTCACTCCCCCTCTGTCTCTCTCTCTATTCACCCCCTCTGTCTCTCTCTCTTCACCCCATCTGTCTCTCTCTCTCTTCACCCCCCTCTGTCTCTCTCTCTCTTCACCCCCCTCTGTCTCTCTCTCTCTCTTCACCCCCCCTGGCTCTCTTCACCCCCCCCTCTGGCTCTCTCTCTCTCTTCACCCCCCCTGGCTCTCTTCACCCCCCCTCTGGCTCTCTTCACCCCCCCCTCTGTCTCTCTCTTCACCCCCTGTCTCTCTCTTCACCCCCTGTCTCTCTCTTCACCCCCCGTCTCTCTCTTCACCCCCCTCTGTCTCTCTCTTCACCCCCACGTCTCTCTCTTCACCCCCCTCTGTCTCTCTCTCTCTTCACCCCCCCTCTGTCTCTCTCTCTCTTCACCCCCCTCTGTCTCTCTCTCTCTTCACACCCCCTCTGTCTCTCTCTCTCTTCACCCCCCTGTCTCTCTCTCTCTTCACCCCCCTCTGTCTCTCTCTCTTCACCCCCCCTCTGTCTCTCTCTCTCTTCACACCCCCCTCTGTCTCTCTCTCTCTTTTCACCCCCCTCTGTCTCTCTCTCTTTTCACCCTCCCCCTCTGTCATTCTCTCTAATAACCCCCCACTTCCATCCCCCCCACCCACCTGAGAGGAGTCAGGGGGCCGGCCACATTGCACGCTGCAGCCTCGCCGGTCCGGCAGCACTGTTAATGCTGAGGGCTGAAGGGGGAGGGATCATTTCTCTACCATGCTCCCTCGCGGTTCCCACAATCCCCAGCACGGATGCTGCTGGGGATTGTGGGAACCGCGAGGGAGCATGGTAGAGATATGCTCCCTCCCCCTTCAGCCCTCAGCATTAACAGTGCTGCCGGACCGGCGAGGCTGCAGCGTGCAATGCGGCCGCCTGCCGGCCGCCCCCTCAAAGTATGTGCCACCGGACCGGCCACCCGGTGGCACATATATTGCCAGAGCAGCCCCCAGGTGCCGCGGCCCACCGGGAAATTTCCCGGTATCCCGGTGGGCCAGTCCGGCCCTGTTGGAACTTAATACCATTTAGTTCATACTATACTAGACTATTGGTATCCCGTGAGCTAGTTGGTAGCTTCATCCTTGTGAGTGTATTTCCATTTGTTTTATAATACACCACCTTCTAATGGTTTACTATCAGAGGTTTTTTTTGTGTTTATTGATGTTCCATATCTCATCTGCTGATCTGTTGAGAATACCAGACTGTCACCTGCACTACTCAATCTGCAAAAAAACACTTTCACTACAAGGATTTATTTGGGACCATTAGGATACTAAGGCAATATATATATATTCTCTAAAAATATTATTTAATTTCCAGCCTTGTATTATTCCTCATTACCACTAGTTGCAATGTGTTTTCATTCTGTGTATTCCTGTAGATGTATATTTTCTCAAACACATCAAGCTAGTATGGTGTTCCGGAGAAGTTATCAGCAGGCACTATATACGTCTTAAAGGACCACTATAGGCACCCAGACCACTTCAGCTTAATGAAGTGGTCTGGGTGCCTGGTCCCTCTAGGATTAACCCTTTTTTTTATAAACCTAGCAGTTTCAGAGAAACTGCTATGTTTATACTGAGGGTTAATCCAGCCTCTAGTGGCTGTCTCATTGACAGCCGCTAGAGGCGCTTGCGTGCTTCTCACTGTGAAAATGAACAACCCCCATAATTCTCTGACTTTCTATTACATTAAAACAATTCTCGCAGTTGTTGTAGTAGATTATCAAAATCTGTTGTGTCGGCATTTGCGATCCCTGCTCTAGAGGGACACTATAAGCACCAGTGGTTTGGCAAAAAACAGTGCTGTCTTGGCACTTAAAGCTCACTCTTTTTTCTGACTTTGAAATAACGGCAGTTGTCCTTTATCTTTATTAAAATTGGATGGCATTGGTAGGCTATTAGTACCGGAAGTTAATTAGTTCAGAGCACACAGCCTGTTCTTTCTCATCGATAAAGTTAAGTGAATTTCCACTTTATCTCAGACATAGCAGAGGACCATGATTTGGCTGCAGGAAAGCTCACCATTTTATCAGAAAACTCAAAAACAGTTTGTTTAAAATGTAGGGACTGTACCTTAACATTCCTTTACTCATAGTCTCTACAATAACTGGTGCTTAGAGTGTACCTTTAAGCCTTGCACTATAAATTATTCTATCTAGCATTTTATATCCAGAATGTCATTTGGGATTAGGTGCCAAACAGCTGTATCAATGTAGGAACACAATCGGCGTAATTACTTTTAGCTCTCCAAGGTAGTGCTTTTTAATTAAGTATATGTGATTCATACTAATATTTGTTCACCGGCTTTCATTCGCGTACTGCTAGATTTATATGCTGTTCCATTATCTCCATTGGGTTGTTTAACTACATCTTGAGATATGATGCATTTCTTTTCTTCAATAAAAACCTTATTTAAAACAAAACCTACTTAACTGACATGAATGGACATTTCAGGCTGGACATGACACTTATTTTAATATATATATACACATACATATATATATATATATATATATATATATATATACATACATATATATACATACATATATATATATATATATATATATATATATATATATATATACAATATGTAAAAAAATGTTTACAAAATAACAATGATATTTAAAATTGAAGTTTATATATTTCATTTAACCCCTTAAGGACCAAACTTCTGAAATAAAAGGGAATAATGACATGTCAGGCACGTCATGTGTCCTTAAGGGGTTAAAGGACCACTATAGGCACCCAGACCACTTCAGCTTAATGAAGTGGTCTTGGTGCCAGGTCCAGCTAGGGTTAACCCATTTTTTTTATAAACATAGCAGTTTCAAAGAAACTGCTATGTTTATAAATGGGTTAATCCAGCCCTCAAATCCTCTAGTGGCTGTCTCACTGACAGCCGCTAGAGGCGCTTGCGTGATTCTCACTGTGAAAATCACAGTGAGAGCACGCAAGCGTCCATAGGAAAGCCGCGCATGCGCATTCAGCCGAAAGGGAGGAGAGGAGGAGGATCGGAGGAGGAGAGCTCCCCTCCCAGCGCTGGAGAAAGGTAAGTTTTAACCCCTTTCCACTCCCCAGAGCCCGGCGGGAGGGGGTCCCTGAGGGTGGGTAAACGAGTATGTTTTCCTGGCTCTATAGTGGTCCTTTAAAAAATAGCCAACCAGAGACAAAAGAGTTTGCATAGCATGAGCTCTTCTTTGAGTCCGCTCCATACAAGTACTTGTATGTCCTGGGGAACACAGCTTCCACTAGTGAATACCTGAATGGTTATAACTGTAATAAATTCTGCAAAATATTGCAGATAAAATAAAAAATCAGCAGAAAGGTGGAAATTCTGTGCATCATAACCTAGCAAGGGACATACGTTAAACTTGAAATGTCTCTTTAAAACATTCTACATCATCATTCAAATATTTTTAAATCTTGTTGATTACACTAACATCTTATTCATGATAACAGATATGTTTTAAGGAAAACTTAAGGGGGAAGAGGGGAAGTCACATATTTATATTGGCAATCTTTTTTTTATTTTTTTTATTGGGCAAATTGGAGGATGATTTGGAAGGTTTAACTAAGACTTCATCCAGTAATAACTTACTGTCAAATAAAGGGCAATACAAAGTGAAATGTTAAGTATATAACAAAATAAAAGCCTGTAATGGTGTGTACAAGCGGTTACATGAGGAAAGGGTTCATTTGCAGGAGACTGTTAGCCCAGTGCCGCAATGTAGCTAGTTAGTACCTGCTGTAGCGGTTACTTGCTCTTAAAAGAGGCGCACATACACAGGTGCAAGAGGTTCATTTAGTGATTCTCATGCAGGAGCTTTGTTTTATGTTTAGAATGGTTTATTTTGAAATATGTTTAGTGAGATTGTTATATTTTAAGTTACTGTGTATATGACAGAGTTGTTGAATTTGCTTTGTATAAAAAGGGATGTTGTGTGACCCCATATCATTAGGAAATAAAGGAACTACAGAAAATACGTACTCTGCTGGTGTTCTAACCAGGGTCCATAACTCGTCTAGTTTCAAATACGTGTCTGTTAGTCCAGCTGTTGTACAGTGCTGTGGAATTTGTTAGCACTTTATAAATAATAATAATAATAAATATCACTATTTCACTGAAATGTAGCTGAGATGCCCCCACAAGAAAAACATAATGTTGCAAGTCAACAGAATAACACACAAGCAATAGAAGAGTGTAAACATTGGACTAGTCTGCAGATTATATTCTACCTTTCTAATAAGTGTGTAACTGGAAAATTCAAATGAGTGTGTGTTAAATATATAACCAGTGGTGTATCCTGGTTTTGTGCTGCCCTAGGCATGACAAAACTCAGGCACCCCCCTTCCCCACCGCCCCGCCTTCTAAATACACATGCACACTCATTGACAGGCACATACACACTAGCTGACAGACATACACACTCACTACAGACACATACGACAAGACAAGAGGCTGGCAAGGCATTTGCCAGGGCGATTGGGGGGTGGCTTTTTTTCACGCCCCCCAGCAAGTGCCGCCCAAGGCAAATGCCTTGTCAGCCTCGCGGTAAAAAAACCCTGTATATAACACTATAGAACAGAACCAGACATACATTCCTTTTTTTTTTATCAACCTAGTCAGGCTATTATTTCAAGGTCTTGTTGTGCCAAGTCTGGAAATAGGTGATAGCACATCTTGACATCTTTTTTGTGGCAACACTGGTCAGTATGGAGAAAATAAAAATGTGGACTGACTAAAGAGCCAGCGGGTTGTCTAATACTCAAAATGAACTTCAATTGGGAATAGATCAGTAGATAACATATCAAATTGCTAGATGTAAAGTTTCACTTTTATCATTTTAGCAAGTAAAATTTTTTTCTGTTGTATACAAATAAACTGTTTTTTTTTTCTTACGCTGGTCATCAAAACTCCATTGATTACATAGTACCTGGGAATCATGATCCAAAAATAGCTAAAGTGTCACTGCTGGAGTTTCAATGATATAGGGTGGTACTTCACAACCTGTGGACCAGAGTTCAGGGAATCTTGCATTGTAGGTCATAGTGCTTCATGATGGGTCAGGTGATGAGATCAAAAGATTTTCTTTGACTGGCCTACCATGGTAAGTACATTTATATATCTAGTTTAAACACTTTTCTTCGCTTGCAGTGTGCATGTGTAGGTTATTTCTCACTAAGGGCTGGAGTTGTGTTTTTCTGTTAGCCACACAATAGGTCCCTCAGATTATTTCTTTTGGAGTGTTTTGTTATTGCGTGTTCACAAGTGGTTGTGCATACCTTTTCCATGTTAGCCTTGTTCACCACCCCAAGGTACATCATAGCTGCTCTCCATTCTTGCTTGGAGTGCATGTATGAGCCATGACAGTGTTTGCTCTTTTCCCCTTTATTAGGACATATTGTTTATATTGCCCCACCCATGGAGGTTCTGCTCCCCCTCACCCTCCCCCCCCCCCCCCCCCTCACCTTACAACACACTTCTGCCTACCATGCATGTATCATACAATAAAGTAAAGAAACAGCCAGGCTGAAAAGAAAGCACACCAAACCAGAAGTGAGTAATGATAAATGTATTGGCACTTTTGACACAAGCACAATATATGACATCACAGTGGGGAAGCAACAACCAAACCATATGTGTTTCGGAACTAATGGTACATACTCATAGGAAACCTTGTGGGAATAAGTTAAATCAAGTGACAAGACATGAACAAATCATTTTATTTGTTTACTGGTACTGGGGTTTTGCGTTTACTTTTTCACTATGTATCTGATATCCCATACCTTTGCTCATCTTTGACAATTGTTTTCTAAATAAAAATGTTTGATAACTAAAAAAAAAAAAAAGGAAATTATAGAGAGCTAATTTTTTGGAATTACCTGCATTTCTTACCTCTTCCCCATACAACTTTTAGCCATCTTCCTGAGGGTCATATGAGGCATACAATTTGGTTATAAATGTCAATAATTGTATTTGAAATGTAGGTCTACGAGTCATTAAATTCAGTCGGCTTCACACAGACATATTTGAAAAATCGCCCAACTTATCTTTTTAAAACAGACAGTTCGAGGTCTTTTATCAGCATTACTGTGCTGCTTCTAAACACAGAGAGGTACTCCGTTATTAAACTTTGCAGAGATGTCAGCTAATCTTCACAAAGATGGATGTGAACATGTTTCTTTTGAAAAAGTTTTCAATAGTTTTTGTCAAAGAAATCTGTTTGCGCAAACACTCTTGTAAACCTCTCAAAGGCGTAATCCTTCCCCCCCCCCCCCCCGAAACAGAGCATGATTTTTTACTTTGGTTTGATTTAAACCAAGCCCTAGGTGGCACTTTTAAGTTGCCCGAGTTTTTGAAGATCTTGGATCCCATACATATCTATATCTATCATGGATTAGAATTTCGGATACACAAAATGAATTAGTGGGTTCACATGTTCGTGCAGTACTGAGTGTTCTATACAATTTGTCAACTAAACTAAACACCAGGTGACAAGAACTAATAAATCACTAGTGGAAAATAACAGATCATAATGAAAAATTGCTACTATTTGCGCTTAGTTGTAATTTATGACTCTAACGGTGAGGAATTTATAAATGTCATAACTGCACAGTTATTGCAAAAATAGAATTCGATTTAGTTGCTCTTTATCGTTTGTGCATTGTTTCGACCTTTTTGTTCTTTACAAAATAACCCGTACTTTTGATTTTCCTGCCACAGTCTGTTATATTTTGCTCATTCCTTGACTCTCCATTTGGATTGTATATTTTGCATTTCAGATTCTCAATAAAGAAATGGATTATTAGTAAAAAAAAAAAAAAAAAAAAAAAAGAGAGATAATAATTTTAGCATGTTTCTCTTCTTGAATCTTTCAAAAATACTGCTTTCTATAGTTACATATTAAATCAGGGTGAAAACATATTTAGGCCTCTCAAATTCAACCTTTCATGCCATTCTTTGGCTATGGTACAATAAAAAAGTCAAAAATACACCTAAAAATATATCTCACATTGTGACTCAAAAACAAACAAACACAGAAACTACTTTTCGACTCAAAAATTTCATGCTTTATGAGAAATAATTAAAGGACCATTCTTAGCACCATAACCATCAAAATTGAAGACCAATAGCACAATAACCACTGCAATGTAGATTTGTGGTTATGGTGTTCAGAGTGCACCTTTAATTCCTAAGCTAATAAGTATAATTTATCAAGAAACTCCAGTTTATGTGTGTATTTTATTTAGGTTTAAATAATTTAAATCTAAATATTAATTTATTCATCTACTATGGGGCTGGGTAAATGGTAGATCCCCGGATAATCTAGAACTTTAACTGCCATGATGCTTTACTAGCATATAGAGTGGCAAAGCATCATGGAATTTGCAGTTCTAGAACATATAGGCAGGGCCGGCGCCACCTGTAAGGCGACCTAGGCAGCCGCCTAGGGCGCAACTTACCAGGGGGCGCCGGATCCCTGTGCCCAGTGTCGCTCTTCATGCTGCGCCGCCTGAGCGCTCTTGCAAGCCCCAGGCGGCGCAGCACTGCTGCATGGAGGGCGGCCGGGTTTGAGTGACCGGCAGGAGGGAAGCGCAGAGCGCTCCCTCCTGTCGGTCTCTCCATGTAGCGTGGCCGGGCGGCGCGAAACGCGGGACAGGAACCTCTGTTTCCTGTACCCGGCCACCGGCGGAATGACAGGAAGTGCTCACTCAGTGAGCGCTTCCCTTCAGTCCGCCGGCGGCCGGGTACAGGAAACAGAGGTTCCTGTCCCGCGTTCCGCGCTGCCCGGCCACGCTACATGAGCAGGAGGGGAGGGTAAGGACCACTATGGGAGGGAGGGGGTATAAGGACCACTATGGGAGGGAGGGGGGATAAGGACCACTATTGTAAGGGAGGGGGGGGATAAGGACCACTATGGGAGGGGGGATAAGGACCACTATGGGAGGGGGGGTAAGGACCACTATGGGAGGGGGGGTAAGGACCACTATGGGAGGGAGGGGGGATAAGGACCACTATGGGAGGGAGGGGGGATAAGGACCACTATGGGAGGGAGGGGGGATAAGGACCACTATGGGAGGGGGGGGTATAAGGACCACTATGGGAGGTAGGGGGGGTATAAGGACCACTAGGGGAGGGAGGGGGGGATAAGGATCACTAGGGGAGGGAGGGGGGATAAGGACCACTCGGGGAGGGAGGGTGGGATAAGGACCACTAGGGGAGGGTAAGGACCACTAGGGGAGGGGAGGGGGGGAGTAAGGACCACTAGGGGAGGGGAAGGTAAGGACCAGTAGGGGAGGGGAGGAGGGAGCAAGGACCACTAGGGGAGGGTAAGGACCACTAGGGGAGGGGAGGGGGAAGTAAGGACCACTAGGGGAGGGGAGGGTAAGGACCACTAGGGGAGGGGAGGGTAAGGACCACTGGGGGAGGGGGGTGAAGGAACACAGGGGGAACGGGGGTGGGGAGGTAAGGACCACTGAGGGAGGAGGAGGGGAGGTCCACTAGGGGTTTGGGAGAGGGAGGACTACTAAGGGGGGGAAGGACCACCAAAGGGGGGTAAGGAGGGAGGACTACTAAGGAGAGGGGAAAAGGGTAAGGACCACTAAGGGGGGTTACCTCTAAGGGGGTGGGGGGAGTAGGGGAAGGTCTACTAAGGGGTTTGGGAGAGGGAGGACCACTAAGGGGTTTGGGAGAGGGAGGACCACTAAGGGGGGGGGGAGTGAGAAGACCACCAAGGGGGGACTGCAGAGGGACAGGGGGCCAAGGGAGAGCACTAAGTGACAGAAGGGGAGAACACGGAGGGACAGAAGGGAAGGGGAAATCAATAATTGACCGGAGGGGAGAGCACTATGAAATTTTTTTTTTTTAAATAAAGAGCTGTTCCCCTCTCAGTCCCTATCCTACCCCACAAACCCTCTCTTTTACACTACACACATACACAATGCATCCCCCCCACACACACACACAGAAACATTCAATGCATTCCTACTCACACACAGACACACCTAAAACACACAATGCATCCCTTACGTTCTCTTACATAATTAATGCACCCCTTACAGACACACACTGCATTCAATTACATACACAGAAACAAACCTTGCACCCTGTAACGGATCGCCTGGTACCCCGACTGGGTACCTCCGTTAAAGGATGCTCCTAGCGTTTCCTGAGGACTCCAAGCACTCTGGCAGACACCACAATCACCGAATCAGAGAGGCATATAAATCCTCTCAAGCAAAGGAATGCTGTAGACAGTTGAATAGGAACCATACGAATAGGTTTTCAATCCTAGCAGTCAAACTGGAACAGCATACAATAAATCCTCCCCCAATAATGAGACGACACTTCACTTTGAGGGTTAAACAGGAACTCTGGACTGGCAAATCCAGCCTGGCTTTTATTACAAGTGTTGAGAATACAGGACCGCCCACAGGGAGGGACAAAACAACCAATAGCATAATGGTTACAACCCCCAGGTTCCCTCCCCTCAGATAACCAGTTAACATAATTATTACAGCCAGGGAAAATACAGTTTTTATACATGTGCTATAACTTTAAAACCATACATCTTCATAACAATTACATATTTGGAATCAGCACACTTTAACCCCTTATGACCGGAGGGCGTACTATTACGTCCTTTTAAAAGCGGCTATAAACGCCGCAGGGCGTAATAGTACGCCCTCCGGTTTTTAGTAACTTACCCGGTCGCCGGCGGTCCCACGCCGGCGATCGCGGTTGGGGGGACTCCCAGGGAGCCCCCCCGCGGCACATCTTCCTCCTCCGGTCCCTCCCCGTCATGTGAGAGTGAGGTCCTTGCGAGGACCTCACAATCACATGGCCGGGATAGCTGGCTTCTGTATTGCCAGCAGGGGGACCAACTGTAATGACAGTTGGTCCCCCTGCTGACTGAAAATAAAATTTAAATAAGTTAAACAAGTGTAAAAAAAAAAAATATATACTTAGATCAAATATATCAAATTACACGTAGACTGATACTGATTAAATATATATATAATTATTGTTATATATATATTTATAAATAATATAAAAAAAAATATGTAAATTCGTAAAAAAATAAAATAAAAAAAATAAAATATTAAAAAATATATAGATGTGTTTTATTTCGTTCTAACTGTATTGTGATATTAATATATATATATTTATATCAAAATACACGTAGAACGAAATAATATATATATCTATATACATAAATATATACGTATATATCACTATATATATACCTATATATAAATAAAAATATAAAAAAAATATATATATACGTATATATACACATATGTATATATATACATATATTAATTCTACACATATATTTATGTAATAATTTTACATAATTAGGTATCCTAATTAATTACAATTAGCGGGACCTGCCTGACCACCCATGCCGAAAGTATAGGGAATTTAATTTGCTAGCACTATATTTAACCCTATAACTTTCCAAGACACCATAAAACCTGTACATGGGGGTTACTGTTTTACTCGGGAGACTTCGCTGAACACAAATATTAGTGTTTCAAAACAGTAAAATGTATTACAACCATGATATCGCCAGTAAAAGTGTAGTTTTTTGCATTTTTCACGCACAAACAGCACTTGCACGGACGATATTATTGCTGCAATACTTTTTACTGTTTTGAAACACAAATATTTGTGTTCAGCGAAGTCTCCCGAGTACAACAGTACCCCTCATGTACAGGTTTTATGGTGTTTTCAAAAATTACAGCGTCAAATATAAGGCTTGTGTTTAATTTTTTTCACATTAAAATTCGCCAGATTGCTTACGTTGCCTTTATGACCCTATGGTAGCCCAAGAATGAAAATTACCCCTATGATGGCATACCATTTGCAATAGTAGACAACCAAAGGTATTGCAAATGGGGTATGTCCAGTCTTTTTTAGTAGCCACTTAGTCACAAACACTGGCCAAAATTGGCGTTTTTTGCATTTTTCCACACACAAACAAATACTAACGCTAACTTTGGCCAGTGTTTGTGACCAAATGGCTACTAAAAAAGACTGGAAATCCCTTATTTGCAATACCTTGGGTCGTCTACTATTGCAAATGGCATGCCATTATGGGTGTAAATGTATTTCCTGGGCTACTATACAGTCTCAAAGGCAACGTAACCAATCTGGCAAATTTCAATTTCAAATGTAACACGCTATATTTGACCCTGTAACTTCCCAAAACACCATAAAACCTGTACATAGGGGGTACTGTTTTACACGTAAGACTTTGCTGAATACAAATATGTGTATTTTATTGCAGTAAAAGCAAACAGTATTATGACATTGACAGTTAAAATGTCATGTAGAACGAAAAAAATAAAAAAATAAATCTTATTTTCTCCCTTTTTTTCATATTAAATTATGTTTCATAGCTAAATATTTGACATTAAATGAAAGCCCTGTTTCCCCTGAATAAAATTATTTATAATAAGGGGGGGTGCATTTAATATGAAATAGGTGAATTACGGTTGGACAGACATATAGCGCAAATGCCAGGTTTTGTTTACGTTTTGTTTCGTTCACAACTTGTACATTTGGCTGCGGTGTTAAGGGGTTAAACATAAACCCTTCCAAAAATCAGCCAAATCCCTCCAGTGGATCAAAAGTTAGCTGGAGGTCCCTTTATGACAGACCGCAAGCACATTTTCCTGCTCAAAACAGTTCCATAGATTTGGGCTGTGCGGTCGGTCAATTTCATGCCGAAAAACGACTAAGTCCCATTTCGAACGGGACTTAGTCTCTGGAGCTGCAAGTTCAGTATGGAAGAAGGTAAGGGTCAGCGGTGTTCGGTAAAATGTGTAGCCGATTTCAGTTCCACAGAATCTTTAGCATACACCGCTGACCGCGTTCGACTGAACAAAGATGGCCGCCGCCACGTGCAATTAACCTGCAGTAACCTCACAGCCTGGGAGGTAAATTGCCTGCACACTTTAACTTCTGGGTGGTCTGCCTGTGTGGTACTTGGTTCAGTAAGCCCTATTTACTGAACCAAGAGGGAGAAAGCCAGGGGCAAGTTATTTTACAGGTCTGGGGACATAGTCTTAAAGGGGCATTGTTCACCAAAGTTACAAGATGTCCCCAGACGGTTCTTAAAGGGCCATACACACCAAATAAAAGTGCATACGTTTTCAGGGGCCATAGTCTTAAAGGGTTTTGTTACCCAAAGTCTCAATATGTCTCCAGACAGTTCTTAAAGGGCCAGCAGCAGTACAATAAAATACCATTCACTGTGCTTAAAGGGCCAGCAGTTGCACAATAAAATACAATATGCCCCAAATAACCCAGGGGCCATAGGCAAAAATCCTTGCACCGGCCCTGCATATAGGGATCTGTTTTCCCAGCCCTAACCAATATCATATCAGAGCGATGAGGTTGGATGAATGGCTAGATCTAAATCTATTATCCAGGTGTTTTAAAACACATTTATATAAATCTATTTATATGAAACTTGTGCTTCTTCTGTAAACCAGTTACAATTAATTGTATCTGCTCATTGTATGATAACTTTCTAGAAAAATTAGGGATTACCAAAAGGTAGAGCTCATGCTAAAACTATAACTCTCAAGAACAATCATGGGTTGTAGTTTTTCAACATGTTGGGATTCATCTTTTGGCCACCTTTGTTCTTTTTAGAAATATTTTGAATGTAATATTTTGTAAAGTTGGAGATTTTTTCGGTCTGAACTGCAAGTCATCCAAATTTGGGCCATTCGTGTGATCGATCGAATTCCTGGACTATAGGCCAAAACTGTCAGGTCCCCTGCCTCCGCTCCGCTCGCGACAGCCTTGCTTACCACGTCACTGTGAGCAGCGCCATCTAGTCCCTGTCCGTGGTGTGTGGCTGTCACCGCCGCCATGCTCCAGTTTGACAGTGTTTATGATGCTGCATGCTCCAGAGCAGCATCCTTATATGTGTGCCAGACCCGGCACACAGTGATGACCTCAGAGACCACAACGGAGGGAAGAAATACCTCCCACGTCTAATTGGAGGTTAGCCAATCAGACACACCCTGTGTGTATATAAGCTAACCTCCCCCTTGCCTTAGTACCCTGTTGTGGTCTTTATTTAGCCCAATAGTGCGTTATACTCTGTCTGATTTATTGGCTACCGAACTTTGGCTTGTCTTACATTTACCCTTTTTTCTCTGCTCCCTAAACTTGGCTTGTCTCTTCGTGTTCTGTCTCTCTATTTCCCTTTGACCTTGGCTTACTTTGACTATTCTTTTGCATAGCCCGGCCATTCTAAGGACTGGTATTTCAATTCTGTCTGTTATGTCCTATCTGTGTGTTAGGTTCCCTACCAATCGTGACATTACAACAGGGCCAAATGGAACCAGCATAAATCTCACAGCAGCTAGCTGCCCAAAATTCCAGGATGGATGATCAAGACCATCACCTGGATCAGTTCGCCCAGGCCCTTCAGACCATCTTGCAACATACTGCTCACCTCCAACCAGAGGCACAGCAGCCTGCCGCTGCCCCACAGGCTTCTACTCAAGACCTGTTACCTATTGGTCCTTCCCACACTGTGCGCATGACACCACCCAAACGCTATAGTGGTAATCCGACTCTTTGTTGCGGATTTATTAAACCAGGT
Organism: Pelobates fuscus; assembly: GCF_036172605.1. NCBI lineage: Eukaryota > Metazoa > Chordata > Amphibia > Anura > Pelobatidae > Pelobates > Pelobates fuscus. The sequence continues at coordinate 86,733,301 of NC_086326.1, read as the reverse complement.
CAACATACATTTGGTCATGAATCCACATTCCTTTCCCACTGACAGATCACTAATAGCCTTTCTTATCAACCATCTCTCTGGTAGGGCTTTGGCCTGGGCTAATCCGATATGGGAATCTGGTGCTACCATGCCGTATGCCGATTTCCTGTCTGCATTTAGGAGGACCTTTGATATGCCAGACAGGGTTGCATCCGCTAGGGAGGCTTTATTAAGGATTAAACAGGGTTCCAGGCAGGGGCGTATTAGCCGCGAGGCAAACAAGGCATTTGCGGCTAACAGACATGCTGGGCTGGTTGCTGGTTGCTGGGCGGCCGGTGAGGGAGCTCTTCCCCTGAGCTCTCTGCTCAGCTCCCTCGCGCGCCGCCCGCAGAGTGAGACTGGGAGCCGGAATATGACGTCATATTCCGGCTCCGCCTCCCAGCCTCACTCTGCGGGCGGCGCGCGAGGGAGCTGAGCAGAGAGCTCAGGGGAAGAGCTCCCTCGCCGGCCGCCCAGCCTGCCCGCCAGTGCCGCCCTGCAGCCACTGGACCACCAGGGAATGGGAGAACTCCCCCACCCCCAGCATTCCCAAAGGTAAGGAGGCTGGGGGGGGGGGGTAAATAAAAAAAATAAAAAATGTGTTAATGTGAGTGTGTGTGTGTGTCTCTGACTGTGTGTGTCTGATAGTGTGTGTGTGTGTCTGTTAGTGTGTGTGTGTGTGTGTGTCTGTTAGTGTGTGTCTGTGACTGTGTGTGTTAGTGTGTGTGTGTGTGTGTGTCTGTTAGTGTGTGTGTCTGACTGTGTGTGTCTGACTGTGTGTCCGACAGTGTGTGTCTGTTAGTGTGTGTGTGTCTCACTGTGTGTGTCCGACTGTATGTTTGTTAGTGTGTGTGTCCGACTGTGTGTGTTTGTTAGTGTGTGTGTCCGACTGTGTGTGTTTGTTAGTGTGTGTGTGTCCGACTGTGTGTGTCTGACTGTGTGTGTCTGTTAGCTAGTGTATGCGTATCTGTCAGTGAATGTGTGTGTATTTAGAAGGCGGGGCAGGGGGGAAGGGTTGGGTGGGGGTGGCGTGCGCGCGCGGGGGGGGGGGGGAGGGGTGTCTGAGTTTTGTCCTGCCTAGGGCAGCACAAAACCAAGATACACCACTGGTTCCAGGTCTGTGGAGGATTACACTATTGAGTTCCGTACTCTGATGGCAGAGGTGGTATGGAACAATGATGCCCTGGTAACCGCATGTATCCCACCCAACATGTAAAGAGAGAAATAAAATATAGATAGTGTAACACACAGAATATAATGGATAAAGTGCACACTCACAAAAACAGAGCAGAATGACATATATCCCTTGTTCTAGATTTCTTTTCTTTCTAGACATTTAGGTTATATGCCCCTATTTTTGAGATTCACACAGTACTATTTTTTGTTTGCTGAAATATCTTCTAATAAGATCTTCCATTAAAATCTAATACATTAGTTCAATAGATTAGCATTGCCTCACTTACAAACGTACTAATTTCAGCATAATTTTTTTTGATCTTTTTAAAAATACCATTTCACCATTGCTGTGATCAATGAGGTTAACTAGATAAGCCTTACCCCAATAAACCATACTACCCTTTTTTTTTTTTTTTTATTGGACCAGGACAGTATTGATAAGTCTGTGGCTGAGTAATAAAATCAGTATCTATTACCTAAGCGAAGTTGCTTAGTACCTAAACCCCAACCACCCATGTATCAAAGATGAAAGGGATCAACACAATGTAAGAATAATTGTGTAGCAAAATGCCGTTAGAACAATCAACATGGATAACATATTTCTTCACACGAACAAAGCAATGTACTTCTTGTTTTTTTTGTTTTGATTTTTTTTTTAAAGAAAAAAAGTTAACTCTGAGCTGGACAATACCCCCTCAATAGCAATTCTTTATAAGGGAGAGCTACCTCCTTGTCCATCCAGTCTGTATCCAATGAAAGATTTACGTTCAGGATTAGTCACTTTACAATGGGAAATGTGGATCCTCGATTTGATCAGCTGCATTTCGAGGGGCCCCTTTCACGTAAGGTGTTACAAGCGATTTTCTTGCAAAGTCTTATTTCATAAAAAAATCTCCAGGAGTGATAGCATGCAATGGTATAATTCCTGCTGGCTGTAAAGCATGTAACCTGTTTTAAAAACACTAAGGCTTGCGTTAATGACATGCAAATATTCCTCCTTGTACTATTTAAACTTCTAGACAATGGACACGAACACATAACACACTTTACAAAACATAGAATTCATACTTAACAATCATTGCAATATGATTCATGTTGTCATCCAACAAAACAGAAAACAGAAGACGTAGTAGATACACACTATGGACAACCAGCAGAGTTGCCAACGCAAAAGCACATTCATGGATACGCAGATAAACCATAACCAACCCAAAATAAGTTAATGAAATAAGTATATACATTTTACACTCTATATCCCTCAGAGGAAACACAGTAAGACACAATTTAGATTTTCTATGCTTAGTAATGTTTACAAAGGGCAAAGGTGACCAATTACAAATGCAATCTGAAACTAACACCTCCAATTAAAGGGACACTATAGTCACTAGAACAACTATAGCTTAATGTAATTGTTCTGGTGATTATAATAGCTCCATTCAGGCATTTTCATGTAAACACTGCCTTTTCAGAGAAAAGGCAGTGTTTACAATGCCCCTAGGGACACCTCCAAGTGGCTACTCCTCAGATAGCCACTGGAGGGGCTTCCTAGCTCAGGGCTGCACAGTAAGCAACTCTGACATTCAGCGTCCCCACGCTCTGCATGGAGACGCTGAATTTTCCTCATAGAGATGCATTGATTAAATGCATCTCTATGAGGAGGTCCTGATTGCCCAAAACAGCAGACCCGCGGAGCGCTGGAAATAAGGTGAGTTTTAAACATTTATAGGGGGGCAAGCCACCTGAATAGGGGGTTTAGCACTAGAGTCAGGAATACATGTTTGTGTTCTTGACCCAATAGTGATCCTTTAAGTATTACGCTTCATTCTCTATCTTGGGCAAAGCATAGTCATAATTGGGATTTATACTTTTAGACAATTTACAGAGATCCTCTTAAACAAGCTCTTGCATATTTAGATTTGCAAACAGCTATTATACCTTTACAGGGATAATCAACACTTAAGATATAACATCACTCTGCAAAAAAATAATTTAAAGGGATACTACAGACACCCAGACCACTCCAATTGGCAGAAGTGGTCTGGGTGTCTGTAGCAGGGGTCAAGTCCTGGGGAATAAAGTGTGGGAACTCACTCGAGTTCCACCCCACCCCACCACCAAAACAAACCAAAACTTGTATGCATATATAAACGCGTACACACACACTCAGGTGCACACACACACTCATGCCCAGACACACACACACACACTCATGCCCAGACACACACACACACTCATGCCCAGACACACACACACACACACACACATGCCCAGACACACACACACACACATGCCCAGACACACACACACACACATGCCCAGACACACACACACACACATGCCCAGACACACACACACACACATGCCCAGACCCAGACACACACACATGCCCAGACCCAGACACACACACTCCCAGACACAGACACTCCCAGACACACACACTCCCAGACACACACACTCCCAGACACACACACTCCCAGACACACACACTCCCAGACACATACACACACTCACAAACACCAACACACACATACACTCACAGACACACAAATACACATACATACACTCACAGACACACACACGGACACACACACTCCCAGACACATACACACACACACTCCCAGACACATACACACACACACACTCCCAGACACATACACACACATACATACACTTACCGACACACACACTCCCAGACACATACATACACTCCCAGACAAACTCACTCCCAGACGCACTCACTCCCAGACGCACTCACTCCCAGACGCACTCACTCCCAGACGCACTCACTCCCAGACACATACACACACATATACACAAGAATTATTTGTATATTTTTTTAAAATTTAAAAATGTCCACCCAGCCTCCCTACCTGGAGAGCTGGCGTGGACCTGTCCCTGGGGTCCAGTGGGGCTTCAGTGCGGCCGGCTCTTGTCTCGCTGTCAGACGCGGCGAGGGAGCTGTGTTCTCTCTGCTCCCTCTCGCCGCGCGGGCTGTCTGCTGATGCCGGGAGCCGGAAATGACGTCATATTCCGGCACCCGGCATCAGCAAACGGCGCGCGGCGAGAGGGAGCAGAGAGAACACAGCTCCCTCGCCGCGTCTGACAGCGAGACAAGAGCCGGCCGGGGGGGTCCTTCAGGTGGCCATTAGGCCACCTCTTGGGCCCCACATGACAGGGGGAACACGGGGGCATTTGGGGGCGGCATTTTTTGCTGCCCCCTGAGTGCCTGCAGGACCACAAAAGGGAACGGCGTTCCTGCTCTAAAAAAAGTGCAGGAACGCCGTTCCCACGCGTTCCTGCAGGACTCGAGCCCTGGCTGTATTATCCCTTTAAATTATTTTTTTTGCAGAGTGATGTTATATCTTAAGTGTTGATTGCCAACTCGCACTACCCTTAACCCTGCAAATGTAACTATTGCAGTTTTAATAAACTGCAATATTTACATTGCAGGGTTAAGTCCTCCTCTAGTGGCTGTCTACTAGACAGCCATTAGAGGGACTTCCGTGTTCATAGAACACGAAAAGTGTTTTAAAACGACACTAGACGTCCTCACAGTTAAACTCCCTTGAAAAACAATACACTAAACAAGAAATTAAAGAAGACTATGCACACACAAAGGACGCACACACACGTTTTGGGGTCAAAGGCCGGGTATGGTCAATCGGATCCACAAGAGGGTTATTTAAACTCATTTATTCCTTTAGCTCATTGCCCTGTTGTGGTTTCCTTTTGCTGGTTATCCGAGAGTCTGATCGTATTATTCTGTTTTTTTACTTTGGCTTCATTTTGCGTTCCCTGATTTCTTGTATTCTTGATTTTTGGCTTTCCCTCATCTTTGTGTCTCATTCTGTATCGCTGACATTGGCAAGTATTTTGACTATTCTTGTGTACGTTAAGTCCAGTTAGGTGTTATCCTTATTCCAAGGTGTGATACTACTTCTGCATGCCGGATCAACTAGTAATCCTGACATTACGACATGGCCATAGATCCTGCAGAATTCTTTCAGCACATGGCAGCTTGCGAGAGAAAGCTAGAGGTAAATGATCACAGTTAGGATCAATTTGCCCAGGCTTTCAGAACGCTTCTTAATCAGATGGCTCATTTACAGCCTGATGTTCCTCCGACTATTTCACCTCTGCCTAATGTACCTCCATCTATAGCATATAAGGTATTTACTACCTCCCTATTTCCTCCTCCACATTATGATGGTAATATTCAAGAATGTCTGGGATTTCTCAATCAGATTGAGTACCACTTTAAGGCCTCACCTGGGTCTTTTCCCATGGATAGAGCTAAAATTGGGTACTTGATGAACCAACTTAAAGGTAAAGCCTTAGCTTGGGCCAATCCTTTATGGGAGAGTAATAGGAGTATTGCTTATAATTAACAGGAATTCCTTGCGGAATTCAAATTAACATTTGAACCACTAGGCAGGGAGGATGACACTTCCACTGCCCTAATGCGTATCAAACAAGGGAACCGGTCTGTCTATCTTTTATTGGACTCTATATCTTGGACATATATTCATTAATTTATATTGTATTTGTTATTATTCTATTTATCTTATTATATATTTATTTGTATTTTATTTCTCTTATTCTATCACATTTTAGAAGTGTATCTATCTATTGTAGACCTATTTTAGGCATCTTATGTTTGTTATAATATTCTCGCCAGTGTCTTTTTAGAGTGGCGCTAATCCTGTACACTTTTTTATGTATTATACAACCCTCTTATTGACTAGGCTAAAGGGGAAATACTGGAATGGGGTAAATACTGTATTAAGAGATCTATGTTACCCATTGCTAAGAGAGTGGGCATCAGTAATTTGCCTGCTTCTACACCTCAGACTTCCGAAATTCCTATGCAGTACTGGGAGGTTAGAGAGGCGTTCAGTAAGAGTCAGACTAATACTCTACCTCCTCACAGATTTTATAATTGCTCCATAGATCTGCTAACCGGTACTATACCCCCAAAGGGGGCAGTATATGCCTTATCCCCGCAAGAGAGTAGAATCATGGAAGAGTACATCAAAGATTATTTAATGAAAGGCCACATACGTAAGTCATCCTCACCTGCTGGAGCAGGGTTTTTTTTTGTATCCAAAACAGATGAACAATTACTCCCATGCATTGATTATAGGGCTTTAAACAAGATCACCATAAAAAATGCCTATCCTATTCGCCTTATCTCCTAGTTGTTTGACAGACTCCAGGGTGCTAAGATATTTACTAAACTTGACCTTAGGAGTACTTAAAATTTGGTAAGAATTAAGGAGGGTCACAAGTGGAGAATGGCATTTAACACTGGAAGTGGGCACCACGAGTACCTTGTCATGCCCTTTGGCTTGTGCAATGCTCCGGCCTTATTTCAAGACTTTATCAATGATGTGCTCAGAGACTACATATATTCTTTTGTACTAGTATACCTGGATGATATCCTTATTTATTCCTCGACCTCCAGAACCAACATAAACATGTCAAACAAGTATTGCAAACCTTGCTTGAAAATAGGCTTTATTGCAAACTCGAAAAATGCATATTTGACCAAACGGAGGTACAGTTTTGGGGATATAATATTTTGGCCTCTGGTTTTCAGATGGACCCTCACAAACTTGGACGCCGTTCTACACTGACCTTTACCTAGTCGGTTAAAAGCCATTCAAAGGTAATTTGGGTTTGCCAATTATTATAGGAGATTCATCAAAGGTTTCTATTCGGTAATAGCCCCTATCACCAATATGACATGCAAGGGGACTGATTGTACTACATGGTCCAAAGAAGCTAAAGAGGCTTTCGAGCTTCTTAAAAAAATTGTTCGCATCTGCTGACATATTGGTACATCCTGACACTAGCAAATCTTACATACTTGAGGTCGATGCCTCAGAGACAGGGGTTGGGGCTGTTCTTTCCCCAGAGTAAGAGTCAGGATACCCCTCTGCATTCTTGCGGGTACTTCTCCAGAAAGTTTTCTCCAGCTGTGTAACTATAATATTGGTTACAGAGAATTGTTAGCCATTATACTTGCGCTTAAGGAATGGCGATATCTTTTGGAGGGTTCCAAGGATCCCCTTTTGATCATAACTGATCACAAGAATCTAGCATATATTGGTGATGCCAAACGACTGTCTTCTAGACAAGTGTTACGGTTACCCTTAGGCTAGCTGAGAGCTGGACCGTTTAGTCGTCTGGACTCCTAGTTGCTGAAGAGGGGAGAGCCGAGTTCCATAGTATTCCATACGAGTCCTGTAAGTGTGGAATCATCCCACTAGCTATAGCATAGCTAGGATACTTTTTTCTACCCACAAAACGAGTCAAAGCAGCGATTTGAGGGTCAAGTAAGAACTGAGGACTGGGCTGACCAGCCTGCTTTTTATTGTGGTTACATGTAAAAAGGATACTCCCAGGGGGAGGCATAAAATCACCAATCACATATTGGGTACCTCCCACACATCTCCTCCCCTCAGATAAACAGTTAACCCAATTATACAGTACATATTTTTAACCAAGTTCTGGATGTACCCCGAAACCAGGGGGTACCCCTTTAAATCCTACACCGCTGTACAGATCTTGTTCAGGGGAGCAACATATCCGAAAACCAACCCGTTCGGATGAACGGTTCAGGAGTTAGGGGTTTTCAAAGTTTTGACCGACCGCACAGACTTTCTGGCCGAAAATAGTTCCACACGTTTAGGCCTTGCGGTCGGTCTACGTTCGTACGGGAAAACTCCACGAACCCATGGTCATCCATAGTATCCTGGAGGTCGCTGTACTCCCCATGCGGAGAGTAATCGTCCTACCGAACGGTGGGCTGTTCGGTAGGTCCAGCACGAAGTTATGCTATCCTGGAGGTCTCAGCGGTGTTCGCCTGGGTGCGTCTCCGTTTTTAGTTCCAGACGATTGCTGGCAAACACCGCTGTTCGTACGTAAGATGGCCGCGAACACGTGCAAAGTCCCGAAATGGCGGCCACCTATACGCTTACACAAAGGATTCGTGCTGAACCATACCAACGACTGCACATAAGTCAGAAAGGCGAAAATAGCATTTAAAGGTACACAGTGCAATAAGGTTTTTGTAACAGTTTTTGTAACAGTGCTCCCTTTTTGTGGAACACTCTGGCAGACACCGTCTGACCCCTTTTCGGGGCAGACTAAGGCTGTCCAGACCGCTGGTTATGCTGGGCTGAGGTCCGTTTGTCTGGACAACCCGTCCGCATTGCCATTCTGTTTCCCGGGTCGGTAGGAAATGGTGAAATTGAAGGGTTGTAATGATAAGCTCCAACGTAATAACCTGCCGTTATCTCCAGAGACCCGGTTTAGCCACACCAATGGGTTATGGTCGGTGACCAGAGTGAACTCTTGTCCATATAAATAGGGAGTCAATTTCTTTAATGCCCACACCAAGGCCAAACACTCCTTTTCAATCGCTGCATAGCTGACTTCGCGGGGCAGGAGCTTCCGGCTGATGTAGGCCACTGGGTGCTCCCCTCCATCTTCACCTACTTGGCTAAGGACGGCTCCCAGCCCGAACATGGAAGCGTCTGTATGGACGATAAAACATTTGTTAAGGGCTGGGGCCGCCAAGACAGGAGCATTAACCAAAGCATTTTTGAGGGCCTGAAAAGCCGTTTCACAGTGGGGAGACCACAGGACCTGTCGAGGTAAGTTTTTCTTGGTCAAGTCAGTCAAGGGTTTGGCAAGTGTGCTGTAGTCGGGTACAAATCGTCTGTAGTACCCTGCTGTGCCCAGAAAGGCTAAAACCTGGGTTTTTGTGATGGGGGTGGGCCAGTTGGCAACAGCTTCTATCTTGGCCGGCTCTGGTCGCTGTTTTCCGCACCCCACCCGATGACCCAGGTACTGTACCTCGGCCATCCCAAAGTGACATTTTTCTGGTTTCAGAGTCAGGCCAGCCGCCCGGATCTGATCCAGAACCATTCCTACATGAGCTAAGTGGTCCTCCCAGGACTCACTGTGAATCGCTATGTCGTCCAGGTATGCACAGGCAAAACCCTGGAAGCCATCCAGGAGTCTATCCACCAAGCGCTGGAATGTAGCGGGGGCGTTCTTCATCCCAAACGGCATTACCTTAAACTGGTATAGGCCGAAGGGGGTGACGAAGGCCGACTTGGGGATAGCCTCCGGGGCCAGGGGAATCTGCCAGTAACCCTTACAGAGGTCGATAGTGGTCAGGTAATTTCCCCTGGCTATGCGATCAAGTAGCTCGTCTACCCTGGGCATAGGGTAGGCGTCTGTTACTGTTTTTTCATTGAGTCTCCGATAGTCTACACAGAACCGGGTTGTCCCATCTTTCTTGGGTACCAGGACAACCGGGGAGGCCCAGGGACTATCGGAGGGCTCAATCACCCTGAGTTGGAGCATCTCATCTATCTCCTTCTTCATTCCGGCTCTAACTGCCTCGGGAATGCGATACGGGGGTTGGCGTAAGGGTGTTTGTCCGGGGGTATCGACCTGGTGGGTAGTTAAGGTGGTGTACCCTGGTTTCTGAGAGAACGTGAGGTGCTTGGACTGGAGGAGTGTATTGAGCTGCTCCCTTTCAGTGGGGCTAAGTCGGTCTCCTATCTGAACCTGGGTCACTACCCCTGTGGGTGGACTCTTTTCCAGTAAGTCGGGAATGGGTAGACTGTCGGGGTCTTCCTGGGGAGGACAACATACGGCGGTCACGTTCTCGGGTCACTCCAAGTATTCCTTGAGCATGTTTACATGGAATGTCTTCCTGAGGTTGTTGTCGTGACAACTGGCTATAACATAAGTGGTGTCGCCCCTTTTTTCTACGATCTGGTATGGGCCCTGCCATGATGCTTGTAACTTGTCTGTCTTTACCGGCTTAAGTACTAACACCTTTTGTCCTACGGTAAAGATTCTCCTTCGGGCCCCCCTATCGTACCATACCTTCTGTCTTTTCTGGGCCGACTGGAGGTTAGCCTGCACTGATTTGGCTAGCTGCTCCATGCGGTCCCTGAGTTCCAATACGTATGGCACAATAGGGACACCGTCCGTTTCCGTTTCTCCTTCCCAGTGTTCCCGGATCAGGTTTAGGGGGCCCCGTACCTTTCGTCCGTAGAGCAACTCAAAGGGAGAGAACCCTGTCGTTTCCTGGGGCACCTCCCGATACGCAAATAGGAGATGCGGCAGAAAGCGTTCCCAATCTCGGTACTCCTGTGTGAACGTTTTGAGCATTTGCTTGAGGGTTCCGTTAAACCTCTCACAAAGTCCGTTCGTTTGGGGGTGATAGGGTGAACTCAGGAGGGATTTAATTTTGCACACCTGCCAGAGTTGTTGGGTCAATTCTGCTGTGAATTGGGTGCCCCGGTCGGATAGAATTTCTTTTGGAAATCCTACCCGGGAGAACACTTGTACCAGGGCATTCGCTACCGTATCCGCTTGGATGTTGGACAGGGCGACTGCCTCGGGGTACCGGGTAGCGTAGTCTACTAAGGTAAGGATGTAGCGCTTACCGGAGGGACTAGGGGTGGCCAGTGGTCCTACTAGGTCAATAGCAACCCTGCTAAAGGGTTCCTCTACAATGGGCATATTGACTAGATGCGCTTTAGGGTGATCGCCTCGCCTTCCCACTCGTTGACATACATCGCAAGTATTACAGTAATTCTTAACGTCAGCGTGTACTCCTGGCCAAAAGAATGTGTGGGTAATGCGGTGTAGCGTACGTGTTATAGCTAAGTGACCTGCCAAGGGGATGTCGTGTCCTATTTTGAGGATTTCCCGACGGTATTTGTGGGGTACTACCAGCTGTCGCCTACGTTGTCCCTTTTTCTCTGTCAAGCGGTATAGTTTCCCTTTTTCCCATAGAAAAGTTTCGTTATCTGCCCCGCTCCCCCCTGTCTCGGCTCGTTCCCGGTATTTTTGTAATGTCGGGTCAGTCCTAGACTCGGTCTCAAAAGTAACTGGGGTGTCCCAGGGTATGGGGTCTAACAGGTCAAGAGAAGTCGGGGTTGGTCTTACCTGGGTCTCCCGCACTGGTGAGGGTTCTCGGTCCGTCCGGGCTTGTGCTCGGGTAGTCACTGGGTTCGCTTCGTTGTTATATACTGGTGCATAGGCAGAAGTCATGGGGCCCAAATCGTTGCCCAGTAGTACTTCAGCAGGTAAATGGTCCATTATACCCACGTTCACAGCTCCTTTCCCCGCTCCCCAATCAAGATGTACTTTAGCGGTCGGGACTTTGTACACATCCCCTCCCGCCACTCTAACGGCTACGGTCTGCCCTGACCTCTTGTGTTCTGGCACCAAATGACTCTGTACCAGTGTTATGGTAGCCCCTGTGTCTCTCAACCCCTCGGTAGATCGCCCTTCGAGCCATACCTTCTGCCGATGGTGCTGTCGGTTATCCGAAGCCGCATATACCGGGTCTGCCTCGTGAAGTGGCCCCAAATATTCCTCCATAGGGGTCTCCTGGTTAACACAGAGGGCTCGGGCAGGACGGTAGGGCCCAGAGGGGTAATTGTAATTCCTGGGCGTCTGGTGCGTGCCAAGCGGGCAGTTGGCCATGAAATGTCCTGGTTGCTTGCATCGGTGGCAAGTGGGCCTAGGACGATCAAAATTGTTATTGGATGACCCTGAGTGTCTGGGGGGCCCGGCGGGTACCGGGGCCCGGAACTCCGTACGAGGAGGTGCACGGTAAACCTCTCTGGGCTCAACCCGTGCTGGAGCCCGGTAGTTTGTGGACTCGTGAAGACGTGAATCATAGTGTTCATCAGCTAATTTGGCCGCTTCTTCTAGAGTGGAAGGTCGCCTGTCTCGCAGCCACTCCTTCCCTTTTTGTTCCATGCCATCGTAAAAATGTTCTAAGAGGAATAATTGTAAAATTTCCTCACCAGTCACAGCTTTACTTCCGTTCATCCAGTGATTTACCGCTCTCCGCATTCGGTGCGCCCATTCCATATGTGTATCGTTAGGCTTCTTTTTCGTGCCCCGAAACTGCCGGCGATACGTGTCTGGAGTCACCGCGTATCTTCTTAGCAGAGTCTCTTTAACTCGTTCATACTGTGTCACTTCCTCAGCACCCAAGGTACGAAAAGCTTCCAGGGCTCGCCCGGATAGCTTCCCAGACAAGATCGTGGGCCACTCTCTGGTGGGAATCTGGTGCAAGGCGCATTGCCTTTCGAAGTCCGCCAAGTACTCATCAATTCCTGTCTCGCTCTCCAGGAAGGATCGGAATGCCGCAAAGGGTATTTTAGGCTTCCCAGCAGTTTCAACAGGAACGATTACTTGCGGGGCTTCAGCAGTGCGTTGTGCGTTGGCCATTTCAACGTTGTAGGCTCGGGTCTTTTGTAAATCCGCGTCTGCCTCCACCATCAATTGCTGTATCAGTTCTATAGATGGGTTTGGCCCGTATAAGGGAAGCCTCCCCCGAACAATTCTTGCCTTTGCATCATCATCCGTGATTGGTGTTTCCGCCATTGTGGAGCTTTGATCCAGTTCTGTCAATTCTGCGATCAGTTCCCTCTTTGGCCGGTTGCTGGCGTGCCTTCCTCTGCTTTCCAATAAATCTTTCAGGGTTGTACGTTTCAATTTTGCGTAGGTGCTCTCCATCCGTTCCGTGCCTCTCCTAGGATATCCAGAATCATCCCGCCGCTGCCACCAAATGTTACGGTTACCCTTAGGCTAGCTGAGAGCTGGACCGTTTAGTCGTCTGGACTCCTAGTTGCTGAAGAGGGGAGAGCCGAGTTCCATAGTATTCCATACGAGTCCTGTAAGTGTGGAATCATCCCACTAGCTATAGCATAGCTAGTATACTTTTTTCTACCCACAAAACGAGTCAAAGCAGCGATTTGAGGGTCAAGTAAGAACTGAGGACTGGGCTGACCAGCCTGCTTTTTATTGTGGTTACATGTAAAAAGGATACTCCCAGGGGGAGGCATAAAATCACCAATCACATATTGGGTACCTCCCACACATCTCCTCCCCTCAGATAAACAGTTAACCCAATTATACAGTACATATTTTTAACCAAGTTCTGGATGTACCCCGAAACCAGGGGGTACCCCTTTAAATCCTACACCGCTGTACAGATCTTGTTCAGGGGAGCAACATATCCGAAAACCAACCCGTTCGGATGAACGGTTCAGGAGTTAGGGGTTTTCAAAGTTTTGACCGACCGCACAGACTTTCTGGCCGAAAATAGTTCCACACGTTTAGGCCTTGCGGTCGGTCTACGTTCGTACGGGAAAACTCCACGAACCCATGGTCATCCATAGTTATCCTGGAGGTCGCTGTACTCCCCATGCGGAGAGTAATCGTCCTACCGAACGGTGGGCTGTTCGGTAGGTCCAGCACGAAGTTATGCTATCCTGGAGGTCTCAGCGGTGTTCGCCTGGGTGCGTCTCCGTTTTTAGTTCCAGACGATTGCTGGCAAACACCGCTGTTCGTACGTAAGATGGCCGCGAACACGTGCAAAGTCCCGAAATGGCGGCCACCTATACGCTTCCACAAAGGATTCGTGCTGAACCATACCAACGACTGCACATAAGTCAGAAAGGCGAAAATAGCATTTAAAGGTACACAGTGCAATAAGGTTTTTGTAACAGTTTTTGTAACAACAAGCTAGGTGGTCTTTGTTCTTGTCCCACTTTAACTTTATTATCACGTACAGACCTGGTCCCAAAAACTTTATCTAGGCAATTTGACATTGAATCAGAACTAGAATAAGAGACGTCCCCTATTGTTCCTCCTGAGTACATCATTGCTTCCACTGTTCTTTCCTTATTGTCCCCTCTGCTTTGTGCTATCATGGCGGCTCAATCCCAGGCACCTTGTGTGGCAAACTCCCCTTTTTACCAGAGTTTGCCACGAGCTCCTGGAGAAGCCTGCTTGCAAGCCTCCTGCCCACAGACTATGGACCCTGTGGAAAATAATGTATTCGTTATATGAGATTATATGGTTCGTTTACCGAACAACCGCACGAACAGAGACCCCCTGGAGCTTGTTAATACCTATTAACAACTTGGAATGTTTGTCACCGCAGTGTTCTAATTGTTTGTCTGGGTGGCCGCACTTCCTATAAGCAACCACGAGGTGGCAGCCATCTTGTTCGCATGAACGCAGGCAGCGGTGTTTGGACATGAATCTCCTGGAACTAAAATCGGCTACAGAAACCCCCGAACACTTCCATCATCGCCTGCGTTCGTTTTTTTTTTTTTTTTGTCAATCTCTTTTTATTGAAATTTTGTTTTTTCATACCCTTGCGGGTCAAGAATATTTGAAATGCACATCAAACATAATCATGAAAACATAGTATGGCATGAACAATAGCATGTAAACGAAATCATGTACTAGAGAATGTGGGCCTGCAATGGTATGTTATCGTGAGTGTGTGAATTGCCTCGTGAGAATGGGCGAGTAACCATAATATGTGTGTAGTAACCCTCTCGGGTTCTGAGTTATGGCCTTCTTCTATGTGTACCCAGGGCCCTGGGGGGCCTGGGGGGGGGTACGTAGGTTTGGAGCAGTCGCTCCCTCTTGCCAGTGGGGGGAATGGGGTGAGCTAGGAGTGGCTCAAGGCCAGCAGATTGTGTGTAGTTATAACTGTGCAACGTAGAACATGTGTGGTAAAGTCTCTGTTGTTGGAATCAGGCCTCAGGAGTAGGTCGCTTGTCAATGGCCTGGTTGGGTGCGGGTATGCCCAAAGCGTGGCAGAATGTCGGGAACTCCTCAAGTGTGGAGATTTTGTGAACAGTTCCGTGTCTAGAGACCACCAGGAATCTGGGTGACCTCCAATGGTATTCTATCCCCGCTTCTCTGAGGGTGCTGGTGACTTGGTTCAGCGATCTGCGCCATTGTAGCGTGGCTCTGGTGAGGTCTTGGTAGATGTTAAGCTGTGCGCCTTCAAATGTGAGTGGCGTCTTGCCCCGGAGAGCAGTCATCAGGATTCTTTTGTCTTGGGAGGTAGCACAGCGGACAATCACGTCTCGGGCCAAGTTTGGGGCTGTCCTGCCCGAAGGTGGCAGGCGGTATATCCCATCCGGTGAAAGATAAAAATGTGGTGAGAGCACTCAGAACATGCAAAGATAAAAAATATATTACCAGACTTGATTAAAAATGGGAATATCTAGAACAATAAAGCACAAATACATAGAGTAATATTGTCATAAAAGAGATAAAATTAAAAAATGAGACTGGTTACACTCACATATTACTGAGTCACTTTAAAAGCTGACTCAGACTTAGGGCTTTAGTGGAGATGAGACTTCTTCAGCTTTAGACGTCCTGTACCGGTTATGTTTGGTCTGCACTGGGAAATGATTCTTCAAATTACTCCAGGAGGCAAGATCCAATATAAAATTTCTTTATTGTAAAATAACTGGGTATTAAAAAATAGTAACATCTATCTTTGTCCAATACAGGTAAAAAACGTCCTTGAAAGCACAATACCACGACGCGTTTCGGCACTCTCAGCCTTTCTCAAGTGGTCCGGTCTTCTCATCTCCTGAATCTTCTTAAATATTCTCAAATTTGGCGCCCTTTCGTCGGTGTCCTATGTCTCTTCCGCTTTCGTCATTTCCAAGCGTCCTTCGGTTACGTTGCGCCATGACGTCCGGCGTCTGCGTCATCAGTCCTCGTCCCGGCGTCGGTTTGCGTCATGACGTCTTTTAGGCGCCGGACCCGGAAGTGATACCGGCGCCATATTTCAAAGTCCACAACTATACAAATTTGCCAGTCCTTTAAACTACACGTTACAAGACAGTAATGAATGATATTTCGAGGGGAAAAAAAGGAACGAATATATACTTATTTTCTACACATAGAAATACATAAATATAGGGATATTATATTCCTATTAGGAAGGAAGCAAAACACGATTATTAATATTTTTTTAAAAATTTTTTAAATCATACATAATAAAAAGCCACATCTAAAAAACTTATAAAATTACATATAAAATTGTAAAATTATATACATGAATTAATCTCAAAGTCAATATTGAGGCCATGGGGGGATAATGATTCCAGATTAAAAATCCATTTCATCTCATTTCTGCTGAGGAGACTATCTATATCTCCCCCTCTCCAATGGGTTTTTACGGCCTCTATTCCTATAAATTCAAAACCATTTATGTTTCCTCCATGAACCTCTAGAAAATGTTTAGAGACATTGTGCAAAGTGAATTTCCTATTTATATTGTACACATGCTCCCTCATTCTTATTTTCAGTAATCTTGACGTCTTCCCAATATATTGTGTGCCACAAGGACATATTATCATATATATCACATTTTTTGAGTTACACGTAATAAATGATTTTATCTCATGTGTTTTTTTATTCTGAAACGAGGAAAAATGGGTGACTTTTCTATTTTTATTTTTTCTTTGGGCACACCCTCTACACCTTCCACAATAGTAGAAACCTTTTTCCTTTTTAAACATGGATACACCTTGGGAAATTTTCTCTTTGTCTAAAAAACTTGAGGTCAGGGTTTGTTTGATATTCTTCGCTCCTCTAAAAATTAATTTTGGTTGTGTCCCTAAATATTGTTGCAGGCTCTCATCTTGTTCAAGAATATGCCAGTTTGTCTTCATAATTTTTTGTAACTTTTTACTGTGAGAATTAAAGTTAAAAATAGCCGGTACAATCTTATTGTTCTCCTTTTGTTCTTTTTTCTTATATGTTAGAATATTTTCTCTTTTTTCTTGTCCTACTTTATTTTTAATATTATTCAGGGAATCTTGGTTATATCCTTTCTCCATTAGTTGGTTAATAAGTATCTTTGTTTGTTCTTCATATTGTTCATCTTCTGTGCAGTTGCGTCTTAATCTTAAAAATTGACCCTTTGGTATGTTGGTTAACCAAGGTTTAAAATGGCAACTTTTAAGATTAATAAAACTATTAACATCTACGGTCTTAAAATAAGTTTTACTTTTTATTTTCTTGTCTTCAATATAGATACTTAAATCTAAAAAATTGACATTTGTGGAGCTAATTTCCCATGTTAAGTTGATATTCCAATTGTTAATATTCAAGTCATCTAAAAAATTATTTAAAGATTCCTGTGTGCCTCTCCATATTAAAAAGATGTCATCAATGTACCTCTTGTAGAGGACCAGATGGTATATCCCATCCGTA
The DNA here is from genome assembly GCF_036172605.1 of Pelobates fuscus. Lineage (NCBI taxonomy): Eukaryota > Metazoa > Chordata > Amphibia > Anura > Pelobatidae > Pelobates > Pelobates fuscus. Next base: position 86,716,012 of record NC_086326.1, on the reverse strand, counting down.
TTAAATTTCTTGGCCTGTGTAGGTGGCAGGATGGCGGCCACGAGGCGTCTCAGGTAGTGAGGTAATTCGTCTGAGGAGACGTCGTCTGGTACTCCTCTTATTTTTATGTGATTTCGCCTTGTTCTGTCATCGAGGGCGATATAGTGGAGGGAGAGTGCTTGCTGTTGATTCTGGAGTGCCAGTACTGTGTCCTGCAAGGTGGTTAGTCCCTGTTTGATGTCAGTAACATCGTTCTCTGTGGTCTGAACCCTGACAGCTATAGCCTGCACGTCAGACTTAATGGCTTCTATGCTGGTCGCCAAGAGGTTTTTGATTTCCCCAATTAGGTGTTGGAAGTCCCGCTGGGTGACTGGGGCAGACCCATCAGTGGTTCCCCCTGGTGTAGGTACCTGTTCTGGGGGTTGGGCATGTGGGCTGGGACCCCTGTGTACCTTCATGGTGTCCTGCTCCGCTGTTCCCGCCATTGTGGCTGGCGGCCTGTGTTGTTGCAGCATGGTGCTGATATCCCTGGACCCTGAGGCAGTCTCCGGTGGGGGTTTCTGGGACCGGCGGCCCATTTCTGCCCGAGTGTGTAGGGGTGCCGTATGGGGATCGTCCCCTGCTGAGTCCTCAGGCTGATCGAGGCCGTCGAGGAATGCCGCCCAATCGAGGGCTGCAGCCGGCTTGTAGGCCGCAGGTCTGCGCTTCCGGCAGTTCACCTGTGCCGGGCACACAAATGGCATGGGAGGTGGTAGGGGAGAGTGCTGATGATGCCCCTGGTCAGGAGTGGGTGAGTTGGGGGTGTTAATCCCCACTTGTCGAGATTTTTGCGGGTTGCGGTCGGGAGCTGTGCTGAGGTGCGACCGCTCCGGCTCGTGGTCAGGCTCCGCCCCCCCTGCGTTCAGTTTTATGACAGTTAGACAAGCACTGTTCGGTGGGATCATTAGTCTGGATAAAGGGAACAAGCTCCAGGGTAAGACTATGTCCGGTAGTTTGTTCATTTTTAAACTACCGAACTAGACCGACCGCTAGTCATGATTTCATGGAACTCTTTTGGGCATAGGACCATGTGCACAGTCGGTCAAATAATTGATTTCCATGAAAACCCCGAAACCCTGAACCGGTCTTGGTGATTGTGGTGAAACCAACTTCGCCACTGTGAACTGGAGAAGCCTGGTTGTTAGCCTCCTGCCCTGTGACTATGGCCCTGCAGGTTAAACCTTTTATTTTCCCTGCAGAAAGGCATATTCGTGCGTTTCTGCCAGGGTGTTCGGTAGATTTGATCTACCGAACAAACTGACGAATGCGCGACCACCTGGGAGCTGGAGTGTGCCTTCAATTTACCTCCCTGAAGCTGCGGTTAACCGCAGCTTATTTGATGAATCCAGGGTGGTCTTTGTTCGGTTGCCGACCACGAGGCGGCGGCCATTTTAATCGTGCGAAAGACCAGCGGTGTTCGGCAAGGATTCTATGGAACTAAAAACGGACACTTATTTGCACGAACACCGCTGAGCCGTCCGTCGCCTGGTTCCTATTCGTACTAGTTTAACCGAACACCAGCATTCGGTATTTTGTATATGAGAATATGTGTTAACCAAGATAGCCATGCCATGGAGCCTATTCGTGGGATTAAAGACTTTGGTTCCATGGCGATTAAACTGTATTTGTGTGGTCTGAGTGCCATTCACCTAATAATGTGCACTCAGACCTGAGCTATCTGGGGATGTGTGACATGTCTCTGTTTTATGTATAAAAGGTAACTTTGTGTATTTTAAGGTGTTTCCCTGTATTTTGTGTCCCATGTGTGTAATGGAGTTTTGCCTCTGTCCTGGGAGATAATTGAATTACTTCTCTAATTATCTCCAGGATAGAGGGAGGAGATCAAGATGCATTGTGGGAATGTTTTACTGCTGTGTGTCTGTAATTGGTTTATGTCTGTCCTTTGTTACAGTTTTTCATTTGGTCCCCTAGGGGAGTATCCATCAGGTGGGAGACCTGCATAAATACTGGGCAGGTAGCCCTGAGTAAATGAGTTCCTGCTTACCCTGAAGCTGAAGTGTTATCTCATTCTTGGAGGGGGGGAATTTGACTGTATGCAGATTGCCAGGAGTGTAAGCTGTTCGTATTGCTTTTCCTGTTCGGCTGCTTCCAGGATTCGTGTGCCTGCTGTTCGAGAGTTGGTGAATACGTGCAGTTTGGAGTTCGGGAGGTTGGTGATTGTAGTAGCTGCCGGTCTATGGGAAAGGGGATTATCGCCTAAACTGGGTTTTATCCTCTTGTGAGAGAAACGGTCCGCAACAATTGGTGGCAAGCGGCGGGATCGTTCCTACAACCAGAAGGACAGCTACAGGTAACACCATCCCCTGGATTTCCAAAGTGAGGGCAACGCCAGTACCCGTACAGCGCCCCTATCTACAAAGGAACCAACGTCGGCAGAGCAAGCATGGCACCCAACTACACACAGGAGGAGTTTGACAAAGAGCTGAGATCACGGCTGATCTTCCTTGGACCCAACCCCCCGGAGAAATACATGCAGCTCGTGAGTAGACAGGTAGAAGAGTACCTGCAGGTTGGAGCAGGGCAGGCACGTAAGTTGGCAGGTTGAGTGGCCGAGCAAGTTGCAGGGAGAGAAGCGTGTCGTCCTTCCTCCCCAGCGACAGTGTGTATCCCAGGGAACTGAAGGTACCGTCCTTCCTCCCCAGCGGCAGTGTGTACCCCAGGGAGCTGATTATGTCGTCCGTCCTCCCCAGCGGCAGTGTGTGTCCCAGGGAGCAGAAGGTATCGTCCTTCCTCCCTAGCGGCAGTGTGTACCCCAGGGAGCAGAAGGTGCCGTCCTTCCTCCCCAGCGGCAGTGTGTGTCCCAGGGAGCAGAAGGTGCCGTCCTTCCTCCCCAGCGGCAGTGTGTGTCCCAGGGAGCATAAAGTATCGTCCTTCCTCCCCAGCGGCAGTGTGTACCCCAGGGAGCTGAAGGTGTCGTCCTTCCTCCCCAGCGGCAGTGTGTGTCCCAGGGAGCAGAAGGTATCGTCCTTTCTCCCCAGCGGCAGTGTGTAACCCAGGGAGCAGAAGGTGCCGTCCTTCCTCCCCAGCGGCAGTGTGTGTCCCAGGGAGCAGAAGGTATCGTCCTTCCTCCCCAGCGGTAGTGTGTAACCCAGGGAGCAGAAGGTGCCATCCTTTCGTGCGTTTCTGCCAGGGTGTTCGGTAGATTTGATCTACCGAACAAACTGACGAATGCGCGACCACCTGGGAGCTGGAGTGTGCCTTCAATTTACCTCCCTGAAGCTGCGGTTAACCGCAGCTTATTTGATGAATCCAGGGTGGTCTTTGTTCGGTTGCCGACCACGAGGCGGCGGCCATTTTAATCGTGCGAAAGACCAGCGGTGTTCGGCGAGGATTCTATCGAACTAAAAACGGACACTTATTTGCACGAACACCGCTGAGCCGTCCGTCGCCTGGTTCCTATTCGTACAAGTTTAACCGAACACCAGCATTCGGTATTTTGTATAGGAGAATATGTGTTAACCCAGATAGCCATGCCATGGAGCCTATTCGTGGGATTAAAGACTTTGGTTCCATGGCGATTAAACTGTATTTGTGTGGTCTGAGTGCCATTCACCTAATAATGTACACTCAGACCTGAGCTATCTGGGGATGTGTGACATGTCTCTGTTTTATGTATAAAAGGTAACTTTGTGTATTTTAAGGTGTTTCCCTGTATTTTGTGTCCCATGTGTGTAATGGAGTTTTGCCTCTGTCCTGGGAGATAATTGAATTACTTCTCTAATTATCTCCAGGATAGAGGGAGGAGATCAAGATGCATTGTGGGAATGTTTTACTGCTGTGTGTCTGTAATTGGTTTATGTCTGTCCTTTGTTACAGTTTTTCATTTGGTCCCCTAGGGGAGTGTCCACCAGGTGGGAGACCTGCATAAATACTGGGCAGGTAGCCCTGAGTAAATGAGTTCCTGCTTACCCTGAAGCTGAAGTGTTATCTCATTCTTGGGGGGGGGGAATTTGACTGTATGCCGATTGCCAGGAGTGTAAGCTGTTCGTATTGCTTTTCCTGTTCGGCTGCTTCCAGGGTTCGTGTGCCTGCTGTTCGAGAGTTGGTGAATACGTGCAGTTTGGAGTTCGGGAGGTTGGTGATTGTAGTAGCTGCCGGTCTATGGGAAAGGGGATTATCGCCTAAACTGGGTTTTATCCTCTTGTGAGAGAAACGGTCCGCAACAATTGGTGGCAAGCGGCGGGATCGTTCCTACAACCAGAAGGACAGCTACAGGTAACACCATCCCCTGGATTTCCAAAGTGAGGGCAACGCCAGTACCCGTACAGCGCCCCTATCTACAAAGGAACCAACGTCGGCAGAGCAAGCATGGCACCCAACTACACACAGGAGGAGTTTGACAAAGAGCTGAGATCACGGCTGATCTTCCTCGGACCCAACCCCCCGGAGAAATACATGCAGCTCGTGAGTAGACAGGTAGAAGAGTACCTGCAGGTTGGAGCAGGGCAGGCACGTAAGTTGGCAGGTTGAGAGAGACCCCAGTGGCCGAGCAAGTTGCAGGGAGAGAAGCGTGTCGTCCTTCCTCCCCAGCGACAGTGTGTATCCCAGGGAACTGAAGGTACCGTCCTTCCTCCCCAGCGGCAGTGTGTACCCCAGGGAGCTGATTGTGTCGTCCGTCCTCCCCAGCGGCAGTGTGTGTCCCAGGGAGCAGAAGGTATCGTCCTTCCTCCCCAGCGGCAGTGTGTACCCCAGGGAGCAGAAGGTGCCGTCCTTCCTCCCCAGCGGCAGTGTGTGTCCCAGGGAGCAGAAGGTGCCGTCCTTCCTCCCCAGCGGCAGTGTGTGTCCCAGGGAGCATAAAGTATCGTCCTTCCTCCCCAGCGGCAGTGTGTACCCCAGGGAGCTGAAGGTGTCGTCCTTCCTCCCCAGCGGCAGTGTGTGTCCCAGGGAGCAGAAGGTATCGTCCTTCCTCCCCAGCGGCAGTGTGTAACCCAGGGAGCAGAAGGTGCCGTCCTTCCTCCCCAGCGGCAGTGTGTGTCCCAGGGAGCAGAAGGTATCGTCCTTCCTCCCCAGCGGTAGTGTGTAACCCAGGGAGCAGAAGGTGCCATCCTTCCTCCCCAGCGGCAGTGTGTACCCCAGAGAGCAGAAGGTGCCGTCCTTCCTCCCCAGCGGCAGTGTGCACCCCAGGGAGCAGAAGGTGCAGTCCTTCCTCCCCAGCGGCAGTGTGTAGCCCAGGGAGCTGAAGGTGTCGTCCTTCCTCCCCAGCGGCAGTGTGTAACCCAGGGAGCAGAAGGTGTCGTCCTTCCTCCCCAGCGGCAGTGTGTACCCCAGGGAGCTGATGGTGTCGTCCGTCCTGCCCAGCGGCAGTGTGTAACCCAGGGAGCAGAAGGTGCCGTCCTTCCTGCCCAGTGGCAGTATGTACCCCAGGGAACAGAAGGTGCTGTCCTTCCTCCCCAGCGGCAGTGTGTACCCCGGGGAGCAGAAGGTGCCGTCCTTCCTCCCCAGCGGCAGTGTGTAACCCAGGGAGCAGAAGGTGCCGTCCTTCCTCCCCAGCGGCAGTGTGAGTCCCAGGGAGCTGAAGGTGCCGTCCTTCCTCCCCAGCGACTGAGTGTCCTCCAGGGAACAGAGACCGTCAGTCTCGCACCCCAGCAGCAGGACAAGAGAATGAAAGGGGAGACAGCTGGTCCCCCTTTCCACCAGCAGAGAGAGTGGCAGGGAGAGGAGCCTGCTAACCCCTCTCCCCAGCGGCAGTTTACCGTCCAGAGAGAGGAGCTTGTTACACCCTCTCTCCAGCGGCAGCCTAACCCACTAAGGGGAGATGTTAAGCCCCACAACTGTGCAGATGGGACCGTAGTCTCTCTGCACTTACAGCACAAGCGGTAGGGACGGTCAGTCCTGTCCCCCAGCCACAGAGCAGTGTATCCAAAGGGGAGACAGTCTGTCTCCCCCTCCGGCATCCGAGCTATGCACCTAAAGGGGAGACAGTCAGTCTCCAGCAACCAGGCTCCAACCAGACTACTCCCGTGGTAGTGCTGGCACCAGGACAGAGTACCGCTGGTCTCTGCCCCCTCAGCAACCCAAAAAGGCAGCCTACTAGTCCCCCACACAGCCGTGGTGAGGCACCTGGACATGGACAAGATTCTCCCTTACCCAGGTGTAGTAACCGTTTATTGTGGGTGGGCAGTACTGCTGTTTCTGTCTTGTGGGTGGGCTGCTGGACTAACAAGGGCACTGACCGGCAGGAGGTCAGGTACCCTGTTAGTCTAATTGGTAAAGGGGAGAAGTGTGGCGAAACCAACTTCGCCACTGTGAACTGGAGAAGCCTGGTTGTTAGCCTCCTGCCCTGTGACTATGGCCCTGCAGGTTAAATCTTTTATTTTCCCTGCAGAAAGGCATATTCATGCGTTTCTGCCAGGGTGTTCGGTAGATTTGATCTACCGAACAAACTGATGAATGCGCGACCACCTGGGAGCTGGAGTGCGCCTTCAATTTACCTCCCTGAAGCTGCGGTTAACCGCAGCTTAATTGACGAATCCAGGGTGGTCTTTGTTCGGTTGCCGACCACGAGGCGGCGGCCATTTTAATCGTGCGAAAGACCAGCGGTGTTCAGCGAGGATTCTATGGAACTAAAAACGGACACTTATTTGCACGAACACCGCTGAGCCGTCCGTCGCCTGGTTCCTATTCGTACAAGTTTAACCGAACACAGGCATTTGGTATTTTGTATATGAGAATATGTGTTAACCCAGATAGCCATGCCATGGAGCCTATTCGTGGGATTAAAGAATTTGGCTCCATGGCGAATTTGGCTCCAAGGTGTTTCCCTGTATTTTGTGTCCCATGTGTGTAATGGAGTTTTGCCTCTGTCCTGGGAGATAATTGAATTACTTCTCTAATTATCTCCAGGATAGAGGGAGGAGATCAAGATGCATTGTGGGAATGTTTTACTGCTGTGTGTCTGTAATTGGTTTATGTCTGTCCTTTGTTACAGTCTTCCATTTGGTCCCCTAGGGGAGTGTCCACCAGGTGGGAGACCTGCATAAATACTGGGCAGGTAGCCCTGAGTAAATGAGTTCCTGCTTAACCCTGAAGCTGAAGTGTTGTCTCATTTTTTTTGGGGGGGGGGGGGAATTTGACTGTATGCCGATTGCCAGGAGTGTAAGCTGTTCGTATTGCTTTTCCTGTTCGGCTGCTTCCAGGGTTCGTGTGCCTGCTGTTCGAGAGTTGGTGAATACGTGCAGTTTGGAGTTCGGGAGGTTGGTGATTGTAGTAGCTGCCGGTCTATGGGAAAGGGGATTATCGCCTAAACTGGGTTTTATCCTCTTGTGAGAGAAACGGTCCGCAACAGTGATTTTTGGATATGTTGGTCACCCAGATCGGGCTATCAGGGGATGTGACTTTTGTGCGTTTTTCATGTGTTAAGGGGGTACTTTTGAGGTATTGTTATATTGCAAGTTTGCTGTACTGGGAGATAATTAAATTTAGATGTGTACTTTGCAACAGTCTTCTCTTAAGTCCAGCGGGGAATGGCAGAGGACCCGAGAAAGAGGAATAAACATAACCCCCAGAGGGGTGAAAAATAAAATGTTATATTCACCATGGGCTCGGCCCTCACTCTCCCGTCTTGTTCCTTGCCTCGGTGCAAATTCCGACCAAAATATATCTCTCCAAACAACTGCACTACAGAAGGCTTCGTAATAAGTTTCATAATTTTTTTTTATTGTGTGCAATTACATACGTCAACGTTTCAGTCCTCACACCAGTACTTTTATCAAGTCTTGATAAAAGTTTTGGTGTGAGGACTGAAACGTTGACTTATGTGATTGGACACAATGATAAAATTCTAAACCTTATTAAAGTGTGTGTGTCTGTGAGTGTGTGTGTCAGTCAAAGAGTGTGTTGGTTTTTAACAGGAAGTGAAATTTAGAAAGGGGGTGAGGGTGCCTGAGTTTTGTCATGCCTAGGGCAGCACAAAACCAGAATACACAACTGACATTATGGGGGTCACTGGGGTTGGTGTGGACATCCTTTGGGGACATTGGCTGGGTTGGACAGACTTTCTGTAACTGGGAGTCAAAGAGGCTGGTGGTTTTCTCCCAGGTGCCGAAGCTCATGGGAAGAAGACTCCCTGACACCAGAAGTGGGAAACCTTGTACTTTGTGTCCCAGCGTGCTTGAGACATGCTTAGTGTTAAAGCAGAGTGACATCGACGTGCTCCACTTTCACAGGGCTTCAAAGAGTAGCGGGAGTATCCACTTTGGCACAGGGTTCGGACGGCGTCATTTGGGGCATACCAGAGGCCGGACTTTGGAGTCGCATACTGGCAGCGGCAATGTGAGTGGAGTCTACTTGTTGGCTAGAGAGGGGTGCTGGGATTTAGTATGGGTGGAGGACTGGGATTTAGTATATGGGGGGACTGGGGTTTAGTAGAGGAGGGGACTGGGATTTAGTAGAAGGGGGAACTGTTTTTATACTGTACTTCTCAAAATAAACCTACGTTTCTATGATTTTTGTTGTTGTTGTTGTTGTTTTTGTTTTGTTTTTGTGGCCCACATAAACATTAAACCTTGTTTATTTGGTCCGTGCTAGACTTTGAGTTTGACATGATTGCCCTAAGTGGTTAATGTCTCCATCCAAGAAGATCCTATTTTTGGAAAACGGTTGATGGTTTCACTAAAAGAGCACTTCGGGCACAATAACAACTTCATCTAAATAAATTTGTTATGGTGTCAGGAGACCCCCTTAACCTTAAGGACCAAACTTTTGGAATAAAAGGGAATCATGACGTGTCACACATGTCGTGTGTCCTTAAGGGGTTAAACCATTCTTGAACTGTGTAACCCCAAAGTAAGAGGTAGATAGGTTTCTAGCGCTTGATATCCAAATATGGAAGGCATCTTTAGCACCCAAACCAGAGTCTATTTTGCCTGGTGATTGATATAAAGTAGAGAAGATGAAATTAGGGAGCAGTGCCTTGAAGAGGTCCTAAAATTCCTCGAGTTCAAGGTGATATGTAGTAAAAAAATAAAAAATAAATAAAAAAAAAAGGACAAAAGAAAATGAAGTGTAGAACATAAAAACTAATATAAAAGAAGAGAGATACACTTAGAGTGTTTTGAGCAATAACGTAGCTCCAGATGTAGCCCCTGGGCAGTACAATCCACATCTGTGGATATAGGTCTGAGATCTTGATCCAACAGAGTATAGTTTAGATATGTAACACTAACAGAATAGAGACACCAATATAGCATGTAAGGAATCCAAAATAAATAATAAGCTCTGCATAAGTGCACGCTCACATTTACTGGATGGCTCCTTGTTTAAGACCTGGTGAGGAATCTTTGATATATGTGCAGGATCCTCTTTTGGGTGTGGGTAGATTAAACTCCTTACCATAATATAAAAACAGAAAACAACATATAGTGTACACTGTGTTGTTAAAATTGACTAAAACAATAGGAGATGTGCTCACTTATTTGCGAACAAAACAGGGTAAATCCCCACCAAGGAAAATTATGTCCCACCATTGAGGAGTTTAGGAAGGTTCAAAGTTTATAATATAACTTTATTGTAACAGTAATGCAATTTTTTTTAAAAATGTACACAGCACGTTCCTGGGTCCACAAAACATTGCATTGATACAATAAAATTCAAAAACAATATTAATAAACAATATATACAAAATTTAACATAGAACAGGTAGGAAATATATAATCAACCATGACATGCGCATTCTGTTTTGAGGTATGTAGAGAGGGATCTCTTAAAGGACTCTAGACTTGGGGAACATTTGAAAGTGTGCGGGAGGTCGTTCCATAATTGCGGTGCTCTGTAGGAAAAGGAGGATCGGGCTGCTTTCTTTTTGTATTGAGGTAGACTAAATAAAGTGCTGGTACTGGATCAGAGTTTACAGGAGGTGGGAGCAGCCGTGGAGTGCATTCTGCTCAGGTAGGGTGGGAGCCTCCCAGAAAAGCTCTTAAACATAAGGCTGGAAAGATGAAGGGTGCGTCTGGATTCCAGCGACAACCAATTTAGTTATTTTAGCATGTCACAATGGTGGGTCCTGTAATTACAATGTAGCACAAATCAGCAGAACAAGTTATACAATGTATTGAGTTTATTAAGGTGGGTTTGTGGTGAAGGTGCATATACTACATCCCCATAATCAATGATTGGCAACAGCATTTGCTGAACAACCATTTCCTTTACTGTAGGGCTTAGGCAGGATTTGTTTCTGTACAGGGCACCTAGTTTTGGAAAAAGCTAAGATGCAAGTTTTTCTATGTGGAGGCCAAAAGATATGGTTTGGTCTAACAACATACCCAAGTATTTGAAAGAGTGGACTGTGGTCAGTGTGTTATTTAAATTTGTTTTGATGGATAGGTGGGAATTGTGTAATTTGTGTAATTTAGGTACTGTTCCAAAGATCATTGTGGCAGTGTTTAGGAAGAGTTTGCTTTTTGCAATCTACTTTTCTACCTCTGTAAATTGGTCTTGGAGCACAGCCTCAAACTGCGGTAGATTGGATTTACTTGCATAGATGACTGTGTCGTCTGCGTACATGTGCACATTTGAGGATTTGCAGACATTAGGCAGATCATTTATGAATGTGAATAGTAGGGGGCCGAGAATGGAACCTTGGGGAACACCACACGTGACTGGGAGAGGGAGTCTCTGTCAGAAATGGACACATATTGTGAGCGATCCGATACGTATGATCGAAACCAGATTAGCGGACAATCACCAATACCTGAGTTTTTGAGTTTGTGCAGTAGAATGTCGTGGTTTACTGTGTCAAAGGCCTTTGCAAAATCAAGAAAAATAGCTCCAGTTTGGTCTCCTTGTTCCATGCCAGTTTGGATGTCATTGCAAACTTTTAAGAGGGCAGTTGTAGTGGAGTGATATGGGCGAAAAGCCGATTGACCAAGGGTCAGATAGTTAGATTGTTGGTAATACTCACATAGTTGCGTATGGACGCATTTTTCTAAGATTTTTGACAATACTGGGAGCTATGATATTGGGTGATAGTTAGAAACCAAAGTAGTGTCACCACTTTTATGGATAGACACTACTCTTGCAGTCTTCCAAAGTTTGGGTATGTATCCAGACACCAAGGATTAATTAATTAGGGTTGTGACAAGTTTAGTAATTGCCTGTGCACTGAGCTTCAACAGCATTGCTGGGATTTGATCAGGTCCAGACTGTTTTTAATTTTTAGATTATTAAGGTGTTTCTTAATGACACTAATAGATAATAGGTCTAAAAATGAACTTGTCAATATTGGGCCTTTGCAAATTTAGTGGGGCCTGATCCACATTTGTAGTTTCAGGATGTGTGTCATTTATTAGCTTGGCAATCAGGGTGGTGGAGCATCCGACAAAATAATTGATAAAGGCATTTGCTACATCTAAGGGAAGTTGCAGGGTTTGGTTATTCACTTTTGACAGTGAAGGGTTGGGAGTGGATTGGAGGAGTTTGTAATTTATTTATGACTTTCCAAAAGTTTCAAGGGTTTGATAGGTTGTTGTTCAGATTTTCACAGAATTATTGGGCCTTGACCAATTTTGTTTGTTTTGTGCATACATTTTACCATTGTCTATATGCACAGTGATCGTTCATAGAGCCAGTACGCTTGAAGTTTGACCACAATAAATCCCAAAACTGGTACATTTGGATGAGGTCAACTGTGATCCAGTTCAAATGTGCCCCTTTTACTCTCACCTCACGCAGCAGGGCATGCAAATTCCAAACTTGTAGGAGTTCAGACTGAAAGAATTCAACTGCACAGTCTAGATCTGGGATAAAGTTGCGTTTCTTGATATCATTAAGAAAGGATTCAAGATTAAAGTTTTTGAAGGACCTGGTGATTTTAACCTTGGGAGAGGATTTAGTAGCCTTTATTTTGTGCATGCAGTACACTAAACAGTGATTACTGAAACCAGGAGCGTACCTAGAGCATTTGGCACCCGGGGCGGGTCCTATTTTTGGCACCCCCCTCCCCCCCAACTTTAAATATAAAAACAACCCATTTTTTTTTATGTATTTAGCACTAAGCAGTGTTTGTGTGTTTAAATGTATGCATGTTTTTGTATGGAGTATATGTGAGTGAATGTAGCGGTGTGTTTGTATGTAGTGTTGGCGTTTGAATGCAAGCATGCATTTGTGTGTTGTGTGGTATTTGAATGCAGTGGTATGGTTATATATAATGGTGGGGTTTGTATGTAGTGTTAACGTTGAAATGCATGAGTGTATTTGTGTTTAGTGTTGGAGAGATTTTAAGATGTCTGCACATATACACATACATGGACATACACACATGCAGATACATATACACACAAACACAGTCACACACAGATACACATGCAGACATCGTGGCGACTCTAGGAACAATATATATGGGGGGACACATAAGATACCACAGTCAAAACAGGAGGGGGAGCAGTAAAACTTCTCACTAGGGGATGGGGTAATATGCTGTCATTGGCTGTCTGATGCCAGCATGCTGTGTTCTGCATGCTGGTGTGGTAGAATTATTAGACCCCTTATAACCTATAACCATTATTAGGCCCCTTATAAACTATATAATCCTTACTGGGCCCCTTTAATACTATATTCTCATATTCAGCTCTCAGTTTAAGCTTTACAAGATTCCTTTGTTCGTAGAAACAGCATGTCAGCAGAAAATGCTAGAATCTTCTGATTAAATGAAACACTGTAGCAGATAGTCTTGATAGAATGTATAATTGCTAAAGAAGCCTCGAGATGCTAACCTTGAAAGACTAAGGTACCAGCTACTCCTTATGGATAGCTGCCAAAGCCTCCCCTCCCATCGAGTAAGCTCCCTCGTGCTAGCAAAGATGGCGCTGAAACCTGGAGGAGACCGTCATGACGTCAGTTATGACATAAGACGTAACACCCAACAGGGAGGGCATTTAACTAACCACTTTACAATTTAGCCAATTGACAATGTTTTCTTGCTCGTATCTTGATTTCTTTCAATGATGTAATTCTGCCTTTAAAAGGGCTTGCAAGCCTGCTTTTTAACAGATGCCAATAAATCTCCTGAAGTGCTTTTAACCTGAACTCCGTGTGTCAGTGTGAATTTACTTCTGCGTATACGCAATTTAAACATCTCTAATTTGGACAGGAACAGATAGTCATTCAAACTTCTTTGTTTGCTTAAAAGAATCCTTTATCATTTGGCGCCCAACGTGGGGCTGGGTTATGCCCTGCTAGGACAGCCGTCCGAGAAGACGTGGGGTAGATTAATCCTGGGGGAAGGAAGGAGATTGATCACCTCTGAATACACGGTAGAGTGCACCTGTCCGGTATGTTCCAGCCCCTGTGATTGACCTGCCCCAGCGTCTGAGATCGGCTGCCAAGAGGACATCAAAGTCAGGTAATATCTTGCCCAGAGACCCCTATACCTTACCTGTTGACTATCTGTTGCCTGAGTGTGTTTGGTTTGTTTTGTCTCTAGTATGTGCCCGGGTTGAGTGATTGCCTGTTTACCCCTTTTAGGAACCACGTGGCTGTGGTTGTAAGGAAAAAGGGGGGTGGATCTGTGGAAGTTTTCCTGGGGATCTTCTGTTTGCCTGTTTTCCTCTTTTAGGTGCCGAGTAGCTACGGCAGTAAGGAAAAAGAGGGGGGGAATCTGTGGAGGGGTGTAGACTCACTGCCTCCTGGGGGTTTCCCATAAGTGTCACTTTGACTGCTAGCCTCATTGGACATCACTTTACTCTGCTTGTTGTGGGCAGAGAGGTGGAACATTGCAGCCTCGAGCGCTGACGCTGGGTGTTCCAGTTTAACTTTTGTGGCAGGTGGATTCAGGCTGGTATTGCTGTCTCCATCACCATGTGGTAGTGGTACTTGCGGGTGGGTCTGCAGGTGTACTACGGGATTGAGTTAGGTGGCTTTTGCCACACGTGTAAGGAAAGGGATTTTTGTTAACCCTGTTTGAACTTATTTGAACTGTGATGCATGCACTGTATTTTACTTGAAATGTTGTCTTAATTGTCTGTCACACAGATTCCTGTGTTTACTTTTATCTTGCTCTCTGTATTATTTACACTTTCCCCTCCTGTTTCTCTTTCTCTGATGATAGAAGTGATTGGTCACACACTTCTTGCCACGCTCCAATCCGCGGCTACCTTGGGTAGGCGGAATCGGTGACTAGTCTACGTTTTGGGAAGACATACGTTGGAATTTATTCTTGCGTAGCAGTCGAGCATTGTAGACATTCTCTTTCAATATCTCTCTCTCTCTCTCTCTCTCTCTCTCTCTCTCCTTATATAGAGGATATGGGACAGAAATTAGGAAAGCCCAGTAAGGGGTGGTTCGCGCGTGATTTGGTAGAGGATAGAGAAGGGGAAGAGATAGTAGATTGCAGCCAGAGAGCTGGCGTAAGTTACTGACAGAAAAGAAAGGAAAGCTTTTAGATTATGACTTAATCCGGACAGCTGAGGCTTGGTACCGGGTGGCAAAGGCTATTCAGCAAGAGGGATGGATTGAGGAAGAGGTTGATCATAAAGGTGTAAAAATGTTTGTGTACTACAAAAACTTTGTTTCAGGGAAGCTCTCCCAGCCAACGCTTAGTTATGGCGCACACGAGGTGACCCCTCCCAGCATCACTTCAGCAATGATTGAGAAGCAACTGACCATAGCTCCCGCTCCTAGTCCCCTCTCTGCCACTGCCCCCCGTTTACCCAGTCCTGAATGCTGATGGCTCCATATTTTCCCCACAAGCAGTCCCCCAACTCCCATCATCCTCATCCAACCCTTCACCCCGTCCATCTCCCTCCAGCCCCTTCCACCCAGTTCTGTCTTGTTACTGTATGGCAGTGACATGGTTAAATCTTATGCCTGCAGTCCCCCTCCCTCTCTCCCCCTCCCTCTCTCTCTCCCCCTCCCTCTCTCTCCCCCTCCCTCTCTTGCTTTCTGGTCTCCGTATGGAGATTTAGGGGGGAGAATGTGGAAGTTTTGTGTTCCGTAGAGTGATGCAGAAACTACTGATAAGAGTTAGCAATGGAATTTTTGCTAGAAAATATTCTAATTGTGTATTTTGTTATTTTAATAGAAATTGATAGGATGGTTAAGGAGTGAATCTGATGCAAGAATAGAGAATTATTTGGACGAGTTAAATGTAAAGGCAAGTGTGATTTGTTGCAATACTATGCTATGTGGATAGAGGGAATATGCAAAGTTGTTAAGTTAGTATGTGAAAGTGATTAATGGCTGTAGGTAAATTGGTTGAATTCCGTGAGTTTATTTTGCATCATGCTATCTTAAAGTACATGTTTCCAGAGAGTCTGTTCATAGTTTAGTAAAGAAAATGACCCTTTGGCCGCAGGCTTCAGGGAGGTGAGGCCCCTGTAATGTATGTCACCTTTAACCCAACACAAGCCAGTACACTGATGAAGTCACTCCCTGACCCTGAAAAACAGCCCATGCCCTTCTACAGAGCAATAGTTCAGATCCAGCAAACTTACTCCGCCGCTTGGCGAGACTTACTGAGCCTTTGTGCCATTAAAGCTGGGGATGCCTACTGGCCTAGCATTGCCCGTCACCTCTGTACTAACTGGTTAGTCAGTGACACAGATTATATGTCCGGTATTGAGTTCTGTGACCAGCTGAAGACCTGGGCTAAGGATAAGCTTGCAGATTTAGCAGCAGGCCTTAACGACATTATTCAGGAAAAAGGTGAATCTGTAGAAAGATTTCATGCTAGGCTTTTCCAAGTGTTCACTGACTTAGGATTTGAGCTCAGTAATAAGATACACGCTCAGATGCTTTCCGGTGCCTTTGTCCAAGGCATCAAGGACTCTATACGTAAGGGTATTATTGCTGCCCACCCAGAGTATAGAGTGGTTCCCCTTGATAAGCTGCTCCTAGTTGCCAGAGGCTTAGAAGCCGCACAGGTTCCAAGGAGACCCCATCCCACTCCCCTTATGGTATCACGTCCACCCATCCCCAAAGGCACTAAGCCTGCAGATGGAATCTGCTTCAACTGTGGAGAAAAAGGCCATTTTAGGAGTGACTGTCCTGCACCCCTTAAACCCCAAAGATCTAACAGGCCGAAATCCACCACAAAGGCCCCAGCATCTCCCTCACCTGATTCAGCCCAAGAAGACTAGGATATTGGCAAGCCTGTATCATTAACCCCTGTTATGGCAGTTTCTGCAGGGGAACAAGGGGGGCCATTAGCCACTGTCACTTTACCCATTGAAGGCCACCCCACCACATTCCTTGTTGATACAGGTGCAGCCCGAAGTGTTCTGCGAGAACAAGACCTGCCTGATTCTTCCTTTCTGTCCAATATCGATGTCTCCTGTGTGGGAGTGGATGGTCTTCCAAGACAAAGTCCATTAACTACTCCTTTGCGGGTTGGCAGCTGCCCTAGTCTGCTTGCCCGTTTTGTGGTGTCATCCACATGTCCCATTAACCTGTTAGGTGCTGATGTACTTTCCCGCCTGCAGGCATCAATCACTTTCACACCTGATGGCCAAGTGGAATTGTCTTCGGCCCTGTCTGATTCAGATACCTCAGCCTTGTGTTCCTTACCCCTGATGCTTCATCTAGAGACTCCACAGGGCTATGCAGAAGGCATGAGAGACAATTTCCCCGAATCTCTAATGAACAGTGTCCCTAAGAGTTTGTGGTCCTCAGGTCCTGAGGACATAGGCCATCTCAAAGTCCCGCCAGTGATGGTCAAGCTTATCCCAGGGGCAAAGCTACCAAGAAAGTCCCAATACCCATTGAAACCTGCCCAGGCGGCAGCCATTTCCAAACAAGTCCAGGCATTACTTGAAAAAGGGGCTCTTGTTAAATGTGAATCTCCATGTAATACTCCTTTATTTCCTGTGAAAAAGAAGACACCCAAAGGTGAACCAGAGAAATACCGAATGGTCCAGGACCTCAGAGCAGTAAATGAGGCAACAGTCCTGGACACCCCAATTGTGCCAAATCCGCACACACTCCTCTCTGGCGTTCCACCTTCTGCCAAATGCTTCACAGTGATTGACCTGGCCAATGCATTCTTCAGTGTTCCCCTGGAACCAAGCTGTCAATACCTGTTTGCCTTCACACATGAAAAACAACAATATACATGGACTGTTATGCCCCAAGGGGCACAGAATTCCCCAAGCCAGTTTGCAAAAGCAATGAGTATCATCCTTGACCCCTGGCAGTCTGACCATCCAGAGGTTGTCCTACTCCAATATGTAGATGACTTGCTCCTTTGTGGAGATGATGTTCCCATGACAGAAAAATGCTCCCTGGATCTCCTCTGTTATCTTGCAGATCAAGGATGCAAGGCGTCTCTCATCAAACTTCAATTCTGTCAACCTACTGTGATCTTCCTAGGCCACTGCCTGTCACATGGCACCAGACACCTCACACGTGACCGGGTCAGAGCAGTGTTGGCCATTCCACCTCCAAAGAGCACAAAGTCCCTACATGCTTTCCTAGGCCTCATCTCATACTGCAGAGCCTGGATCCCTGAGGCCTCTCTGCTCATGCAACCCGTTGTATGACGCTCTCAAATCAGACCCCTTCTGCCTGTCACCAGAGGCACTTGACAACTTCTACACTCTTCAGCGAGCAATTGCCTCTGCCCCTGCTCTTGGCCTACCAAATTATGACAAACCTTTCAAATTGTTTGTGTCTGAAAGACAAGGCCATGCTACGGGAGTCCTCACTCAACCACATGGTCCTGGCGGACGTCAGAGGTCTATTGGATTCTTCTCCTGTCAACTGGATATCGTAGCCAGAGGCACCCCCTCCTGCCTCCGTGCTGTCTTTGCAGCTCAAGAACTTATTGAATGTACTGGGGACCTGGTTCTTGGTCACCCTCTTACTGTTTTGGCACCTCATGACATTTCTGCAATAATTAACCAGGTCCAAATGAAACATGTCACAGCTGCCAGACACCTTCGACTGCAGTGTCGCCTCCTATTGCCTGACAATGTCACCCTCCAAAGATGCCAGGTTTTAAACCCGTCCACTCTTCTGCCACTCCCTGAGGGGGGTACCTACTATGGATTCATCATGGACGAAGGATATGTCCTACTCCTTACACACACCCTGGCAAAACTGCTCCCCAATTTGCCTCCCTGTGACGGGCCTGAGTATGCTTTCTGCACCATGTGGTACAAACCAACCATCAACCCTGAACCTCGCTATGAGGATGAACTTTTTCACTTGGTTGAGATAACACTCACCTTACAGGACTTCTACTATGATACTGAAGGTAACAGCATGACTTTAGTCCAACTGCCACATGAACTTAAACATCTGTACCATCATTGGGACACAGCTATTCCACACGTCCCTGTAACCAAGTCAAAAACTAAGTCATGGGGTGATCTTGGGCCCATGGCAAAACTATGGGCCACCATGGATGATTCACAGCTTCAAGAAATAGGGGTTACCAAGTATGCATCAACTGAACGTGAACCTGTAAGAGCATGGCCACGTTACTTTCTGGAAGAAGAATTTGAAGACCTGGTCATACAGCATGACTATGACCCAGAAACCCCCCATGACTGCTTTGAACAGATGAAAGTGGAAACCACACATCTACCAACTGTGCATGAGGATCCACTAACAGATCCTGACATCACCCTGTTTGTGGACGGCTCCAGATATGCTGATGAAGAAGGAAAATATCATACAGGATATGCCGTCACCACAACAGATGAAATTATTGAGTCATCAGCACTACCTTCAACAAAGTCTGCATAAGAAGCTGAATTACAAGCTCTAACTTCAGCATGCAAGATTTCTGAAGGAAAGCGCGCCAATATCTACACAGACTCAAGATATGCACTGGGCGTGGCTCATGACTTCGGAGTAATTTGGAAAACAAGAGGATTTCTTACCACTGCCGGTACACCAGTCAAGCACAGTTTTGCAATCAAGGAGCTGATGGATGCCCTCCTACTTCCAGAAGAAGTGGCTGTTTCGAAAATAAAAGCACATGGGAAGTTGGACTCAGATGAAGCAAAGGGCAACCATCTAGCTGATCAAGCTGCAAAGCAAGCTGCAAGAGGACCACAGGAAGTGGAAAGAAGAGTGTCCGGAAATGAAGAAATTCCAAGAAATGAAGAAATTCCAAGAAAAGAAGGAATTCCAAGAAATGAAGAAACTCCAATATTCACTCTGCGGACTCTTCCAACCGACCTAAAGATCTTACGAGAACAACAGGCTACAGTAGCCCCTGAGGAAATACAGAAATGGAAGAAGAAAGGAGCAGTCCTAAAAGATGGAGTATATTACAACAACCTCAGATTCTGTCTCCCTAAGAGTTTGTACCCAGCAGTTGTTCAATAGGCACATGGCCCTGCACACTTATCAAAAGATCTGATGAATGCTCTTGTACAAAAGTACTACGAAGCTCCTGGAATTACCACGCTAACCAATAACTACTGTAAAGCTTGTGTCATCTGTGCCAAATGTAATCCTGGGAAAACAGCTAAAGTCCCCTCGAAGCACCTGGCTAAGCCCATGTATCCATTCCAAAGAATCCAGATAGATCATATCCAGATGCCAAAGAGCGGCAATTACGAATATGCACTAGTGATAGTGGACATGTTCTCAGGCTGGCCAGAAGTCTACCCAGTGATTAACATTACCGCCAAAACAACAGCACGACGTCTACTTACAGAAATTGTGTGTAGATTCGGATTGCCGGAAGTCATTGAAAGTGACCAAGGTCCGGCCTTCACAGCATCAGTTGCCAAAGAAATTTGGACTGCTCTAGGGGTGACTCTTGCTTTCCACACCCCTTACCACCCACAGAGTAGTGATCCTGATTCTGACACAGGCAACCACAGTCTGCTACCCGGTGATTGGGTCCTAGTCAAGAAATTTGTGCGAAAACACACTCTGGAACCAAGATTTGAGGGACCATTCCAAGTTCTCCTGATCACCGCTACCTCTGTCAAGCTGGCTGGTAGGCCACATTGGATTCACGCCTCTCACTGCAAAAAGACACCTGCTCCAGAAGAAGCTGATTCCGCACAACCATGTACTTCTGGTACCTAATCCCCTTGATTGGCCTTCTTAAAGCCCAGCAGGTGGCCATAACTAAAGATGCTAGTGGGTACACCTTCTGGTATAATTCATCATGTACCCGTGTGGCCACCTTTACCTTTGATTACTGTGATATTGTAGATTGCCCATTCCCTAAATCACAGATTCAAGCCATTTATAAAGATATACCGCAGGCAAAGGACCCCTACATTTGTGTAGTTGATAACCAGTGGGGGCATAATTGTGACCATTGGGGGGCGGCGGGTTGGAATACCGGCCTGCCTGGGGTTACAAACCAAAAAGTGCTTTATCAAAAGTAGATGATCATGGTAGATCCCTCCTCCAAAGAATGACTTTAAGAAAGCCTGGAGGAAGTACACCTATGAAATTAATGTTAAATATTGAACATCCTGGCCCAGAGGATGCTGGTCGATATGTAATGGGAATGTACTGGAGAAGGGGTTCCTATAACAAACTAGGACATTTCTACCTCAATGATATGTGTCACTCTCCAGAGTGGCAAGGAGCTGTACATATGGTCCCAAATCCGCTGAAACCACATATCCAGTCCTTTAGAGACATGATGGCCATTGCTAACCCTACTTTTGAAGATACCATGGCCGCTGAAACTGGATTTAATGACATTAATTTGTGGTTAGAGTGGATGAGATATAATGCCAATAAGCATAATAGAACCGCATGTTATGTATGTGGTGGTGCCCGACCTCACCTTGGCACCGTTCCCCTAATTCTCCCTTTAGAAATAGAAGAGTGTTTCTTGAGCCTTTTTGCCTACCGCTATGATTTTAACAGATCCCTCTGCGAAGCATGGACAGCAGAGTACCCTCTCCTAGTAGGAAGTGTCAAACCCCCAGATGGAATTACAATCTATAAAGGTAATTACACTTGCTACATCATGTATGATGGGATCGGTAAATTCATGGGTAACTTTTCCAAAGGTTATTGTGCCACCTACAGAACTGTTCCTGTACACCTGTTACAACACCATAATAGGTCACTAGGAGATATTTACTGGTTGTGTGGGGACTTACAGTTAAGGTCTAGACTGGAGTCTGAGTGGTGGGGGGAGTGTACCCTAGTTAAAGTCATCATGCCCATCCACATTATTTCTGATAATCACCCTGACACTCATAATCCAGCACACACATCAGCCAGAGCCAAACGGGAAACCCCAGTAAAAGGCAGTTTTGACCCACATGTTTACATAGATGCCATTGGGGTACCTAGGGGGGTACCTAATGAATTTAAGGCTAGAGATGAAGTTGCAGTGGGGTTTGAATCACTGTTCACTATAGTCACTGCTAATAAGAACCTTAACTGGATAAATTATATCTATTACAATCAACAGCGCTTTGTTAATTACACCAGGGATGCCCTCCAGGGTTTAGCCGAACAACTACAAGCCACATCCCAGATGACCTTTCAGAACAGACTGGCCTTAGACATGATTCTAGCCGAGAAGGGGGGTGTATGTAAAATACTACCTGACACCATGACTTGTTGCACTTACATTCCAGAAAACACGGGCCCTAATGGTAAAGTCACTTTGGCCATAGAAAATTTTTATAAACTCTCAGAAGAGTTGAAAAGGAATTCTGGGGTGACAGATCCCTGGGAAAAATGGTTTGGTTGGATGACTGGTTGGCAAAAAGCATTAGTTCATATTGGTATGGCTCTACTAATTTTTCTTTTTGTTCTCGCTCTTCTCGTTTGTTGTGTCCTCCCATGCCTCAGAAAATCCTACAGAAGACTGTAGACCAAACGACACCAACCTTTACTCATCTGGAAATTGGTGATCAAGATCAAGATCTCACATTGCCCTGCATTCCGCTACAATCTCTTCCCTATGACGACAAAGTGCAAGAGTTTTAGGTAGGGAACCAGCTTAGGGACAGCGTCCGTCTTTATGGATAGACTGCCGTGCGGAGATGTGGTGGACAAGCCACTGCGGGATACCAGCGGAGTGAAGAAAGTTCCTGACCGTATTGACGGATGAGCTGTAATCTATTAGGGACAGGAAAGGGACAGAATTGCACTTTGCAATAACACCTAACTAGCGGTCATGGGGTTTATGTGTCTTTGGGCTAACAAATCTTCTGATATTAACAAATAAAGTTTATACTTTTTAGCAATTAACACTCTATAGGGGGGACTGTGGTAGAATTATTAGACACCTTATGACCTATAACCATTATTAGGCCCCTTATAAACTATATAATCCTTACTGGGCCCCTTTAATACTATATTCTCATATTCAGCTCTCAGGCCTCATAGTTTAAGCTTTACAAGATTCCTTTGTTCGTAGAAACAGCATGTCAGCAGAAAATGCTAGAATCTTCTGATTAAATGAAACACTGTAGCAGATAGTCTTGATAGAATGTATAATTGCTAAAGAAGCCTCAAGATGCTAACCTTGAAAGACTAATGTACCAGCTACTCCTTATGGATAGCTGCCAAAGCCCCCCCTCCCATCGAGTAAGCTCCCTCGTGCTAGCAAAGATGGCGCTGAAACCTGGAGGAGACCGTCATGACGTCAGTTATGACATAAGACGTAACACCCAACAGGGAGGGCATTTAACTAACCACTTTACAATTTAGCCAATTGACAATGTTTTCTTGCTCGTATCTTGATTTCTTTCAATGATGTAATTCTGCCTTTAAAAGGGCTTGCAAGCCTGCTTTTTAACAGATGCCAATAAATCTCCTGAAGTGCTTTTAACCTGAACTCCGTGTGTCAGTGTGAATTTACTTCTGCGTATACGCAATTTAAACATCTCTAATTTGGACAGGAACAGATAGTCATTCAAACTTCATTTGCATATAATTTGCATTAGCCACCCAGATTTCTTGTTGTGGGCTGGCTGACACCTCTCAATTCCAATCTTTGTTTAGCAGATAACTCCTCTATTTGCTATCCTTATGTGGGATTGCCATATACACACACACAGAGTCAAAGACAGTCACAATCACAGTTACACACAGCACACACACAGTCAAAGACAGTCACAATCACAGTTACACACACACACACTCTCTCACTTACAGTCAGCTTTGGCTGGAGGAGGAGTGGATCCAGTCCCTCCTGTGCTGTAGTTGGGGAAGCAGGGACTCCTTCCTGCTTCCCCTCTGTGTGCAGCAGTATGAGGCTGCATGTAGCTCCGCCCCCACATCCGTCTTGGCTCCCCCCCCACGGCCGTTCTGGCTCCGCCCCCAAATCCCCGTGCAGCCAGATCTCCAGCTCCTGCTCCCAGCCCCTGCGTGTGAGCTGTGTCGGCTGCCCGGCGCCCCTGCTGCTATGGCAACCGGTGCAGCCACACAGCTCACAGAACTACAAGCCTGGCCAGCCCTGGTGGCACCCCCCTGCCTGATGGCACCGGGGGCGGACCGCCCCCCCCCCAACCCCCCCTTAGTACGCCACTGACTGAAACTGTTAGGGAGAACATCTGCCTCCTGGATTCTATCAGGAGAAGTGGAGAGAATCCAAGCGAGCAGGCTATGGTTATGGCTTTTAATGTTTATGCGAGTTGGGGAGGGGATTAATTGTGTTAGCTGTAAAGTCTTAAACAGCGAGCAAGAACTTTTATTTTTAGGATTCAGCCAATCAATGTTAAAATCTCCAAAGACCGACAGTTCACTTTTGGGGTTTTGAGCTATGGTTTCACTAAGGAGATGGGCTATGTGAGATAGGGAATGCACTGGGGAGCTAGGTGTGCAGTAGATTCCTGCAACAATGATTGATTTACTGCACGGTGTGAAAAAAATAGCATGCCATTCAGGACTTTTTATGTTTTATTGGTTCGGTAGCTGTAACTACTGAGCGGTGGGTGGGGAGCGGTGGGTGGGGGCCCTACAGTAAAATAATATCCTCCACCATCCTCCATCCATCCTCCATAAACCTAATATCCTCCACCCTGGCCCCCACCCCTGAGCGGTGGGTGGGGCCCTAAATTGGAATATGGGGGGGTACCTAATGTCCTCCACCCTGTCCCCCCCTTATTTTACTGTAGGGCCCCCACCCGCCGCTCAGGGGTGGGGTCCAGAGGGGAGGACATTAGGTCCCCCCCTTATTCCAATTTAGGGCCCCCACCCCGCTGCTCAAGGGTGGGGACAGGGGGGAGGACATTAGGTCACCCCTCCTTTTAGTATTTAGGGCCCCAACCCGCCGCTCAGGGGTGGGAGCCAGGGGGAGGACATTAGGTCCGACTCCCTTATTAGTATTTAGGGCCCCCACCCAACGCTCAGGGGTGGGGGCCAGGGGGGCCAACATTAGGTCCCTCCCTTTTTAGTATTTAGGGCCCCCACCCACCGCTCAGGATGACCCTACTCGCGGTATAGCGAGTAGGGGCAACATTTACTAATACTAAGTAATTTTTTACTTAGTATTAGTAAATTTGGCTGAAAGACCAGTTTAGGTCTTTCAGCCTTTTGGTAGATAACTCCCTAATACCGTTGGAATTAGGGAGTTATCTACTAAGCGGCTGCAAGAGAAGTCCCGAAATTCCGAAATGCCGAAGTGTTGAAGTGCCGAATTGCCGAAGTTCCGAATTGCGCAAGTCCCGAATTTCGGAATGCCGAACCGAACCAAAATTTTTCCCCATGCACATGCCTAGTGGGGAGATTAGGATTAGAATTAGCTGGGGGACCAGGGTAAGACTTCACATTATTTGCAAGGGCAAGTAACATAAGGAATAGGAACAGCACACTGTAGTGGCTTTGGAACCGGAAGTGCCCTGGTGACCCACAAATGTAAGTAGTCAAACCATTTGTTGTTTAACTTCTTACCTGTGATCCACCACCAGGTTTCGGTTTCTGTCTCTAAACTTGTGCTCCAGCGTGCCAGAAGCTTTTAGGAGCTTCCATTAGCTCTCCCGAGCCAAGCCTTGCAGTGACATACCATCTTATTGGGCAATTTGATAACAGTACGAGAAATATGACAGTGGTGTGGCACCATTTAGAGAAATCTATATGTGGGTTATAGATATATAGTGAACCAAAGGTAAAATGTTATTGCAAATTTGGCAATGTGATAGCACTAAGATATTGGATAATTACTTGGTGGAATTATAACATTTGGAATCTGATTATAACATATGCTTGAAAACATGGTATAGTAATTAGTGTTGTCGCGAACCCGGAATTTTCGGTTCGCGAACGGCGAACGCGAACTTCCGCAAATGTTCGCAAACCGGCGAACCGCGCGAACCGCCATTGACTTCAATGGGCAGGCGAATTTTAAAACCAACAGGGACTCTTTCTGGCCACAATAGTGATGGAAAAGTTGTTTCAAGGGGACTAACACCTGGACTGTGGCATGCCAGAGGGGGATCCATGGCAAAACTCCCATGGAAAATTGCACAGTTGATGCAGAGTCTGCTTTTAATCCATAAAGGGCAGAAATCACCTAACATTGACACCTGTCCTCAAAGCCCAGCCCTGATACACACTGACACAGAGCAGAATAGAGACTGTTCCCCCTACATAGGGTCACTTGGCAGATATGGATTGACACCTGTCCTCAAAACCCCTGATACACACTGACACAGAGCAGAAAAGGGACTGTTCCCCCTACATAGGGTCACTTGGCAGATATGGATTGACACCTGTCCTCAAAACCCCTGATACACACTGACACAGAGCAGAATAGAGACTGTTCCCCCTACATAGGGTCACTTGGCAGATATGGATTGACACCTGTCCTCAAAACCCCTGATACACACTGACACAGAGCAGAAAAGGGACTGTTCCCCCTACATAGGGTCACTTGGCAGATATGGATTGACACCTGTCCTCAAAACCCCTGATACACACTGACACAGAGCAGAATAGAGACTGTTCCCCCTACATAGGGTCACTTGGCAGATATGGATTGACACCTGTCCTCAAAACCCCTGATACACACTGACACAGAGCAGAATAGAGACTGTTCCCCCTACATAGGGTCACTTGGCAGATATGGATTGACACCTGTCCTCAAAACCCCTGATACACACTGACACAGAGCAGAATAGAGACTGTTCCCCCTACATAGGGTCACTTGGCAGATATGGATTGACACCTGTCCTCAAAACCCCTGATACACACTGACACAGAGCAGAATAGGGACTGTTCCCCCTACATAGGGTCACTTGGCAGATATGGATTGACACCTATCCTAATGATCCCTGACACAGAGCAGAATAGAGACTGTTCCCCCTACATAGGGTCACTTGGCAGATATGGATTGACACCTGTCCTCAAAACCCCTGATACACACTGACACAGAGCAGAATAGAGACTGTTCACCGTCCACAGAGACCATGATACACACTGACACAGAGCAGAATAGAGACTGTTCCCCCTACATAGGGTCACTTGGCAGATATGGATTGACACCTGTCCTCAAAACCCCTGATACACACTGACACAGAGCAGAATAGAGACTGTTCCCCCTACATAGGGTCACTTGGCAGATATGGATTGACACCTGTCCTCCAAACCCCTGATACACACTGACACAGAGCAGAATAGGGACTGTTCCCCCTACATAGGGTCACTTGGCAGATATGGATTGACACCTGTCCTCAAAACCCCTGATACACACTGACACAGAGCAGAATAGGGACTGTTCCCCCTACATAGGGTCACTTGGCAGGTATGGATTGACACCTGTCCTCAAAGCCCCTGATATACACTGGGGGGAGCTACTGTCCTCCCCAACCCCTGCGCGGTGGGTGGGGGGCATAAATCACAATGGGACGGACCTACTGATAGGAGTGGAGTATTGTTCATATCAGTTTAATACCTTCCGCGTCTCCTATCAGTGGACGTGTAAATGGCAGAGATTTTTAATTGTTGAATTAGGCCAAGGTGGGAAGATGCTTAGACCACTGGTATATTGGTGCCATCTTGGAGGATTTTAATTTTTGGTTTGGTTTTTGAAGCCACAGTGCTGCACCAGTGGGCCTAAAAATTAGGCATGTACACAAGCCTGAAAAATTTGGTATTGTTGCAGCCGCTGCTGTAGCAGCGGCCAGAAAAATTGATGTTTGTTTCACAGGCAGAAAGTGCCCTAAAACATGGCGGCTTGAACCCTAGTTGGTGGTGGATAAGTCACGCAAGTCAAACGTCATTCAGAGCTAAAATACAGCAGTGTGTGGACAATTTTTAGCCCAAGGCAGCTCATCTCATCAGGCCTTTTTTAATCGAATGTATCGCCCAGTGTCAGTCCCTTCGTGATCCATCCCTCATTCATCTTAATAAAGGTGAGGTAATCTAGACTTTTTTGACCTAGGCGACTTCTCTTCTCAGTGACAATACCTCCTGCTGCACTGAAGGTCCTTTCTGACAGGACACTTGAAGCGGGGCAGGCCAGAAGTTCTATCGCAAATTGGGATAGCTCAGGCCACAGGTCAAGCCTGCACACCCAGTAGTCAAGTGGTTCATCGCTCCTCAGAGTGTCGATATCTGCAGTTAAGGCGAGGTAGTCTGCTACCTGTCGGTCGAGTCGCTCTCTGAGGGTGGATCCCGAAGGGCTGTGGCGATGCATAGGACTTAAAAAGGTCCGCATGTCCTCCATCAACAACACATCTTTAAAGCGTCCTGTCCTTGCCGGCGTGGTCGTGGGAGGAGGAGGAGGATGATGACTTCCACCTCTCCCCCTGTTAGATTCCCGTTGTGCTGTGACATCACCCTTACTTTTTAATTTATTTTGCAAATGCTGCATCCTTTCCGACTTGTTGTAATTGGGTAACATTTCCGCCACTTTCTGCTTATACCGGGGGTCTAGTAGCGTGGACACCCAGTACAGGTCGTTCTCCTTCAGCCTTTTTATACGAGGGTCCCTCAACAGGCAGGACAGCATGAAAGACCCCATTTGCACAAGGTTGGATGCCGAGCTACTCATTTCCCGTTCCTCCTCCTCACTGATGTCATTGAAGGTATGTTCTTCCCCCCAGCCACGTACAACACCACGGGTACCAGATAGGTGACAACGAGCACCCTGGGATGCCTGTTGTGTTTGGTCTTGCTCCTCCTCCTCCTCCTCAAAGCTACAATCCTCCTCTGACTCCTCTTCCTCACAATCCTCTTCCAGCGTTGCCGCAGGTCCAGCAAGCGATGCTGATAAGGCTGTTTCTGGTGGTGATGGTGACCACAACTCTTCCTCTTCCTCTTCACGCTCATCTACAGCCTGATCCAGCACTCTTCGCAGGGCACGCTCCATGAAGAAAACAAATGGTATGATGTCGCTGATGGTGCCTTCGGTGCGACTGACTAGGTTTGTCACCTCCTCAAAAGGATGCATGAGCCTACAGGCATTGCGCATGAGCGTCCAGTAACGTGGCAAAAAAATTCCCAGCTCCCCAGAGGCTGTCCTAGCACCCCGGTCATACAAATATTCATTAACAGCTTTTTCTTGTTGGAGCAGGCGGTCGAACATTAGGAGTGTTGAATTCCAACGTGTAGGGCTGTCGCAAATCAAGCGCCTCACTGGCATGTTGTTTCGCCGCTGGATATCGGCAAAGTGAGCCATGGCCGTGTAGGAACGCCTGAAATGGCCACACACCTTCCTGGCCTGCTTCAGGACGTCCTGTAAGCCTGTGTACTTATGCACAAAGCGTTGTACGATCAGATTACACACATGTGCCATGCACAGCACATGTGTCAACTTGCCCAACTTCAATGCCGCTATCAAATTTTTTCCGTTGTCACACACCACTTTGCCGATATCCAGTTGCTGCGGAGTCAGCCACTTTTCCACCTGTGCGTTCAGGGCGGACAGGAGTGCTTGTCCGGTGTGACTCTCTGCTTTCAAGCAAGTCAAACCCAAGACGGCGTGACACTGCCGTATCCGGGATGTGGAATAGTACCTGGGGAGCTGGGGGGGTGCCGTTGATGTGGAGCAAGAAGCAGCGGCACAAGAGGACTCAGCCGAGGAGGTTATGGAAGAGGATGGAGTAGGAGGAGTAGAGGAGGTGGCAGCAGGACTGCCTGCAATTCGTGGCGGTGTTACCAACTCCTCTGCAATGCCACGCATTCCTTGCTTGTCAGCCGTCAGCAGGTTTACCCAATGCGCAGTGTAGGTGATATACCTGCCCTGACCATGCTTTGCAGACCAGGTATCAGTGGTCAGATGGACCCTTGCCCCAACACTGTGTGCCAGACATGCCATGACTTCCTTTTGCACAATCGAGTACAAGTTGGGGATTGCCTTTTGTGAAAAGAAATTCCGGCTGGGTACCTTCCACTGCGGTGTCCCAATAGCTACAAATTTTTTGAACGCCTCAGACTCAACCAGATTGTATGGTAAAAGCTGGCGGGCTAATACTTCGGACAAGCCAGCTGTCAGACGCTGGGCAAGGGGGTGACTTGGTGACATTGGCTTCTTACGCTCAAACATGTCCTTGACAGACACATGACTGTGGGCAGATGAGCGGGAACTGCTCAAGGCGGGAGACGGAGTGGCGGATGGTTGAGAGGGGGCAAGAAGGACAGCAGTGGTTGACGTGGCTGAAGATGCTGGACCAGGAGGAGGATGGCGGCTTAGAGTAGGCGTGCTGCTTGTACTCATGTGTTGATCCCATAGGCGTTTGTGATGTGAGATCATGTGCCTACGCAAAGCAGTTGTACCTAGGTGGGTGTTGGACCTCCCACGACTCAGTTTCCTTTGGCACAGGTTGCAAATGGCATCACTGTTGTCAGAGGCAGACTCACAAAAAAATGCCACACTGCTGAGCTCTGCAATGACGGCATTCTGG
This sequence comes from Pelobates fuscus, assembly GCF_036172605.1. Lineage (NCBI taxonomy): Eukaryota > Metazoa > Chordata > Amphibia > Anura > Pelobatidae > Pelobates > Pelobates fuscus. The sequence goes on along the minus strand of NC_086326.1, from coordinate 86,686,250 downwards.
TGGTGGACACAGCATGCGTTGATTGGCGTGCTGTCGGGCTGACCCCGGGTGCCGATGCATGCTGTCTGACTGTGCCACTAGCTCCTTGCGACGACCCCCCCCTGCTTCCAACTGGTCTCCTCCTCCTCCTCTCTGTCTCCCCATCTGAACTTTCGCCCTGTTCTTCTTCTCTTCTAGCGGGCACCCACGTGACATCCATGGACGCATCGTCATCATCAACCGCTTCGCTTGTATCTGACAATTCAGAAAAGGAAGCAGCAGCGGGTACAACATCATCATCATCACACCGTACCTCCATGTGTTTAATGCTGCCTGCCTGAGACATATCCCTGTTATCTACATCCTCTAGCAATAATGGTTGCGCATCACTCATTTCTTCAAACGGGTGTGTGAATAACTCCTCTGACATACCAAGTAAAGCGGCTGTGGTGCTAGTTTTGGTGGTGGCGGCAGGCGGGTGAGTGGTATCTTGAGAGGTGCCTGAAGCTAAGCTGGAGGAGGATGGTGCGTCAAGGTTCCGAGCGGAGGCTGTACAAGATTGGGTGTCCTGTGTTAGCCAGTCAACTATGTCCTCAGAACTTTTCAAGTTCAGGGTACGTGGCTTCTGAAAACTGGGCATTATTCTAGGGCAAAAGGGAATCACAGCACCACGACCACGACGGCCCCTGCGGGGTGGCCTGCCTCTGCCTGTCATTTTTTTGGGGATTAGTGGTACTATGCGTGCAAGCTACTGTGAGACCAGATATGATTGGCAATGTGAACTGTAACAGTTCTGCAGAGCACACACTGTAGGCCTGAGACACCCGCTTGAAGACAAGTAACTGCTATTCAATCTATAACAGTGAAAAACAAATTTTGGTTGTAAAAGCACGCTATAGAGACACAAGATATGAGTGGCAACTGTCAAAGCACACTGGCACAGGTCTGCAGAGCACACGCTGAAGTAGGCCTGAGACACCAGCTTGAAGACAAGTAACTGCTATTCAATCTATAACAGTGAAAAACAAATTTTGTTTTTAAAAGCACGCTATCGAGACACCAGATATGATTGGCAATGTGCACTGGAACAGTGCTGCAGAGCACACGCTGAAGTAGGCCTGACAGAGCCGCTTGAAGGACACTGACTGGCTGCTATTAGCTTACACTGGAAACCTTTTTTCTTTGTAAAAGCACGCTAAAGAGACACCAGATATGATTGGCAACTGTCAAAGCACGCTGGCAGGGTTGTGCATGGCACACGCTGAAGGAAGGCCTGACAGAGCCGCTTGAAGGACACTGACTGGCTGCTATTAGCTTACACTGGAAACCTTTTTTCTTTGTAAAAGCACGCTAAAGAGACACCAGATATGATTGGCAACTGTCAAAGCACGCTGGCAGTGTTGTGCAGGGCACACGCTGAAGGAAGGCCTGACAGAGCCGCTTGAAGGACACTGACTGGCTGCTATTAGCTTACACTGGAAACCTTTTTTCTTTGTAAAAGCACGCTAAAGAGACAGCAGATATGATTGGCAACTGTCAAAGCACGCTGGCAGGGTTGTGCAGGGCACACGCTGAAGGAAGGCCTGACAGAGCCGCTTGAAGGACACTGACTGGCTGCAATTAGCTTACACTGGAAACCTTTTTTCTTTGTAAAAGCACGCTAAAGAGACACCAGATATGATTGGCAACTGTCAAAGCACGCTGGCACAGGTCTGCAGAGCACACGCTGAAGTAGGCCTGACACCCAGACGCTTGCAGACAACTAACTGCTCTTCTATTACAGTGAAAAAAATTATTTATTTTAAATCTGTCAAAATTATTTATTTTAAATCTAAAGCTTATTGTAAAAACAGATATGAGTGGTGGCACTGGGCAAGAGGGCACAGTATCCACTGTGAAACTCACACAGAAGCTGGCAGGCAGGCAACTGCTCTTCTATTACAGTGGAAACAAAGTTTTGGTTTTAAAAGCACGCTATAGAGACACCAGATATGAGTGGCAACTGTCAAAGTACGCTGGCAGGGTTGTGCAGGGCACACGCTGAAGGAAGGCCTGACAGAGCCGCTTGAAGGACACTGACTGGCTGCTATTAGCTTACACTGGAAACCTTTTTTCTTTGTAAAAGCACGCTAAAGAGACACCAGATATGATTGGCAACTGTCAAAGCACGCTGGCAGTGTTGTGCAGGGCACACGCTGAAGGAAGGCCTGACAGAGCCGCTTGAAGGACACTGACTGGCTGCTATTAGCTTACGCTGGAAACCTTTTTTCTTTGTAAAAGCACGCTATAGAGACACCAGATATGATTGGCAACTGTCAAAGTACGCTGGCAGGGTTGTGCAGGGCACACGCTGAAGGAAGGCCTGACAGAGCCGCTTGAAGGACACTGACTGGCTGCTATTAGCTTACACTGGAAACCTTTTTTCTTTGTAAAAGTACGCTAAAGAGACAGCAGATATGATTGGCAACTGTCAAAGCACGCTGGCAGGGTTGTGCAGGGCACACGCTGAAGGAAGGCCTGACAGAGCCGCTTGAAGGACACTGACTGGCTGCTATTAGCTTACACTGGAAACCTTTTTTCTTTGTAAAAGCACGCTAAAGAGACACCAGATATGATTGGCAACTGTCAAAGCACGCTGGCAGGGTTGTGCAGGGCACACGCTGAAGGAAGGCCTGACAGAGCCGCTTGAAGGACACTGACTGGCTGCTATTAGCTTACACTGGAAACCTTTTTTCTTTGTAAAAGCACGCTAAAGAGACACCAGATATGATTGGCAACTGTCAAAGCACGCTGGCAGGGTTGTGCAGGGCACACGCTGAAGGAAGGCCTGACAGAGCCGCTTGAAGGACACTGACTGGCTGCTATTAGCTTACACTGGAAACCTTTTTTCTTTGTAAAAGCACGCTAAAGAGACACCAGATATGATTGGCAACTGTCAAAGCACGCTGGCAGGGTTGTGCAGGGCACACGCTGAAGTAGGCCTGACACCCAGATGCTTGCAGACAACTAACTGCTCTTCTATTACAGTGAAAAAAAATTATTTATTTTACATCTAAAGCTTAACCGATTGTTAAAACAGATATGAGTGGTGGCACTGACTGTGCAAATGGGCAAGGCATCCAACCTCACACAGAAGCTGGCAGGCAGGCAACTGCTCTTCTATTACAGTGAAAAAAAAAATATTTATTTTAAATGTAAAGCTTAACCGATTGTTAAAACAGATATGAGTGGTGGCACTGGGCAAGTGGGCACAGTATATGCTGTGAGCCTGACACACAGGCTGGCAGGCAGGCACCTGCAATTACATTACACAGGAAAAAAAAAGAAAAAAAAGCAGCCTGATGTTATAGCCCTAAAAAGGGCTTTTTGGGGTGCTGTCCTTACAGCAGAGATCAGATGAGTCCTTCAGGATTGTAGTGGACACTGAATACCCTAGCCTAGCTATCAATTTCCCTATGTAATCAGCAGCAGCTAAACTTTCCCTCCTCTCACTAAGCATGCATCTTCCGAATGAATCGAAAATGGATGCTGGGAGGGAGGTTGGAGGGTGTGGAAGGGAGGGAGTGCTGCTGATTGGCTGTAATGTGTCTGCTGACCGAGAGGCACAGGGTCAAAGTTTGCCCAATGATGACGAATAGGGGGCGGATCGAACTGCGCTTGTGTCCGCCCGCCGCGGCGAACGCGAACAAGCTAATTTCGCCGGGAACTGTCCGCCGGCGAACAGTTCGGTACATCACTAATAGTAATATAAGATGTACAGGGAGTGCAGAATTATTAGGCAAATGAGTATTTTGACCACATCATCCTCTTTATGCATGTTGTCTTACTCCAAGCTGTATAGGCTCGAAAGCCTACTACCAACTAAGCATATTAGGTGATGTGCATCTCTGTAATGAGAAGGGGTGTGGTCTAATGACATCAACACCCTATATCAGGTGTGCATAAGCATTAGGCAACTTCCTTTCCTTTGGCAAAATGGGTCAAAAGAAGGACTTGACAGGCTCAGAAAAGTCAAAAATAGTGAGATATCTTGCAGAGGGATGCAGCACTCTTAAAATGGCAAAGCTTCTGAAGCGTGATCATCGAACAATCAAGCGTTTCATTCAAAATAGTTAACAGGGTCGGAAGAAGCGTGTGGAAAAACCAAGGCGCAAAATAACTGCCCATGAACTGAGAAAAGTCAAGCGTGCAGCTGCCAAGATGCCACTTGCCACCAGTTTGGACATATTTCAGAGCTGCAACATCACTGGAGTGCCCGAAAGCACAAGGTGTGCAATACTCAAAGACATGGCCAAGGTAAGAAAGGCTGAAAGACGACCACCACTGAACAAGACACACAAGCTGAAACGTCAAGACTGGGCCAAGAAATATCTCAAGACTGATTTTTCTAAGGTTTTATGGACTGATGAAATGAGAGTGAGTCTTGATGGGCCAGATGGATGGGCCCGTGGCTGGATTGGTAAAGGGCAGAGAGCTCCAGTCCGACTCAGACGCCAGCAAGGTGGAGGTGGAGTACTGGTTTGGGCTGGTATCATCAAAGATGAGCTTGTGGGGCCTTTTCGGGTTGAGGATGGAGTCAAGCTCAACTCCCAGTCCTACTGCCAGTTTCTGGAGGACACCTTCTTCAAGCAGTGGTACAGGAAGAAGTCTGCATCCTTCAAGAAAAACATGATTTTCATTCAGGACAATGCTCCATCACACGCGTCCAAGTACTCCACAGCGTGGCTGGCAAGAAAGGGTATAAAAGAAGAAAATCTAATGACATGGCCTCCTTGTTCACCTGATCTGAACCCCATTGAGAACCTGTGGTCCATCATCAAATGTGAGATTTACAAGGAGGGAAAACAGTACACCTCTCTGAACAGTGTCTGGGAGGCTGTGGTTGCTTCTGCACGCAATGTTGATGGTGAACAGATCAAAACACTGACAGAATCCATGGATGGCAGGCTTTTGAGTGTCCTTGCAAAGAAAGGTGGCTATATTGGTCACTGATTTGTTTTTGTTTTTGAATGTCAGAAATGTATATTTGTGAATGTTGAGATGTTATATTGGTTTCACTGGTAAAAATAAATAATTGAAATGGGTATATATTTGTTTTTTGTTACGTTGCCTAATAATTATGCACAGTAATAGTCACCTGCACACACAGATATCCCCCTAAAATAGCTAAAACTAAAAACAAACTAAAAACTACTTCCATAAATATTCAGCTTTGATATTATCGAGTTTTTTAGGTTCATTTAGAACATGGTTGTTGTTCAATAATAAAATTAATCCTCAAAAATACTACTTGCCTAATAATTCTGCACTCCCTGTATTAGACTCATAGAATAAGTGTACATGTTCAAAAAAAATGTAAAATAATATTTTCTCATATTCAATTTTATTATTGTGTATTAAGTGCCGCATTTACTTGTCATATGCCTGTAGGCACACAATTGTAAGCCGACTCTGCTTCCCCCCTCACATCCACCCACCAGAACAGGCATATACAGTGAGTTTAATGAATATATTAAATGGACATTGCAGGTATGAAAAACCTTATGTATTAAAATTTAACAACTGCATAGAAATGTATTTCCACTTGTAATATATTGTGTTATATATTGCTACTTGTAATATATTGTGTAAAATATTGTGTTTCAATGGATGCAGTTGTGTAAATGAATGCATCAGGGTTAGCAATAATATTAGAAATGGTTAGGAGAAAAGAGGGTTTAAGGATAGAGAGGGGCTAATGTCAGAGTTAGAAAACATTGGGTATTGAAAGGAGTAAAAGCTTGGGTTAAAGTTTATAGTGGTATAAGGGGTGCTCACAATTAATGGGTTACTGTGGGGGTAAAATTAGTATTCTCGTACATGCTGTGTTTAATTTGCAACAGGAGGTAAATCTAGGATTAAGGTAAAGACATTGTTTAGGTTTTGGTAGGAGTTAAATTTAGGGTTAGGGGAAAATGGGTGTTTTGGGTAAAGGTATGAGTTTTAGAGCTGCAGAATCTGTTATACAGTGTGTATCACCATGGGCGTCCACAGGAATTTTTTCAGAGGGGGCGGGGGGCATAATTGTAATGACATCCATGCTTGGTCCCTTTTTTAAAGTGTCATGAAAGGGAAGGGGCATAGTCATTATCACATAAAGCCAGGGTGAATAGCGTTTTCACAACTATGGTGTCAAGAATACATGTTTGTATTCCTGACACTATAGTGTTCCTTTAAGCAAATTAAAGGAACGTTCTGGTCATCATAACAACTTCATCTAAGTGAAAATGCTATGATGCCAGGAAGCCCCTGGGTGCTCTCTTTCCTTTAAGGGGTTAAACTGCTCTCAAATGGTTTAACCCCCATGGTTTCTTCCAGCTCCAGATCTCCTGGTCGCTCAGCGGTATTTGGCTTATGAAACAACGTGTCAGGAAGTGCAGATTGACGTCAGGCATGGGTGCTGGAGATTGTCTAGAGTGATCTGTTGATGCTAGTTCCCGATTCATAAAAATGTTTTACTTTTTTATGAATGGGGAGCTACTGATTGGCTTAGAGTGCTAGCTGACTGCTCTAGCAAATCAGCGACACCCCTACCCAGAGCATTCTGTGCTTCTTGACACTCAGTAAATAAAAGTAGTGATGTCGTGAACACAAAATTTTCGGTTCGCGAATGGCGAACGGGAACTTCCACAAACGTTCGCGAACCGGGCGAACCGCCATTGACTTCAATGGGCAGGCGAATTTTAAAACCCACAGGGACTCTTTCTGGCCACAAAAGTGATGGAAACGTTGTTTCAAGGGGACTAACACCTGGACTGTGGCATGCCGGAGGGGGATCCATGGCAAAACTCCCATGGAAAATTACACAGTTGATGCAGAGTCTGGTTTTAATCCATAAAGGGCATAAATCACCTAACATTCCTAAATCACAATGGATATGGATTGACACCTTGACATATGGATTGACACCTGTCCTCAGAGACCCTGATACACACTGACACAGAGCAGAATAGGGACTGTTCACCCTACATAGGGTCACTTGGCAGATATGGATTGACACCTGTCCTCAGGGACCGTGATACACACTGACACAGAGCAGAATAGGAACGTCCTAGTCACATGTGACGTAAGTTCGCTATATAGTGTAATCCCCCATAATAAAGGACTAGAAGCAGCCACATTTTTTTTAGAAAAATCATCTTTTAAGAAAGAACAAATAGAGTTCATTTTAGAAGGAATTTTACTCATTTTAACCAACAATTTTTTCTGGTTTCAGGACTGTTTTTATTTACAAATTTGCGGTACAACGATGGGCACCAAGTTCGCCCCCAGTTATGCCAATTTGTTCATGGCATACTGGGAAGAATCCTTTATCTCTAGTGGCCATGAATGGGGGCCGAACTTGGTGTCCTACCGCAGGTATATAGACGACATATTTTTTATCTGGACAGGCAGTAGCTGTGAATTGACAAGGTTTTTGGAATTTCTCAACACCAATGATTGGGGCATTAAATTGTCCAGCAATGTGAGCAACACTAACATCATTTTTTTAAATTTGAATATCTATATAAAAGAATCACACATTTTTACTAGAAATTATTTTAAACCTGTGGACTCTAACAGCTACATCAACCGAACTAGTTGCCACCACACTCCCTGGCTAACCAATGCCTCTAAAGGGCAATTTAAAAGGATCAGGAGAAACTGTAAAGAAGAAGAAGAATATACCAAACAGGCCGAGCATATAAAAAAATCAGTTTATAGAGAAAGGGTATGACGAGGATGACTTGAAGAAAGATATGGAAGAAGTCAGACTTCTGGAAAGAAGCCAGCTTCTAAAGTATAAACCTAAAAATGCGACATATAACTCCAATGAAGTCCCCTTTATTAGCAAATATAATGGAAACACGAGGAAAGTACAAAGAGCCATCAACAAACACTGGCACATTTTAAAGGACGACCCTATACTCAAGGATATTTTACCTCCTAAACCAAGAATGATCTATAGAGGCACAAGCAACCTTAAAAATGTGTTAGTCAGGAGCAATTTAGAAATTACAAAACCCAAGCATTTTATTAACAACTTGATAGGTTTTTATGGCTGTGGAGAGTGCCTACCATGCAGAGTTACAAAAAATAAAAAAGACACCTTACAGATATAGGTGGAATAATAGGACGACCATATAAAATCAAAGACCACCTTACATGTCATTCTAAAGGAATTATCTACGTTCTAAAATGTCCCTGCAATCTCCTTTATATAGGAAGAACCATACGGCCTCTGAATGTAAGGATTGCAGAACATATCCGCAATATTAAAAAAGGTCTTGAAACGCACTCTGTTTCCCAGCATTTTAAAATCCAACACAACCAAGACCCCACAGTCCTATATTTTTGTGCAATAAAATCAGTTCAAAAGGATTGGAGGGGAGGTAATTACATTAATAAGCTGGGCAAAGAAGAAATTAGATTTATTTTTAACTTTAATACCCTTATACCCAACGGCCTTAATGCAGATTTCGAAATATGTCATTTTTTTATAACATCTTTTATATACCAATATAAATAAAAAATATATAAAAAATGTGTTGCCTTATCTATACAAATAACACCTTTATGTAGAAATATTGGGACGTCTAGAAACCATAGCGTAGATCTGCACTTCTCTGAGAGTCTTTTTATGCACATATGTCCAATTTTATTTTCTATATGTTCTATGTGGTCTAATAGTTTTATACCCATTCTTTTAATATGTTTTAGATTCCCCTTTTAGGAATTGCATTTTCCCCTCTTCCCCATCATATTAACCATAAGTGTTTCTATTATTTTAACAAATCACAATGCTGTGACATTTGAGGATTTTATTAACACTAAATTTAAACAGAAGGTCAAGATCTTTTTTAAAAGATACTTAACAGTAGTTCATTCAAGAATACATTCCTCTCTACTATGTAGGCTCTTCATTAAACTATTTATCTTTACTCACCTATATGTCTTACTCATAAAAAGCTGTATTTGCTAACTTATTTCTTACTTTTTTATATATTACATCAAATGGATACTGAACCCGATATCCCCAATGTTTGATAGTACATCAAATGGACACTAAACCCGATATCCCCAATGTTTACGGACTTGAGAATGAGAACAATAAAGTTGTTGAAGATTTGGAACGCATATGCGTTCCAACAGCAATCTGACTAACAGACCGCGGACCGGAAATACGTCATTGACATGCGACCGGAAACGGGGAAAACCGCGCGAACACGGAAGTAAGCATCCCCCTGAATGGATATATAAACACATCATCAGACAGACACCCCTAGCAACTGAGGAAGCCCAGAACTTGGGCGAAACGCGTTTTGCAAACTATTCTTTTATCCCACAGTGGATTTATTCATTTTACCACAGTTTTAGTGTATTTTAGCAAGTTTATGTTTTGTTCTTTTTTTATTATATATTGTTGTACATCTACACTTTATTCATTATTAAAAGGATTTAGTCCCCAATATCTCATTGGTGTGGACATTCCTTTTTGAGACCTGTGAAGCACTACCTGCACTTTGGAAGGGAGTGGGATCCCTTCTAACTATCCCACAGGCGTTTGGATTGAGCCATTTCCAATTGGCTCCCTCCTTTTATCTCATCTGCCTCCATATTACCATCTTTTACCCTGAACTGAACCATTCCACCCATTGTATGTATATGACTTTATGTGATTTTCTGTGTGGATAGAGGTGTTACCACACGGGTGTTTGAGTGATTTGGTATCTATTCGGGTAACACGCTGTGACTCTGTATTTTCATTTTCACTACAAGCATATCACCCGTTGATATAAACATGTCTCCTATTGATATTATCATGTCTCTGGTTGCTATAAACATATCTGGTTGCTATGAACACACTCCTGTTGCAATAAACATTCCCTGGTTGTTATAAATATTTTTTCAGTTACTAAAAGCATATCACCGTTTGATATAAACATATTTCCTAATGTTATTATCATGTCTCTGGTTGCTATAAACATATATCTGGTTGCTATAAACAAACTCCTGTTGCTATAAACATACCTCTGGTTGCTATAAACATTAAGCCGGTTGCTATAAACATATCACTGGGTATTATACAAATTTCTGCAATTAAAAAAAGCATATCACCGGTTGATATAAACATAACTCCTACTGTTATTATCATGTCTCTGGTTGCTATAAATACACTCCTGTTTCAATAAACATACCTCTGTTTGCTATAAACATTTCACTGGGTATTATACACATTTCTTCATTTACTAAAAGCATATCACCGGTTGCTATAAACATATCTACTATTGCTATCATCATGTTTTTGTTTGCTATAAACATCTATCTGGTTGCTATAAACAAATTCCTGTTGTTATAAACAAAGCTCTGGTTGCTAAAAACATTAAGCCAGTTGCTATAAACATTTCACTGGTTGTTATAAATATTTTTCTAGTTACTAAAAGCATATCACCGGTTGATATAAACATATCTCTGATTGCTATTATCATGTCCATGCTTGCTATAAACATACCTCTGGTTGAAATAAACATAAAGCCGGTTGCTATAAACATTTCACTGGGTATTATCCACATTTCTGCAGTTACTAAATGCATATCACCGGTTAATATAAACATATCTCCTATTGCTATTATCATGTGTCTGGTAGCTATAAACATAAAGCCGGTTGCTATAAACATTTCACTGGGTATTATACACATTTCTGCCGTTTCTAAAGGCATATCACCCGTCTATATAAATATATCTCCTATTGTTATTATAATGTCTCTGGTTTCTATAAACATATATCTGGTTGCTATAAACACACTCCTGTTGCTATAAACATTCCCTGTTGCTATAAACAATAAGCTGGTTGCTATCAACATTTCACTGGTTGTTATAAATATTTTTTCATTTAGTAAAAGCATATCACCGGTTGATATAAACATATCTCCTATTGCTATCATCATGTCTCTGGTTGCTATAAACATATATCTTGTTGCTATAAACACACTCCTGTTGCTATAAACATTCCCAGGTTACTATAAACATTAAGCCGGTTGCTATAAACATTTCACTGGGTATTATACACATTTCTGCAGTTTCTTAAAGCATATCACCCGTTGAACGAAACATATCTCTTATTGCTATAAACATATATCTGGTTGCTATAAGCACACTCCTGTTGCTATAAGCATACCTCTGGTTGCTGTAAACATTAAGTCGGTTGCTATAAACATTTCACTAGGTGTTAAAAACATTTCCTCAGTAACTAAATGCATATCACCGGTTGATATAAACATATCTCCTATTGCTTTTATCATGTGTCTGGATGCTATAAACATATATCTGGTTGCAGTAAACACACTCCTGTTTCTATAAACATACCTCTGGTTGCTATATACATTAAGTTGGTTGCTATAGACTTTTCACTGGGTATTATACACATTTCTTCAGTTACTAAAAGCATATTACCCCTTGATATAAACATATCTCCTATTGCTATTATTATGTCTCTGGTTGCTATAAACATTTCACTGGTTGTTGTAAATATTTTTTCAATTACTAAAAGCATATAACCGGTTACTATAAGCATATCTCCTATTGTTATTATCATGTCTCTGGTTGCTATAAACACACTAGTGTTGCAATAAACATACCTCTGGTTGCTATAAACATTAAGCCGCTTGCTATAAACATTTCACTGGGTATTATACACATTTCTTCAATTACTAAAAGTATATCACCGATTGATATAAACACATCTCCTATTGCTATCAACATGTCTTTGTTTGCTATAAACATCTATCTGGTTGTTATGAACAAACTTCTGTTGCTATAAACATTCCCTGGTTGCTATAAAGATTAAGCCGGTTGCTATAAACATTTCACTTGGTATTATCCACATTTCTGCAGTTACTTAAAGCATGTCACCTGTTGAAATAAACATATTTCCTGTTGCTATTATCATGTCTCTGGTTGCTATAAACATATATCTGGTTGATATAAACATTAAGCCGGTTGCTATAAACATTTCACTGGATATTATACACATTTCTGCAGTTACTAAACGCATAATACCGGTTGATATAAACATATTTCCTATTGCTATTATCATGTCTCTGGTTGCTATAAAGATATATCTTGTTACTATAAACACACTCCTGTTGCTATAAACAATCTCTGGTTGCTATAAACATTAAGCCAGTTGCTATAAACATTTCACTGGAAGTTATAAATATTTTTTCAGTTACTAACTGCATATCAATAGTGTTGTCGCGAACCCGAAATTTTCGGTTCACGAACGGCAAACGCGAACTTCCGCAAATGTTCGCGAACCGGCGAACCGCGCGAACCGCCATTGACTTCAATGGGCAGGCGAATTTTAAAAACAACAGGGACTCTTTCTGGCCACAATAGTGATGGAAAAGTTGTTTCAAGGGGACTAACACCTGGACTGTGGCATGCCAGAGGGGGATCCATGGCAAAACTCCCATGGAAAATTGCACAGTTGATGCAGAGTCTGCTTTTAATCCATAAAGGGCAGAAATCACCTAACATTGACACCTGTCCTCAAAGCCCAGCCCTGATACACACTGACACAGAGCAGAATAGAGACTGTTCCCCCTACATAGGGTCACTTGGCAGATATGGATTGACACCTGTCCTCAAAACCCCTGATACACACTGACACAGAGCAGAATAGGGACTGTTCCCCCTACATAGGGTCACTTGGCAGATATGGATTGACACCTGTCCTCAAAACCCCTGATACACACTGACACAGAGCAGAATAGAGACTGTTCCCTGTCCACAGAGACCATGATACACACTGACACAGAGCAGAATAGAGACTGTCCCCCCAACATAGGGTCACTTGGCAGGTAGGGATTGACACCTGTCCTCAAAGACCCTGATACACACTGACACAGAGCAGAATAGGGACTGTTCCTCCTACATAGGGTCACTTGGCAGATATGGATTGACACCTGTCCTCAAAACCCCTGATACACACTGACACAGAGCAGAATAGGGACTGTTCCCTGTCCACAGAGTCCATGATACACACTGACACAGAGCAGAATAGAGACTGTTCCCCATCCACAGAGACCATGATACACAATGGGGGGACCTACTGTCCTCCCCCCCTCGGCCCCCACCCCTGCGCGGTGGGTGGGGGCCATAAATCACCCCACAGTGTTTGGTTCTAATGAGTGCAACGTAAATGGCTGCACAGGAGCTGGCCAACTGGAGAATTCAAAAGAGAAAACATGCACTGGAACTAATCGAGAAAGAGGAAAGACAGCCATACCAGATTCAGATGACAAAGCTGACACACAAGGGGTTAATTGAAATTGATACCGTGCCCGATCAGAACTTGACCCTAGAGGATCTGTCTGATTCTGTGTGGCAGCCTCAGGATTCTCAGCAGGATTGCATCTCAGAGAAAAGGGACACAACATCCCAACACAAGAGCCACCTTTTAGATCAGAACTGCCTTATATGCAAAGGGCTGATAAACCCCCCAGGTGATGCTGACTTAAGCCAATGGGTAATTACCAAGAAACCAGAGAAAATATGGAAACACCATATAACTAATGGCAATCAACATTCTTCATGCATTGAAAAGAAGAACAAGAAATTGTATGATCCAGATACTAGACTCACAGATCCAGCAGACTCAAGTGTGTGGAAGGGATTCCTTCACATGTTCTCTATAAAGCAGTTTAAAGTTACAGCCACGCCAGAGTCTGGTTATAGCAGTCATCTTTGCCAGGATTTACCAAAAGTGTTAACATCCGAAGGATGCATTTTGCAAGAGTCTGTTTGGGAATATGTGGATCGTATCTGGCCAGAGTGCACCAAGGACATGTGTGTGATCCGACTGAATCAAAGAACGTCAAGTGATGCAGTTTCATATGCTCGGCTGTATTCTTATCTTAATCGGAAGCTGAGATATGCAATCATCAGAAGTCATGGCATGGAGGCGTTCCTAGTGCCTCTACCTGCCGGCCAACCCATCCCTCAAAGATTGCGTCCTTTGGGAGGTCCAGGTTTGGAAGACAACCATCCTATTCTGCTTCTGATCTTGCTTCTTCCAAGCCATCCTTCCTGGACAGCTTATCCCAAAAAATCTTCCAAGAAACATAAAGAAGGTTTGGATATCCCAGATGATATTTTCTCTGACATATTAGCAGATGTTGAACGAGAGGAGAGACAAATGGCCGAGCAAGGGCTCCCTCCTCCAGGTTTCCCAAATTTTGAGCAGTGGAATCAGAATTCTGAGGATACAGGAGAGGAAGTTGGCATGCCTGAGATCATGAATATGCTCCAAAATTTGAGCAATGGCCTTCAGTTCCCAGGAGAATTCTCTGTAATTATAGGAGAGAGTCAGGGTGCTAATATTATGCCACCTCTCCATGTGCCAAATACTGTTCCAGCAGGTCTCCCATATCCATCTTTTCCATTGTATCCAGAAGCAGCCTACCCTGGCTGGCATGGTATGTTGCCCCCTACTCATGCAGTAAATCCATTGTCCATTGACCCAGCCAATCTCTTCTCTTACCCGCTTTCACAAATAATACCACCTAACTTCTTATCTGATCAACATTTTACTGCAGGACCTCAACCTTTTGCATAAATGTTGTAGTTTTGTTATATTTACGTTTTTTTGTTTTTTTTTAACTGTTATGTTTTAGCGAAATATTGAAAAAAATACATGTAATGTGCTGAACATCAAAGCTGAAATTTTAATTTGTCTCAGTAAGTTGAAAGCCATACTTTCTATGGGAGTTTCAAATGTTCAATAATTGTTTTCTGAAGAAAGCATAACTTTCTGTTTTTAGCAAGCAACAACCCCATATTAAGCTGTTTATTCACTGAACATCTATTTGTACTGAATTGAAAACTGAATGACAAAATGTAGGCAGAAAACGAATGATTTGAATATATTCTTCAAATACCAGAATTTTTTAATTTGTTTTTTAGTTCACTACTATTCTGTGTTTAGTAATGTATAAGTGTGCCAGATGTGACAAGTTTACATAGGTTAATTATAGCCACTGTTATATCTGGGCTACAAATACATGCATTTTGGCAAACACCTCAAAGCCCATGTAAGCTTTGTGTTGTTGAATTTCAGTAATTTCTTTTATGTTGCATGTGTACAGTTGTACTGTAAAATGGGTAAAGCATGGGATATGTTTTTACATTTGTATACTAAAAATTTTAATATACGTTGAAAAAAAAAAAAAAAAAAAAAAAAAGACGCATGAGCCTACAGGCATTGCGCATGAGCGTCCAGTAACGTGGCAAAAAAATCCCAGCTCCCCAGAGGCTGTCCTAGCACCACGGTCATACAAATATTCATTAACAGCTTTTTCTTGTTGGAGCAGGCGGTCGAACATTAGGAGTGTTGAATTCCAACGTGTAGGGCTGTCGCAAATCAAGCGCCTCACTGGCATGTTGTTTCGCCGCTGGATATCGGCAAAGTGAGCCATGGCCGTGTAGGAACGCCTGAAATGGCCACACACCTTCCTGGCCTGCTTCAGGACGTCCTGTAAGCCTGTGTACTTATGCACAAAGCGTTGTACGATCAGATTACACACATGTGCCATGCACGGCACATGTGTCAACTTGCCCAACTTCAATGCCGCTATCAAATTTTTTTCCTTTGTCACACACCACTTTGCCGATATCCAGTTGCTGCGGAGTCAGCCACTTTTCCACCTGTGCGTTCAGGGCGGACAGGAGTGCTTGTCCGGTGTGACTCTCTGCTTTCAAGCAAGTCAAACCCAAGACGGCGTGACACTGCCGTATCCGGGATGTGGAATAGTACCTGGGGAGCTGGGGGGGTGCCGTTGATGTGGAGCAAGAAGCAGCGGCACAAGAGGACTAAGCCGAGGAGGTTATGGAAGAGGATGGAGTAGGAGGAGTAGAGGAGGTGGCAGCAGGACTGCCTGCAATTCGTGGCGGTGTCACCAACTCCTCTGCAATGCCACGCATTCCTTGCTTGTCAGCCGTCAGCAGGTTTACCCAATGCGCAGTGTAGGTGATATACCTGCCCTGACCATGCTTTGCAGACCAGGTATCAGTGGTCAGATGGACCCTTGCCCCAACACTGTGTGCCAGACATGCCATGACTTCCTTTTGCACAATCGAGTACAAGTTGGGGATTGCCTTTTGTGAAAAGAAATTCCGGCCGGGTACCTTCCACTGCGGTGTCCCAATAGCTACAAATTTTTTGAACGCCTCAGACTCAACCAGATTGTATGGTAAAAGCTGGCGGGCTAATAGTTCGGACAAGCCAGCTGTCAGACGCTGGGCAAGGGGGTGACTTGGTGACATTGGCTTCTTACGCTCAAACATGTCCTTGACAGACACATGACTGTGGGCAGATGAGCGGGAACTGCTCAAGGCGGGAGACGGAGTGGCGGATGGTTGAGAGGGGGCAAGAAGGACAGCAGTGGTTGACGTGGCTGAAGATGCTGGACCAGGAGGAGGATGGCGGCTTAGAGTAGGCGTGCTGCTTGTACTCATGTGTTGATCCCATAGGCGTTTGTGATGTGAGATCATGTGCCTACGCAAAGCAGTTGTACCTAGGTGGGTGTTGGACCTCCCACGACTCAGTTTCCTTTGGCACAGGTTGCAAATGGCATCGCTGTTGTCAGAGGCAGACACACAAAAAAAATGCCACACTGCTGAGCTCTGCAATGACGGCATTCTGGTGGTGGACACAGCATGTGTTGATTGGCGTGCTGTCGGGCTGACCCCGGGTGCCAATGCATGCTGTCTGACTGTGCCACTAGCTCCTTGCGACGACCCCCCCCTGCTTCCAACTCGTCTCCTCCTCCTCTCTGTCTCCCCATCTGATCTTTCGCCCTGTTCTTCTTCTTGCCGAGCGGGCACCCACGTGACATCCATGGACACATCGTCATCATCAACCGCTTCACTTGTATCTGACAATTCAGAAAAGGAAGCAGCAGCGGGTACAGCATCATCATCATCACACCGTACCTCCATGTGTTTAATGCTGCCTGCCTGAGACATATCCCTGTTATCTACATCCTCTAGCAATAATGGTTGCACATCACTCATTTCTTCAAACGGGTGTGTGAATAACTCCTCTGACATACCAAGTAAAGCGGCTGTGGTGCTAGTTTTGGTGGTGGCGGCAGGCGGGTGAGTGCTATCTTGAGAGGTGCCTGAAGCTAAGCTGGAGGAGGATGGTGCGTCAAGGTTCCGAGCGGAGGCTGTACAAGATTGGGTGTCCTGTGTTAGCCAGTCAACTATGTCCTCAGAACTTTTCAAGTTCAGGGTACGTGGCTTCTGAAAACTGGGCATTATTCTAGGGCAAAAGGGAATCACAGCACCACGACCACAACGGCCCCTGCGGGTTGGCCTGCCTCTGCCTGTCATTTTTTGGGGGATTAGTGGTACTATGCGTGCAAGCTACTGTGAGACCAGATATGATTGGCAATGTGAACTGTAACAGTTCTGCAGAGCACACACTGTAGGCCTGAGACACCCGCTTGAAGACAAGTAACTGCTATTCAATCTATAACAGTGAAAAATAAATTTTGGTTTTAAAAGCACGCTATAGAGACACCAGATATGATTGGCAATGTGCACTGAAACAGTTCTGCAGAGCACACGCTGAAGGAAGGACTGACAGAGCCGCTTGAAGACAAGTAACTGCTATTCAATCTATAACAGTGAAAAACAAATTTTGGTTTTTTTTTTTTTTTTTTTTTTTTTTTTTTTTTTTTTTTTTTTACATCAGAACGGCTTCTGTCCCATGAGTTGGTATCGCTTAGGAATAGGGTAGGTGCCAATTCATCATATGTTATTGTATATACAAAAAGTTCTATTTAAGATTTCATCAAAATTCGTTTTATTATATTATTTTAATTTAACGTAAGACCGGCCATGGAGCATCAGCATCATGTCAATTGCCTTCTCGTAATCTATGTTAGCTAGTGAATGATGCCTAGCTCCCCTGGTCATATCTTATCAGACTAAACAAACAAAACATACGTGGAAAATTGTTCATTCACACAGTGCACCAGGGGCATTAGGGAGCATATCGCGGAAATTTATAAGTTTAAGGACCAGTTTCTTTTAGTATATTCTATGTTATTGGTTAGTGGATATCTCAGTTGTCCAGGGTTCCCATATCTTAATGTGTTTGTTTGTCATATTAAGGTTTCTATATACCTGTTTCTCCATTAAACGTTGATATCCTATTTGGGATTCCACCTCTCTCCATGAGGGAGTATTTACCGTTTTCCAATATCTGGCGATACAAATTTTAACCGCCATTAGAATATGAATTATTAGATATTTTATAGTTTTAATTTTAGTAGGAATATTCATATGTAGCAAGAATAGTTGTGGAGAAAGGTCCATTGTTATTTTGAGAATGGTATTGATTTTTGTGGATGTCACTTGCTTTAAAGAATCCAAAGCATTGCAATCCCACCATATGTGTCTAAACGTTCCGTCACATCTTAAGCATCTCCAACAGAGAGGTTCTGTGGGAGAGTGAAATCTTGCAACTCTCGCTGGAACCATATACCACCTATGGACCAATTTAGTCTGTAATTCATACAAACTTATACTATGAATCGCTTTTCCAAGCAAATCGAATGACTCCCTCCATTGATCCAATGAAAACTCAGTTCCAATATCATTTTCCCATTTCAACATAGATTTCATTTTTCCCTTATTGTATCTACTATATAGAACCTTGTTTATTTTTGAGACCATATTATTCTTATGTTCTATACCAAGAACATTATCTATAAGTGAAATATTATGTACTGGTTTAGATTGTATAAAGTGTTTGATTCTAATATATGTAAAATGTTCGTTATCAAGTCCTTTTGTGTCAGTAAGAATTTGTTGAAACGATTTTATTTTAAGATCTGGTTTTAGAATATCAGCTAATTTTACAAGACCATTGTCTTTCCATTTTTTAATGTTAATGTCCTCTATATATATTTGTATTATTTCAATTGGTGAATTTATAGTTAGATGTTCTGTAATCTGTAATTTCTTCTTCAAAGTTTGTAAATTAGAAAAAATATCCAGTATTATCTTATTTTGTATTTTTAATTTAGCGAATGTTGAAGAATCAATCCAATATAACATTTTAATATCAAATATATTACTCGAGATTTGCTCTTGGTCTATCCACAAGTTGTCCATATTATCGTTATTCCATTCTAGGATATGGGAGAACATAATTGCGTCATGTATTTGATATACATCTGGGAATGATATTCCACCGTCCTTAAATTTTGTAGTTATGTATTTGAGGGCTATTCTTGATTTTTTTTTCCCCCATAGGTATTGTGAAAATATTTTTTGATATTCTTTTAATATGTCTTTTGGGACTTTCATAGGAATGGTTCTCATTATATATTCAAGTTTGGGTAGTAAATAATGTCTAACCGCATTAGATTTCCCTATCCATGATACGTATAGATTATTCCATTTGAGTAACGTATCTTTCATATCTTTGAGCAATGGGTAGTAATTAATTTTAATTATTTGGTTCCAGTCAAAGCTTATTTTAACTCCCAAATATTTTATGCTCTCACTCGACCAAATAAATGAAAATTTAGATTTTAGAGTTAGAAGTTGTTGTTCTGGTAAGTTGGTGTATATCACCTGTGTTTTATTTACATTGATTTTATAATTAGAGATAGATCTGTATTTCTCAATTAATTCCATAAAATGACATAATGAATCCTCGCATTCAGTTAATGTTAGAATTATATCATCTGCATATAATAGAACCTTGACTTGTTTGCCGGCAAGATGAATCCCTTGAATTTTTTGGTCTAATCTAATGGCTGAGGCGAGTGGTTCTATAGTCAAAGCATATAGCAATGGGGCAAGTGGACATCCCTGGCGTGTACCATTATTTACATCAAACCATTCCGATGCAATACCCCTTCCCATAACCCTCGCCGTTGGGTTAGTATAAAGAGACCAGATCAAATCATATATGAAATCTTGAAACCCAAATGCTTTGAGGACCCTCGACAGGAACAACCAGTTTACCCTGTCGAAGGCCTTCTCTGCATCCACGGCCACAAACAACGATGGGATCCCATTATCATCTATTACCTGTATTAAATTTAAAAGTCTGCGTACATTATGAGCTCCTTTCCTACCCATGATAAATCCGGCTTGATCCGGATGGATTAAAGTCGGGACAATTTTTTTTATTCTATCAGCTATTATCCTTGAAAAGATCTTTATATCAATGTTTAATAACGAAATAGGTCTATAATTCGATACAAAATGTGGGTCTTTCTCTGGTTTTAAAATGGGAGTAATCATTGTTTGTAACATTTCGTTGGGGAATTTTTTCTGATCTCTTACTTCACTATAAACTTTAAAGAGAAGAGAAGCAATAGGGGTAGAAAATGTTTTATAAAAGGAATCTGTTAGACCATCTGGTCCCGGAGCTTTCCCTTTGCGGAGTGTTTTTATAGCATGGGTAATCTCTGTCATAGATATCGGAGATTCCAAATCTTTAATCTGTTCTATATTAATTTTTGGTAATTTACAGGTAGATAGGAAAGTATCTATCTCTTCAGACGTTGAGGTAATCTTTGGGAGGTTATATAGTGACTTATAATATTGACCAAATACTTCCCCTATATCAATTGGGGATAAATGATCTTTGTTGTTATATTTGATCTTTGTAATTCTTTGTTGTCTTTTTTTGAATTTTAGTTTATCAGAAAAAACTTTACTCGTTCTATTTTCTCCATGATACCACAGCTGTTTTAACCTTATAATTGCATTGTTCACTTTATTTGATAAACTAATTTTAATTTGAGTTTGTATTTGTTTAATTTTGTTTAATTTTAATATATTGAAATCTTTTTTATTAGTATTTTCTAATATGGCTAGTTCTATATAGAGATCCGTTAAATTTTTCCCCTGTTCTTTTTTCAATTTTGCTCCAATTTTTATAAAATTTCCCCTCATGAAACATTTATATGTACACCAAAGAGTAGTATTGGATACTTCTTTATTATCATTAAATCTTATAAATTCTTCTGCTTGGTCTTTCAAGTATTTTAGGCCAGATAGTGAGTCTAGAATTTCATCTTTCATCCTCCAAGGTGTAGTTACCTTGGTGTCATTTTTTTGTTTAATATTAGTTATTATCGGTGCATGATCTGACCAGGATATATTATCAATGTTAGAATTCTCAAACTTATGTAATCTGTACGAATTTTGGTTTTAAAAGCACGCTAGAGAGACACCAGATATGATTGGCAACTGTCAAAGCACGCTGGAACAGGTCTACAGAGCACACGCTGAAGTAGGCCTGACACCCAGACGCTTGCAGACAACTAACTGATCTTCTATTACAGTGAAAAAAAATGATTTCTTTAAAATCTAAAGCTTAAGCTATTGTTAAAACAGATATGAGTGGTGGCACTGACTGTGCAAATGGGCAATGCATCCAACCTGACACAGAAGCTGGCAGGCAGGCAACTGCTCTTCTATTACAGTGAAAAAAAAATATTTATTTTAAATGTAAAGCTTAACCAATTGTTAAAACAGATATGAGTGGTGGCACTGGGCAAGTAGGCACAGTATCCAATGTGAACCTCACACAGAAGCTGGCAGGCAGGCAACTGCTCTTCTATTACAGTGGAAACAAAATTTTGGTTGTAAAAGCACGCTATAGAGACACCAGATATGAGTGGCAACTGTCAAAGTACGCTGGCAGGGTTGTGCAGGGCACACGCTGAAGGAAGGCCTGACAGAGCCGCTTGAAGGACACTGACTGTCTGCTATTAGCTTACACTGGAAACCTTTTTTCTTTGTAAAAGCACGCTAAAGAGACACCAGATATGATTGGCAACTGTCAAAGCACGCTGGCACAGGTCTGCAGAGCACACGCTGAAGTAGGCCTGACACCCAGACGCTTGCAGACAACTAACTGATCTTCTATTACAGTGAAAAAAAATGATTTATTTAAAATCTAAAGCTTAAGCTATTGTTAAAACAGATATGAGTGGTGGCACTGACTGTGCAAATGGGCAATGCATCCAACCTGACACAGAAGCTGGCAGGCAGGCAACTGCTCTTCTATTACAGTGAAAAAAAAATATTTATTTTAAATGTAAAGCTTAACCAATTGTTAAAACAGATATGAGTGGTGGCACTGGGCAAGTAGGCACAGTATCCAATGTGAACCTCACACAGAAGCTGGCAGGCAGGCAACTGCTCTTCTATTACAATGAAAACAAATTATTTATTTTAAATCTAAAGCTTAACCAATTGTTAAAATAGATATGAGTGGTGGCACTGGGCAAGTGGGCACAGTATCCAATGTGAACCTCACACAGAAGCTGGCAGGCAGGCAACTGCTCTTCTATTACAGTGAAAAAAAAATATTTATTTTAAATGTAAAGCTTAACCTATTGTTAAAACAGATATGAGTGGTGGCACTGGGCAAGTAGGCACAGTATCCAATGTGAACCTCACACAGAAGCTGGCAGGCAGGCACCTGCAATTACATTACACAGGAAAAAAAAAAAAAAGCAGCCTGATGTTATAGCCCTAAAAGGGCTTTTTGGGGTGCTGTCCTTACAGCAGAGATCAGATGAGTCCTTCAGGATTGTAGTGGACACTGAATACCCTAGCCTAGCTATCAATTTCCCTATCTAATCAGCAGCAGCTAAACTTTCCCTCCTCTCACTAAGCATGCATCTTCCGAATGAATCGAAAATGGATGCTGGGAGGGAGGTTGGAGGGTGTGGAAGGGAGGGAGTGCTGCTGATTGGTTGTAATGTGTCTGCTGACCGAGAGGCACAGGGTCAAAGTTTGCCCAATGATGACGAATAGGGGGCGGAACGAACTGCGCATGTGTCTGCCCGCCGCGGCGAACGCGAACACGCTAATTTCGCCGGGAACTGTTCACCGGCGGACAGTTCGGTACATCACTACATATCAATGCTTGTTATAAATATATCTCCTATTGCTATTATCATGTCTATGGTTGCTATAAACATATATCTGGTTGCTATAAACACACTCCTGTTGCTATAAACATATCTCTGGTTGCTATAAACAATACACCAGTTGATATAGAATTTTCACTGGGTATTATACACATTTCTGCAATTACTAAAAGCATATCACCAGAAGATATAAATATATCTCCTATTGCTATCATCATGTCTCTGGTTGCTATAAACAACTATCTGGTTGCTATAAAAAAAACTCCTGTTGTTATAAACATACCTCTGGTTTCTATAAACATTAAGCCGGTTGCTATCGACATTTCACAGGTTGTTATAAATATTTTTTTAGTTACTAAAAGCATATCACCGATTGATATAAACATATCTCCTATTGCTATTATCATGTCTATGGTTGCTATAAACACATTCCTGTGCCATAAACATAGCTCTGGTTGCTATAAACATTAAGCCGGTTGCTATAAACATTTCACTGGGTATTATACACATTTCTGCCATTTCTAAAGGCATATCACCCGTCTATATAAACATATCTCCTATTGTTATTATAATGTCTCTGGTTGCTATAAACACACTCCTGTTGCTATAAACATACCTCTGGTTGCTACAAACACACTCCTGTTGCTATAAACATTCCCTGTTGCTAAAAAACAATAAGCCGGTTGCTATCAACATTTCATTGGTTGTTATAAATATTTTTTCATTTAGTAAAAGCATATCACCGGTTGATATAAACCTATCTCCTGTTGCTATTATCATGTCTCTGGTTGCTATAAGCATATATCTTGTTGCTATAAACACACTCCTGTTGCTATAAACAATCCCTGGTTGCTATAAACATTAAGCCAGTTGCTATAAACATTTCACTGGTTGTTATAAATATTTTCTCAGTTACTAAAGGCATATCACTGCTTGTCATAAATATATCTCCTATTGCTATTATCATGTCTATGGTTGCTATAAACACACTCCTGTTGCTATAAACATTCCCTGGTTACTATAAACATTAAGCCGGTTGCTATGAACATTTCACTGGGTATTATACACATTTCTGCAGTTTCTTAAAGCATATCACCCGTTGAAATAAACATCTCTTATTGCTATAAACATATATCTGGTTGCTATAAGCACACTCCTGTTGCTATAAACATACCTCTGGTTGCTGTAAACATTTTACTAGGTGTTAAAAACATTTCCTCAGTAACTAAATGCATATCACCGGTTGATATAAACATATCTCCTATTGCTTTTATCATGTGTCTGGATGCTATAAACATATATCTGGTTGCAGTAAACACACTCCTGTTGCTATAAACATACCTCTGGTTGCTATATACATTAAGTTGGTTGCTATAGACTTTTCACTGGGTATTATACACATTTCCTCAGTTACTAAAAGCATATTACCCCTTGATATAAACATATCTTCTATTGCTATTATTATGTCTCTGGTTGCTATAAACATTTCACTGGTTGCTGTAAATATTTTTTCAATTACTAAAAGCTTATAACCGGTTACTATAAACATATCTCCTATTGTTATTATCATGTCTCTGGTTGCTATAAACACACTCGTGTTGCAATAAACATACCTCTGGTTGCTATAGACATTAAGCCGGTTGCTATAAACATTTCACTGGGTATTATACACATTTCTTCACTTACTAAAAGTATATCACCGGTTGATATAAACATATCTCCTATTGCTATCAACATGTCTTTGTTTGCTATAAACATCTATCTGGTTGCTATAAACAAACTCCTGTTGCTATAAACATACCTCTGGTTTCTATAAACATTAAACCGGTTGCTATTCCCATTTCACTCGTTCTTATAAATATTTTTTCAGTTACTAAAAGCATATCACCGATTGATATAAACATATCTTTTATTGCTATTATCATGTCTATGGTTGCTATAAACACACTCATGTTGCTATAAACATAGCTCTGGTGGCTATAAACATTAAGCCGGTTGCTATAAACATTTCACTAGGTGTTAAAAACATTTCCTTAGTTACTAAATGCATATCACCGGTTAATATAAACATATCTCCTATTGCTATTATCATGTGTCTGGTAGCTATAAACATTAAGCCGGATGCTATAAACATTTCATTGGGTATTATACACATTTCTGCAGTTGCTAAAAGCATATCACCTGTCTATATAAACATATCTCCTATTGTTATTATAATGTCTCTGGTTTCTATAAACATATATCTGGTTGCTATAAACACACTCCTGTTGCTATAAACATACCTCTGGTTGCTACAAACACACTCCTGTTGCTATAAACAATAAGCCGGTTGCTATCAACATTTCACTGGTTGTTATAAATATTTTTTCATTTAGTAAAAGCACATCACCGGTTGATATAAACATATCTCCTAGTGCTATTATCATGTCTCTGGTTGCTATAAACACACTCCTGTTGCTATAAACATAGCTCTGGTTGCTATAAGCATTAAGCCGGTTGCTATAAACATTTCACTGGGTATTATACACATTTCTGCAGTTACTAAGAGAATATCACCAGTTGATATAAACATATCTCCTATTGTTATTATCATGTCTTGGGTTGATATAAACACACTCCTGTTGCTATAAACATTAAGCCGGTTTCTATAAACACTTCACTGTGTTGCAGTCACCGGCCCGCCGAGCCTCACGGCCTTGCCCGACCGGCATGACCGTACCGACTACACGAGCTTACCTGCTCGTCGGCGAGCTGGGAACCGCGCACTCAGTTCTTCCGGGCATCACGCCCGAATCCAATATGGCACCGACCACGTGGTCGCGTCTATGGATAGCCCCGCCCCCGAGAGTTATACCAACGTGTGCGTGACGTCACGACGTCAACGCACACGCACGTTTTGGAGTCAGAGGTCGCCCTCTGACCAATCATAGCCTAGAGAGGGGTATTTAAACCCCTAATTCACCCCAGTACTTTGCCCTGTCGTGGTTTCCGTTTCCTGGTTTCCTGAGAGTGCTATTTTCGTGTTTTTGACTTCCTGGTATCCTGATCTTGGCTTTTCCCTGGTTATTCCGATCTCTGGTTTTCCCTGACTTGGCTTGTTTAAACGGTATTGAGTATTTTCTGGCTTCCTTGACCTCGGCTTTCCCTTTGACCTTTCTCTGTCTCTAGCGTATTAGTCCGGCCATTCTAAGGTCCGGTTTACGCTCTATCCTGTTATTTTCCTTTCCTTACTTATGTATATGTTTACATAGTTTCTGCGTGCTGGACCACACTACTATCCGTGACATTACGACAGGGCCATGGATCCTGCAGAACTATGCAAACATATGATTGCCTGTGAAAATAGGGTGGAGGATATGGACCACAGGTTAGACCAATTTGCCCAGGCATTTCAGACCTTGCTCCAGAGGACTGCCTATTTAGAGGTCCCTCCTGTACCACCTGTGGTTCCACCACCTGTAGTGGTTCCTGTACCACATAAACCACCGTCCATAACCCTTTCACCTCCCCCTCGTTATGGAGGTGATTCTAAAGAATTCAGAGGTTTTTTAAACCAAATTGAATACCACTTTGAGGCCTCCCCAGGTTCATTCCCAACAGATAGATCAAAAATAGGCTGATGAACCAATTAACTGGAAAAGCCTTAACCTGGGCTAACCCCTTATGGGAGAGGGGTGACGTAGTAGCCCGTGATTACAGTGCCTTTCTCACGGCCTTTAAAGCTACGTTTGAACCTAAGGGCAGGGAGAAGAACGCTGCCAAAGCCCTTATGAGAATCAAGCAAGGCAGTCGTTCTGTAGCTGATTACGCCATAGAGTTCAGAACATTGGCATCTGAAGTTGATTGGACCAATAGTGGCCTGGTGGCTGCTTTCTCTGAAGGTCTAGCTGAGAGTATACAAGATGAGACCGCAGCTAGAGACCTCCCAGTCAGTCTTAATGAGTTTATTGCATACATGATAGACATTGATAACCGACTCAGAGAGAGAGAGAAAAACAAACAACGTCACAGACGTACTAATTTGTCAATAGCTCCTCGTTTCTCTAACCCAGTGGTGAGTAGCCAAGCGCCTCTTCCAGAACCTGAACCCATGTAATTGGGTAGCGCTAAACTCACTGAGGCAGAGAGACAACACAGACGGAACGAAGGGCTATGTATGTATTGTGGCAAGAAGGGGCATCAAAGATTGTCCTGCCCGGTTCGGCCGGAAAACTTGCACACCTAAGGCGCGTACGGGGACCGACCTTAGGTGTGATGTATATGTCCCCTAAATTGACTAAGAACCGTTTCCTAGTTAAAGTTACATTGTCTTTTAAGAAGACCACTGTGCAGTGTGAGGCTATGATTGACTCTGGGGCTGCCAGAACTTCCTAGACAAGGAGTTCTCTGCAAAACATCTCCTGCCTTTAAGACTAAAAGAGAAACCTATAGCAGTCGAAGCTATTGATGGAAGGCCTCTTTCCCAGCCTTTCATCACACACGAAACTCTGCCAATCACTGTCTCAGTGGGTATTCTCCACTCTGAAGAAATGACCCTTCAAATCATTTCTTCGCCGACATGTCCGATAATACTCGGTTTCCCTTGGCTCCTGAAACACAATCCATGTTTGGATTGGATCGAAGGAGAGATTGTGAGTTGGGGTGAGAGATGCAAAGGTGTCTGCTTTAAGCAAATTCCACAACCAATTGGTACCATCAATGTTCCTATTGCACCCCCCTTGACCACACAAATACCACCGCAGTATATGGATTTAAAAGAGGTATTTAACAAGCTTCAGTCAGAAGGGTTACCTCCTCATAGACCTTATGACTGCACCATCAATCTATTACCAGGGACTATGCCTCCCAAGGGAGGAGTATATGCTTTGTCCCCCCAGGAAAATCTTTGTTTGGAAGAATACATAAAGGATGCCCTCAGAAAGGGTCATATCCGTAGATCTTCCTCACCGGCCGGGGCTGGGTTCTTCTTTGTCTCTAAAAAAGAGGGAGATCTACGGCCCTGTATCGATTATAGGGGTTTGAATAGGATTACTATAAAGAATGCCTACCCTATTCCCCTCATATCAGAACTGTTTGACAGATTGAAGGGAGCTCGAGTCTTCACTAAGCTCGATCTCCGGAGTGCGTACAATCTAGTCAGAATTAAGGACGGTCACGAATGGAAGACCGCATTTAATACAAGAATGGGGCATTACGAATGCGGTATTCCAGGATTTTATTAACGATGTCCTGAGGGAGTACCTTCATATGTTCGTTCTAGTGTACCTGGACGATATTCTCATCTATTCCCCAGACCTAGAGACACATCACGAACATGTGTGACTTGTACTCAAAACCCTGTTACAGAACGGCCTTTACTGTAAACTGGAAAAATGACAGTTTGACCAAACGGAGATACAGTTTCTTGGATACATTATATCTCCGTCTGGTTTTCAGATGGATCCCCGTAAGCTGGAGGCAGTCTTACAGTGGCCGTTGCCTAAGGGCCTTAAAGCTACTCAACGCTTTATAGGTTTTGCGAATTACTACCGCAAATTTATCAAGGGATTTTCTTCCGTGATTTCCCCTATAACCAATTTAACCAAAAAAGGAGCAAATTGTATATCTTGGCCCAAAGAAGCAAGAGAGGCATTTGAACAATTAAAATCTTTATTTTCTTCAGCACCTGTCCTGACCCATCCTGATCCGACCAAACCGTTTGTCCTAGAAGTGGATGCATTAGAAACGGGAGTTGGAGCCATTCTGTCTCAGAGAGAAAGTCCTGATACGCCTTTACATCCCTGTGGGTTCTACTCTCGCAAACTCACACCTGCAGAGAAGAATTATGACATAGGGAATCGGGAACTCTTGGCCATTGTACTTGCCCTTAAGGAATGAAGGCATCTCTTGGAAGGTTCCAAAGAGCCACTTTTGATCTTTACTGATCATAAGAATTTGGCTTATATTGGGGACGCTAAGAGACTGTCCTCTCGTCAGGCTAGATGGTCATTGTTCCTATCCCGATTCAATTTCATAATTACTTATAGGCCTGGAACTAAAAACACCAAGGCCGATGCACTTTCTAGGCAGTTTGAGACAGAAGAAGGTCCAGAACAAGAAGTATATCCTATTATACCTCCAGAATGCCTCATTGCTACCACAGTTTACGAAGTGTCTTCTCCACTCTTCTGTGCCATAATAGCAGACCAAACTCAGGCACCTGTGGGAAACCCCCCGGACAAACTGTATGTGCCACCTCCGTTCAGAAAGAAGGTACTAGATATGTTCCATGACAACCTCACAGCGGGCCATCCTGGAGTCCATAAAACTCTCTCTGCTATCTCCAGGAGGTTTTGGTGGCCTGCTCTTAGAAATGATATAAAAGATTATGTTGGGGCATGTCAAATATGTGCTGTTTCTAAAGTTCCTCCTAGATCGCCCCCTGGACTGTTACAACCACTGCCCATACCTAATGCTCAATGGACCCACTTAGCCATGGATTTCATTGTGGATCTACCCAGTTCAAACGGGTTTAATACAGTCCTTATGGTTATCGATAGATTCTCAAAGATGGCACATTTTGTCCCACTTAAAAAATTACCATCTCCTCAAGATCTAGTTCAAATATTCTTGAGAGAGATTTTTCAGTTGCACGGTGTACCCAAAAGCATAGTATCTGACAGAGGTACCCAATTTATTTCTAGGTTTTGGCGTTCCTTTTGCAAACAATTAGGCATCGAACTCTCCTTTTCATCAGCGTATCACCCTCAAACAAATGGAGCAGCAGAGAGGGCGAATCAGTCTTTAGAAGCCTATTTACGCTGCTTTATCAATGCCAATCAGTCTAACTGGTTTGAACTCTTACCCATGGCTGAGTTCACCAGGAACAACGCGACTCATGAATCCTCTAATCATAGTCCGTTCTTTGTAAATCAGGGTTATCACCCCGCTGTTTTTCCTTCTGAGTTCTCAGACACGGAAATCCCTGCTTTGAACACTCGTTTAGAATCTATTCATGATACATGGGATTCCGTCCATTCAGCTCTGCAAAAAGCTTCATTACGAGCTAAGGTCCAAGCTGACAAAAAACGGGGCGCTTATCCTGTCTATCTTCCAGGTGACAAGGTGTGGCTCTCTACAAAACATATCAAACTTAAGGTTCCGTCCATGAAATTTGCCCCTCGATACATAGGTCCCTTTCGAGTTACCCAACGTATTAATCCAGTGACCTATTCTTTGACACTTCCGGCTCATATGAGAATTGCGAATACTTTCCATGTGTCTCTGCTCAAGCCCCTCACTTGCAATCGATACACCAGGGTATCCACTCCTCCTCCGCCCTTGGTAGTGGGTGACCAAGAAGAATACGAAGTCCGTTCTATCATGGACTCCAAATTATCCAGAGGTGTTTTGTCCTATGTCGTTGGCTGGAAGGGTTATGGTCCCGAGGAACGTTGTTGGGTTCCTGCTGACCGGGTCCATGCGCCCCGTCTTGTCCGGTCGTTTCACAACCGCTTTCCTCTTAAGCCGGGTCCTTCCCGCCCGGTGCGCGGTCTTCGAGTGGGGGGTACTGTTGCGGTCACCGGCCCGCCGAGCCTCACGGCCGTGCCCGACCGGCACGACCGTACCGACTACACAAGCTTACTTGCTCATCGGCAAGCCGGGAACCGCGCACTCAGTTCTTCCGGGCATCACGCCCGAATCCAATATGGCGCCGACCACGTGGTCGCGTCTATGGATAGCCCCGCCCCCGAGAGTTATACCAACGTGTGCGTGACGTCACAACGTCAACGCACACGCACGTTTTGGGGTCAGAGGTCGCCCTCTGACCAATCATAGCCTAGAGAGGGGTATTTAAACCCCTAATTCACCCCAGTACTTTGCCCTGTCGTGGTTTCCGTTTCCTGGTTTCCTGAGAGTGCTATTTTCGTGTTTTTGACTTCCTGGTATCCTGATCTTGGCTTTTTCCTGGTTATTCCGATCTCTGGTTTTCCCTGACTTGGCTTGTTTAAACGGTATTGAGTATTTTCTGGCTTCCTTGACCTCGGCTTTCCCTTTGACCTTTCTCTGTCTCTAGCGTATTAGTCCGGCCATTCTAAGGTCCGGTTTACGCTCTATCCTGTTATTTTCCTTTCCTTACTTATGTATATGTTTACATAGTTTCTGCGTGCTGGACCACACTACTATCCGTGACACACTGGTTGTTATAAATATTTTTTCAGTTACTAAAAGCATATCACCGATTGATATAAACATATCTCCTATTGCTATTATCATGTCTATGGTTGCTATAAACACACTCCTGTGCCATAAACATAGCTCTGGTTGCTATAAACATTAAGCCGGTTGCTATAAACATTTCACTAGGTGTTAAAAACATTTCCTCCGTTACTAAATGCATATCACCGGTTAATATAAACATATCTCCTATTGCTATTATCATGTGTCTGGTAGCTATAAACATTTCACTGGGTATTATACACATTTCTGCCATTTCTAAAGGCATATCACCCGTCTATATAAACATATCTCCTATTGTTATTATAATGTCTCTGGTTTCTATTAACATATATCTGGTTGCTATAAACACACTCCTGTTGCTATAAACATACCTCTGGTTGCTACAAACACACTCCTGTTGCTATAAACATTCCCTGTTGCTATAAACAATAAGCCGGTTGCTATCAACATTTCACTGGTTGTTATAAATATGTTTTCATTTAGTAAAAGCATATCACCGGTTGATATAAGCATATCTCCTATTGCTATTATCAGGTCTCTGGTTGCTATAAACATATATCTTGTTGCTATAATCACACTCCTGTTGCTATAAACAATCCCTGGTTGCTATAAACATTAAGCTGGTTGCTATAAACATTTCACTGGTTGGTATAAATATTTTCTCAGTTACTAAAGGCATATCATTGCTTGTCATAAATATATCTCCTATTGCTATTATCATGTCTATATTTGCTATAAACATATATCTGGTTGCTATAAACACACTCCTGTTGCTATAAACATTCCCTGGTTGCTATAAACATTAAGCCGGTTGCTATAAACATTTCACTGGGTATTAAACACATTTCTGCAGTTACTTAAAGCATATCACCCATTGAAATAAATTTATCTCCTATTGCTATAAACATATATCTGGTTGCTATAAGCACACTCCTGTTGCTATAAACATACCTCTGGTTGCTATATACATTAAGTCGGTTGCTATAGACCTTTCACTGGGTATTATACACATTTCTTCAGTTACTAAAAGTATATTACCCCTTGATATAAACATATCTCCTATTGCTATTATTATGTCTCTGGTTGCTATAAACATTTCACTGGTTGTTGTAAATATTTTTTCAATTGCTAAAAGCATATAACCGGTTACTATAAACATATCTCCTATTGTTATTATCATGTCTCTGGTTGCTATAAACACACTCGTGTTGCAATAAACATACCTCTGGTTGCTATAAACATTAAGCCGGTTGCTATAAACATTTCACTGGGTATTATACACATTTCTTCAGTTACTAAAAGTATATCACCGGTTGATATAAACATATCTCCTATTGCAAATATAAAAAAGGAAATTAGTCTCCTAAAAGGAGAAAAATTGTAGGTGATATAACAATATACAGAGTGGGGGGTGCAAATAAAGAAAAAAATAAAATAAAATAAATACTTATATTCAATATTCGTAAATCTTGTAGATAATCTGAAAAATACAATCATATACACATAGCATAATACTGTATATATGTAAAGATGATATAATAAAGGTAATGGGTCACTCACGATATATAGAGCCTAAATTAGCAGGCTCTAGCTGTAATCACTGGTGAAAAATCAGCTTTTTCGGGCTATACACACGGTATTCTTGTAGTGGCAGGTGTCCTCTCCGCAGTAATAAAGGATAGATACCAAACCGGGATGAATGAGGTCCAAAGAACTTTACTTCAATAAAAGCAAATATACAATAAAAAATCCGCGGTAAAAATACAAATAAACACTAACGCGTTTCGACTCTCAGTCTTTATCAAAGTGCATAAGTTAAGTTGCTTCAGCGTGCTTTTAAACCTGTCTTCCGGAATTTCAATTTCCCGCTCTGTGTTTCTCCGCGTTCCACTTCAGGTATGACGTCATGACGTATCTGCCGTAATTGCGTCATTTCCTATGTGTTCATTTTTCAGTCTTCCGGAAGTGGTAGATTTAATAACTCGGAAGGCACCATTATAATTGTAGGCAAAAAGTCCATAACATAAAGAAGCAACAATAATGATAAAATAATATGAATATTATTCATTTCAAAGTAACAAATATACATATATAAAATTTTTTTTAATAACGATCTATCATAAAATATCAGACATTAAGAATATACATGCAGTGGAAATTATACCCACATAAACATAAATGGAATATTTCAAAGTCCACGTTGAGACCTCCAGGAGACAAGGTGTCCAAATTAAAGATCCACCTCATCTCACATCGGCTCAACGTGGATTCCGTTTGGCCACCCTTCCACTGAGTCTTAATCGATTGGATACCATGAAAAACGAGTCGAGTAGGGTCTCCCCCATGGACTTTCAAAAACTGCAAGGAAACATTATGTTTCAAAAAACCTTTTTTAATAATATACATATTCTCACGTATCCTTGTTTTTAATGGTCTTGAGGTTTTACCAACATATTGGAGCCCACAAGGACACGTGAGCATATATACCACATTCTTAGAGTAGCAAGTAATCAATGAATCAATTTTATAACTAGAAAATCCACCTCTTGATTTAAAACTTTCTATTTTTTGGGTTTATTTTTAAGATTCCTGCATCCCATACAATCTCCACAATAATAGAAACCTTTATTGTTTTCTCTATGTGTGTTTAGAAAGTTATTCATATCCTTGGGTTTCTCTAGGTAGCTAGAGCTTAAAATTTTCCGTAGGTTTTTTGCACCCCTAAATACTATTTTGGGTTTATTTTCAATGTATGGCAGGATTTCCACATCTTGCTGTAGGATGTGCCAATTTTTGTTGAGGACTTTCCTTAATTTCTTATATTCTTTATTATAATTAACAATCATTGGAATTTTTTCATCCTTATTTATTTTATCTCTTGATTTATATATTAGGAGAGATTCCCTATTCATATTTCTCACTATATCAAAATCCTCTTCCAATTTTTTAGGGTGATAACTTCTATCCAAAAATTGTTCTTTTAAAATATTAGCTTGATTTTCAAAGCATTTAATATCGGTAAAATTACGTCTTAAACG
Source organism: Pelobates fuscus (assembly GCF_036172605.1). Lineage (NCBI taxonomy): Eukaryota > Metazoa > Chordata > Amphibia > Anura > Pelobatidae > Pelobates > Pelobates fuscus. The sequence continues at coordinate 86,652,016 of NC_086326.1, read as the reverse complement.
AACAAGCTGACCCCTTGGTATGTTATCCAGCCATGGTTGAAAATGGCAACTATCCCTGTGGATGTAGCAATTTATATCCACGGGTTTGAAAAAAGTGCGAGTGCTAATATATTCATTATGTATAAAAATCTCCAAATCTAGAAAGTGGATATGGTCTTTATTGATTTCTTGAGTTAAGTGAATATTCCATTGATTAGAATTTAAAAAAATTTAATAAAATTAAGAGCAGAATTCTCATCACCCTTCCAAATTAAAAAGATGTCATCAATGTATCTCTTGTATAGGACCAGGTTCGCACTCCAATCATGCCGTGAATAGACAAATTTATCTTCCCAGTAGGACATAAATAAATTAGCATAACTGGGCGCGAACCTGGTCCCCATGGCAATTCCTCTGCACTGTAAAAAATAGTTATCCTCGAACCAGAAAAAGTTGTTGCGGAGGATAAGTGATATCCCCTCCATAGCAAAATCCACCTGGTCCATAGGATATAGCGCCGACGTCTCTAAAAAGAAACGTGTAGCTTGACAGCCTATCTCATGATCAATGCACGTATACAAGCTGGTGACATCACACGTGATAAATAAAAAATCTTCATTCCATCTAAAGTTTTTCAGAGCTTGTAATAGGCTCATGGAGTCTTTTAGATACGACGGACTATTTCTAACTATCGGTTGAAGGTGTATGCCTACATATTTGGATAAGTTAGATAAAAGAGATCCTACCCCCGAGACTATAGGTCTTCCCGGAGGGTTAGATACATCTTTATGAAGTTTTGGCAATATGTATGTAACCGGAGTCTTGGGGTTTTTGATATTTAAAAAGTTATACTCCTTTTGATTGAGGATCCCTTTTGAGAATCCATTTTCTAAATATCTCTGAAATTTTTCTTTAATATCTACCTGTGTTTTTTTTCTCCAACTTTTTGTATGTACTACTATCGTCTAATTGACGATAAATCTCTAGAACATATTTATCCCTATCCATTATAACCACTCCCCCTCCCTTATCAGCTGGTTTTATTACTATTTGGGAGTCTTTACTTAGATTTTGCATAGCTTGTCTTTGTTTTGTTAAGTTATCCTTTTTGTTATTTTTCATTTGTTTAATATAATTTACACAGGCTCTTTCGAATACCTTCATGGAGTTTGATTTCAAATGGATAAGGTAAAAAGAAGATTGAGGTTTTAGATCTGTATGACTAAAATTGGACACGTTTAAGATAGAAAATCGGATACTGAAGATCAGACTATCAAAAAAATTTTTTATGCATAACCTCCTCATAAACCTATTGATATCTGTATATGCCTCAAACTTATCCATAATACAACTAGGTGCAAATTTAAAACCTTTATTTAAAACATTCTTTTCATTATGGTTTAAAACTTTTTTAGGGGGGGCGGGGCCTGACCGCCGAGCTGGATGGACGCGGGGCACCTCGGCTCCCCGAGGAATCCCCGAAAATCAGCCCAAAACAACCCCATCTCGCCTGAAAAACCTTCAGCACTAATACGAAGGCAAGGGGACCTGAGCAATAACCCTCGGGGCGGCTGGTGGCTCCCGTCCTGCGGCGACGCCGACTGAGAGGTGGGCGGGGTTGCGGCCTGCCGTGAGGCCCTGGCGGGGGAAGCGGCTGATCCCCTGCGCTTGGTCCGGCGGGACCTCTCGCTTGCCTGCAGAGGGCCCCGTTCTCCCCCCGTGTGGGCCGGGGGGGCTATCCCGGACCCCACTGGGGAAGTAGAGATCACCATCACCCATGTCAACTGAACAGGGGGAAAAATCTAACGTGAGACCACATGTCACAAACCAATATGGCCGCCGCGCCTACTACAAGCCTCAACAGCGTACTGAAAGCGGCCCGCTGGCAACAGAGACTATCGGATAACCCTAAAAGGTACATACTCACCACGCCAGCTTAGCTCGTTTCCAAGAGCAGAATCACAGCATCCAAAACAACACCTCCCACAGTCACCTGCTGGTCTGTGGGGACTATATTCGGACTCTGACCCTGCCTAAACATAGCGGAGCGATGGACACGGGGCACAAGCGCTACTCCCAACCCAAGGATGGTACCAGCGAACACCCTCCTGGCCGGCTAGCACCCAAGCATTTCACAGCATGAAACACAAGGAACTTGACCACAACCAGGAAGTCAACCGACCAAGCACAGCTGCAGGAATGACCAATCACTGTGCAATATTTATTTTAGCGCACCATTCTTAAAACCACATTGAATTTACTACAGTGGATTTTACCTATACAGCCCCCCACAGAAAGCACTTAACATGACTAAGCTTACATATGTACCAAACTTGACAAGCCCGGCTCTCCGCTGTCCCCTGGTGGTTAAATCTAATCAGTATAATAGAAAGCTGAAACTGATGTTATCTTGCATAGCCTGTAATCCAACATACTTAAACCATACTAATTTCTAGCTCCATGTTCATAGCGAGCATGTTCGCTAATCCCTTTCAGTTTGTTTAGCCTGTGTTTAAAGGTTTACAGCGAAAACCTACTCAGCTAAGATAGAAACAAAGAATACTTAAATTCCAATTGTTATGTTATGTTTAAACGTCATGCCATCTAATAAAACAATACCTGTTATCCACCTATGGTCTAAACTTGTTAATATAATATAAAAAGAGGTTGATAATCCTAGGAGATTTCTGTAATCTGTTATAGTGACCCTAATCTGTACAACTCTTGCAAGTCTCCCTATCTTTTTTTCTGTACCACCATATTCACATGCCTCAATAAAATAAAGAATTTTAAAAAAACAAAAAACTTTTTTAGATAGGTTAAAGATCCTTATTTCCTCATTATTTTTCCTTTTCGGTCTCGCCAATCTCTTTCCTCCCCTATTTCTCCTTCTTATAAATCCCTGTATCTTCTCTTTTGAGACACAGGAGTTTTGATGGGGGGGGTTCTTTCCAACTTCTTTCTAAAAAAGGAGTAGTTCTATAATTATCCAAATCCCTAATTGATTCAAATCGATTAGATATCTCAATTTCTCTCCTCGATCTCAATGGAGGACTATTTTCCCTTCTTTGTCTGGTAGGGGGATTATTTTGTTTACCAGAGTAGTTTTGTCTTCAATTAAATCCATCTACGTTCTGACTATATCCATTGGATTTGAATCTGTTTGAGTTAGTTTCTACTTTATTTCTACTATTATCTCTTTTACGATGGTTTCTTTTCACTTCTAACCAATCTCGGGTCGAACTCTCAAATCTAGGTCGTCTCTTTTGTACCTGATCATGAGTAGTGTCCCTATTATAAAAGTGCTGATTATTTAAATTTTTTCAGTTACTAAAAGCATATCACCGGTTGATAAAAACAGATCTCCTATTGCTATTATCATGTGTCTGGTTGCTATAAACACACTCCTGTTGCTATACACATACCTCTGGTTGCTATAAACACACTCCTGTTGCTATACACATACCTCTGGTTGCTATAAACATTTTACTGGTTGTTATTAAATAATTTTCAGTTACTAAAAGCATATCACCGCTTGATATAAACATATATCCTATTGTTATTATCATGTGTCTGGTTGCTATAAATATATATCTGGCTGCTATAAACACACTCCTGTTGCTATAAACATACCTCTGGTTGCTATAAACATTAAGCCAGTTGCTATAAACATTTCACTGGGTATTATACACATTTCTGCAGTTACTAAAGGCATATCACCCGTTGATATAAACATATATCCTATTGTTATTATCATGTCTTTGGTTGCTATAAATATATATCTGGTTGCTTTAAACACACTCCTGTTGCTATAAACATACCTCTGGTTGCTACAAACACACTCCTGTTGCTATAAACATTCCCTGTTGCTATAAACATTAAGCCGGTTGCTATCAACATTTCACTGGTTGTTATAAATATTTTTTCATTTACTAAAAGCATATCACCGGTTGATATAAACATATCTCCTATTGCTATTATCATGACACTGGTTGCTATAAACACACTCCTGTTGCTATAAACATACCTCTGGTTGCTATAAACATTAAGCCGGTTGCTATCAACATTTCACTGGTTGTTATAAATATTTATTCAGTTACTAAAAGCATATCACCGGTTGATATAAACATATCTCCTATTGCGATTATCATGTCTATGGTTGCTATAAACACACTCCTGTTGCTATAATTATAGCTCTGGTTGCTATAAACATTAAGCCGGTTGCTATAAACATTTCACTAGGTGTTAAAAACTAGTGATGTCGCGAACATAAAATTTTCGGTTGGCGAACGCGAACTTCATCAAACGTTTGCGAACCGGCGAACCGGGCGAACCGCCATAGACTTCAATGGGCAGGCAAATTTTAAAACCCACATGGACTCTTTCTGGCCACAATAGTGATGGAAAAGTTGTTTCAAGGGGACTAACACCTGGACTGTGGCATGCCGGAGGGGGATCCATGGCAAAACACCCATGGAAAATTACACAGTTGATGCAGAGTCTGGTTTTAATCCATGAAGGGAATAAATCACCTAACATTCCTAAATCACAATGGATATGGATTGACACCAGACATATGACATATTGACACCTTGACATATGGATTGACACCGGTCCTCAGAGACCCTGATACACACTGACACAGAGTAGAATAGGGACTGTTCCCCCTACATAGGGTCACTTGGCAGATATGGATTGACACCTGTCCTCAGGGACCCTGATACACACTGACACAGAGCAGAATAGGGACTGTTCCTCCTACATAGGGTCACTTGGCAGATATGGATGGACTCCTGTCCTCAGGGACCCTGATACACACTGACACAGAGCAGAATAGGGACTGTTCCTCCTACATAGGGTCACTTGGCAGATATGGATGGACTCCTGTCCTCAGGGACCCTGATACACACTGACACAGAGCAGAATAGGGACTGTTCCCCCTACATAGGGTCACTTGGAAGATATGGATTGACACCTGTCCTCATGGACCCTGATACACACTGACACAGAGCAGAATAGGGACTGTTCCCCCTACATAGGGTCACTTGGCAGATATGGATTGACACCTGTCCTCAGGGACCCTGATACACACTGACACAGAGCAGAATGGGGACTGTTCCCCCTACATAGGGTCACTTGGCAGATATGGATTGACACCTGTCCTCAGGGACCCTGATACACACTGACACAGAGCAGAATAGGGACTGTTCCCCCTACATAGGGTCACTTGGCAGATATCGATGGACTCCTGTCCTCAGGGACCCTGATACACACTGACACAAAGCAGAATAGGGACTGTTCCCCCTACATAGGGTCACTTGGCAGATATGGATTGACACCTGTCCTCAGGGACCCTGATACACACTGACACAGAGCAGAATAGGGACTGTTCCCCCTACATAGGGTCACTTGGCAGATATGGATTGACACCTGTCCTCAGGGACCCTGATACACACTGACACAAAGCAGAATAGGGACTGTTCCCCCTACATATGGTTACTTGGCAGATATGGATCTATACCTGTCCTCAGGGACCCTGATACACACTGACACAGAGCAGAATAGGGACTGTTCCTCCTACATAGGGTCACCATTTCTAGCCCAAGGCAGCTCATCTCAACAGGCCTTTTTTAGTCGAATGTATCGCCCACTGTCAGTCCCTTCGGGATCCATCCCTCATTCATCTTAATAAAGGTGAGGTAATCTAGACTTTTTTGACCTAGGCGACTTCTCTTCTCAGTGACAATACCTCCTGCTGCACTGAAGGTCCTTTCTGACAGGACACTTGAAGCGGGGCAGGCCAGAAGTTCTATCACAAATTGGGATAGCTCGGGCCACAGGTCAAGCCTGCGCACCCAGTAGTCAAGGGGTTCATCGCTCCTCAGAGTGTCGATATCTGCAGTTAAGGCAAGGTAGTCTGCTACCGGTCGGTCGAGTCGTTCTCTGAGGGTGGATCCCGAAGGGCTGTGGCGATGCGTAGGACTTAAAAAGCTCCGCATGTCCTCCATCAACAACACGTCTTTAAAGCGTCCTGTCCTTGCCGGCGTGGTTGTGGGAGGAGGAGTATTACTTTCACCTCTTCCCCTATTAGATTCCCGTTGTGCTGTGACATCACCCTTATATGCTGTGTAAAGCATACTTTTTAATTTATTTTGCAAATGCTGCATCCTTTCCGACTTGTTGTAATTTGGTAACATTTCAGCCACTTTCTGCTTATACCGGGGGTCTAGTAGCGTGGACACCCAGTACAGGTCGTTCTCCTTCAGCCTTTTTATACGAGGGTCTCTCAACAGGCACGACAGCATGAAAGATCCCATTTGGACAAGGTTGGATGCCGAGCTACTCATTTCCCGTTCCTCCTCCTCAGTGATCTCAATGAAGGTATGTTCTTCCCCCCAGCCACGTACAACACCATGGGTACCAGATAGGTGACAACGAGCACCCTGGGATGCCTGTTGTGGTTGGTCTTCCTCCTCCTCAAAGCCACATTCCTCCTCTGACTCCTCTTCCTCACAATCCTCTTCCAGCGTTGCCGCAGGTCCAGCAAGCGATGCTGATAAGGCTGTTTTTGGTGGTGATGGTGACCACAACTCTTCCTCTTCACGCTCATTTGCGGCCTGATCCAGCACTCTTCGCAGGGCACACTCCAGGAAGAAAACAAATGGTATGATGTCGCTGATGGTGCCTTCGGTGCGACTGACTAGGTTTGTCACCTCCTCAAAAGGACGCATGAGCCTACAGGCATTGCGCATGAGCGTCCAGTAACGTGGCAAAAAAATTCCCAGCTCCCCAGAGGCTGTCCTAGCACCCCGGTCATTAACGGCTTTTTCTTGTTGGAGCAGGCGGTCGAACATTAGGAGTGTTGAATTCCAACGTGTCGGGCTGTTGCAAATCAAGCGCCTCTGTTTCGCAGCTGGATATCTGCAAAGTGCGCCATGGCCGTGTAGAAACGCCTGAAATGGCCACACACCTTCCTGGCCTGCTTCAGGACGTCCTGTAAGCCTGTGTACTTATGCACAAAGAGTTGTACGATCAGATTACACACATGTGCCATGAACGGCACATGTGTCAACTTGCCCAACTTCAATGCCGCCAACAAATTTGTTCCGTTGTCACAAACCACTTTGCCGATTACCAGTTGCTGCGGAGTCAGACACTTTTCCACCTGTGCGTTCAGGGTGGACAGGAGTGCTTGTCCGGTGTGACTCTCTGCTTTCAAGCAAGTCAAACCCAAGACGGCGTGACACTGCCGTATCCGGGATGTGGAATAGTACCTGGGGAACTGGGGGGGTGCCGTTGATGTGGAGCAAGACGCAGCAGCAGAAGAAGATTCAGCCGAGGAGGTTGTGGAAGAGGATGGAGTAGGAGGAGTAGAGGAGGTGGCAGCACGCCTGCCTGCAAGTCGTGGCGGTGTCACCAACTCCTCTGCAGAGCCACGCATTCCATGCTTGGCAGCAGTCAGCAGGTTTACCCGATGCGCAGTGTAGGTGATATACCTGCCCTGACCATGCTTTGCAGACCAGGTATCAGTGGTCAGATGGACCCTTGCCCCAACACTGTGTGCCAGACATGCCTTTATTTCCTTTTGCACAATCGAGTACAGGTTGGGGATTGCCTTTTGTGAAAATAAATTTTGTCCGGGTACCTTCCACTGCGGTGTCCCAATAGCCACAAATCTTTTGAACGCCTCAGACTCCACCAGCTTGTATGGTAAAAGCTGGCGGGCTAATAGTTCAGACAAGCCAGCTGTCAGATGCTGGGCAAGGGGGTGACTTTCTGACATTGGCTTTTTATGCTCAAACATGTCCTTGACAGACACCTGACTGTGGGCAGATGAGCGGGAACTGCTCAAGGCGAGAGACGGAGTGGCGGATGGTTGAGAGGGGGCAAGGAGGACAGCAGTGGTTGACGTGGCTGAAGATGCTGGACCAGGAGGAGTATGGCGGCTTTGAGTTTGTTTGCTTCTTGTACTCATGTGTTGATCCCATAGGCGTTTGTGATGTGTGATCATGTGCCTACGCAAAGCAGTTGTACCTAGGTGGGTGTTGGACTTCCCACAACTCAGCTTCTTTTGGCACAGGTTGCAAATTGCATCGCTGTTGTCAGAGGCAGACACACAAAAAAAATGCCACACTGCTGAGCTCTGCAATGACGGCATTCTGGTGGTGGACACAGCATGCGTTGATTAGCGTGCTGTCGGGCTGACCCCGGGTGCCGATGCATGATGTCTGACTGTGCCACTAGCTCCTTGCGATGACCTCCCCCTGCTTCCAACTAGTCTCCTCCTCCTCTCTGTCTCCCCATCTGAACTTTCGCCCTGTTCTTCTTCTTGCTGAGCGGGCACCCACGTGACATCCATGGACGCATCGTCATCATCAACCGCTTCACTTGTATCTGACAACTCAGCAAAGGAAGCAGCAGCAGGTACAACATCATCACACCGTACGTCCATGTGTGTAATGCTGCCTGACTGAGACATATCCCTGTTATCTACATCCTCTAGAATTAATGGTTGCGCATCACTCATTTCATCAAACGGATGTGTAAATAACTCCTCTGACAGATAAAGTGAAGCAGCTGTGGTGCTAGTGTTGGTGGTGGCGGCAGGCGGGTGAGTGGTATCTTGAGAGGTGCCCAAAGCTAAGCTGGAGGAGGATGGTGCGTCAAGGTTCCGAGCGGAGGCTGTACAAGATTGGGTGTCCTGTGTTAGCCAGTCAACTATGTCCTCAGAACTTTTCAAGTTCAGGGTACGTGGCCTCTGAAAATTGGGCATTATTCTAGGACAAAAGGGAATCACAGCACCACGACTACGACGGCTCCTGCGGGGTGGCCTGCCTCTGCCTGTCATTTTTTTTTTGGATTAGTGGTACTATGCGTGCAAGCTACTGTGAGACCAGATATGAGTGGCAATGTGCACTTGCAGAGGTTGGCAGAGTACACGCTGGAGGCCTGACACACCCGCTTGAAGACAAGTAACTGCTATTCAAAAAGTTTTGGGGTTTTAAATGCACGCCATTGTGACACCAGATATGAGTGGCAATGTTGTAAGGACATGAAGGGGTGCTGCCCTGCGACAGCACTGTCCCTTTAAATGTGGAACCAACTTAGCAGAGAAATAATGCAAGGACACGATGAATGGAGCAATAAGAAAATGTATTAAAGAAAACCAAAGGATATGGATAGATATATATATATACACACACACACACAAACACAAAACAAAATATGTACAATGCCACAAATATATACAATAAATCAATATAATACAATAGAGCAGGCAGAGTACACGTGATAGTCCTTAGGCAAAGTAAAGGCTTTAGTCAGGATAGTGCAGCCACCACAGAATATAAGTGGGGCACAGATCCTTAGCCACCAAGCACTAAATAAACACCAAGGAGCAAGGCCCGAAACAGGTCACACAAAATAAGGCAGCGAGGTCAGGAGGATCACTGGAAAGGGAGTATGGGCAGGAACACTGCAGGCGAACACTGGAACAGGAGGCACAGGACGCAGGACCAGGCAGAGACAAGAACACTGGACCATAAGGACATCGGAACACAGGATCAGGATACACGACACAGGAGCAAGGAGTCAGAATCACGGGAACCAGGAAACAGCAGGTACAGGATGAAGGATAGAGGATAATGATCTGACCAGGAGTGAGGGGAGAAACCAGAATATATAGGTGCTAAACAAGGGCCAGGTTTAGTGCTTAACTGACTCAGGAAGAGGTGTAGAAAATGGAACTTCTGTTTCTATTGATTCAGTATTGTCCCTCGGAGCATGAACTGCATTGTCCTTTGCGAGACTGATATCCAGATTAGATCCAGTTACCTGGTCAAGGTTACTGGTGGTCTCCTCAATTATCACGGTGATGGAGGAATTAGTTTCTCTGATTGTTGTCTCAGGTGAGTCTGTTTCTGCTTCGTGGCTGGGCAGACTTTGCTTGAGACACTTTCTGACCAGACTAGTACCCTCCTGAACGGTGTCGAGATCGCTCATCTTGGTAGGCGGTATTCTCACTCTGGGAATAGGCGAGTGGATCTTGCAGAAGAGAGACGGTGGCATAAGGGCACTGTGGGTCTCTGGTATCGAGACAATATTTGAAAACTGCATACTGGTACAGCGTTCATGTTCAGGCTGCTAGTCATCCAGAGCTGCTATACAGCGAGCACCAATATCATCGAAGATCTGGTCCATGAGGGGATCGCCCGTGCTATACAACCCTTCCATATCATCTTCTGCAGTTTGGAATGAAAAGCTTTCAGCTTTTAATTCGTGAGGAACTTCGGTTTTGCAGGCGGGAGGACCAACAAGCCATTTGCCCAAGTCAGAGTCAGGAGGATTAGTTATGCTATGTACATCAGAAAAGGGAATACCATCATTATTAACAGGCATAAAGACAGTCATTCTTTCTTGTACAAGATCAATAATAAATTGAACTTCAGGTAACAAGGCAACAAAATTATTGTGCATTACTCTTACTTGTCTCTGCAAATATGACAGAGATTTTTTATGTGATATCTCTTTAAGAGACATACGGATAAGTGTATACACCCTACTTATCACAGGAGGCTCTCTCAACCATATATCGCAATTAGGTAACTGAGAAAGCAACGAGTCACATATATTTTTGTGAAAAGTTTGAAGTTCATTGATAAATCCACATAATACAGATTTCTGGATTTGACAGGAGACGTCTATAGTAGACAAGCATAAATTAGAGGCCTTTCCAATCTGCCGCTGAATTTGCCTTAATTGATTACAACAAGTCTCAATGAGAGCACACTCTCGCTGTGAATCAGCGTGAATACCAACAATGTTATCCATCGTGATCCTAGACATTATTCTCTGCTGGTTCCAAGTGGTCAGATCATTCTGTAAGGACATGAAGGGGTGCTGCCCTGTGACAGCACTGTCCCTTTAAATGTGGAACCAACTTAGCAGAGAAATAATGCAAGGACACGATGAATGGAGCAATAAGAAAATGTATTAAAGAAAACCAAAGGATATATATATATACACACAAAACAAAATATGTACAATGCCACAAATATATACAATAAATCAATATAATACAATAGAGCAGGCAGAGTACACGTGATAGTCCTTAGGCAAAGTAAAGGCTTTAGTCAGGATAGTGCAGCCACCACAGAATATAAGTGGGGCACAGATCCTTAGCCACCAAACACTAAATAAACACCAAGGAGCAAGGCCCGAAACAGGTCACACAAAATAAGGCAGCGTGGTCAGGATCACTGGAAAGGGAGTATGGGCAGGAACACTGCAGGCGAACACTGGAACAGGAGGCACAGGACGCAGGACCAGGCAGAGACAAGAACACTGGACCATAAGGACATCGGAACACAGGATCAGGATACACAGGATACACAGGATACACAGGATACACAGGATACACAGGATACACAGGATACACAGGATACACAGGATACACAGGATACACAGGATACACAGGATACACAGGATACACAGGATACACAGGATACAAGACACAGGAGCAAGGAGCAAGGAGCAAGGAGTCAGAATCACGGGAACCAGGAAACAGCAGGTACAGGATGAAGGATAGAGGATAATGATCTGACCAGGAGTGAGGGGAGAAACCAGAATATATAGGTGCTAAACAAGGGCCAGGTGTAGTGCTTAACGAAAAGAAATGAGAAACAGTGCCAAACAGAAACAGTGGTGAGTGCGAGTACTGCACGAGGGCATATTAACTAAGGAGTGTCGTGACAAATGTGCACTTGCAGAGGTTGGCAGAGTACACGCTGTAGGCCTAACACCCGCTTGAAGACAACTAACTGCTATTCAATCTATAACAGTGAAAAAAGTTTTTGGGTTTTAAATGCACGCTATTGTGACACCATATATGAGTGGCAATGTGCACTTGCAGAGGTTGGCAGAGTACACGCTGGAGGCCTGACACACCCGCTTGAAGACAAGTAACTGCTATTCAATCTATAACAGTGAAAAAAGTTTTTGGGTTTTAAATGCACGCTATTGTGACACCAGATATGAGTGGCAATGTGCACTTGCAGAGGTTGGAAGAGTACACGCTGGAGGCCTGACACACCCGCTTGAAGACAAGTAACTGCTATTCAATCTATAACAGTGAAAAAAGTTTTTTGGTTTTAAATGCACGCTATTGTGACACCAGATATGAGTGGCAATGTGCACTTGCAGAGGTTGGCAGTGTACACGCTGTAGGCCTGACACACCCGCTTGAAGACAAGTAACTGCTATTCAATCTATAACAGTGAAAAAGGGTTTTTGGTTTTAAATGCACGCTATTGTGACACCGGATATGAGTGGCAATGTGCACTTGCAGAGGTTGGCAGAGTACACGCTGAAGGCCTTACACACCCGCTTGAAGACAAGTAACTGCTATTCAATCTATAACAGTGAAAAAAGTTTTTGGGTTTTAAATGCACGCTATTGTGACACCAGATATGAGTGGCAATGTGCACTTGCAGAGGTTGGCAGAGTACACGCTGTAGGCCTGACACACCCGCTTGAAGACAAGTAACTGCTATTCAATCTATAACAGTGAAAAAAGTTTTTGGGTTTTAAATGCACGCTATTGTGACACCAGATATGAATGGCATTGTGCACTTGCAGAGGTTGGCAGAGTACACGCTGTAGGCCTGACACACCCGCTTGAAGACAAGTAACTGCTATTCAATCTATAACAGTGAAAAAAGTTTTTGGGTTTTAAATGCACGCTATTGTGACACCAGATATGAGTGGCAATGTGCACTTGCAGAGGTTGGCAGAGTACACGCTGTAGGCCTGACACCCGCTTGCAGACAAGTAACTGCTATTTAATCTGTAACAGTGAAAAAAGTTTTTTGGTTTTAAATGCACGCTATTGTGACACCAGATATGAGTGGCAATGTGCACTTGCAGAGGTTGGCAGAGTACACGCTGTAGGCCTAACACCCGCTTGAAGACAACTAACTGCTATTCAATCTATAACAGTGAAAAAAGATTTTTGGTTTTAAATGCACGCTATTGTGACACCAGATATTAGTGGCAATGTGCACTTGCAGAGGTTGGCAGAGTACACGCTGTAGGCCTGACACACCCGCTTGAAGACAAGTAACTGCTATTCAATCTATAACAGTGAAAAAGGGTTTTTGGTTTTAAATGCACGCTATTGTGACACCGGATATGAGTGGCAATGTGCACTTGCAGAGGTTGGCAGAGTACACCCTGAAGGCCTTACACACCCGCTTGAAGACAAGTAACTGCTATTCAATCTATAACAGTGAAAAAAGTTTTTGGGTTTTAAATGCATGCTATTGTGACACCAGATATGAGTGGCAATGTGCACTTGCAGAGGTTGGCAGAGTACACGCTGTAGGCCTGACACACCCGCTTGAAGACAAGTAACTGCTATTCAATCTATAACAGTGAAAAAAGTTTTTGGGTTTTAAATGCACGCTATTGTGACACCAGATATGAGTGGCATTGTGCACTTGCAGAGGTTGGCAGAGTACACGCTGTAGGCCTGACACACCCGCTTGAAGACAAGTAACTGCTATTCAATCTATAACAGTGAAAAAAGTTTTTGGGTTTTAAATGCACGCTATTGTGACACCAGATATGAGTGGCAATGTGCACTTGCAGAGGTTGGCAGAGTACACGCTGTAGGCCTGACACCCGCTTGAAGACAAGTAACTGCTATTTAATCTGTAACAGTGAAAAAAGTTTTTTGGTTTTAAATGCACGCTATTGTGACACCATATATGAGTGGTAATGTGCACTTGCAGAGGTTGGCAGAGTACACGCTGGAGGCCTGACACACCCACTTGAAGACAAGTAACTGCTATTCAATCTATAACAGTGAAAAAAGTTTTTTGGTTTTAAATGCACGCTATTGTGACACCAGATATGAGTGGCAATGTGCACTTGCAGAGGTTGGCAGAGTACACGCTGTAGGCCTAACACCCGCTTGAAGACAACTAACTGCTATTCAATCTATAACAGTGGAAAAAGTTTTTTTATTTTAAATGCACGCTATTGTGACACCAGATATTAGTGGCAATGTGCACTTGCAGAGGTTGGCAGAGTACACGCTGTAGGCCTGACACACCCGCTTGAAGACAAGTAACTGCTATTCAATCTATAACAGTGAAAAAAGTTTTTGGGTTTTAAATGCACGCTATTGTGACACCAGATATGAGTGGCATTGTGCACTTGCAGAGGTTGGCAGAGTACACGCTGTAGGCCTGACACACCCGCTTGAAGACAAGTAACTGCTATTCAATCTATAACAGTGAAAAAAGTTTTGGGGTTTTAAATGCACGCTATTGTGACACCAGATATGAGTGGCAATGTGCACTTGCAGAGGTTGGCAGAGTACACGCTGGAGGCCTGACACACCCGCTTGAAGACAAGTAACTGCTATTCAATCTATAACAGTGAAAAAAGTTTTTTGGTTTTAAATGCACGCTATTGTGACACCAGATATGAGTGGCATTGTGCACTTGCAGAGGTTGGCAGAGTACACGCTGTAGGCCTGACACACCCGCTTGAAGACAACTAACTGCTATTCAATCTATAACAGTGAAAAAAGTTTTTTGGTTTTAAATGCACGCTATTGTGACACCAGATATGAGTGGCACTGTGCACTGGCAGAGGTTGGCAGAGTACACGCTGTTGGCCTGACACACAGATGCTTGCAGACAACTAACTGCTATTCAATCTATTACAGTGAAAAAAAAGTTTTAGGGTTTTTAAATGCACGCTATTGTGCCACCAGATATGAGTGGCACTGTGCACTGGCAGAGTACACGCTGTTGGCCTGACACACAGACGCTTGCAGACAACTAACTGCTATTCAATCTATAACAGTGAAAAAAAAATTGTTGTTTTTAAATGCACGCTATTGTGACACCCGATATGAGTGGCACTGTGCACTGGCAGAGGTTGGCAGAGTACACGCTGTAGGCCTGACACACAGATGCTTGCAGACAACTAACTGCTCTTTAATCTATTACAGGGAAAAAACATTTTTTGTTTTTAAATGCAAGCTATTGTGACACCAGATATGAGTGGTGGCACTGGGCAAGTGGGCACAGTATCCACTGTGAGCCTGACACAGAAGCCGGCAGGCAGGCAGGCAACTGCAATTAGATTACACACACACAAAAAAAAAAGCAGACTAATGTTCTAGCCCTAAAAAGGGCTTTTTGGGGTGCTGTCCTTACAGCAGAGATCAGATGAGTCCTTCAGGACTGTAGTGGACACTGAATACACTAGCCTAGCTATACATTTCCCTATCAAATGAGCAGCAGCTACACTTTCCCTCCTCTATCTAAGAATTCAGCTTCAGAATGAATCTAAAATGGATGCTGTAAAGGAGGTGGGAAGGTCTGGAAGGGAGGGTCTGCTGCTGATTGGCTGAAATGTGTCTGCTGACTGTGAGGCACAGGGTCAAAGTTTAGTCAATGATGACGAATAGGGGGCGGATCGAACCGCGCATGTGTTCGCCCGCCGTGGTGAACGCGAACACGCTATGTTCGCCAGGAACTATTCGCCGGCGAACAGTTCGGTACATCACTATTAAAAACATTTCCTCAGTTACTAAATGCATATCACTGGTTAATATAAACATATCTCCTATTGCTATTATCATGTGTCTGGTTGCTATAAACATATATCTGGTTGCTATAAACACACTCCTGTTACTATAAACATACCTCTGGTTGCTATAAACATGAAGCCGGTTGCTATTAACATTTCACTGGGTATTATACACATTTCTGTAGTTACTAAAAGCATATCACCCGTTGATATAAACATATCTCCTATTGTCATTATCATGTCTCTGGTTGCTATAAACATATATCTGGTTGCTATAAACACACTCCTGTTGCTATAAACATTCCCTGTTACTATAAACATTAAGCCGGTTGTTATAAACATTTCACTGGGTATTATACACATTTCTGCAGTTACTAAAAGAATATCACCGGTTGATACAAAGATATCTCCTATTGTTATTATCATGTCTCTGGTTGCTATAAACACACTCCTGTTGCTATAAACATACCTCTGGTTGCTATAAACATTAAGCTGTTTGCTGTAAATATTTCACTGGGTATTATACACATTTCTTCATTTTCTAAAAGCATATCACCGGTTGCTATAAACATGTCTCCTATTGCTATCATCATGTCTTTGTTTGCTATAAGCATCTATCTGGTTGCTATAAACATACATATGGTTGCTATAAACATTAAGCCGGTTGCTATAAACATTTCATGGGTTGTTATAAATATTTTTTCAGTTACTAAAAGCATATCACCGTTTGATATAAACATATCTCTGATTGCTATTATCATGTCTATGGTTGCTATAAACATTAAGCCTGTTGCTATAAACATTTCACTGGATATTATACACATTTCTTCAGTTACTAATCACATATCACCGGTTGATATAAACATATTTCCTATTGTTATTAACGTGTCTCTGGTTCCTATAAACATATATCTGGTTGCTATAAACACACTCCTGTTGCTATAAACATTCCCTGGTTGCTATAAACATTAAGACGGTTGCTATAAACATTTCACTGGGTATTATACACATTTCCTCAGTTACTAAATGCATATCACCGGTTAATATAAACATATCTCCTATTGCTATTATCATGTGTCTGGTTGCTATAAACACACCCCTGTTGCTATACACGTACCTCTGGTTGCTATAAACATTTTACTGGTTGTCATTAAATAATTTTCAGTTATTAAAAGCATATCACCGCTTGATATAAACATATCTCCTATTGTTATTATCATGTCTTTGTTTGCTATAAACATCTATCTGGTTGCCATAAACAAACTCCTGTTGTTATAAACATACCTTTGGTTGCTATAAACATTAAGTCGGTTGCTATCAACATTTCACTGGTTGTTATAAATATTTTTTCAGTAACTAAAAGCATATCACCGATTGATATAAACATATCTCCTATTGCTATTATCATGTCTCTGGTTGCTATAAACGTATATCTGGTTGCTATAAATACACTCCTGTTGCTATAAACATACCTTTGGTTGCTATAAACATTACGCCGGTTTCTATAAACATTTCACTGGATATTATACACATTTCTTCAGTTACTAATCGCATATCACCGGTTCCATATAATTTGGTTGCTATAAACATTTCACTGGGCATTGCACACATTTCTGCAGTTACTAAAAGCATATCACCCATTGATATAAACATATCTCCTATTGCTATTATCATGTCTCTGGTTGCTATAAACATAAATCTGGTTGCTATAAACACACTCCTGTTGCTATAAACATACCTCTGGTTGCTATAAACATTAAGCCCGTTGCTATAAACATTTCATGGGTTGTTATAAATATTTTTTCAGTTACTAAAAGCATATCACCGTTTGATATAAACATATCTCTGATTGCTATTATCATGTCTATGGTTGCTATAAACAAACTCCTGTTGCTATAAACATACCTCTGGTTGCTATAAACAGTAAGCCTGTTGCTATAAACATTTCACTGGATATTATACACATTTCTTCAGTTACTAATCACATATCACCGGTTGATATAAACATATTTCCTATTGTTATTAACGTGTCTCTGGTTCCTATAAACATATATCTGGTTGCTATAAACACACTCCTGTTGCTATAAACATTCCCTGGTTGCTATAAACATTAAGACGGTTGCTATAAACATTTCACTGGGTATTATACACATTTCCTCAGTTACTAAATGCATATCACCGGTTAATATAAACATATCTCCTATTGCTATTATCATGTGTCTGGTTGCTATAAACACACCCCTGTTGCTATACACATACCTCTGGTTGCTATAAACATTTTACTGGTTGTCATTAAATAATTTTCAGTTATTAAAAGCATATCACCGCTTGATATAAACATATCTCCTATTGTTATTATCATGTCTTTGTTTGCTATAAACATCTATCTGGTTGCCATAAACAAACTCCTGTTGTTATAAACATACCTTTGGTTGCTATAAACATTAAGTCGGTTGCTATCAACATTTCACTGGTTGTTATAAATATTTTTTCAGTAACTAAAAGCATATCACCGATTTATATAAACATATCTCCTATTGCTATTATCATGTCTCTGGTTGCTATAAACGTATATCTGGTTGCTATAAATACACTCCTGTTGCTATAAACATACCTTTGGTTGCTATAAACATTACGCCGGTTTCTATAAACATTTCACTGGATATTATACACATTTCTTCAGTTACTAATTGCATATCACCGGTTCCATATCATTTGGTTGCTATAAACATTTCACTGGGCATTGCACACATTTCTGCAGTTACTAAAAGCATATCACCCATTGATATAAACATATCTCCTATTGCTATTATCATGTCTCTGGTTGCTATAAACATAAATCTGGTTGCTATAAAAACACTCCTGTTGCTATAAACATACCTCTGGTTGCTATAAACATTAAGCCCGTTGCTATAAACATTTCACTAGGTATTATACACATTTCTTCAGTTACTAAAACCATATCACCTGTTGATATAAACATATCTCCTATTGCTATTATCATATCTCTGGTTGCTATAAACATATATCTGGTTGCTATAAACACACTCCTGTTGCTATAAACATACCTCTGGTTGCTATAAACATTAAGCCGGTTGCTATAAACATTTCACTGGGTATTATACACCTTTCTTCAGTTACTAAAAGCATATCACTGGTTGATATAAACATATCTCCTATTGCAATTATCATGTCTCTGGTTGCTATAAACACACTCCTGTTGCTATAAACTTACCTTTGGTTGATATAAACATTAAGCCGGTTGCTATAAACATTTCACTGGGTATTATACACATTTCTTCAGTTACTAAAAGCATATCACCGTTTGATAGAAACATATCTCCTATTGCTATTATCATGTCTCTGGTTGCTATAAACATATATCTGGTTGCTACAAACACACTCCTGTTGCTATAAACATTCCCTGGTTGCTATAAACATTAAGCCGGTTGCTATCAACATTTCACTAGGTGTTAAAAACATTTCCTTAGTTACTAAATGCATATCACCGGTTAATATAAACATATCTCCTATTGCTATTATGATGTGTCCGCGAGAAGCGGTCACGTGTCCCGCCTGAATCTAAGAGCGCGCCGTGGGTCTCGGGCGCGCTCTTAAAGAAACAGTGGGAGCCTAAATTGGCAAAAGGCTCCGATTGGCCCCTGTCATGCCACACTCCCCATACACTTACCTTTTGGGGGTGTGGATATAACAGGAGCCAATCACATTAAGTTAGAAGGTACTTATACTCACCTTTTTCCCTTAGTCCTTGCCCTATCGTGATTTCTGTTGCAGTTCCCTTTAGCGCTTGTTGTGTTCAGTTGTGTTCCTTCGTATTGACCTTGGCTTTGTTTCTGACTACGTTATCTCTTTATCCTTATCTGTTCTGTTTGCCGGCTTGCTGTTTACTGTGTACCAGACCCTGGCTAGTCCTAGTTTACGCTGTCTCTTTGTGCCCTTGACCTCGGATCGTTCCTGACTCTGTCTCCTCTCATATACGTCGAGTCCGGCCATTCTAAGGTCCGGTAGACGTATCTCTCCTCTGTGTTGTTTTTTGTTGAGTTGAATCCTGCGAGTTGGGGTATATTTCGTTACATTACGATAGGGCCATGGACCCCGCAGATTTAGCTCAGCAAATGGCTTCTCATGAGGCTAGGTTTGTAGAGCAGGACCACCGTATGGATCAGATATCTCAGGCTCTCCAGATTCTCTTGTCTAGAACTATTCCTGCAACTCCACCTAACCCTCCCACACCTCTTCTTCCCGAAGTATCCACTATGCCTAATACTTCGCCCCATTTAACACCCCCTCCCAGGTATGGAGGGGAGACTAAGACATGCAGAGGTTTCATTAATCAATTCCACTTTGAGATGTATCCACGTTCCTTTCCCACTGATAGGTCTAAAGTGGGGTTTTTGATGCATCAACTTACTGACAAAGCACTTGAGTGGGTAAATCCTATTTGGGAAGCCAATGGACCTATGGTGCATAATTTCAATAATTTCCTTATGGCTTTCCGTAGAACTTTTGACACCACTAAAAGGTCAAAGAATGCCGCCAGAACATTAATGAGAATCAAACAGGGCTCTAGGTCTGTGGCTGACTATGCCATTCAGTTTCGTACCCTTGCTTCACAGGTAGATTGGACCAACAATGGGTTAACTACAGCATTTATGGAAGGTTTATCTGACACTATATTGGATGAGGT